>NC_140912.1:2976315-3631315 GCF_045865225.1 Trachurus japonicus
ATTCTGCAACAGCGTTCAGTTGCTATCAGCAGTCACACCATTTCCATTCTTGGAAATGCTTTTTCTAGTTAGTGTGACTGCTGAAGCAGTCACACTATTGTTCTTCTGTTTGGCCATTTTCTTCCGCCTTTTTACGGTCTTCTTCTAGTCCTTCATACTTTGTGCTATTTCAACAATTCATATATCAAAACGTGCAGCTTCTTTTGAACTTTATCGGCATTACTTTTCTCTTTTTAACTATTTATACTTTTTCAAATATTTAACTTTTTCTGATTTTTTTCAGCTTTATAATGTGTGTGTATTGCGTCTAACGAGCAGAGCCAGAGTGGTGTCAGAGTGGAGAGAGGCAAAAAAACATTCTAGAGTTTTTCTGGCTAAACTGTCAGCATGGCCACAAATTAAACTCTAGACAAATTATTTTCTCCAGTTTTGTAGCCACACTTGTCTTCTGGCTAAAATTCTGGTCAAAAATGCAAAGAGACTTAGATAATAATTTTAAATATTTTTTAAATGCAGCCAGGGAGCTCTCTGCTCTCATTAAGCTCAATGCATTTTTTTCACATCAGCAGGAGAAGGAGCTCAACTTTGTAACTTGCTGTTAAGTGCTTTTTAATTCATTTTAATTCACCAAAAAATAGTCACAGGTCACAAAAAAGTCCTCTTCTTACTTGGTGTGGCTAATCTATATTAATTTATTTTTGTTTTAAGCATCATTGAAAAATCTCACATTCATCAAAGTCTCAACCTCTCTTCTTAACAACTCCTCAGTAGTGTAGGGGTTAGGGTAACTGCCTGCCAACCCTAAGGTCACTGGTTCGAATCCAAGGGAAGAACTCTTGTTATGTTATGTTGAATTCTGCTCTCCTCCCCCGCCTTCAATTGGTTACAGGTGTTTGTTATCTCCTTGATTACTCGTACCAGTTTGCAGCACATCATCACATTACAATGAATGACAACAGTCTTGAAAGCAGTGTGCTCTCTGTAGCCGAGTGGCAGAGTAAAGGTTTAGTGATCATATGGTCATGGGTTCGATTCCTGCCTCAGTCATTTCACATCATTGCTTGACTTTTGATTCCAATTATTCAGCTGTCATTGGACAGTCTTTGATTCCTCATAGTATAAAGCTCATTGTAACTCAGGTTCTCTGTGGCCATATGGTTAGTGTGTTAGGTGTTGTGCTATTTCAACAATTCATATATCAAAACGTGCAGCTTTTTTTGAACTTTATCGGCGTTACTTTTCTCTTTTTAACTATTTATACTTTTTAAAATATTTAACTTTTTCTGCAAATTAAACTCTAGACAAATTATTTTCTCCAGTTTTGTAGCCACACTTGTCTTCTGGCTAAAATTCTGGTCAAAAATGCAAAGAGACTTAGATAATAATTTAAAATATTTTTTAAATGCAGCCAGGGAGCTCTCTGCTCTCATTCAGCCCAATGCTGAGAATTCTCCACAACTCTGTCTGAAACATGCTTATGTCTGTGCTCTCTGTGGCGAAGTGGCAGAGTAAAGGTTTATTGATCATGAGGTCATGGGTTCGATTCCTTACTTTTTTTTTTAAGCAGAAGCCAGTGATCCTCTTATCAAAGGTTTTCTTTACCCCTCACATACTGTCTCTGTCTGTAGCCTAGTGGTTAGCTTGCTGGTCTGGAGACCTGAAGGTTGCTGGTTCAATTCTTGCCTCAACAACAATTATAGTGAATTATTTTCCCAGTTGTCCTCTGTTGACTTCTGATAACTTGCTTCATGTTGAAACTGCTGCTCTCAGCCTGAAATTCACAGAAATTTTCATTCTAAGTCATTCAAGCTTGACTCTCAAGCTTTCTTGATGTTGACAGTGTGCAGATCATTAACAGACAACAGTCTCTGCAACTGTGTGTGCACCGTGGCCTAGAGGCAGAGTGGAAGTCTAATGACCATGAGGTTGTGGGTTCAATTCCGACCTTGGTCAAACATTTGTATGGTGATCACTGCTTGCACCATTTGCTAATTCTGCAACAGCGTTCAGTTGCTATCAGCAGTCACACCATTTCCATTCTTGGAAATGCTTTTTCTAGTTATTTTTCCACTTCCGGCCAACTTTCGGTTCGCTACTAGTCCTGCAACTCAAAGAGTTGCAGGACAAATTATATATCAAAATGTGCGTCCTGATCGGGATCGGTGTGCTATTACTTTTCTCAACAGTGTACGAATTATTCGCGACGTAAGTCGCGATTTACTGCGCAAAAATTTTGCATGTAAGTCAATGGGACGGACGGAAAAAAAAGACCGGAAAAGACCAATCATTGGAGTTTAACAAAAGTCTACTGCTCAGGCATACTTTCACCTAGAGACTCCATTTAAACTTTAAACAGTAGACACAAGTCTTGTGTATTGTCGCATTACTCCACGTTTTGATACGTCATATAGTTTTTGATCAATCCCTGATCAATGACCATGATCATTTTTGGAGAAATTATGAGTTTATAATGGGTGTGTATTGCATAGAATGTTCGTGTCAGAGTGCGTGACATCATCGGTTAGAGTGGGAGAGAGTGAAGAAACATTCAGTATTTTTTCTGGATAAATTGCCACCACGGCCACAATTTACACTCTACAGACATAATTTTTTCAGAATTTGTAAGACAAACTTGTTATCTCTCATGTCATGTGCTCAAAATATCAGAGAGACTTACAGAACTTACAGAATCAGCCTCTGAGTGCGGCCACGTCTGTCTCTGCTCCTCATTGAGTCCAATACAAATATTTTCTGAGAGGAGCAGAACGGCCTGATGTTTTAAAACTGCCAGCGTCGCCAAAATATTTACTGTAGAAACACCAAATCGTACCGAAATTTTCAGTAAGTCCTTAGAGCAACGTTGATCTGTGTTTTGTTCTGATAGGAGTTACCGTTTTGTCATGCTAAGCCTAATTGTGAGACCGGTTTAGAGGCAGAAAATGGCTCTTTTTCTCCACGTTTCTGTCTGTCTCAGCCTGCGGGGGCCCCTATCGCCGTGGTAACCTCTTTGATCCTCAGGCCAGAGCTCGTTAACTTCATAAACAATCCACCTGGCGCTCGTTTAAATGTTTATAAACACAGACACAGCTAAATCAGACTGACACAGGATGCAGCTACTAACTAACTATGTGACAAGTCAGTCACACACACACACACAGACTCTAGAGCCAGCTTCATGTGATTACAGTCACACACACACACACACACACACACACACAGACTCTAGAGCCAGCTTCATGTGATTACAGTCACACACACACACACACACAAACACACACACACACACCTTCATGTGATTAAAACACAGTTAACGTGCAACAGAATTTAAACTTAAACCATGATTTAATCTGGTTTTAAAGTTAAACCTTGTTGGTGTCACACACACACACACAGACACACACACCTACACACACACACACACACACACACACACACACACAGGTAACCTAATGTGGTTACAGCTCCTCCATATCAGTGCTTATAGAAAGATGATCATGTGTCTGTCTGATCAGCTCTGTCTTGACCTTAAGATCGTGGGTTTGATTCCCATGTTGACAGAGATGGCACAACCCGCAGTAGCTCCCGTGGCCCATTCAAAATTTCCCGAGAGGAAATTTTCTAGTTATTATTATTATTATTATTATAGAATATATTATTATTAGTGTATCTCAAAAAAACTGGATTTTTACACCTATTTTGAATTTTACTCGAACACAAATACAAATAGAAATACTTCCCCCCCCTCAACAAATACAAATTCCGGATGCTTTGCACACCCCTAATTGCTAGTATTAGTGCATACTACTAAAATATTGATTGAGAATCGCATATAAGACCCAAATGACACGTTAAATAATAGGCCTACTGATAGCAATATACAGCACTTAAATGCAATTTTTACTTGCTTGGCTGGTAAATTATCTGCCTGGCTGGTAAAAAAAATTCACTTACCAGCCTGAAAAAGTTAGTTTTGGACCCTGATTGGAAGCTTAGTCTTTTGGCGATCTAAGGTGGGCTCAGGTCAATTATATCTTTTCGAGAGAGTTTTCAATCCAGCCATGAAGTGCAGAGTTTTTTCAGGAACGTCGTAGCATAGGTAAATCCACCGTGATAACTACGTGATAGTGATTAAAAATTGCATTTTGTGATTAAAATTGAGATTCAATTTCCGTTCTTTGGAACACCCCCACATTTAAAATCACTGCTCCACCCCTGGTTAAGACTACACATCGTAACATCCTATGTGTTAGATAAAGTTATCCACCGCTTCGTATTGATTTTTCGCCGGCTTCGTTGTAAACAAACCCACATGGCCAGACGGGGAGAGGAGGGGAGGGGCGGGGGGGACAGCGACAGCGGAAAAGCGACCAGACTTGCATAGTTTGTTCATTTTAAAACATTTATTTATTTAAATGTGGTGATATCTGATGACCCGCGGCCACCGGTGACGACTCTCTGACCAATCAGCGGTCCGCAATGTTTACACGTCACATTTTAGTACCGCTTCAGCCGTTTTGGAACCGCGGCTGAGCAGGTACTAAAAAAATAGTACCGGGTACCAGATTCCAGGTACTTTTACGTAATGGAAACGCGTCGAGTCGAGCCGGTACCATGTAGTGGAAACGCGGCTTTAGATTTGCTGACAGCAAGTTGTGCCCTGAAGCCTCTGTATTGTAGAAACCAACCATCACCTGATGCTCTGAACTACACATCATGTCTTGGCTCAAGAGCCAAGACACATGGCTCTGTGTAGCAGTCTTAAAAAATAATTTTCAAGGCCACACATGGAAATAATTCAGTTTGAAACACAACAAGTGAGATGACGAAGAGGCTTTATTTAAAACAAAAATCAACAGCACTCATGACTGAGTAGTTCTCCACTTTATCTGACTAGCTCGTGAATCATGTGGGCTCTTTTTGGTGATAGCTACACAATTAGTCTACTTGCCAAAAATGAGTACCCGGAAATGTTGAGTACCCCAATGTTTTATGTTAGAAATATATAGTATGGGTCTCCAGTATTCAGAAACTGCCGGATGCTAACTTATATATATTGGGCAATTAGCACAATTGACATAATTAGCATAAATTAGCATAGTTTCCTATATGGGCAATATTTCAGCAAAATTGACTTGGCTGATCTGGGCAATATTGGAGTGGTTTTAGGGGTTATTGATGATGCTGAATCCATTTCTGACATTTTCAAAATTCAAAATGGCTGTCTAAACCGGAAGGGACCAGATTGAAATCCATCAAAATCGGCCCACTGGCGGTTAAAATCTGGTCACTACCGGTTTAGACAGCCATTTTGAATTTTGAAAATGTCAGAAATGGATTCAGCATCATCAATAACCCCTAAAACCACTCCAATATTGCCCAGATCAGCCAAGTCAATTTTGCGGAAATATTGCCCATATAGGAAACTATGGTAATTTATGCTAATTATGTCAATTGTGCTAATTGCCCAATATATATAAGTTAGCATCCGACAGTTTCTGAATACTGGGGACCCATACTATATATTTCTAACATAAAACTTTGGGGTACTCAACATTTCCGGGTTCACAATGGGGCCCTATGGGCTGGCAAGTAGACTAAATCCCATGTACAAAGTGAATCTGGGGCTGGGTTTTGCACAGTGCAATCTTTCTGGTGGTGACAGTCACATTAGGGGAGGTAAGTTTACTTATAGCTTAATGTTGAACCAGCAGAGCCACACTTTGAATAACAGTAAATTATCTTTGGCTTCCACCTCTGCCTCCTTGTTTCTGTATTTTCTATCTGTTGAGCCTCTCTCCTCCCTTCACTCAAGTGCCTGGTGAATATCAATACATGGTCTTGGACTGCCATCTAGTGACCAGTCTTTGTAAGTGTAACAAAGTCATAGGTACAAAAGGGAGGAGACTATTGAGACCTGTAATCTCCACCTGTACGCAACTCCATCACCTACGGCTCATCTATTGTCTTCTCTGGGTTGGGGCTGCCCCTGTGCTGCTGAGTTTTGCCTTTGTTGGAATTTGATTATTTCTCAATTTCTGTTTTATTATTAAATCCTTGAGATGTTCTGGATTTATTTTTGTCTTGAGTGATGTTGCTCACATTATCTTTATTTTTCTATTGGGTTGGGATTAATTGCATTGGTGGATTTTATTATCTGAAGACTGAATATGAAATTTGTGTGCAGTGAAGTTTTTAGGGTTGTTTTGTAACCAGTAATAATTGAGAAATTATTAATTAAATGTTTTGCCTGTGTATTTTCTTGAATGTCTTCTAAGCACCAATACTCTTCCACTGGAGGTGACAAATCAAAAGCTATGGCTGAATAGGTTGAAGCTCCACCTCAAGATGAAGGTTAAGCTAATCTGTTTTGATCATCTATCTATTTATTTATAATTGTTACAGTTTAAACCACAATCAAAACATGATGGTTTTTTATAAAATGTGTGATCTTGGTAAGGATAGCTTTTTTCCCCCCTTTTTTTTGAAAAATTATCTTTATCTTTAAATGAACAGACGGACAAGGAAAAACATAAAATCCAGAGTCCCCCGGTAACACTTTACAATAAGGTACACAAAATTAGAGTAGTTAATGAGTAACTAATGAGTAGTTAGTGAGGAATTGAGCTACACAAAATTACAGTAGTTACTGAGGAACTAAGCTACACAAAATTACAGTAGTTACTGAGGAACTACTGATTAATTAACTATTAGTTAATGGTCAGTTCTTCAGGAACCCCTGATCAAATTTCAGAGGAGTAGTTACTGAGGAACTAATGAGTAATTAGTTAGGGAAATGAGATACACAAAATTAGAGTAGTTACTGAGGAACTAATGATTAACTAACTATTAGTTAATGGTCAGTTCTTCAGGAACCCCTGATCAAATTTCAGAGGAGTAGTTAATGAGGAACTAATGAGGAACTATTAATGATCAGTTCTTCATTAACTCATGATCAAATTTCATAGAAAGTTAATCACAACTTGATGACTAGTGAACTAGTTACTTCATCAGTACAGAATCATTACTCAATAACATGTCCAGTAGTTAACCTTTATGACCTAAAGTGACACATAATGAGTGGTTTTTCATTTCTTCATCTTCATCTTTACATTAGTAGTTCCTTAAAAAAATCACAGACAGCAGGATTCTTGAGAAGATTTTATTCATTCATTTCAGACCACATACACATCAATATGACCATCCATGTTGCCTTTGAAATAAATATGATAGTTTGTCACATGAGTAGTAGTTATTTACTATGAAACAAATTTGGAATGAATGAGGAACTCACTATTAGTTAATGGTGAGTTCTTCAGTAACTCCTAATCAAATTACTGGGGAACTAACTATTACTTAATCATTAGTTACCCTTTTTGTGTACCTTAAGGTAAAGTGAGACATCAAAATGAGTAGGTAATGAGTACTGAATCATTACTGAATCATTAGTCACCCTTTTTGTGTACCTTATAGTAAAGTGAGACATCAAAATGACTAGGTAATGAGTACTGAATAATTACTGAATCATTAGTTACTATTTTTGTGTAAGGTACACAAACATTACAGTAGTTACTGATGAACTAATGAGGAACCAAAATAATCATTTGCCTCCATGTGCACCAAAATGACATAGAATGTAAAACAACAACAACAACAACAAAAACCTTTGTAGCTTACTTGCTTAAAAAAAAAAAGTCTTTTGTCTTTTATTTTGGAAGATCTTCAATTCCGGTGGCTCACCTGTGCAGCTTTACTGTGAGGAGCAGTGAATTCATTTGACGACGATGAGAGAAGTAATGGACAGAGCAAGGAAGAGCAGAAGCTCCCATCTTGACTATATCAGAGACGTTCTATATCTCGAGGATGAGGATGTGACCGTACAGTATAAGTACATTTTAATGGTATCTCTCTCTTTTTTTTTTAATATATACAAATTCGGTAAGATTGCTCCTCAAATTTACTGTAAGATAACTTTGTCCAAAGTGAATTTAGCCCTCTAAAACCGACCGTAGTTTGGTTAACCGAACGTTACATTGATGCTACGCTTGCACATGTTTTACAAAACATTAAATAACTTATGAACCGTTTACGATAGAGACGAGCTGTGAACAGCATCTGAATCGGGGGGTTATCCGCTTTCCGAGGGTCCTTGAATGGTGCCTCTACGACAACACGTGACACTGGAAGAGAAGCTAAACCGAGCATAGCATTGATGCTGAGGTTGCACATTTTTGACAAAATATTAAATAACTTATGAACCGTATATGATAGAGACGAGTTGTGAACAGCATCTGAATCACTGGATTTTTCGAATGGTGCCTCTATGACAACAAGGGACGATATGCGTCATGTAACCACATGGTAAGGGAACAGAGCTAAACCGAGCTAGCATCAATGCAACACTTGAGCATACTTTCATAGAGGCACCATTCAAGGACCCTCGGAAAACAAAGAATCCCGCGATTCAGATGCAGTTAACAGGTTATTTAATGTTTTGTACAACGTGTACAAGTGTAGCATCGATGCTACATTCTGTTAACCGACCATAGCATCGATGCTATGCTAGGTTTTAGAAGGCTACATTCACTTTGGAGAAAGTTAGCATAGTAAAATTTGAGGAGTCATCTTACACATCTTCCAAAAAAAAAAAAAAAGACAGATACCATTAAAATATCACTGTACGGTCACACCCTCGTCCTCGAGATATCGTCGAAATGGGATTTTCCTTCTCTTGCTTTTCCCTGCATGGTCCATTGCTTCTCTTGTGGCATGGTCCATTGCTTCTCTTGTGTCAAGTGAATTCACTGCTCCTCACAGTAAAGGTGCACAGGAAATGATGATCTCGTTTCCAAAATAAAAGACAAATGACACTTTGTAAATGACCTTTAATATGATAAGAACATTACTTAATTTGTTGTTTTTATGTTTATTTATTTAGTTTCTGAACATTAGTCAAGGTCAGGGCTTTATTTCTTATATATTAAGCAGACGTTATATTCAGTGCTTTTATTTTGAAAGCGCCTCGCCGAGACCTCATAAACTTCCGGTGCTACGGATTTTACCGGCAGTGTGTCTGCAAGGCCAGAGTGTCTTCAATGCTAAAAGTGTGCCTAACTTACATGAAACGCCCTAGCACCTGGCTAATAAGGGACACAAGGTTTGTTTTTGTTACCTTTTCATGCTATATTTATGTCCGGCTCGAGTTTGGTCGCCGTTGATAGTCTCATGTATGGAACATGTTGTGGTTAGCGGTAGCTATTAGCATTGGCAGCTCGGCTTAGTTAGCTTAGTTTAGCTTAACTTCAATGTATTGAAGTGAGATGGAGCTAAGCTAACTCGTTGATTGTTTTATTAATGCAACAGGACGTATTTTGTCTGTTTGATGTGAGGTCTGGTAAGGTTAAAAACAGTTGATTGGATTAAAAACAAACGGTTAAAAATATTTATTTCATGGTAATACAGCACTCCATTTGGATATTGTCTTTTGATTAAAATAGATAAAAAGGGAGTCAACTTACATGATTGTTTATGTGATAAAAGCAGTTAAAAATAATTTCATTTATGTAAAAGGAAAGGTAACTGTATTTTCTTCTTCTCATAGCTCTTACGGTGTGTCTGCAACTGAATACGGTCCATGGAATGAAGGAATGTGAACCATCAGTTTCATCATTTGTGACCATCATTTAGCTGGGGACGCTACACACTTGTTATTTTTTATTAGGCTATTATTAAAACAAGAAAGCTACAAAGGTTTTTCTTTTCTTTTCTTTCTCTTTTTTTTTTTTACATTCTATCATATTTTCTTGTGTGTGGACATTCAAAAAAATGTTATTTTGGTGTACCTGTGCAGGTAAAATCTTATTTTGGTGCCTGTGAAGACAAAAGTTATTTTGGTGCACATAGAGGCAAATGATTATTTTGGTTCTTCATTATTTCATCAGTAACTACTGTAATGTTTGTGTACCTTACACAAAAATAGTGACTAATGACTAGGTAATGATTCAGTACTTATTACCTACTCATATTGATGTCTCACTTTACTATAAGGTACACAAAAAGAGTAACTAATGATTCAGTAATGATTCAGTACTCATTACCTACTCATTTTGATGTCTCACTTTACTATAAGGTACACAAAAAGGGTAACTAATGATTCAGTACTCATTATACCTACTCAATTTGATGTCTCACTTTACTATAAGGTACACAAAAAGGGTAACTAATGATTCAGTAATGATTCAGTACTCATTACCTACTCATTTTGATGTCTCACTTTACCTTAAGGTACACAAAAAGGGTAACTAATGATTAAGTAATGATTCAGTACTCATTACCTACTCATTTTGATGTCTCACTTTACCTTAAGGTACACAAAAAGGGTAACTAATGATTCAGTAATGATTCAGTACTCATTACCTACTCATTTTGATGTCTCACTTTACCTTAAGGTACACAAAAAGGGTAACTAATGATTCAGTAATGATTCAGTACTCATTACCTACTCATTTTGATGTCTCACTTTACCTTAAGGTACACAAAAAGGGTAACTAATGATTAAGTAATAGTTAGTTCCTCAGTAATTTGATTAGGAGTTACTGAAGAACTCACCATTAACTAATAGTGAGTTCCTCATTCATTCCAAATTTGTTTCATAGTAAATAACTACTCTAAATTTTGTGCACCTCAAACAACTTTACTGTGAACCACGGTGTGATCAGTATACAGTACTACACAGCCCCATGATACATTCATTTAGCCTACCAAACATGTGACAAACTATCATATTTATTTCAAAGGCAACATGGATGGTCATATTGATGTGTATGTGGTCTGAAATTAATGAATAAAATCTTCTCAAGAATCCTGCTGTCTGTGATTTTTTTAAGGAACTACTAATGTAAAGATGAAGTTGAAGAAATGAAAAACCACTCATTATGTGTCACTTTAGGTCATAAAGGTTAACTACTGGACATGTTATTGAGTAATGATTCTGTACTGATGAAGTAACTAGTTCACTAATCATCAAGTTGTGATTAACTTTCTATGAAATTTGATCATGAGTTAATGAAGAACTGATCATTAATAGTTCCTCATTAGTTCCTCATTAACTACTCCTCTGAAATTTGATCAGGGGTTCCTGAAGAACTGACCATTAACTAATAGTTAGTTAATCATTAGTTCCTCAGTAACTACTCTAATTTTGTGTATCTCATTTCCCTAACTAATTACTCATTAGTTCCTCAGTAACTACTCCTCTGAAATTTGATCAGGGGTTCCTGAAGAACTGACCATTAACTAATAGTTAATTAATCAGTAGTTCCTCAGTAACTACTGTAATTTTGTGTAGCTTAGTTCCTCAGTAACTACTGTAATTTTGTGTAGCTCAATTCCTCACTAACTACTCATTAGTTCCTCATTAGTTCTTCATTAGTTACTCATTAACTACTCTAATTTTGTGTACCTTATTGTAAAGTGTTACCGAGTCCCCCATTTGGGGGACTTGAAGACATGCATAACAATAACAGAGCCCCCAGTGCACTGATTATGAAAGAATATGGTCATATTATGTCAAATTAAACAGCAGAAGCTGGGCTACAACATGTAAAAACCATGACCCAAACACAGCCCAAACACTACTCAAACAAACACCAGTCGCCACATTTCTGGCTCGTATACTACTGTATTATGCAAAACACATCAGCGACCTCTCATCTGAACGTAAATATTGGGGCGTTCCCCAACAACCGCGGCTAACACAGCAGCTAGCAGCAGCACGGCAGAGGGAGAAGCCAACAACCAGCAAAGTCGAGCAAAAACAGACGCTGCGTGGCCAAAACATGGTCGTACATTTGCTCTTACCTTTGCTGTTTTGTCGTGAAAAGGTTGTGTTATGGGTAAATCCCAAGGGGGCAGTTGTGGGTCTGAGAAGTGAAGCTCACTTCCGCGTTCAAAAAACTGCAATCCCCTCGGATTCCTCTGGGGGCTGGTGTCAGAAGGGAGCATTCTCCATAGACCCCCATGTTAAAATCGCCGACTTTACATCCTCAGTAAACATGTTAAAAGCCTGGTGTCAGAACGTTTTTTCGTCTCAATCGATAGTTTCTACCCCCGCACACACTCTGAGGGGGGTGAATTTTTTTTTAACTCTACCATTTTACTGTTATTAGGTTAAAATTCTGGCCAATTAGGGCGCGGAAACGTTGAGTGACAGGTCCGAGCAGCTCCGGAGACAGGCTGCTTCGAGGCCAGTGGGCGGGTTCTCGGCCGGCCAATCCAACATGGCGCTGTTCAGGCCGCCATATTTGAGTCACAAAAACGACTCCCCAAAACCAATGGGTGACGTCACGGACGCTACGTCCATTCTTTTTACAGTCTATGTCCAGCAGCCTCCCCCCCAGAGCTCTGAGCTCCAAAGAGCTTTAGCACTGGGAAAGATGACGGTGACGGCACCGGCACCGGTAGCGGCAACGACGACGGCAACGGTGCCGACGGGGCTGTTGCCGTCGTGGTCATCATTGCCGGTAACGTTACCGTCGCCGCCGTTGGTACCGTGCCGTTGCCGGGAGCTTTAGAACTTTCTCCAGAGCTCCGGCGAGCTGTGGAGAGGAGGGGAGGGGACGGGAGAGGGGGAGGTGTTGGGGGCTTGCCGGCCGTGCAGCCCCCAACACAGGGTGCTGTGTGTGGGTGAGAGGAGCAGGAGACTGGGCTGACTGGGCAACGGCAACAAATTCACATGATGCTACTCTGCTTTTCTGGGGACGACACAAGTAGCAGAAAATTCTCTACCAGAGTAGGCTACCAGTACCAGTAACATTTGCTTTGTTTTAACAGGAGGGCTCCAGACTAACATTTTTCACTAGGAGCACAGTGGCCCCGAACTTAAAATTTTAGGAGAGCAAGGAAATTTAGGGGAACACACTTGTAAATTGATTTGCAGGGCAAGTATTCACAATACTCACACACATTGACCTGCCACCTGTAATTACAAACATCAGATTTTTTGAGTCTCCCCTCTCCATGTTTCACCAGCGTTACAAAACAAAAGACAGGCAAATTCACTGGTTGCACAAGTAGATGAAAAATTTACTTGCACAGTCCCAAAATTTTGGTGCATTTAGGGGCAGTCTGGAGCCCTGTTTAACAGTGAAACACAATAATCAATAGTGTTATTTAAAAAATACTTTGTATGAGTGTTTATTTTGCACAATTAACATATGTTATAGGCATATTTAATTTGAATGTTTAATTTTGGCCCGCGACCCTCCACCCCGATTAGTTTTTGGCCCTTCACTGAGAAGAATTTGGGCACTCCTGCTCTATTCCAACATTATTATTGGGCAGCTAATGCACGAGCACTTGTGTATTGGCAGCAAGCTTATAGGACAGAACCTAATGCTACTACCCCATCATGACTTGCCATAGAACAGGACAGTACGTTTACATGACACTTGAAAAAACCGAATTATTGCCTTAAAGCTTCAGTTGGTAACAATTATTCAGTCATATTTGCTGGAACTGTCACTATATTCTGATGGTCAGACATTAAATGAGTAATTTAGGACAAAATCCAACTCCTCTGGCTCCACCTACAGCCTGTAATCGTATTTGCCAAAATCCACCGCGACCGACGATTCTCCACCAGTCAGGTAGAGGGAGCAGGAGGAGCAGCCAATCGCCGCTCCTACACGTCGTGCTATGGATACGGTACATCTTCTGTGGGTGCGTTTATGGCTACTTTGTGTGTGTCTGTGTGTGTGTGGGGCGCTTGGCAGAGGTTCATAAAGGGACCTGACGGAGTATTGTCTTGAAATTTCCGACCAAGTCGCGGAGTTTACTTTCACTTTCGTCAATTTACCAACTGGAGCTTTAATCCGACTATAACTGGACAACTGTGCATGTAAACACCTTAGTCCGACTGAAATCGGAGTTGAGAACTCCGATTAAGACACCCAGATAATGCGATTGGAATTCGATTTTCTCCGTCATGTATACACCTTAGTCAGAGTATAACTGGACAATGCATGTGCGCATGCTCCACAACAGTAGAGATGGCACCAAGTGGAGCAGAGAAGCCACCCAAAACCGGCAAAGTAAAGAAAAAAACCCAACATCAGCGCCGAGTCAATGAATTTCACACAGCGCGACCAGCAAGAGTGTTTTTTTAAAAAGAAAGAGAGAGAGAGAGAGAGAGAGAGAGAGAGAGAGAGAGAGAGAGAGAGAAAGGAAGCCCGTATCCTATTCTCCGCGCATCCAGCCCAGACTGGCGCGTCTGGTCGGCAACTGCAGTTGAGAATTTATTATTTAGCTACTAAGTTGTTTATATTCAGTTTTTTAGGAGGTGACAGAAAAGTCAACAGGACAGGGGGGCGTATTAACCCGCTGAAATGACGGGTGACGCCGCATGAGGGGGCGGACCCCGTCATTATTCGGTTTTCTCAGTTGCATGTATATTGAGACAAGGACAGAAGTCCGACTTGACGCCAAAATCGAATTTTGAGCATAGCTTGATTAAGCTCTGCATGTAAACGTACTGACTGGTACCTCCCTCCCAGCACTACTCAATACAACAAAGAGAAGTCCTGGACCATTTAAAGGGATTGGATTTATAGTAGAACATTCATTAAAGGTGTGGTACCAGATTAAAAAAAACATTCAATTTAACAAACACTTCTATTTTTGCCCCCATTTGTCACAATCATGCATTTCGCCCCTCTCAGTCAGATTCAGTTTTTTCTTTCTGGAAAGGGAAAGGCCTGGTTACTCTGAAAGATTTGTATATTGACAATATTTTTGCTTCATTTGACCAACTTAAAAGAAAATTTGATTTGCAATCATCTCATTTTTTCAGGTACCTGCAAGTCAGGAACTATACTAGAGCAAACATTTTAAACTTTGAAACTTATAACTCACCAGATGAAGTCTACTCTCTTGTAACAAAGGAACCTGAGACCAAAAAGCTGGTGTCCATGTTTGTAAATGTGTTTGCAGCTCAAACTGCTCCAAGTACACAACACCTGAGAGAGTGCTGGGAGAGGGATATAGGTACCACCATCTCGGAAGATGCATGGCGTAAATGTCTTCGTAGCATATATACATGTTCAATTAATTCAAGACACCAGCTAATACAATATAATATAGACTCCATTATTCACGTGTTAAACTGCATTCATTCTTTGCATCCACTTCACCATTATGTGTAAAATGTAAACAGGCTGATGGTACACTGGCACACATGTTCTGGTTTTGCAACAAACTTGGTAGATTTTGGCATGAAGTTTTCCATTTTTACTCTGAGGTTTACAGATATGATCTCATGCCAGACCCAGAGACAGGCATCCTTGGCTGGTCTCACCAGCTTGATACTCTTACTCACTGGAAGGCTCTGTCAATAGCCTACAGTATGGGATGGTTATTGCGAAGAAAATTATTCTTAAAGTCTGGAACAAAGAAACATCCCCATGTTTTGAAGCCTGGCTCACTGAGTTCTCAAATACTTAATATAGGAAAAAATTCGATTTGAGTTATTAGGAAAATCAGACAGATTCCATCAGATATGGCAACCATTTCTTGATCACATCACACAGCGGAGAGGACCCTCATGACACCTCGATATCCTGATTATGTTTGAACATTTATTTGTCTATAATCTATATGAATAAGTATAACTTTATACAGTCACGGATGGCCATAGAAATTGTTATACTGTACAGTACAGCTTTCACCCTTTTTCTTTTTTCTTCTATCTTTCCTTTTTTTTCTCTAACCTGCTTTGGGGGAAGGGGGTGGGAAGGAAGGGGTAATTGTTTGGGTTGTTATGTACCTGGTTTTGAAAATGAATAAATAAAGTACTTGAAAAAAAAAACAAAAATAAACAAGACATTGTGAAAAAACAATCAAACAACAAATAATTTGTATAACGTTAGCTCCCCCAGTGGACTTAGTTACAGGCCATTTGGAGAATGGAAGGAGTTCCACTGCACACAATGTGGTCACTTTAATATGGATGTATTGTTTTTTTAAAAGTTAAGCAACGCGTTTCGCCCAGTGGGCTTCATCAGGCTTAAGGCAAGGCAAGGCAAGGCAAGGCAATTTTATTTGTATAGCCCGTTTTTACAAACAGTTTGTCTCAAAGGGCTTTACATGGCATCGTAACAACATCCTCTGTCCTTAGACCCTCACATCGACTGAGGAAAAACTCCATGGAAACCCTTTTAACAGGGAAAAGTCGGAGAAACCTCAGGGTGAGCAACAGAGGAGGGATCCCTCACCCAGGACGGACAGACGTGCAATAGATGTTGTTACAGACAAGAAAACAGAGCCTGCTAAACAGTTAGCAAGTGACCCTAATCAATGTGAAAGATGCAAAACACATAGCTATCTGTTTTAATCGCCTGTTGTCTTCCTGTCAAATTGTAGTTTGTATGAGGAGCCTGTTGACAGTATCAGTGCCTTCCAGATGGTCGGTTTATTCTTATATTTATCTGTAAATTTATGCAGCTGAAACTTAAATGAATGCAATACATATTTAAAGGTATGTTGTTCAATTCAATTCAAAATTTATGTATATTGCACTTTATAACATCTGGACAGATAATCAAAGTGCTTTACATGGGTTAAATATACAAAATAAGAAAACAAAATAACAAGCAACAATAAAACAAACATTAAAACATATTCATTATCTTTTTAATTTTCTGCACTAGGGTCCTGGGTAAGATGGAGCCACATAAACCCACGAATTCAGCGCCTGCTGGCCCCCCTCCCCCGGCCAGTCTGCCGCTGAAAGTCCCGCTAGGATTCAGAGAAGCACAGTACAGAAGCACAGAATGTGTTGCCGCCGCCGTTATTACCGGTACCGGTGCCGTCGACACAGCCGCTTCCAGCTGCAGCTGCAGCCTGAGCGGGGTCGCTCTGCACACTGCACAGCCACACCGCGGCCCTGCGGAGCTACAGACCCCGGTCTTCCTGCTCCTCTCCCCCAGACACAGCGCCTTGTGCTGCAGGCCGCGCGGCGAGCAGCCTCCCTCTAGCTCTGGAGCTTTCCACGGCGCTGCCTATACCGGCGGTCGCCGCGGTCCCGTTGCCTCCACCAATTAGGCTACCGATAATTACGGCGACGACGGCAACTGGCACCGCCGATTACCGGCAGCTGGTGCACAGCGGCAACGAGACCGCAGGTAGGCTACTGGCGCCGCCGCAAAGCTCCAGAGCTGGAGGGAGACTGCACAGGGCGCTGTGTCTGGAGGAGAGATAAAGAAAAGATAAACGGGGGTCACGCCGGGGCCACACCGGACACGTCACGAAAATCGCGCGCAAACCGCGGCCCTCCTGTTCACATCAGAGCTTATTTCTCTGCGCCGGTCGACAAGTGCTTCTGCCCCTCAGCTGTGTGTGTGTGTTAGACTTTAACAATAAGGTGAAAACCAGCACATGCCTCCTCAGGGGTGTTTCTTGGACCTGGAAACATTGGGGGCTGAGCCCATAATATAGCGCCATAATACATAACAGTCCAATTGTCAACGTACAGTTGTGCAGTGTGTGCCAGTGTAGGTGTGTATGTGTAAGTGTGTGTGCAGGTGTTGTGTATATGTGTACAGTAAAGTCTGGTCTAGTCTGTTCTTCAAGTCTTGTGTGTCTCTAGCATGTCCACGCTGCTTGTGGAAACAATGTTCGGGGACAGCTGGGTAAAAGGAGGGTATGGCACATGGATTTAGGGGTAATGGGAGAGGAGACATGAGCAAACATCTAGGTTTGCACCTGGTCCCCAAGACTGGTATGATGGTTGTCCAAGAGGGTCATATGACATTTCTCGAGGTCTCTGTGATCGCGCTGACCTCCTCACAGGTTGCACTTCCTCCTCGGACAGTTCCATTGCAGGCTCATCATTGTCCCCCTGCTCTCTTGAATCAGCCTCCTCCGCAGTGTCATCAGTTCTGAGTTCTCCTTGCACTTCCTGAGCTGGTGGTGGAGCAGCTGCCAGCTGGTCTGGTGTCTGCACTGGATCTGGGACAGTGACAGGATCATGTTGTTGTTGTTCTTGAGCCATATCTGTTACCTGTCTCAGTGGTTGAAACTCTGGAGCTACGGGTCTGAGCTCATCTGGTGGGTTAGACTGAAGACTTGCAGGTCTGACTCTCCTCCTGCTATACACTGGAATTGTTCGAGGGCAATATGTGTATTCCTCTTCTTCCTCAGAGTGTTCAGACTCCTGCTCAACTGTCTCTCCGTTGTTTCTGTAACAGTCTGTCTGTCTTTGTCTCTTTCTAGGTGCGGACTGACTCAGTGGATACATAGAATTGATTTGTCTACATTTAGACAAATGACTGGATCTTTGAATGTGCAAATTTATCAATTAAACTTTATTGTCATTGTCATATAGTTATTCATGTCAATGAGATGTCGTTAAGAATCTTAAGTAGACTACTGGCAATATGTATTTAAAACTCAAACTCCTTCGTCCTACCACATTCAGAAGGATAAACCACACAAACTTGGAGGAGGTAGCCTACAAAATGAAATAGCTGGAACTGCAGATGCAGTTTTTTTTTCTTTTTTTCTTGTGCCTGACTTTTTTCTTTTTTGGCTGGCTTTTTTTTTTTCTTGGCTGGTCCTAATACTCCTCCGCAGAGCGATTGCTCCCCTTGTGATGGCCATGTAGGCTATGTCATGGATGAAATTGTACCAGTTTCTACCCTTTTCATGTTTTCAGGCTACTTCACATGGTGGGCTGGCGACACATGGTAAGTGGGCCACCTGCTGGACCCTCAACTACAGCCTTCTGTCGGTTGGGTCATTATAATAGATCCAACAATAGCCTCCTCTCCACTGAAGACTGGTGGGACAGTCCTGCCGTGAGGACAGTGTCCGTCTCTCTCCTGTTGGTTGATGTTTTCCCGCAGATCCTGTCTGTATGTCTTTCACTTGCTGACATGGCAACAAGCTTCAAGTCAAGTCAAGTCAAGCGGGGGAACCACGATCGGAAGTGAGGTGAATTTTCAAAATAAAACTTCACAAGGGCAACTGAAAGAGAAACTGTGTATGAGCTATAGAGCATTTATTTTGGGCTGGAGCAGCTGAAAACCCGATATTCAATTTTCATCAAAAGCAAATAAAACAAAAGGCTGCAACCACAGACTGTAAAAAAAAAAAAAAAAAAAAAAGGCTGTAACGTGTGGGTTACGTTTTTAATTTTATACCGGATGTTGTGCGTTTGCCCAGGCTAACTTGACACTGTTGTGGTAACGAGGTGCAGCTGCGGTACTGGACTAGCTTAAGAAGCGGACAGCCAGGACACCGGGCCGAACAGGAGGCAGCACATCATAAATGGCCCCACCGCCTACGGAGTGAAGAATGGGCTCCAGGCCATCGCAGCCATGGCTAGATCCACCAACAGAAGCGCCAAGGACGGGGACTCACGGGTAACCGCTCCCACGGAGCGCGGAGAGGCGCGGGACCTGGCGGAGCCCCGGGAACTGTCTCTGGAGGAGGTGCTGAAGTCCTACGAGCAGCCCATCAACGAGGAGCAGGCATGGGCGGTGTGCTACCAGTGCTGCAGCGGGCTGAGGGTGCCCCGCCCGCCGGCCGGGACAGTCCGCCGGGTGAAGGACCCGTCGTCCATCCTCCTCCACCGGGACGGAACCGTGTCTCTACAGCAGGAGCCGCGAGGAGACGGTAGGACACTGACCGGTCACCGGCCGCTGTTGTCCACAACTTCCCGCCGCCCTGTGGCTCTCAGCAGCACTAACGCCAAACTCACGTCTGCAAAAGTAAAAACATAACAAAATGTCCGTGCTGTGCAAAGTAAGCCTGGGCTTACCGTTTGGTGTGATGTTAGATTTAAAATTATTTTCATACTTTTTAATTCGGCATGAAGTAATAACCATAAATCAAAACTTTCCCTAGTAAAATTTAGACTTTTTCCAACTGCACCACCATCTTCCTCCAGGAAAGCTTTCCACCATAGGAACAGTGGGATCATGTGTTCATGAAGCCTACATGATTGATTATTATTATTATTTTTATCATATCGGTGCAGAATTCAAGAATATTTTAGGCTAGTGTCATAAATTACCATGATTTTTTATTTTACCATCGCAGGCCTTAAATGAATAACATCACTGTAATGTATTTGAATCAGGCACGGACTTTGGTTGAGTAGGACACCGTGTTCATGGTTCATAGAGAGAACCGGAGGCATCGACGCTCCCGTCCCGTCTCAAACAGCAGCATATTCCTGACTAATCGCTCTTCTTCTGGATAGATTGACAACCTTGAGCTTGCGTCGCACAAACACACTCTCAATGTGGACAGCTGTGTCGGTATGTTGTTGCACTCCCGGTGCCAACAAGGATGACTCTTATTATGCCGGTAAATAGTTAATTATTCATAAAGCACAGCTTCACCCTAGTATTCCCTCTCGCAAAGACTGTTTTTGAGACTTCAAAGGGTGGCTGGAAGCCCCAAGGATCCTATGCAGTCTTCTTTTCTCCCCCATATTTAGCCTCCTGCATAATATCCTACTAATGCCTTACTGAAGGCTGGGCCAAAGAGACTGTTACAAGAGTAAAAAAAAAAAAAAGTATTAAAAACATCTAAACTACACAACTAAACCCCAAAATAAAATATGAACCATGACAACATAGATAATAAATTAAGACCTAAATATATCTGTGTGGGCTGGCAGCTGGAAGGAGAGATAACTTAAAATTGAGCATAATCAAAAACACCCCAGATCGCATGTTTAAATAGTCTCCATTTCTCCCCCTTATTGCAAAAAATACAATAACAGTCAAATATGTGTAGATGTGGATATACAGTAGTTGCTATTTGTAGTAGCCAAAGCATTTGAATAATTACTCACTGACAAGAGGCCAGAGACTGACAAATCGACATCAAAAGTGAGAAAGTGAGACCTGTGTAGAGAAGCAGGAATGTGAGTGATCAGATACCTGTTGTCCTGGCTCTGTTGACTCAGTAACAAGCCGTCACAACAACCAGACGAGTGAATACCTCTGTGCTTAGTTACAGCTGTGTAGCGCCAGTTAAGGAATCTTAAGGAGAAGTTCACAGTTAATATCCAGGCAACAATGAAGTTACGTTAGCAACGGGCTTCATTCTTAAAACATGTAATAATTTGAAAAGCCATGCTTTGTTTAAGTTGAATTTGAGGAACTCTCCCCTCACGGACCGTTAAGATCTGTTAAGATCTACTCTGAAGTCCTATGCTGTTAACAGCTGTGGTCACTTAAAGCAATACTTACCTTTCTGGAACTTTTGCACATTTCTTTGTCTAAGTTAAAATGCTATTAATAATCTGATGATACATTAAAATGTAAGAGAAACCCAACAGGGTTAAAAACTCATCATTTTTTCATTCTCATATAATTCTGAGAAAAGTCTGACCAATAATATTATTCGGTCCGATTAATAAGATTTGACGAGCGACCGAACCTATTAATATGTAATCACTTTGTGCACCCCTCTCCTCCTCTCCCCCCTCCCGACCAGGAAGAACGCTTATTGACAGAGCAGTAGCAGGACATGAGCAGAGGAGACTAGAGTCACAACACACAAGAAAGAAGGTTTTTGGAAATAAATAGTTTTTTAAAAGACCAACTGCAGCCTCAGCTGGTCGTGGAGTTTCATGTCTGATATTGTAACGTTGATAGTGAGCATCCCCGAGTGATACGTAAACACAGGAAGTGACATCTGTCTATAAAGCATCCAGTGCTAACGGCTAGGCTACTGTTAGCTCTGTGCTAACGGCTAGGCTACTGTTAGCTCTGTGAGTTCTCAGCGGTCCGGACCCGGTTGAACTCCAGACCGGCGCGGCTCGACTCGGCTCGGTCTGGATTTATTTTGGCCCTGAACTAGCGCATCAGGTGGCGCTGGTCCGGCCGCCAGCCCGGCTCGTTGAGAACTGTAATCTGTAACAATGGCTTCCCCTGCGTCTCCAGTAGCAGTAGGCTAACAACAGTTTAACTCATCAGTCATCATCACTGAGTCCGTTTATATGGTTTAAAACTCCGGTGTTGTGTTGTGCCAACGCATGCATCAGGGAGGGAGGGGGCTCGTGGAGATGCGGCAGGAGGGACTGTCACTACCCGATTTGCAACGCTACCCGATTTGTGACAGCCACGTACGGCAACTCCACTTGGACAAACTTAGTTGAATTGACTTAGGATCACTGCCCTATGTGCGTCGCCAGAGACGGTTTATCTTTTTATTTATTTTTTTAAATACTTTATTAGTAATGTAAATTGAGGGTTGGTTGTGGTGGTCTGGATCTTGATGCTCAGAAAACAGGAACACAGGCGACTTTTAATGTTTACTGTCCTCTTTTCTCGCCGGCCTCATCACCATGACAACCACAAACAATCACAACTACCACAACACTCACTGAATAAACGAGTCTGCCGCGGCTGTCTTATGACGGACCTCCGCGGTTTTTATTTTATTTTATTTTATTTTTTAATCATTTTCACAGTACCGTATTTTAAATTCACAGAACTTTAAGCATGTACGCAAATCGGGCAGTGCCCAAATGAAGTTTGTCCAAGTGGAGTTGCCGTAGGCAGCTGTCCAAGATGGCGGCCGGTCTGCGCATGCGCAGACCAGTTTTGTCACAGATCGGGTAGTGTCGCAAATCGGGTAGTGACAGGGACAAGTGGGTGGGACTTGTGAGGGAGGTGGAGCTGTTGATTTTCAAATGTTTGTGCTGTGCTGAGTGAAATGCCAGATCGGTAAGTATTGCTTTAACTGTGATGATTAATTTGCACTTCTGTCTGTGAGGAGGTGTTCACTTCTCATTAATAGGCTACTGTCCTCGTTCTTTGTATTGGTTTCTGCTCCGCTGATCCATAAGTAAACCAAGTCCATATCAAAGCAGTGGTGCAAATCCCTTAACCAGCATGGAGTGTCTATAGCAGTCAGTCTGTCTACATTATTAATGTAGCTTGTCAGCTACAGGGCCATTGTCTTTTCTTTGTGCCCAAATTCATCCCAAAACAACATGCCAGTTTTAGACAGCTGGGCTGTAGAGGAAACAACGGAGAGGCCTGGTCGCTGAGTCTTTTTGGTGTGTCTCTGTTTACTGAATTCTGTAGCTGTGATGAAGCTGCTTAGTTTTATATCTCTCAGAGAATTGATGTGTTGATCTTCCGGTGGTGTGCTCGCATGTGCCCCATACAATCAAAGTGCTACTTTGTCCGAAATCAGCCAAAAGAATCCAAGTGAGTCAACTTGGTCTCAGACTTCAGAGCACCATCGTACATAGCACAACTCTCAGTGGCATTGATGATTAAGAAGCAGCTTAACCATATACTGTAAAGACACCAGCGCTGGATTGATCCTTTGTTGTCTTTCTCTCTCATCCCTCTTTTCTTCTCACCTTTTCTGCTAAAGACATGAAATACCCCAAAAATAACAAACCACATGACACAACACCCAAACCCACCACATGCAGTCATTGATAAATGAAAGAATCAATCAAGTTCTGCCAGAATTGTAATGTGAAAGTGATGTCAGTCCATGCTGAGATGTTGCATCTGAAGTATTCATAGCCTCCATTTGGATATTCACATGGCTGTAGTAGGGGCTAGACTGTCATAGGTCTAATTTTGAGATAATGAATGTGCACTATCGAGTCTGTAGTTGAAAGCAAGAGCACTGTCTGTAATAATTAGTTTCCTCAAATATTTAAAACCCCAGTATGTAACTTACCGGTATTTGGCTTTTTATTAGCAAAAATCAAATATTGCTTTCATAAATACGTATTTCACTATAGTCGAATCACACCCGCATACAAATGAAAGCTTTCTCGTACCTTAGAATGAGTTGTTACAAGTCATTACAAATACATAAGTGGGCGACGCACCGAACCGAGGCGGCCATGTTGCATCGCCATTTTTTACGTTGAGTGGCAGCATGACCGTAGGTAACCACGGAAACTCAGCGGAGCTGTCGGCTTGGGGAGAAAGTTTTCCAGGTAGCGCCTGTTAAAACTGTCACCACTGTGTAGTGTGAGGAAGGACGGAGGCACTGGTGTTGCATTCAGGTGCAGTCAGACACCTGAATAACGCCGTTGGATGTCATTATACTCAGCAAGAGACAGACAGTAAAACGTGGGTCAGGTAAACAATACAACATCACCATGACACATATTGTCACGCCTGTATTGTTTTGCCTCGTGCTGGCGGACCACTTGTTTACATAGACACTTGTTTATCCTGTTACATGCAGCGTCTGTTGTCTGTCTGACGTCTGCCCGATTTCACGTGAATGCAACATCAAGAATACGTTCAGATATGCAACCGCACCGCTAGATGGGGTATTATACCTGTAACTAGATTTGGGGAAACAATCATCTTGCTTAAAATATTGTTTGCCCTAACATTTCTGCGCTTAAGGACACAAGCAGAAAAGAATAACTAGGACTGTAAGATTTTTTGAATAATATGAAAAGATTTGTTGTAAAATGACTAATCATCACATCCTTATCAATTACAATCTCACCATTCTAGCTTTTTCAGCCAATCAGAAGCTAACATCTCACAAAAAAGTAGCTGTATTTGTTTTTTGTCACAAAAGAAACAAGTCGATTGTGATTGTGACAAGTCCAAATACATTGATTGTTACTTAAAATCCAAGTGGATTTGTTGTGTTATTGTGCACACTTGATTAACATGACCTTTTTTTTTTTTTTAAATTTAAAGCTCAATTTATTTTATTGCTAGAGATCAATGAATCTCTCCAACTGAGGGTGGGGCTGGTGACATGCTCCTCCATCCCAGGAATGTAAATACACACTATATTGTAGCATTAGTATGCACAGCAGGTTGCCTGGACAGCCTGAGATGAATTTCTGTTTCCCCGAAATCTAAACCTCATTAAGTTGTCCAAGTGTCTGCGTAGGAGGAGGAAGGGAATGTGAATCCACAACACAACATGCCAGATATACTGTATCAGCCAGGTGACGAAGGAAAAACACATCATCATTATCATTCTCACTGACGTAATAGGCTACTGCCGAATCCGATTCACACTGGTTACCAAATCAAATGTAGGCGAGGGTACAAACCAGTATCCAGAGGAGGTTGGCCTCACCAACATCTCTGCTTCGTCTTCATTAGTCTCCTATGAAACACGGCTGACGGTCTCTGTTGGTAAGCATGTGTGCAGTTTACTGACATCATTTGCAGTGCACTGTTGCTGTTTGCTGAATTTGACCTTTTAGATGTAAAATAACTTCATTTTATCCATAAGGGGGAAAAAAACAAAACAACACTCTAACCTCGTTCACACCTGGCATTAACATGCGTTTTCAGTAATCAGACTGTAATCGGATAGAGCTTGACCACATGAAAGAATAGCTGTAACATGCACCCAAGAAACATAGAGGATGATTTGTGATCCGACGGTGGTCAGGGACGCATCGTGAACACAAGTAAAAGGTAATATGTCCTGTATCTGCATACAACTATGTGGACTGCAATGCTTCACTGTTTATTTTCTTTTTTCTTTTTTAATTTACCCGCGCAAAAAAACTGGACAGAGCCTTCTCAAACAACTTCTCTGCCAAACAGGACATATGATTAACAAAGTTAAATAAAAACACATTGTATTTTTCCATCAGGGACAAACAACCATGAGGTTGTGATTTTAGTCTTCAGCAGCGTCACTTGCTCCCAAGGATTAGAAATAAGCTCCATAGTAAACACGCATTGCCACCTGTGTCTTTTCTCAGGGTGTGCTGTCTGTTTGCTTTGAGCAACTCTAGTTATATACAGTATCACTGAACTAACGCTGAATACCACTGGTGTCACTGCAATGAACTAAAACTGATGTGATGTGTTTACCTTTGTAAATATCGCAGTTTGTGTTGCACAGAAAATCCAATTAATCACTTGGCCTCATTGCTTAAAGCAGGCTTATTTATATTCCTTCTTAGTTAATTATTAGGCTTCTTCTGCAATGTTGCAAAATAAAAAAAACGGTGCTATGTTGTGTGTCAAGTGTACAAAGGTAATGAGAATACATCAGGGAAATATCCAGTCAGTTAGCAGTGCAGTGCTGTTCTTATGTGAATCCAGATCATTACGGTACATTTAGTCTCATTACTAGGTTTTAGAATAAGTAGCATAGATCGAATAGAAGTCATATTGCTCTGAATAAAAACAGGTTCACTGCAGCTGCAGCTGTCCCATATTCAGAGTGCTCAGTTAGGTCTGAGCTGCTGAAAAGCTCCTGATGTGTCATCTAATTAACTTGGATATCTTCCTCCTGCATCAACAGGCCTGCATCCCAATCCACCAGCAGTACGCAGTACTGAACAGATATGCAGGGATTCCTCAGTTTAAGTTAAAGCTCCTCACAGTTCATGCTTGAAGGTTGCTGTAAGACACTGTTGAGTGAGGGGTTAAAGGTTTAGGTGATTCACTGAGTGTATATCAGGCCAGCAGTAAGTCAAAGAGCAGAAACACGATGGTCCATTCAGGAACAATATTTGCACCAACCATATGTCAACAGACAGGTGTTGTGTAAAATTCTAGCTGTAACATATTTTATCACATCAGTCTGTCTTGTCTAGGTATTTATATATATATATAGTCAGATATAGAGACCACGATCAGGGAAAGAATTAGGAATTCCTTCAAAAATCGAGGTGTTTCAGAGAGTCTGATTGTGACATAATCAGATTTTCTGGAGCTAACTGTCATAACATTAAAACCCAGCCCCTTATGCTGGACTATTAATGTCTCACAGTATCATTTTAGGTCATCCACATCCCTCTGAGTGTAGAGGAGATTTAGATGTCGAAGTTTGATACAAGAGAAACCAGGCGAGACCAGTGTCTCCTCTACTCGCCTAAACAAACCCACTAACTTGCCAGCATATTCCAAAGACGTGTAGTGATATTAGAGAAATAGCCCTTGAGTCAGTGAAACACAGGGACGGACAGCCTTCAGGTTGGAGATGCAAGTCCTGTTGGATCTAAGATTACCTCTTTGTTATTGCTCTCTTGCAATAAATGCACTGATAATGATTTGAAAAGTGCATAGGTCAACTGTAACTCCAAGTGTAGGTAAAGGTGCGCTACACTCTACCATGGTATACTTGTTGTGAACCTGGAGATAAAGGTCATTTAGTTGACTGCTTTCCTTCATTAATCTATCACCAGGTTTCCTCCTCTTCCCTTGTCAGCCCAGTTTTCCTTCTTGTCACTCTGTGGCTTCTTCATCTCTCACAGTGCGTTCACACCGAGTGCGAGTAAAATATTCACCTCGCTCTACTCGCTCGAGTTTGCCCGCTGGAATATTTGTTTTTACTCGCGGCATTCACGCGAATATTTTGCTTGAGTTGAATATTATGAACTTGCGCAAACAGGCGAATTTTGCGTGTTCGCCGGCACAAACTTGCGTCCATTCGTGTCTTTACATTGACTTTGCATGTAATCTTATCGCGCGAAAAATTTGCCTCGCGCCCGGTGTGAACGCAACGTCAGACCTAATTACCCTGGCAAGTGGGAGTGTGTGTGTGTGTGCCAGAATAAAAAGTTGAGTCTAGGATGTAGCATGAAGTTAGCAAGAAGACGCTGCCTTTGCACAGAAACCTACTGATATTTATGCTGCGTTCAAGACAACTCGGAGGTCGAAATTCCAAACTCGGAAATTTCCGCCTTCCGACATCATTGCGTTCACGCTGCAGGAACTCGGAAGAAAAAAAAAACATGGATACCTGAAGGAAGTTTGGCGTATTGTGGCTCATAGCTGATTACGAAAAATCAACGCAGCAGTAAATGATGTTTGTTTTGGAGGAGAGGAGACGCAGCAGATGAGTGCATATATAATGTTACAGCCTTGATAACAGTTAAACGTTATTTCCGTCACATACGACGAACACAATTTAACACCGTACAACAATCACAGCTTAATATAGGCTACTGCAATAATACACAAAAATATGCATTCAAACCTCAACAAATAACTTCAAATGTCTAAATTCTAACCGTTTAAGACGAGGTCCACCATGTGATGTTGTCGTGACGTCAAGTCGGAAAGTCGGAGCTGTGATATGATACCCGAGTTTCCGACCTGTAATTTCCGAGTTCGACGCCGTTCAATTCATTTTTTACAACTCTGAGCTCGTTTTTTTTCCGACTTCCGAGTTGTCTTGAACACAGCAATAGACTCCTGTTCTTGTATCCATGACTACAGTTTGAACGGAAGCCATATTTGGAGATTATGTTAAATTGACTGGTACAGCGCCACCTTTAAGTCAACAAATGTTATGTTATGTTATGCTAACAAGTAAACTCAACATTTTGTTACACTGACTGAGTGAGGGCTCTGCTGTCAGTGTTGCAGTGTCAGCCTCTGGGAGCTGCTAGCGTAGCTGAGAACCCTTCTTGTTTTCACTAACTAGCCTTCCTGAATTCTCGTAATGAGCATGGAAGCATGAAAACTGCTGTGAAAAGCAACCCTGAAAGTTGAAACAATTTTATGTCATTGTGAAACTTTCTGTTACAAAATCAATGCAGCTCAGCGGCGAGGATCTAACGTCTCCATGTCCACGTGACCAGCTGGTCTCCTCTGTTCTCTGAGATCTAAACTTGAGGCTTTTGTGAGGCGTTTCCATGCAGATTCCTGTGCTGTCCTGTGTTTACTGACCTGAAACTGTGGGAAAGTGAAGGACGTCTCAGTGGTTACACTATGTGACCCCGGCAGTGCATTATGTGAACCTGTCTGACAGGTTTGCAGGGGTTCAGGTTATCACTCCACTCCTGTGGGAAGGGCAGTATAATAGAGTTTCCTCACCCTCCTTCAGTTGCCGCCTTTTGTTGTGGACTGAAGCAGCCTCTGTGTTCACACAGGGACAGGATCATGCTCTGTTAATCTGACGTTCACGTCCTGCTTTCAGCTCAGTGATTGTGTGGACAGGACCTATGCCAGACCTATGATCCTTATCTTTTTCTCATTCTTCCTCTCCTTTATTTTTCTGCTGATACCTCTCATTTACCAATTATTTTGTTTTCTCTCTTTTCTCTGGTGTTTGCGCCGGTTCTTTCCTTCTCTCTTTGTCTCTGACTCGTGCTCCTCCTGTCTGTCCGTTCTCCTGTTTCTCCGCAGTGAGAGCTGCTGATCGAGGAGTTTCAGGCCTCCTGGGTATCATTACTGACATCTGAGCTGGGAGAGAGAGCTTTTGTCTGTCACACACACATGCGTGCATGCAAACACACACACACACACACATATACCTGACCTCTTTATGGGGGCACTTATTTTCTTACCCTAACCTAAACCTGATTCCATCCTACATAGACAGACAAACATTGCATGTGTCGTCAAGTCTCGTAGTGTTGAGGTCATACATGCTGCTGTTTAAGTAGACTGCAGCAAAACATTTTCACTAGCCACCACCACTGACTGATAAAACATGACCTGCAGGCATCAAAGGACCTGAGCCTCCCGAGGAGAAAGAGCCAGCTGGCAGATGGCATAGTGTTCACCATCCAGTCCAGTCACTAGCCTATATACCTCATGCACACCTAGGTATTTATAAGTATGCACAACCTCAGTGTCCTTTCCTCGTATGTCGACTGGCTGACGAGTGGGCCTAGACCTCTGAAGGAACATGACCATCTCCTTGGTCTTTGAGAGGTTCAGAAGGAGGCCGTTCCTGTTGTTTCATTCATTGTAGTTTTTTTGCTGCCTGTTCCACACCAATGTGTCAACCCATTGTTTCAGGATGTAGCCAGAACAGCTTCCTGTGGAGCCACAGTGCTGCTCATTACTGTCCCTGAGACACAGATACACAGCCTGACATATTGTGGGCATCTTGTAGTAGTGGTGTCATCTAGGGATAGGATTAGGGTCACGATTCTAGATTTTCTCGGTACGATACAGGAGAAACCAGGCG
Organism: Trachurus japonicus; assembly: GCF_045865225.1. Taxonomy (NCBI): domain Eukaryota; kingdom Metazoa; phylum Chordata; class Actinopteri; order Carangiformes; family Carangidae; genus Trachurus; species Trachurus japonicus. The sequence continues at coordinate 3,006,229 of NC_140912.1, forward strand.
AGACCAGTGTCTCCTCTACTCGCCTAAACAAACCCACTAACTTGTCAGCATATTCCAAAGACCTGCAGTGATATTACAGAAATAGCCCTTGAGTCAGTGAAACACAGGGACGGACAGCCTTCAGGTTGGAGATGCATGTCCTGTTGGATCTAAGATTACCTCTTTGTTATTGCTCTCTTGCAATAAATGCACTGATAATGATTTGAAAAGTGCATAGGTCAACTGTAACTCCAAGTGTAGGTAAAGGTGCGCTACACTCTACCATGGTATACTTGTTGTGAACCTGGAGATAAAGGTCATTTAGTTGACCGCTTTCCTTCATTAATCTATCACCAGGTTTCCTCCTCTTCCCTTGTCAGCCCAGTTTTCCTTCTTGTCACTCTGTGGCTTCTTCATCTCTCACAGTGCGTTCACACCGGGCGCGAGTAAAATATTCACCTCGCTCTACTCGCTTGAGTTTGCCCGCTGGAATATTTGTTTTTACTCGTGGCATTCACACGAATATTTTACTTGAGTTGAATATTTTGAACTTGCGCAAACAGGCAAATTTTGCATGTTCGCCGGCACAAACTTGCGCCCATTCATGTCTTAAGCTAACACCAGGACGTCAGCTGTTAAAACCCTCCCGTTGTCGGACACGACATGAAACTACTCCAGTTAGCTCAGTCATGTTGTAACTAAGATATCTGCTGGAAAAAATATTTTTTCATGGACCGTTTATTGAGTCACTGAGTGTGACTCAATAAACAGCTAACCGTTAGCAGTATTTTTTTTCGTAGGATAGGTCTGGGAAAGTCCCGCCTTCCCCGCCTCTGATTGGCTGGATGAACGCTCCTCCGATTGACGTCATCTCACAACAGTACTGTAGTAAACTAAAATACACACCAACTGAAATTCTTGGTGTAATCAGACCTAATGCATCCATGAATCAGACGCCATGGCGTAGCGATTTGCGTTTTCGCCTGTGGTGTGGTGAATGTGAGTTTGATCCCCGCTGGTTTCACATTCCGAAAAATTTAGTTTTTAAATTTATATTCTAAGTTTACATTTTGAGTTTGAGAGAAGTGTAATTGTGCCATTGGTTAGGTTTAGGCAATGAAGAAAGGAGTTGGTTAAGTTTAGTAAAAAAGACCAGGTAGAGGCTTGACAGGCCAGATAAGTAGAGAGAGTCCAAGTTTACATTTTGAGTTTGAATGAGAAGTGTAATTGTGCCATTGGTTAGGTTTAGGCAATGAAGAAAGGAGTTGGTTAAGTTTAGTAAAAAGACCAGGTATAGTGTAGACAGGCCAAGTAGAGAGAGTCCAGGTAGATCTAGGCACTTATCACACTTTGCCGACAGCCTGCGTTTCACAGCCGTTTCACAGCCAAAACAAACAACCAATCAGGCGAGAGCCCTTCTAGCCAATCAGAGTCGAAAATGGAGCCCATCTAGCCAATCAGAGGTGGGAATGGCGGGAAAGGCGGGACTTTTTCCGGACCTATCCTACGAAAAAAAATATCGCTAACCGTTAGCCCGGCTACTCTATCAGTACGTTTACATGACACTTGAAAAAACCGAATTATTGCCTTAATCCGACTATAACTGGACAACTGTAGTGCATGTAAACACCTTAGTCCGACTGAAATCGGAGTTGAGAACTCCGATTAAGACACCCAGATAATGCGATTGGAATTCGATTTTCTCCGTCATGTATAGGACCTTAGTCAGAGTATAACTAGACAATGCATGTGCGCATGCTCCACAACAGTAGAGATGGCACCAAGTGGAGCAGAGAAGCCACCCAAAACCGGCAAAGTAAAGAAAAAAACCCAACATCAGTGCCGAGTCAATGCATTTCACACAGCGCGACCAGCAAGAGTGTTTTTTTTAAAAAGAAAGAGAGAGAAAGAGAGAAAGAGAGAAAGGAAGCCCGTATCCTATTCTCCGCGCATCCAGCCCAGACTGGCGCGTCTGGTCGGGAACTGCAGTTGAGAATTTATTATTTAGCTACTAAGTTGTTTATATTCAGTTTTTTAGGAGGTGACAGAAAAGTCAACAGGACAGGGGGGCGTATTAACCCGCTGAAATGACGGGTGACGCCGCATGAGGGGGCGGACCCCGTCAGTTATTCGGTTTTCTCAGTTGCATGTATATTGAGACAAGGACAGAAGTCCGACTTGACGCCAAAATCGAATTTTGAGCATAGCTTGATTAAGCTCTGCATGTAAACGTACTGTATGATGATAACCCAAGGGGGCAGTTGTCGGTCTGAGAAGTGAAGCTCACTTCCGCGTTCAAAAAACTGCAATCCCCTCGGCTGTCGCTGGGGGCTGGCTCCAGAAGGGAGCAACTCCAATTGAGCCCCATGTTAAAATAGCCGATTTTACAGCTTAAAAAAACATATTTACAGCCTGGTACATTTTATTTTTTTGGTCTCAACCGATAGTTTCTACCCCCGCACACACTCTGAGGGGGTTGAATTTTTTTAAAAACTCTACCGTTTTACTATTATTAGTAGGGCCGGGACTTTAACGCATTAATTACGATTAATTAATTACACAAAAATTAACGCGTTAAAAAAATTAACGCATTTTAATCGCACTTATTTAAAAAAAAAAAGTATTTATTTTTTTTCTCACGTGTGTCTACGTGCGGTGCGCCCGCACGCGAGAGAGGCGGCAGTTTGAGAGGCTGACTGGCAGAGATGAGAGCTGGTGAAACGCTAGCATGCTTATTTAAAACACCATCTCTGATCTCTGCCTGCACATAGATACACAGACACGGGCGCACGCTAAATGCGCTATATAGCGCTAATTGCTCAGCTGCAGCGCTATATCTATGACCTGTCACTGTCACAGGTGCATCTCATCTCATTATGATAGGACTTCACCCTCAGAGCTCTGTCTTCAGACTGTCCTGACCTGTCCCTGAACATCACACAGGGACAACATGGAGCTGCCTGTGTGATTGGTTACTGAGTTTTATTAATGTTTACATCAGGCTGAGTTCAACAAATCAGTTTATGCTACTGTGATTTAAAGGGATAGTTCACCCTAGAATGATATTTCGCTCATTATCTACTCACCCTCATGTTGACTAAGGGCTGGGAGAAGTTTCAGAGTCCTCCGTGGCTTCTCTGAGTTACAGGGGGTCTCGGCGTAGCAGTGCATGTCCATATAACGGTTGCAAAGGGACACCGGAGCTCTTCGTAAAAAAACACACACAAAAAAACATCCAAATACCTCCATGCTGCTCGTATGTAATGTCCGTCTTGTGCTGAAGCCCCAAATTGCGTAATTGTCCCGAAAAAAATTAAATAAGTCTATATTTTAAGCTTGTTTGTAGCGGAAGCTTCTCGAAGCTCCTCTTCCTGGTCCGTCCAAATCTCGCGTGATTTGCGCCGGCGTCAGCATGCGTCAGTGCGGTTACTGCGAATCACGCGAGATTTGGACATTACATACGAGCATCATGGAGGTATTTGGATGTTTTTTTGTGTGTGTTTTTTTACGAAGAGCTCCGGTGTCCCTTTGCAACCGTTATATGGACATGCACTGCTATGCCGAGACCCCCTGTAACTCAGAGAAGCCACGGAGGAATCTGAAACTTCTTCCAGCCCTTAGTCAACATGAGGGTGAGTAGATAATGAGCGAAATATCATTCTAGGGTGAACTATCCCTTTAAGTAGCCTAGTTAAATACTACATAATCATCATAGTGTATTGGAAGGAAAGACCATTTAATCTGTATGTATCAAATATCAATGAATGAATTAATCGATAATTTGCATCCCTAGTCTATTGGTCTTGGTTATTTACCACCTTGAATGCTTAAGCTTATGTATTCAGTCATTCAATGGTATACTTAAATCCATGTGAAAAAAAAAAAGCTTCTCACTGTTCTCAGGTCAAATATTTATATGCGATTGAAATGCGATTAATTGCGATTAATTAATTACAAAGCCTCTAATTAATTCGATTAATTTTTTTTATCGAGTCCCAGCCCTAATTATTAGGTTTAAAGTTCTGGCCAATTAGGGCGCAGAACCGTTGAGTGACAGGTCCGGAGACCGCTGCTACGAGGCCAGTGGGCGGGCTCTCGGCCGGCCAACGGCCGCACCGCTCCAAATATGGCAAGTAGAATCCAACATGGCGCGGTTCAAACCCCCGTAGTAGCGGCACAAAACAGACTCCCCCAAACCAATGGGTGACGTCACGGGTGCTACGTCCATTCTTTTTACAGTCTATGTGATAAAAAAAAAAATAAAAAAAAATACAGTCTATGTGATAACCATGACTAATTACAAAAACGTGCACACATAAATAGTAATGTTTGTCCAATCATTGGTTTTATAGACTTTACAAACATCAGATTAAACGGTGATATAGTGAGGTGAAAAATGAGATACTGTAGCGAAACTCGGAAGTAGTTGTAAACAACAAGGACCAATAGACCTAATAGGGGAAGTGTTTGAAATATTCAAGTCATTAATTGTCATCTATACCAAATGTTTAACTTTATTTTAATCGTTTTTTATTTATTAAATGACACGCTAACATTTAAATTCCTACCAATTCAATGTTACGTTAGGAAAATGGACCGGTATCTGTGCATTTACCTTTACTTTGGTGCTGCTGATCTGCCGATATGGTTCCAACATAATATTTTTTGGAAAGTGACGGTATTTATGAATACCGTTTAATTAATTAATTACACAATTAATTGTGAAAACAAATAGCTGTGATATCCCTAGTGTCATTATATAGTCTTGTAGCCTGACAAGCCAGACTATATCATTAAAATGTACCTACTATTTGCTACCGCTAGGGTGCGGTTAGATTTCTAGGCTAATAGTCTTGTAGTTTGCCCACAATCCAGGACGAGAAGCAGAGATCAAGCCCCATCCCTCTGAGCTTGTCTGTAAAATATGGGGAGTTGATGGTGTAACAAAAACAAATGATAAATAAATCCTGTCATTTGGCTTCATTCAAAACTATTTAAATTTTGGTCAGCTCCATATTTATCCAAATCAACACTAACATGTAAAGCATGTCGCAAACTTGAGAGACATTTGCTGACTTGTCCTCCCAAAAAATGCTTCATTGGCTTGAATTGAACATATAATCAACAGGTGATTTCTGTGCTATTTATCAGTGGGCAAATGCCATTTTAGTTGGAATATAATTAAATAGTCCTAATGAGCTGTGTGTCTCCTGCTTTGTCTCCCCAGATGATGATGATGGGCCTCCTCCTCCTCCCACTGCAGAGCGTCAGGTGAGAAAGGAAGTAGAGGGACACAGGGCACTGCACTGTTAAAGTGCTGATTAAAAACTTAAGGTGTCAGCTGTAATAAGACCAATTGCTGCCATACTGTCTGTGAAATCCTATTGAAGTGGGCTTCATCGGGGAGACACACCAAAAGACTGTTGATACTCTTTAGTAGTGATTTTTATGTTTTGTCTGAGTGGATTAGTTTGTTACCACTTTACAATAAGATTCCTTATAAAGTATTTACTTGTGGGTTAACTAGGGGATTTGATTTGTAAAATTGTTTACAACTGAATTAATAACTATTGTTAGTAATTCTAAACAAGTTATAAATCTTTTGTAAGAGTAGAGTGATTGTGACGTGGTACCGTTGGATTTAACTAAATTAGTGTGGGCAATGTTGTTGGTATAGGACAACGCTAATTGTATCTTTTGGTCATTGGATTTTCTTTTGATGAATGTGAAGTAAAAAACTAATAAACGGGGGCAGTGTGTGGCGCAGTGGGTAAAGCGGCCGCCTCATGTAGGCTACAGTCTTCACCGCAGGCGGCCCGGGTCGAATCCCGTGTCGGGCAGACATTACCTGCATGTCATTTCCCCTCTCTCTGCCTCCCCCTTTTCTGTCTATCTCTACTGTGTGCTATCAAATAAAAATATACTTAAATAAACAAAAAACTAATAAACGGTTGGTTTATTTGATTTTCATTTTGAAACAGAAACAATTAAATTGAAACACGGAACATTCTTCTTTTTGAGTGTCTAAAAGCAATTAAAGCAGAAGTAAGCGGAATATTTGTGTTAATATAAGTTAATATAAGACGGCAATCACTTATATAGAGTGTTTGGTCTGAAACACGGGTCTGTCAGTCACTCTGCTCTGCTGCAGCCAAGGGATGCGCGTGAATGTGGTGACGTAGGGACGAGGGCGGGGACTGCTAACTCCATCAGCTGACAAGAAGTTAGCCAAAACCTGGGGCGGTGCGTGGCGCAGTGGTTGAGGCGGCCGCCCCATGTGGAGGCTGCAGTCCTCGATGCAGGCGTCCCTGGTTCGGTTCCCGCATCGGGCAGACCTTTCCTGCATGTCGTTCCCCCTCTCTCTGCCTCCCCCTTTCCTGTCTATCTCACTCACTATCAAATAAAAAAATATACTTAAAAAAAAAAAAGAAGTTAGCCAAAACCACCGGATCGCTTACTTCTGCTTTAATTTAAACAATTTGATTTTCATGTTCTAATTTTCATGTAACAAAAAACAGAATCACCATTCAACAGATTCACTCAAAAAGAAGAACGTGTTGTGTTTCAATTTCATTTTTTCTATTTCACAATATTTTGGAGTCTTTTAAGTTGCGCAGAGACGTGCTGTATGTCTGAAGTCTTTCAGTCCCGGCAATTGTTTTGTTGTTGTTTTCTTTTTGCTCTGTGTGCGTATGTATCAATGGATGTGGGCATGCATGCATGCATGCGTGTGAGCATGCTTGCATGCGTGTGTGTGTGTGTGTGTGTATGTGTGCGCATGTGTGGACATGTATTGTATAAAAATATGTAGATGTGTGGGCATGCATGCGTGCGTGCGAGCATGCATGCATGCGTGTGTGTATGTATGCGCATGTGTGGGTATGTATTGTATTGTAGAAAAATATGTACACGAGCATGTATTCCTTGTCCTCCTGTGTGTGCCGGTGTTTTGTGTTTTGTTTTGTTTTTAGTGTGTCTTATAAGCCCATGAGGGCTGGACACCTATGGTGCAAGACACCAAGTTTAAATAAATAAGAACTACTACCTACCTACTACACAATGAAAATCAAATAAACCAGTCAGTTTTTGTTTTTTGATTTCCATTCATCAAAAGAAAATCCAATGACCAAATGATATGCTGGCCGACAACCTAACTATCTTGTGTTATGTCTCTGCTCCTCCATCTCTCCAGATGGTCCGGTCGCTGGGCGTGGCCATCTACCAAGCTCTGGACTGGGGGCTGGACGACAGCGAGGAGAGGGAGCTCAGCCCACAGCTGGAGCGCCTCATCGAACGCATGGCTGGGGGGGAGCAGAGCGGAGAGGGAGACAGAACCGCTGGGAACGGCACTTCAGATGAGGGCTACAGCGGGCAGGAGGAGGAGGAAGAGGAGGAGGAGGAAGGGCAGGAGGGAGTGATAAGGCCGGTGTGTACGTTCCGCCAGGTGATGGCGATGTGTGCGTCTCGTCTAGCCAACCCCAGCCTGGCTCCAGACCACTACCAGGCCGTCTGCAGGGCTCTGTTCCTGGAGACTCTGGAGCTGCAGACCTTCCTGATCAAGATCAGAGATGCTAAGGAGGTACGTCATATTGTTGTGTCAGTGTTTACATATCACCTGACCTCACTTAACCCCACTCCTACAAAGAATAATATTGCCCATTTCATTTTGTTGCAAATAAACAGAGAATATTTTATTTAATTCATTAATATTTTAAAGCAGAAGTAAGCGATCTGGTCGTTTTGGCTAACTTCCTGTCAGCGGATGGAGTTAGCAGTCCCCGCCCTCGTCCCTACGTCACCACATTCACGCGCATCCCTTGGCTGCACACACAGAGCGGCCCCTTTATGCCGTTCTCTCTCCTCATTGGATAAAGGTTGTAGGATACAAGGAAAGTTTTCTCCTCGGCTTACAGCAGAGCAGAGTGACTGACAGACCCGTGTTTTGGACCAAACACTCTATATAAGTGATTGCTATCGGAAGATATAACTATTTAAGACTTATATTAAAGCAGAAGTAAGTGATACATACGTTAATATAAGTCTTAAATAGTTATATCTTCCGACAGCAATCACGTACATAAAGTGTTTGGACTGAAACACGGGTCTCTCAGTCCCTCTGCTCTGCTCTGAGCCGAAGAGAAAACATTTATCGTATCCTACAGTTTTTATCCAATGAGGAGAGAGAACGGCATGCAGGGCTGTGTGTGCAGCCAAGGAACGCCGTGAATGTGGTGACGTAGCGACGAGGACTGTTATGGTGCGTTCAAGGAAACTCGTATTTTTCCGACCGTGAAGTGGTACCAGTTCGATCTGGTACGAGTTCACCGGTCGGAAGTTACGAGTGGCCGTTATAGTGACTTTCACCGGTAAAACAGGTCGGAAAAACACGAGTGGGTTGCCTGAAACGCTACAAAGTCGTAAGTTGTGACTTGAAGCTGTAATTTACGATTTCAAAAGCCTGCCTGGAACGCAGCATTAGCGAAAACGACCGGACCACTTACTTCTGCTTTAACACAAACATTCCGCTTACTGCTGCTTTAAGTTAAACCAGCGTTTACGTTTTCACCCTGTGTTTCTCAGTAACTCACTCTGTCTCTAACAAACATGTTGAATTCCCCTCCTCATGAAACACTCACAAAACTGATGGTTCGACTTCTTTAAATACCACAGTGTTGACATCAGTCTCTTTTTCTGCTCTCACTGGTGCATTGCTTCATTTATTGACACACGAAAATACATCTCACACATCGACAACTGTTCATCAGCGAAAACAGCATGATGCTGTTGGTAGGAATGTGTGCTGCATTACTCGACACAATAGGTGTGCATTTATGTGACATAAACAATAACTCTCTGCTCATTGCTCTTTAATAACTCTGTTCCTCAACTCCAGAAAAACAGTTAAGAGTAAATGTAGACTATGACACAAGCATGTGATGTGAACATCCTTCACAGCCTGTGCGCTAGGCTCAGCCTTGGCCCACAGTCCTTGCCTGAGTTTTGTACACTCTTATGTTTTTCTGTGCAATAAATGATTTTACTACATTTGCAAACTGTGTGATACTCTGACCAGGGCTGTTGCTAGGAATTCTGGGCCCCCTGAAAGAATACTAAAGTGGGGCCCTACCCCCTGACCTTTCCAATTTTTCTTTCTTAGACTACGTATGTATTATCATTTTTTATTTAGCCTACTTTGTTTTGATGCTAATGCAGCATTACTATGAGTCATTAGTCAGGGTCTTATGCAGAATAAATCAGTCATAATCTACATAGATTAGACTACTGAGGTTTTTTGTGGGCCCCACTGGACGCTGGGCCCCTAGAATTATCATCACCTTTCTCCCATATACAACGGCCCTGACTCTGACTTGTAGCTGATACTCATGTTTCAGTGAAGTCACCACCCCCAGAGATTTCATCACTTTGCTTTGTTGTGGTGGTCACAGTGTTCTCATAACTGACAGAACAAATGGCCATAATAATATGGCCCAGGTCATAATAAATGATGCTTTTCTTTTCGTTGCTCACAGATTAGACAAATTTGATAGTTACAGTAGCACTCACTGCATTTGCTGTAATGGTATGTTCAAGTAGGAAGAAGTACTAAAAACTGCAGTTTTTTTGAAGTAAGTCAGTCGCCATAGACTCCGGTGTTAAAATGTCCAGTGGGATGGAGCAGCTCTTCAGAAACCTGTGACTGACATCACAGAGTCTACAGTACATCCAGTTTTATTTACAATCTGAGAAAAAGAAATTGACAAACATGTTTGTTGTTGCTTTGGTGCACAGATGCTGAAGAAGATCACCACAGAAGAAGCCCTGGAGGACCGGTCTACAGCTGAATTAGACGCACTGAAACACAGAGACTGGGTGAGTTGAAACGAGCGAGACCACAGCATCACAGGGAGCACAGTGCAACAGTGTGTATCGATGAGGAAGCCGGTGTCGTCACATGCAGATGTATGGCGTTGTTTCTGTCACAGGCACGTCTGTGGGTGCAGCTGATGAAGGAGCTGAGGCAGGGAGTGAAGCTGAAGAAGGTGCAGGAGCAGCCGTTCAACCCACTGCCCACAGAGTTCAGCCTCACACCCTTTGAGATGCTGATGCAGGACATACGAGCGCGCAAGTTCCAGCTACGCAAAGTCATGGTGAGAGACCAAACGTCAGGTTATTTTTTCGAGACATGATATAAATATAAGGGTGATGAAAGGCGTAGAGCTGTAAGCAACCAAAGCAATTTGAATTTCAGTTGTAGATGAAGTGATGAAAATCAGTGGTGGACAGGGGAGGACAGAGGATTTGTACTTTACTTGAGTATTAGATTTCTTTGGTACTTATTACTCTTACTTGAATACATTTCCAAGACAAATATTTTTACTTTTACTGGAGTTAATTTCTAGGAAGGCTGAAAAGTACTCGTTACTTTCAGGTCTGCTCTTTTTTCTTTTAAAATCCTATTGGACACAAGCTGTGTTTGTCAAAGAAGGAAACCCTAACCCTTAAAAGAAGCACATCAGTGCAGCTGGTTTCAAAGAGTTAATTCTCAGAAACAAGAGTTAAAAGCTCCTTAAATTCATTTAGAAAAAATTATATTAATTCATTGATGTGAAAAATAAGAAATTTACACTTACTTTTACTTAAAGCAGAAGTAAGTGGTCCGGTCGTTTTCGCTAATGCTGCGTTCCAGACAGGCTTTTTAAATCGTAAATTACAGCTTCAAGTCACAACTTACGACTTTGTAGCGTTCCAGGCAACCCACTCGTGTTTTTCCGACCTGTTTTACCGGTGAAAGTCACTATAACGGCCACTCGTAACTTCCGACCGGTGAACTCGTACCAGATCGAACTGGTACGACTTCACGGTCGGAAAAATACGAGTTTCCTTGAACGCACCATAACAGTCCTCGTCCCTACGTCGCCACATTCACGGCGTCCCTTGGCTGCACACACAGCCCTGCATGCCGTTCTCTCTCCTCATTGGATAAAAACTGTAGGATACGATAAATGTTTTCTCCTCGGCTCAGAGCAGAGCAGAGGGACTGACAGACCCATGTTTCGGTCCAAACACTCTATGTAAGTGATTGCTGTCGGAAGATATAACTATTTAAGACTTATATTAACACAAATATATCACTTACTTCTGCTTTAAAGTAAATGTAATGTAATAAATAATAATAAATAATGTAATGTAATAAAGCATGTACTTTTGGATACTTAAGTACCTTTAAAAGCAAGTACTTTTTTACTCTTACTCGAGTAACATGTCGACTGAGCTACTTTTACTTGTAACGGAGAAATTTTGACCAGTAGTATTTGTACTCTTACTCAAGTACTGGGGTCGAGTACTCTGTCCATCTCTGATGAAAATAGTGGAAGTGTGTGTGTCTGTAAATCAGTCAGAATAGTTTAGTCAAAGTGTCAGTGAACTTGTTGATGCTGCAAGTAATTGAAATGTCACTTGCAGAGGAAGTGCCGTCTGGAGAGTAGTGAACCAAACCGTCACAGTTCCTGAGGAGGAAACATCATGACATCTTTTTCCTCTCGGAAGTCTTTACCCGGATAGAAATGTTTCCATTGTCACCTGACTCTGTTCATGTTGAGTGAGACTGTGACTCCAGTTTGTCATTTCTAGGCCTTGGAGCCATCATCCATCAGCCGCCATTGCACCATCTACTCTACAGGCTTTATTATAGCAAGAAGATGTTGTTTAGCAGCCTCACACGCATCAGAGTCACTTTGAGGCCTTGTCCATGGACAGATACATAATTCAGGCCTAGAACACAAATATTAATGAAGGCTTCTCTCTGCCGTCTGTTGTTCTGGCAGCTGTTTCAGTTCACCTCCAGAAAGCACTGGATCCTCTGTGACTGCGTATTGATAATGTTATGCAGCGATCATACACTGACTGAAATCATTTCATACAGTTAGATACAGCTTTTCTAATAGTCCGTAAACAGCATAGTGTTATATTATCCTGAGAATGGTAGATTTTTATGTAGTTGCTATCATTGGTATGTTCTTTTTTTTTTGCATATATTGTATGTACCTCCGTGTCAGCAACAGTGAGATGACACAATATCTCTGTAAAGCCTCGATCACATGCACATTCAACTAATTCATGTCAAACATTAACTTGGACTCCAAGATAAACTGATTAGGTTTTGGTGTGCAATACTTAGGACAACATATTTAGGTGCAACATTTACCACGACAAGTGATACCTTACCCATTACTATATGTGCAGTAATTCTTTCAATAATCAATACACAAATATTGATAAGCCCAGTTTGAAAGAAAACAGAATCATGACTTGTGGTTGTATGCTTCGACCTATATGCAGGACATATTGTCACATCTTTTTTTTCAACATAATATTATGATGTCACTAGGAAGTTGACCTTTTTACCTTTTGGATAAAAAATATAATTACTTTATTTGATCCTATTAAATATTTCAGTTAAACTGTATCATAATTAGGGTATTAACATGCGAGTTATGGTAAAAAACAGAAGGGCCAGAAAGGGATAAAAAATTCCAGCAGTGTGTCCTAAACGCTCTGACCCCAATTGGCCACAGGAGTCTATGAATGCAGCTGATATATTTTGATTAGCGTAACTCATGGTGGGATTATTTTACTCTATGTTTCAAGAGCCCAAGTGGCTTTTGGCTCATTTATTCCCATTTCAAACAGTGTAACTGTCACCGCCCACGTACTTTTATGCATCATATGTATTGACATTGATATAATTTACCAATTCCTCCACTAGATCACAGCTCCAAGTTTCGGACAACAACATGTCACCTGTCTGTGGAGGAGGTCCAAATAATTTACGTATTGAGATATGCGTGTAGCAGACCGTTTGCAAGGTCACTAAAGAAACTGCATAACCTCAACTCAAATTGTTCTGCCATTTTTTTTAAAAAGTTCTTAATTGTAACTCGTGGTCATGTTATTTAGATTGAACTATTGGCTTCTACTGCTCCCATGATTTACGGTGGCATTGCTCCATTTTGTCCATGTGCACGAATACAGAGAAAAGGAACAGGGTTCATTTCAGTTTGAACAGAAAGCTCCATCACTATGTTGACTAATGCTGAGCATGAATGATCCTTTACAGTGCATCAGACCCATAGGTAGGCTAATGGTTTTGCTGCAGCTGTGTGTCTGAACACAGTTGGTGTTGTGTGTCTTGTCTTACTCAGGTGGACGGAGACATTCCTACCAGAGTCAAGAGAAACGCCCATGAATTGATCCTGGATTTCATCAGATCCAGACCTCCTCTTAAACCAGTGAGTGGCTGCAGCTCAGCTGTGTGGGGAAGTTTTGAAGAAGCGGTTTTCCCTGTCGTTTCCAATATATCCTGAGAACCACTTACTCTATAAATGTAGCTTAATGATGATGTGTCAGCGAACTCTTTGAACTGCTAACATCAACATCTCCCTCATATTGTAACTATTTCTCTTTTGCTAATGGACATGTATATACAGTGTATTACCAGTTAGCCGGATCTATTTCCCCCTTTGCAATGTACTACTTTGTAACCATATTCTCAGATATCCTCCTGATTTTGATAGATATATTTCTAATACTGCTACCCTTCATCATTAGTTAACATATAACTTTTCAATGTGTTTGCCTTCATACTGGTAACAGTAGAGCAGTAGCCACATTGTTTTGGGACACCCACCAGGAGATGACTCTCATTTGTCCTGTAGTCTGATATTCCTGTACATCTACTTTACTCTCTGAACATTACCAGTACCACATGTTATTCTGAATTTCATTAGAGTTTGTGTATGTCTTATCTTCATTCATACATGTATGTACGTAGTTTGTCCTTGAGAGCACCAAGAGGATAAAAAAATGTCTTTTCTTACTCATCTCAATTTGATCTTTTTCTTTCTTTTTTTTCATTTCTCTCAGTATGGACCCTCTTATTGTCTGAGCAGGTCTTCAGTCGTCCAGGTCTTGGTTGCTAAGTGCTAAAATCCAAGGCAACTGGAGTTCTTTTCAGTTCCTGAAAATGTTTCACCTCTAATCTGAAAGTCTTCTTCAGTCTGCCTTCCATTTAGCACTTAATGGATCCTCTTATTCCTTCTTCTCGTTAGGTTACAGAGCGCAGCCTCCCCCCTCCTCCCCCGCAGCAGCAGTCGCTCCATGACCGGGTCCTGGCTGAGATCAAGCAGGAGAGGAAGCTCAGGCCTGTGGTCCTACCCAGCTCCAGACGTAAGGGACTATCATACAGTGCTTGTTTACCACATATGTTGGGTGTTGTCTGGTGAGAATTATTGATGTGATATTAAATGACGTAAAAGATAAGGCCTGGTGCTGCTGCAGTTTCAGTGTGACCCACGTTCTGCTCCTGCTCACCAAGTTACACTCAAAGTGAACGAACCACACACTCGGCTAAATAATGACTTCAGGGATGACACTCCCGTCTGTGTGCCCGATACAGTAGCCTGTGAGGGTCACAATGCAGGTCGAACTATGTACAAACTTGTGTTTGTAAGCTGTGAGAGTATTATTCCATTTTTTGCTACAGTACATGTGGAGGCGGTGTTGTATTTCATAAGTATTGACCTGCTATTTACAGATCAAGGTCAGAGTGAGTCCGTGTGTAGGCTGCTGATGAAGGAGACTTGCTCTGTTTAAAGCTGCAGTGGGTAATTCATGAAAACAAGGGATCACATCTCTGAAATATATTTAATTATTTAATTATTTTTCACTTTGCTTGTCTGTATGCCATGTCATTACAACATATACCACTTGGAGGCAAAACAAGCTGAAATGTTAACAAAGACATTCCATCCACCCTTTCTCCTTACACAGCTTATCTGTGTAGGGTCACGGGGGGGGGGTGGGATAGGGTGTTGACAAGGTGCACTGTGGACAGGTCGCCAGTCTATCACAGGGCCACATATAGAGTCAAACTCATCAAAGATACTCAACAGCTAACTTCGCTAATGCTAATAAAGAAATGCTATTGAGTGAAAACAGCTGATTTGGGGAGCATAAATAATCAATAAGCTGAATGATGCTGAAGAGCTGAGTCAAAGTTGGCTCGTAGTCGTAGGCTCGAGGAAACAGCCTGTTTCCCTCCTCAAACAGTCAACACAGAAACCTGCTGCTAGCATGACTGAGTGCCTGACCATGGGACTGTAGCTACTAGCTACTCATGTTGGTTGCTGCTAATTAGACCCATGATGCTAAAATGCTGCAAACAGTACATGTTACATGTTGAGTCACGGCCTCCTGGTCTCAGTGCATCTCATGTATTCCCTTCCCTGACAGTATTTTGGTTTCTCTCCCCTCAGCGTTCGGCTCCCTCCCCTGCCTGGCTCAGACTTGCCCCTGCAACGTCAAATCCACTTCGTGCATCGACCTGTCCGTGTCAGACCCCGGGCCCCGGCCGCCGTCCCGCCCTCGCATCCTGCTCAAGGCCCCGACTCTGGCAGAGATGGAGGAGATGAACATATCTGAGGTGAGGGAGAAAAGGAAAAATTGGAATTGCTGTTGCTGTCCCTGAGGGCAGACTGGTGTTTTTCACAGGAACACATGCACCGATTCTCAGCCTAAGTGGGTTAAAATGCCTCTGCAGCTGCACAGAGGGGAGCAAGTGAAACAATGGTTGGAATGAATCCTCTTCTCTCAGCAGCCGTCGTGGTGCTGTTTGTTCTGGTTTGTTTTTCACCACAGTTTCACATTTGTATAATTATTTATGTGGCATGAGTATTTGCTCATCTTTCTATTCTTCTTCTCTTCAACTATGTTCATCCTTTGAATGAGGTATTTTATGAAGGTTTGCAAAAACACAGGATCTCTCACATGGGTTTAAGCCTCCTCTGTGATGGCCGGCAGGTTCTTGATATCCAGTAGAAGTGTGCATGGACCTGGGGCGGAGTTTAGCTCAGGGGCGGAGTTTAGCTCAGTTGGTAGAGCACCCGCCCCATGTGTTGAGGCTATAGTCCTCGCTGCAGGCGGCCCCGGTTCGAGTCCCGCGTCGGACGGCCCTATCCTGCATGTCATTCCCCCCATCTCTGCCTCCCATTTCCTGTCACACTCTCAACTGTCCTATCAAATAAAGGCATGAAAAGCCAAAAAATATACTTTAAAAAAAAAAAAGAAAAAGAAGTGTGCATGGACCACCATGAGACCTGTTCACCTGCACAGACTTGTTATCCTGCTGCTGCACAGTGAACCAGTTGGAAGCAGATGAGAGTTAAAAAGTTCTCCTGACAACAGAATGATGAAGTTTTGCTGCAAAAATAATAAATCAGGTTCATTTTCAGGAAATTCTGACTTATGTTACCATGGAAACAGACAAGGCTGATTATGAGCTTGCTGGTCCCAGGTTGGACAAGACTCAGTTTGAGTGTATTTTAACACATGTTGCATCTGAGTATCTGCACAGTATTCCATTTAACACAAGAACAGCGGATGAATTGTATTAATGGATTTTTTTTGTTTGTTTTGTGTAATTTGTGTCATTCACCTTTATTGATTTATGCTGAGACTGAGCTTACTGTTGCTAAGTGCTGCTCTGTAGACTGCAAACATTGCGACAGCTTCTCTATGTCTCAGAGCTGGAGGTTTAATGTCTTCAGGTCCGTCCCACTCTCATGGGTGTGATATCAGTCATGTCCTGAGGGAACTTATTATGTAATGTAGCACAAATGAACTTGGACTCAATGATGAACTGATTAGATTTTAGTGGTCAAATGTCAAAGGTTACAGTTACCTCACATAACATATTTTAGTGTCATCATCACTGCAGACTTCACACATTATTATGATCAGATTTTACACAGATAGTTAATATTTTCTATGATACTGAATAAACAGAGATTTAACCCAAGAGTAGTCTGAAATAGAATAGATAGATAGAATGCCTTTATTGTCCCATAGGGAAGTGGACGAGGCAGACAACAAGGAGGGGATTATTCTGGTTTTGAATGTGAACTGATTTGAACAGTGACAAATGAAAAAACAAGATTAGATTGAACTGATTTTTCACATGAGCTCTGATTTGGCTGCATGAAACAGTCTGACTCTGGTTCAGTGTGTTTGTACATGAGTATGATGACATGTCTTTACACAAGCACTTTTTTGTTGTTGTTTTTTTAAGTATATTCTTTGGTCTTTTTGCCTTTAATTGATAAGGATAGTTGAGAGAGACAGAGAGAGGGGGAATGACATGCAGCAAAGGACCACCAGATTGGGATTCAAACCGGGGCCGGCTGCAGCGAGGACTGTAGCCTCTGCATAGTATGGGGCGTGTGCTCAACCCACCGAGCTATACGGCATCCCCACACTCTCCTTTTTCCTCTGTTTCCCTCCTCCAACTCTTCCTAACGTTGCCTTCTCCTCTTCCCCTCTCCTCCTCCCTCTCCGCCCCCCCCCCCCCCAGGAGGAGGAGTCCCCGGACAGCTGTGAGCTGAGGAGGGCAGAGAGCTCCCCCATGCCTTTGAAAAGGGATCGCTCCTTCTCAGAGCACGACCTGGCTTTGCTCCGCGGAGAGATGCTTCCTTCGCTCTCTGAGTCGGCCCAGCTGGATGGCGTGGTCCGGCTGCGGGGCCAGAGGCCTCGGTCCTACACACTGACCAGCGGTGGGCCCCCGCCCACTCACAGAGGTCAGTCATACAGGCAGAAACACCAGACAGTTTGACCTCTCAAACACAGGTGTCACTAATATTATCAGAAATAGTTTTTGGCCTCTCAAATCACAATGTCTGCAGACTGATGAATGAATCATTTTGGTGAAATACAGCGTGCTCTCATTTTAGCAAAGCTAAATTCATTCATCTCATAAACGTTTAAAGTGATAGTTCAACATTTTGGCAAATTCGTCTACTGCCACAATCCCTATAGTCTTAAGGGAAGGTTCATTACCTTTAATTGTCAGTGCAAGCTGTTTTTAGATGCAAGGGGCAGAGACATGAGTTGCTCAGCTAAGGCACATGGTACTTTCGTCTTTCCCTCATCAAACTCATCAAATACACAACTGAATAGGCGAATTTGCTAAAATGTTGAACTATGCCTTTAAAGCATAAGATAGAGAGATGGTTCATGTTTCTGATGTTTCTAAATGGTAATATTCATCAAGTAAACATGTCTGCCAAATCCTAGAGAGGCCGGAGCTGATCTTGTGTTTCAGTTCCCCATTCACTCTAGAAACATTTGGGACTTTAAGAATAGTTGGACTTGCTCACCAGAGAATACTTCATGTTGTAGTTTATTGTTTTTAATTATTATTTCACAAGGATATTTCGGAGTCTTTTGTGTAAATGTCTTAAAAGCATTTGACAAACCCCGTCCCAAGGCGAACTCAGGCCTTAAACCACGTTACCATGTTAACAACCCAAGACACCTGTGCTGAACAGTATAAAACATGGCTCATCATTTGTGGTTTGGTCTCTCTTTATTCTTTATTCTTCTTTATTAAACTCTTTATCTTCTCTTTGCTCTCCACATGACAATGATAACAGAGATTTCTTTCTGCTTCTCAACCAAGTCTCGCTGACGTTCAGCAGTCTGCAGTTTAATTAGCAAAGTGGTTAGAGTTTTTGTGGAGTGTTTGTTTGCAGTGAGCAGCTGCTCCCTCTGTGACAGATGAGTCATTCCAGCTGCAGTTTCACTTATCTTCCCACAGAGGGAGACACAGTGCTGTAATATGGCACTACAGCCTGTGGGTCCCGCACTGTATATTTATCTTCATTCACAAACTGAGGGCAGTATATCTTCAATACAAGAGTCTGAGCAGCCTCCTGCCCTGAGGCCTGCCCGAGGAGCAGAGTAGTAACCAGAAGGTCATGACAAAACCCATCATCTGTTTACGTCTACTGCTAAGAATGAAACGCAAGCCCTTTCCGAACCCCCTTGTAATTATCGAATGCCTATTCAATTGAAAGTAAAATATTTTTCAGGGGTTTTATTTCATCCGTGAAGGCCATATAATGATCCTGTGGTTGTAGAGACTCTGGCTCGTCACCGCTTCCAGTCTGTCCTCGGTTCTACCTCAAGCAGTAACCTCATTAAATTACTGTTACCTCACTGAAATAGGAGCTGAATCATGTGTCAGTCCTTCCAGTCCTGGTTGATCGGGGGCTGACAGGGATTACATCTGCACTGAAGCTATTGGGAAAGTTGGGATGGATTCTAATTAAATATAAAGATGTGGTGATTAAGTCAAACTGAGGGAAGGAGAGTAGACGCTAATGGGTTTGAATTGTAGTGCATGTAAACCACAGAGAGGAGGATGATGTGTTTGATGGCCATGCTTCATACATTAGCCTCCCTGTCGTCCATATTCCGAGGTAAGTGTTCAATCCCTTCTCAGACTCGATGGTTGCATGGTGATCCATGCTGCTGCAGGCCTGAAGCGTGGCCCGATGGACATTTAATATGTAGTACATGACTGTGCCAACAGGAGACTCTGCAGCCTAAACTGTGTGAGTGCAGCTGTCATCAGCAGCTGATCCAAATGATATGTACCAATGGTGTTTGCCAGTCTGTTTCAGCTTTCCCCTCAACCTGTTTACTTTCCATTAGAGCCAAATTGACGTCTTCCATTTGCAGGATCAAACAGGCGCCCAGTTTCAACCCTGTACGGTCTGGATTTAACCCTCTCCTGCCTGAGCAACTAGGCGACCACCCAGTGGGATTTAAGTTCCAGATGAAGCAGCACTGCCACTGACTGAAATCAGATGAATAATACATGGCAGTGTTGACACTCTGACGGCTGAGATCTGAGATGGGACCAAATGAAAGAGGCTGCTGTGTAATTCATGGACTTGTTAGATTGGGATTTGTGACATTTCTCTTATTCTCCCACTGATGCTGCTCATTTGATTCAGACTGATTTAGTTCCTTTGATAAACCCCTCCTCTCTGCCTCCTCCACTTTTCAACCATTTCTACTCTCAAGCCTCCTTCCCAGTCACCGGCTGGGTGCCATCCTCTCCGGCCCGCCTGTCTCTGAGTTCAGTTGAAGAGACCATCGAGGCCTCAGACGTGGCGTCAGGCTCCAGAGCTGGAGATGAACACCAGTGGATGGTGAGTGAGAGTCGAAGCAGAAATATTCATCTTGAATTCTAATGCTAAGTCTAAATTGTACAAGACAACAAGACAATCTTCTAGTGATTATTTCAATACATTTTCATTTGAAATTTTGCCTATTGCCTGAAATATTTTCTGGAAATGAGTCAGTCTTCACCGATGACAGGATCTGACTGATGCACAGCAATCCAGAAAAATGTCAATATAATATATACATATACAGGTAATACTCAAAAAATTTGAATATCGTGAAAAAGTTCATTCACTTCCCCATGATTGCGAACTGTACTGAACCAGACAGAGAGCTTTTAAAGGCTCAGGAACCCTTTGCAGGTGTTTTGGATTAATTGGCTGACAATTTGAGCTACAACATTGAACTTTTTCACGATATTCAAATTTTTTGAGATTCTGATTTTGGGGTTTTCATAAGCTGTAAGCCATAATAATCAAAATTCTAACAAATAAAAGCTTGAAATATCTTGCAATGCCTGTTATGAGTCTAAATAATATACTGTATTCATTTCACCTTTTAAGTTGAATTACTTAAATGAATGAACTTTTTCACGATATTCTAATTTTCTGAGTATTACCTGTATACGTATATATTTGTTTGTTTTTTTCAATTTTTCCACAAGATCCATTAACACAGCAGCAATCCAATGATGTGATCTTTGTCAACAAATGGAATTTCACTCACTTAAAATCTGTGGGTCAAGTTGAGTTTTGACCTTAAAAAAATCTTGGTAATTATTCCAGAGCTTCCAGTCATATTCAATAAGATTAATCACTTTACCTCAGAACAGATAGAGCTTCTTAAACCAAATCCCTGAAGTTCTCAAGAAAGACAGTTTTGAATTGAACATCTGCCGATTAAGATCTTGGGATGTGAACAAAAGCTTCAGAGCAGCTACTAAATGGTCTTTGTCTCAAGCTCAAAATATCAGCTGAGTTGCATTTCCCAAAAAACACTGCTGTGTCTGAAAAGGACCGTTAAAAAGGTTAAAAGAGTGTGAGCTCAGTTTCATATATCATCAAAAGATTGATAATGGTTAATAATTAGAAGTTTAAAAGTTAGTTTGCTGACACAAGTAATACTGAGTGTGTGTGCGTTAAGTAAGACATTACTATACTTGTTTTCAGTAAAATAAAATCTAGCAGTTGATAGTGACAAATAACAAAAAAGACATATACCGGTATTACAGTTGTGTGTGCATGTGTAGTGGTAAAATCTCAGTCAAGTCTGCACTGAAATAAACTCCAGTGTTTTCTGTGTGCTGTGTTCAGGAGGAGTTCAGTCACCCTGTGGAGAGTCTGGCCCTAACAGTGGATGAGGTCATCAACGTGCGTCGAGTGCTTGTTAAAGCAGAGATGGAGAAGTTTCTCCAGAGCAAAGAGCTTTACAACAACCTGAAGAGAGGCAAGGTAACAGAGAGGCTCTTCCCTCACTGCAGCATCGCACTGTGGTGTGTACACTAGTGACCTCTGTGTGTGTGTGTGTGTGTGTGTGTGTGTGTGTGTGTGTGTGTTGTGTGTGTGTGTGTGTGTGTGTGTGTGTGTGTGTGTGTGTGTGTGTGTGTGTGTGTGTGTGTGTGTGTGTGTGTGTGTGTGCGCCTCAGGTGTGCTGCTGCTGCAGAGTGAAGTTCCCTCTCTTCTCGTGGCCATCCACCTGCTTACTGTGTAAAAGGTATCACAGAAAAGTTTTTTCCCCTTTTCTTTCTCTTTCATTGAAATTTACAACCTCTTTTCTCATTTGCAATGATTTCATCCCATTAACTCATCTCAGCAGTACCACCAGTAAAGATGAATAAGTTGTGAACAAAACTCGATGACTTTAATTATCTCTTAGCAATAGAGCAGTAAAACCAACAGTACTGAACAAGTGCCCAGTTAACGATCTACTCAGGTATTTTTATGATAGAAGTTAGCAAACAATTTAGTTCCAACCCATTTGACAGTCGTATTGATTTGTTTTTGTTTCCTGTACAGATCTGTCTGTGTCTCCTGCAGTGCAAAGGTAAAAATAAAACACTCACATTATGTTCAGCTCCTCACACACTTTCTGTCTAACTTCTAGAAGGTTGATTTTGTGGTTATTTGTCTACAGTATACATCATGAGTACACCCTCATGTACCGGTAATATAATTAAATTCTGAAATGGTTCGTGAAACAATTATTGTGTCTTTTTTTTTAGTGAAAGTCAAATATTAGTTGTGTTAGGTAGTTGGTATTAGTTGAAGTTCTTGACCATATGTATAATTAAAACTGATTGACAATACAGACTCCAAAATACGACCTTAATGGAAGAAAGATGAGTTTACCTGGGACCACTGTGACAAAAGTGATTGCACCTGTAATGATTTTTAATTCACATTCAGATTCAGATATTTTATTCATGTACTTAAAGGGACAACAAGGAGTTTCTCCATCGGCAGAACAAAAAAAAAAAATAATTCTGCGAAAATAAAAAAGTCTCATATTAATGTGGATGAATCTACATTACCACTTGTTAATGGGCCCATTTTCGATAAATATATGGTTTTGTCTCTATTGTTATTTTGTTATTATTAGTGGTGGCGGAAATGCTGGGCAAGCCGACCAGCGTTTCCTTACTTTCGGTTTCGTGGCGAGTCATGAGAATAACACAGCTGAATCGCCGTTTATGGTCGGAACTACGACGGTATGTGATCGTCTTCCAACCTCTGACTTTAATTCTTGATGAATGAAAACATGAGTCTGTCTTGCGCCGGTCAAATAATTTCACCGTGCGCGTGGAGGCTCATGGTAAATGTAGTAGGAAACACTTCGCTTTTCAAAACTCCTCGTTGTCCCTTTAAGAAATGTAGATGAAAGGGAACCCCAAAGAAGCAAAAAGTGCTTATAAATAGGGGGCCCAATTCAGTTTGAGGGAATGAACAAGGTGATGAGCACCACAGCTTTCCCAGGTCTAGCCTGGGTTGTCTCTAGTGTAACAATGTAACATAACTACAGGAGCATCAGCAGGTTCCACCACAATAAAAGAAGGCACAAAAATGACAGAGCTGTACTCAGGTTTGTCGTACGCTGTAGATATTGTACAGAGACCTGAATAGATTTGGATATTTTACCACTTTGGTACACGTTTTTTTTTTTCAGTTTGTCATGTTTAGTGAAGTGGCTGGTGTTTGTGTTGACGTCAGTTCTTCTGCTGTTCTTTTGTTGGTTTTAATTAGTTGCCTCAGTCCCTGGCCATGTTGGATGTGTGAGTCTGTAGGTTTGACATTTAGGCTGTTTGGACTCATTGGACTTGTTTTTTGTGATTCTGAATTGTACATATGGTGTGGTTGTTTGTTGGAGTGCTGTGACTTTGTGCTGTTGAACATTATTGTGGTTTGTCCTTATTGAACTATACTATGTGCATTCCTTGAGGTTCATTTGTGGTTGTGATCAGTGTTTGTGTGTGTGAATCTATTGGACTTGATACATTCTAGTATGACAGTGGTGTGTGGTGATGGGACACAGCAAACATGACGACAAACTGCGCCTTCATGTTGGCTGTGTCCCATCACCACCGTTTCTTCCTTTGCTCTCATCTCTGCCTCGTTGTCTTCCTCCTCCAGATGAAGATTCCCTCAAAGAAGATGGCCCATATTCCTGTGTACACTGTGGGCTTCCACAGCACCCCAAAGAGCCATGGACACAAAAGCCAAGTCTACAAGTGAGTTGGTATTCATCTATGAGGCCGCCAGAGAGAGGGTCAGACCCTGTTTGTTAAAAGGTAGTTCACCCATAATTCAAATTTCACTCATTATCTAGAGCTGTGAGAATTTTCAGAGTCCTCCGTTCCTTCTCTGAGTTATGGGGGGGTCCGCGCAGCAGTATTTGTCCATATAATGGTTGTCAATGGATACCAACTTTCTTCGTCCAAAAAGACACACCAAAAAACATCCAAATACCTCCATAGTGCTCGTCTGTAATGTCCCTCTTGTATTGAAGCCCCAACATGAGAAATTGTTCCGCCGGTCAGTGCAAATCACGCAAGATTTGCACTGACACAGGAAGAGCAGTGAACTGAGGACGAAGAAAGTTGGTATCCATTCACAACCATTATATGGACAAATACTGTTGCACGGACCCCCCCGTAACTCAGAGAAGGGACGGAGGACTCTGAAAATTCTCACAGCTCTTAGTCGACATGAGGGTGAGTAGATAATGAGTGAAATTTGAATTTTGGGTGAACTACCCCTTTAACAGTTTAGGAAATTATGAAAGTCATACACAAAAAAAACCCTGAGGGAACAAAATATTTCTGATAGTGGGTAAGAGGTAAAGTTCTTTTTAGAGTTCATGTCTTACTGAGACTACACACACTAATATGTACAATCATGCACCCAGGATAAACATCTTCCCTTGAGGTGCCACCATCATTTATATTTTTAGCCCCACCACTGCTGAAACTCTAATAAGACTTGGGAGCATTTAGCTCAAAAGAAAAGTCAGATGATCAGTGAGGTCACTGCAGTTCATCCAGGGCAGGAACATGAATGTCTGTTTTAAACCTCGTGGAAAACCGTCCAACAGCTGTCAAGATATTTCACAATCAGAGGAGGAAAAGTCAACAGGCTTCATCCCTCTGGTACCATCAACAATCTGAAGTTGATCAAAGTCAATAATAAATAAGACATGAGTAATAACAAATAATAAGCAGTTATCTGTATGCTGTGGTGCGATGTTTTTGACCACTGCAGTCTTCAGGGCCTTGTAGGGCTCTGTCACTCCGTACTCACTCTATATATGAATATTCCCTGATCCAGAGGAGGCTGGTTGATAACAATTGCATTTCTTTGTGTATAATTTCAAAATGAACTCAAGAGAAAGTTCATTTAACATTGCAACCAATCACTGGCCACATTCAGGTCAAGGACAAATGCCCCCTCTCAGGGTAAGAACAGGTTAAATCTGTCTAAATCTGCCCCTCCTTCAAGCCACTGACTGCTAACCTTCTCCAGCCTAAGCGAGTGTTTACCTCGACCAATCGTAGATGGCCGGCTCAATCCAATCACCAGCGTCCACCCCCCCTCACCCCACCCCACCACCACCTACTGCGCTTGTGTTATATAATCAGTGCATTGCCATGGCCTCTAAGCAGCCATTATGTAATAATTACCCAGCTGTCATTAATATCCTCGCTCCTTGTGCCTGTGTGAAGACACACACAGAAGAGAGAGAGTGTGAAATGGGTGGAAAGAAAGATGGAGTGAGAGAGCTAGACAGTGTGTTGGGGTTAGGGAAAGAGAGAGAGCAAGTGTGCATAAAGTGTCATATTATCCACCTGTCAATACTAGCTGCCACTATAAGGACAGAAAGAATAGGTTTTATAACAGGAAATGCTGGCGTGATTTTAGTCAGAGACGTTGACCTTAATCTTCCCTTTAGTGGCCATGATGTCCCACCTCCAACACATGTCTTCTGTTTGTTTGTCTGTTACACACATTCGAGCATGTTGTGCTTATATTTGATTCACTTAAAATGAGCTTAGACACTGTTGCTTTGTTTTTTCCAGATGCTCAGCTGATGTATTGTGAGAGATGGAGGATACAGGCTGTCTGTTCACTCCATATTCATCCATTTGTTTCAGAGTCCTGACTTAAAAAGCTGGCTGACTCTCATTAAGTGACCGTGTGAACTGTCATTGCTGGCAGTCGACCTGCTAACAGGCTTACAAGCCACAAACATGCAAGTGCTAGTCAGTCACAGCAGCTCCTCTATCTAGGTAGCTTGTTAATCAGTTAGTTAGACAGTGATTAAATAGTGTCACTGAACCTGTGGCACCGTGGCCGTGCTTATGGAGCAGTTTATTCTCCAACAGATGCGGGTTAATAAAGACCAGATGATGGAATGTTTTTATTATTATTATTATTATTATTATTATTATTATTATTATTATTTAGCAGGGACAGTGCCCATCAATAAATATTGCTGTAAATGCGCCAGAGTTAGCCAAAAAGGCTTTTTTCCACATCTGTAGTCCCAGGACAGATGTTAGAATGTCACCCTAAAACAGACTATAAAAGTACAAGAGGAAGGAGGTACAAAATAAATGCAAACAATAAAATGAGATGTAATGGTGCGCTCCAGGCAACCCGTAACTCGTGTTTTTCCGAGTCCGACCCGTGAACCAGTTCGATCTGGTACGAGTTCACAGGTCAGAAGTTACTGGTTTGACTGCCGTTCTAGTGCCTTTTCAAGGGTAACAGGTCGGAAAAACACAAGTTACAGGTTGCCTGGAACGCTACAAAGTCGTAAATTGTGACTTGAAATCGTGACTTACGGGTTCAAAAGCCTGCCTGGAACGCGGCATAATAATGTTAATGAAATATATAAAAGGACAACGTACAGTAGATAACGAACCTTGTTAAACACTAAACAGTCAAGTAGAGCAAAATCACAGGCATAAAAAGCATGCACAGCATACAAGATACATAAGACAGACTGACCCAATAAAAGCAGAGCCACAATAAGACATGCATCCAGGTACATGGAAGCAGTCTGGCGACAGCAAGACAGCAGCAGGTAGAGCAGACAGCAAAGACAAACTGAGGTCAGAGAGATGCAACTGACTGATCTGATCTTGAGCTTCTCTGAGTTACAGGGGGTCTCGGCGTAGCAGTGCATGTCCATAACGGTTGCAAATGGATACCAACTGTCTTCGTAACAAAAAGACACACCAAAAAACATCCAAATACCTCCATGCTGCTCGTATGTAATGTCCGTCCGTGCGCCGGCGTCAGTGCGATTACTGACGCCGGCGCAAATCTCGCGAGATTTGGACGGACCAGGAAGAGGAGCTTCCGCTACAAAACAAGCTTGAAATATAGACTTATTTAATTTTTTTTGGAACAATTTCGCATTTCAGGGCTTCAATACAAGACGGACATTACATACGAGCAGCATGGAGGTATTTGGATGTTTTTTGGTGTGTCTTTTTGTTACGAAGACAGTTGGTATCCATTTGCAACCGTTATATGGACATGCACTGCTACGCCGAGACCCCCTGTAACTCAGAGAAGCCACGGAGGACTCTGAAACTTCTCCCAGCTCTTAGTCGACATGAGGGTGAGTAGATAATGAGTGAAATTTGAATTTTGGGTGAACTATTCTTTTAACAGAGAATGCAGACTGACTAAAAGCACTTTTCCTAAATGGAATAATGCAACCCCCCACCACCACCCCTCTTGCTTGCAACTTAGCTATTAGGTATTCAGCTAATATTAATGATGGAATTATTGGTTTATATTATTTCTGCCTTCTTCCACCACTCATGTAAAACCTGCCCCCCCCTCTGTGCACCCCTGCAGGTCCCTGCGCAGCTTATCCCGCCACTCGGTGGAGGAGGAGTTCCCCCACCTGTACGCTCACGGCTGCACGCTGCGCGACGTCTGCGCCGAATGCACCAAATTTGTGGCCGATGTCATTTCCTCCAGCCGCCGGAGTCTGGACATCCTCAACAACACCCCCAAGAGGGAAGCCAAAGCTGCCGCCAGACCACAGCTGCAACGCCAGTCCCACCTGGACATCTGCCCCCAGCCTCACCCTCAATGTCCCCCTCCACCTCAGCCACAGTCACAGCGTCACCCCCGGCTCCCCATCTACTCCCATCGTCACCTGCAGCAGCTCCAGACATCGTCGTCTCCGTCTTCACCGCAGCTCCACACCAAGCTGACCAACAACATCAACCAATGAGTAGATTGACACTTTCTGCCTTTCTGCCTACACACACACTCCTTAATGAATTGTGCTACTACAGTGCACACACGCACGCACGCACGCGCACACACACACACGCACACACATGTACAGAAAACGTATGGTTCTTTAAGGGTTCTGGTGGTTCCATGCACAGCAGTAATGACCTCAAAGAGCCATCTGATTGGTTCAAATGAACTAAAAAATGAAGAATGATAAAGGACAATAAGTAATCCAGTGAGGATCCTTCAGAGTTGTTTGAATATTGCTGGGTTTGAGTATTACATGCATTATTTAATGGTTATGCTATGATATGATATATTGTATGACTCTAAAGAAGATTTTTCCGGAGCTGTGCAGATCCCTTTTTAGTGAGAATCTAGCGACTGTAAACCACGACCACCTCACACATCATCCAGTTCCCAGCAACATTATCTTCCATGTTTCACCATCTCACTCACACACACATGCACAGACCCCCCCCCGCCACCCCCCACCCATTCACTTTAAAAGGTTTCAATAAGAAGCAATTGTGTCTGTATGCCTTATCTACAGCACCATGACTTCACTCCCTGAAGCTCACAGCTGCTGGGGGGGCAAGCGTACAGGAGGAGAGGGTAGAAGGTGGTGGTTGGGGGAGGGGGGGCGGGTCACACACTTTGAGAGGGGAGGTTGACTGAGTTTGGGATGGAGTTCGTTCAATGTGGATCAAAGCTTCCCAGCGTTTAGTCAACATGTAACTGTAACATTTTAGCTCTTGTTGTTGCCTTGTTTTTGTCATGAATGTAACTTAGAATCAGAACAGAAACAGAATTGTAAAATGATTAGCTCGCGCTCTGCATAATAACGTTTATTTCCAATCATCCAAAAAGGGATTTGTAACGAGTGGCTGCTGTATAACTTTTTGCATTTTCGACGTGCTTCTAAAGTCCCAGGTCCAGCAGGATGAGCTCTGGTAGTGATGACACAGTGAATGTAATGGGGTGAAGCTGCAGACCGCGCTCAATGATGCCGATGTGAAGCGAGCAGATGAAGCTCCCGTCTCTCTCACTCCCCATGGACGCTTGCAATCTGCTCTGGTTTTGTAAACACTAAGTAAACCTCAACTGCAATAAAAAATCAACTGACAAACACGACCAGTGCTGCGTCTCTGAGTTTTAACTCTCCACCTGTGTTCAGCTGCTCACAGCGGCAACAAAGCATGAAGTGGTTGGCTTTAGGAAGTCAAAGGAAAACACCCTTCAGCTGGTACTGAACACACACTTATCATGATGAAGTCTCACACAAAGGATTAATATTTTCTATGACTCTGGATAAACAGAGATGTGACCTAAAACTACTCTGAGTGGAGGAGTCTTTTTTTTTTTTTTGCCTTTGAACCTACTTTTATTCCATTTTGTAAAATGTTACTCATCCTTGTTTTCATGGACCAAAAAAAAAATCAAACACAGTGACACCATGAAACTCAGATTAAAAAAGGTGGGATCGTTTGATGTTTGCAATTCATTTTCATATGTTCCAGCTCATGCATTTTTATATTATTATAATTTTTTTTAACTCTTTATTTATTTAGCTTTTTTTGTTTTACATAAACAAGAGCCATTGCACAACAATACAAGTTACCAAAATGATAGGAGGTGAAAAACGTAAAAAGTAAATAAAGAAAAATTATTTAAAAAAAATAATAAGTAGAGGTGGGGCACACCACTCTGGTTGCAGCTTTCATCACTGTCCATTAGGTCTGCTACATATTAGACCATTTGTGCCACCTTTAGTCCAAGGTCCCTGCTTTCATTCTGAGACAGTAAGTCAGTCTTTCCATCAAGTAAATGGAGTGGAGGAGTAATTTCAGTTCTTTCTTGGAGGAAAACTCAAATCTGTGAATTTACATTTACAGTAAAATCAAAAGCAGATGAAGAAGCTGGTCTTAAGAAACAACCACTGGTACAAATGACTAACACAGTACAACATACAACACAGATGCGGTGACAGCTATGTGCTTTGGCAAGATTTATGAATGTGAATTTGTTACTGTCACAGTTGGACAAATATGTATCCCCTGACAACTGTCTGTTTGTCAGGAGCCTAAACAATTTAAAATTGAAGTCATGTTCTTGTTGCTGCGGCTCTGTAGTTCAGGACTTTATTATTACACCACTGTATTGTTCAGGCAAGTGGAGGTGGATCAGTGTCATCTTGCAAGTTGCTATGGGACTAAAGAAGCAGTTGCTACAGCACAGTTACATTAAGGTTTTAAACACTGTGTTAAATACAATATCTTGTTTCTGTGTTGTTTTATTTTTGGTACGTTAACTTGTTTACCTTATCGTAGCTAGTCTTTCATATCTGATGTTTTTTTGCTGCCTTTGCTGCTGCAGTGACAATATGAAAAACAGCTCACAGTGTATAACAGATGTTGCCACAGCTGTTAAAATGGCGGACAGCTGACCGAATTTTCTGACCCATCCAGTTGTCAGTTAACAGTCAGACCAGTGACCACTGATCACTTCTCACATTAAGCCTTTACACTGTCTGCCTGGTTTAAAGATTTTTAATGTTTATTGCGAATATTATTAATATTATTCCTACTGCTACTACTAGGCTACTAATGATAATAACAATGTGAACGCTGTCTTTTGCTCATTTAATCCATACACAAACAGAAATGTGAAAAGACAGAGAGACATGAAAACAAAAATAGCCACAGAGTCATTGGCATTTACTGTCTTACATCTTTCATTGTGCAGGTAGGCAAGGCAAGGGCAACGCAATTTTATTTGTATAGCCCGTTTTTACAAACAGTTTGTCTCAAAGGGCTTTACATGGCATCATAACAACATCCTCTGTCCTTAGACCCTCACATCCACTGAGGAAAAACTCCATAGAAAACCCTTTTAACAGGGAAAAATTGGAGAAACCTCAGGGTGAGCAACAGAGGAGGGATCCCTCACCCAGGACGGACAGACGTGACATAGATGTTGTTACAGACAAGAAAACAGTTGTATGGTTTTCTATCAGTCAGTTTAACAAGTTTGTTTACTCAACATGGTTTTCTCTTTTCACTTTTCTACCATTAGAAGGAAACAGAGTTCCCAATTACTTTACTCCACCAAACTCAAGTCTGAGGCAGCTATCCAGCAGCAGTGTTAATGTTGATCGTATGTTTGAGGTTGTATGTGTTCCTGTTAAACTGAACCGATGGCGGAGTCACTTTATCTGTGTGTCTGCAGAGAGCTGCTCCAGCAGGGGGGGGGTTGCAGCAGCTGGGCTCTTTTCATAGAAAATGTATGAAGGTTAAATTGACCATTGAGTAAAATGCTGGGAGATGTGATTCTGTCACATGAGGCGAGACGTCATGGTTCCACTGGAGGTAAAGTCAGTGGTGGATGGATGGTGTTTTACTGTGCTGATGTGTATCTTTAATTTCATTGTGATCACAATCAAATCATTTGATACATGAAGTGGTGGACAGTAACTGAGTAAATTTACTTACTGTACTTAAATACATATCCAGAGGATTTGAACTTTACTTGAGTATTAGATTTCTTTGGTACTTATTACTCTTACTTGAATACATTTCCAAGACAAATATTTTTTACTTTTACTCAAGTTAATTTCTAGGAAGGCTGAAAAGTACTTGTTACTTTCAGGTCTGCTCTTTTTTTTTTTTTTTTTTTATAAAATCCTATTGGACACAAACTGTGTTTGTCAAAGAAGGAAACCCTAACCCCTAAAAGCAGCACATCAGTGCAGCTGCTTTCAAAGAGTTCATTCTCACAAACAAGAGTTAAAAGGTCCTTAAATTCATTTAGAAAAATTATAGTAATTCATTGATGTGAAAAATAAGAGATTTACTCTTGCTCTTACTTAAAGTAAATTTAAAAGCATGTACTTTTGGATACTTAAGTACCTTTAAAAGCAAGTACTTTTTTACTCTTACTCGAGTAACATGTCGACTGAGCTACTTTTACTTGTAACGGAGTAAATTTTGACCAGTAGTATTTGTACTCTTACTCAAGTACTGGGGTCAAGTACTCTGTCCATCTCTGGATACATGACATCATTACTGTCTCTTGATTCATGTCACTACTTTTGTATCGACAGGAAAGCAACGCCCCAGATTTCTTCTGAGGTTTTAATCATTGGTTTGTGACATCATTAACAGATTTTTGAAAATGAACAGAGACTGATATTCACAATATGACAACAATGTTAATAGCAGAGGGAGCAGAGTGTGTTAATTAGAGCCCGTGCAGTGAGTGAACCTAAGTAGGCTTTGTCCCCCTGCTGTCGCCCCACCCCTTTCATCATGAATAAATAATCTACAGGTCAACGTGTCTATTGGCTCTCGACTGTCTGTCATCCGGCTCTGAGTGAGTCCACTCTGCACACTGACAGGCTGATGAAGCCACCCCCGGTTAGACAGGCTGAGGAAGTGGAGTGATTTTGCTTTCAAAATAAAAGTGTAAACCTGTCATAACTTAAGTTATTGTATGCTCTTTACCATTACTCCATAGACTTTAAGGTGCACCTGTGATGAAGGCAGCATCACCCTCCGTCGTTTGCTTTTTGAGCCACATAATTGAAGCCTAAGATATTGTAAAGTAGGCTTATGTCAGGCAGCTTTTTCATAAAGATAAGATGTACATTTATTAATCAGCACAAAGCACAAAGGGGAATGAGAGATAAAATAAGAATGACTTAATGTAAAATGAATAAAACAAAATAGAAATATTAAAATTACAGTAGGTCTATGCAATACAGTCAGCCTGTGTTCTTTGCACAGCTGTAACACATGGATCCTCTCCCAGAGCACCAGAGGAATCTTTACTTATTTTTTTGTCTAGACAGACAGTTTTAATCTGTTTTTCTATTAGTTTTATCAGACCATTGCATCTCAGTCCTGTCTACCGAACCATATTCTGTAATATCACCAATTTGTCTCCAACAACGGTAGAGGTTTTCATTTAATCAAATGTTTTTAGATTGTGTTTCTTGTTCGTTTTTTGTTTGTTTGTGTTGTTTTAATCGTTCATTAGCCTTTTGTCACATCAGCGCTGCTGTGTCTTATTTTGAAGGGCGTGACGGGCTGTTTTCCGGCTGTGTTGCCGCTGACTGTAGCGTGGAGGTCGAGCAGCTTTAGAGTCTGAAGTCAACAACAAGCCCTCTCCGGCTGGCCCATCACAGCCAGTTGTTCTTTTCTTTTTCCTCCCCTCTCTCTCTGCTCGGAGCCAGCGGCTGTTTCCTCCCCCTCGGCCTGCTGCTGCAGACTGCAGCCTGTAGCCTGCTGCTGCTGCTGCTGCTGTGTGTGTGTGGTGGGTGTGTCGATGTGGGCCGGTGCAGCCTAGTCGCACTCTGAAAAGAGGAAAAAGTTGGTGATGAGTTCAGTGTGAGCGCGGCCCGCCTCCGAGCAGGCTAACCCGTCCAGACATGGCAGTTTGGACCCGAGCGGACAAGAACGGCCAACTGGACCTGCTGCTCCGGGACCGCTGGATCCGCGTGGCCGCCGAGCTGACCCGGGAGACGCTGACTCTGACGGCCGAGGCGGAGGCGGCCGGGGCCGGGCCGGGGCACGGCACCAACCACTGGGACTACAACAACTCCTCGGCGGGCCTGCGAAATGGCATGTCGAACGGAAACGAGCCGGGGTCGAGTCCGGGGAACCCGGGCCGCGGTCCGTCCTCCGGCCAGGACCAGAACCAGAACCAGCTCCAGAGCCAGAGCCAGAACCAGAACCACGGGGGTCGGGGGCGTAGTTCCAGCCCGGGGCGCGGAGTTGTCAACCGGAGTCAATACGACGGCAACTACGGTGTAAACAGCCCCGGGAAGTACCCGAATAACGGCACCAACTCAGACTTTGGGAGTCCCAGCTCCAGCTACGGTAGTCCCGGGTCCAGTTTCGGGTCGAGACAGGGCGACTTCCCCGTGAGTCTGGACGGCTCCTCGGAAGCCGTGAGGAAAGTCCGAGTTGTCAAACAGGAGTCCGGCGGGCTGGGGATCAGTATAAAGGGGGGGCGAGAGAACCGGATGCCCATCCTCATCTCCAAGATCTTCCCGGGCCTGGCCGCGGACCAGAGCCGGGCTCTCCGGGTGGGCGACGCGATCCTGTCGGTGAACGGGAACGACCTCCGGGAGGCGACTCACGACCTGGCGGTGCAGGCGCTGAAGAAGGCGGGGAAAGAGGTGACGCTGGAGGGTAAGTTGGCCCACGCGAGAGCGGGGATTTGCCGAGGGCCGAGATTAGACTGGTGTGGTGTGGGCGCACACACACACACCTCTGTGCATTAGCCCTGTTGACATGGCTGATGTGATCTGGGTTAGCCAAGGTGTGGCGGCGCCCCTGTTACATAAAAGTCAACTTGTAGTAGGTTTTCACACTATACACTACAACATACAGAGGGAGGCTACAAGTGGCACCGTTTATTACACAACAACAACAACAACTCTAGATTGATTCTAAGACACTCCATGATGTTGGTACTCACACTTTTATTTCCAAACAGCCAGACTACCACCGCCGAGTTGACCCACACATGTCCTGTGGGTCCTGACTTACTTGACCACACAAATAATCACTGGCACAACACGTTATGATACAACTACAGACACACACCCAGAGGGGCATAAACAAACTTGAGTTACTTGAGTTGATCTATTGTCAGTCAGGAGGAGGAAGAGGAGGTAGAGGAGAAATAATATCACTGGAACAGAGAGACAGTGATTAGTGTAAACAGGAAAGTAACCACAGTTGTGGTCACAGTCAACAGTCAAATGCACTGTGTATTTAAATCAATGTGAGCTGCTAAAGATAAGGGAACACTGTGACCATGAGTAGATGAGATTTGTGTGTGTGTGTGACTGCAGTGATATTCTGTCCGGGGACAGGCAAAGCAGAAGTGAATCAAACTGTGTAATAACAATAGTGGAACAAGGATATGAACAAAACACAATGTAACACAACAAGTGTTTGTTTATTTAACTGGCAGCAGCTATGGTTTAATACTAGAAACAATTAAACCATGAAGGAGAATCATTAGTAAGTGCATCACACGTGCAAAGTATACTCCTAAACTGCTTCACATAAATTGTTTTTTTTAATGTACGCAGACTCCATATTCGCTCCATAAAACTGTCCACACATCAGCAAGACGCGTTCAAAGGTAATGTGAGGCTAGGCTGTGTTTGGTCAGTATGAGCAGTGTGGAGCTGCTTCCAAGGGAAAGCAAACTAGTATGTTAAAGGGATAGTTCACACAAAATTCAAATTTCACTCATTATCTACTCACCCTCATGTCAACGAAGAGCTGTGAGAATTTTCAGAGTCCTCCGTCCCTTCTCTGAGTTACGGGGGGGTCCGCGCAGCAGTATTTGTCCATATAATGGTTGTCAATGGATACCAACTTTCTTCGTCCAAAAAGACAGACCAAAAAACATCCAAATACCTCTTGTATTGAAGCCCCGACATGAGAAATTGTTCCGCCAGTCACAGGAAGAGCAGTGAACCGAGACACTGGGAGCTTCCGCTACAAACAAGCTTAAAATATAGACTTATTTAATTTTTTTCGGAACAATTTCTCATGTCGGGGCTTCAATACAAGAGGGACATTACAGACAAGCAGTATGGAGGTATTTGGATGTTTTTTGGTCTGTCTTTTTGGACGAAGAAAGTTGGTATCCATTGACAACCATTATATGGACAAATACTGCTGCGCGGACCCCCCCGTAACTCAGAGAAGGAACGGAGGACTCTGAAAATTCTCACAGCTCTTAGTCGACATGAGGGTGAGTAGATAATGAGTGAAATTTGAATCTTGGGTGAACTATCCCTTTAATGATGCTGTGATGTGTTTTTGCATTTAGTCCAGGGTTGGTTGGTTTAAGCTCTTTATCGCCAGTGTTTACATTCAGACAAATTCACAATAAAGCTACACTCATTGACATATTTTTCTGTTTTTGTTGTCGTGACAGTAGATTAGAACAAGTGCAAGAACATCTGTGTCCATGTGGGAAGTAGCAAGAGGTGTATCTATGGGACTATGTTACCAGCTCCTTTCTATGAAAGGATGTTGGGTTTGTCCAAAAAGTCACTAGGTTCGTTCATAGGTGCTGAAGGGGCCAGATAATGTAGTAAATCTGGCAACAAAGGTGCCAATTTGGCTGCATCCCCCCACCAGGAGTTATGGCCAGTGGGAAAACTAACTCTCCGCTGCCCAGAGATGCAGCGGTGTAACTGTGAAGATGGAGAAAACCTGCTCCATACAAAGTAAAACATGCCTTTTGCAGATAGAGGCAACATGCTGTAGGTAGAGGAGGTAGGAGCTCATCGTGGAGAAGATGTCAGATACTAAACTTTGCCGTTGTTGTTCAATGTTTAGAAAAGTGGAAAAAAGAGTGAATGGAAGGAGAGAGGCCACAGAGCCCCCTGGGGCCTGGAAACTTGAAGCTAAGTGCAGTGTTTAATGGCATGGAATGGACGCTGGATGAATACTGAAGAGCACAAATTGTAGTAACTAATCAATGTGTGACACAATTCCACTCAAGTCAAAGTGAGACCCGTTTGTGCCTCCCAACATAAACCTAGGTCGACTCTGTGATAGACTCACTCTGCAGTCACCCATTGTGCTGGTTAGGGCTGTGCATTGACAAGAATATGGCAACATGATACATATCCTAATGTAATAATGTATTAAAGGGATAGTTCACCCAAAATCGAAATTTCAGGAGATATCAAATCCGTCGTCATGAGATGAGAAGCTTCTTTCAACAATGAGATGCTGCAAACACTAGAGCCAACTTTGCCCATTAGGCTTGAGCATTATACTGAACTGAATATCTTAAGGGGATAGTTCACCCAAAATTCAAATTTCACTCATTATCTCCTCCCCCTCATGTGGACTAAGGGCTGGGAGAAGTTTCAGAGTCCTCCGTGGCTTCTCTGAGTTACAGGGGGTTTCAGCGCAGCAGTGCATGTCCATATAACGGTTGCAAATGGATACCAACTGTCTTCGTAACAAAAAGACACACCAAAAAACATCCAAATACCTCCATGCTGCTCGTATGTAATGTCTGTCTTATATTGAAGCCCCGAAATGCTAAATTATCCCGAAAAAAATTAAATAAGTCTATATTTCAAGCTTGTTTGTAGCGGAAGCTTCTCGAAGCTTCTCTTCCCGGTTCGTCAAATTTGGACGAACTGGGAAGAGGACGGACCCTGGTTCGTCCAAATTTGACGAACCGGGAAGAGGACTCTGAAACTTCTCCCAGCTCTTAGTCCACATGAGGGTGAGTAGATAATGAGTGAAATTTCAATTTTGGGTGAACTATCCCTTTAAGTAATATTATGACATATTGAGATACCATAGGCAAGGTGATATATTATGATTTTTCCCCCCAGAAGAATGGTTGTACAGTTTATTTTATTTTGAGTCATTTACTGCAAGCAGACAAACACCATGGAGGGGCTTTTTTGTCAAACGGGAATAAGAATAATCTAAGTTTGGCGCCTTGCGGTGACATCAGTGTAAGATGGTCTCCCGCTGCCACAGCCTCGGTCCAGACGTCCGACTCTCTGCGGAAGAATGTATCAGCTGCTTGTCACTGTTTGTCAGTGTGACGGGCAGAGAGCTGTGTTGTTTGTGGACTGGCTCTTCCTCCTCAGTTCTCCCTCTGTCTCTGATGGCTCTCATCAGAGACGGTGTGTGTGTGTGTGGGTGGGGGGGGGGGTCTGCAGCCAGTTAGACCGAGGCTTGATTTTTCCAGACCGCTGTGCCGTGTACACAATACATAAACCCCCAGATATTCTCACAATTAGCTTAGGCGCCCCACATTCCTGACCTCTGCTCGCATGTGCGTATTTAGGGCAAAGGTCAACACCTTAGCGCCTCTGTGATTCGTGCTGCTCCAGGGTTGCAGCAAATTCTCAGTGATTTTTTTCTTCTTCCTGTAACCGTTGCTGCTGCATGCGAGAGTAGAGAGTATAGAAGTGTCCTGTTTTTAATCAGGCTTGCGACCAAACCTTTGAACCATTTGAAGCATACTGCATGGATGAACTGGCAGTCTAATTTTGTCCGAGTCATTACATATGATACATGTTATTTATAGGCCATTTTCAAAAACACCCAAAACCAATCAATCAATAAATTAATCAAACAAGTTCACGGTGTATAAAATCAATATAAAGCACTGATGTAACGAGATGGAAAACGGTGAGACTTCATATGCCAGTTTGAAGCGATGTGTTTGGAGGGGAGATCTGAAAATAGAGAGAGAGTCTGTGTTACAGAGATACTGAAGGGTCAAGCCCCCATGGTGGCCAAGTGAGTGGATGGGATGGTGAGGTGGATGGAAGAAGAAGAATAAGACCTGAGAGTGGAGCGAGGTTGTGGATTTCCTGTAAGGTGAGGAGCTGAATCTTCAGGTCAATTTGATATTTGACTGGGAGCCAGTGAAATTGCTGAAGGACAGGAGTTCAGGACCAGGTAACCGAGACCGAAGAGAAGGGAGTTGCAGCAATCTATGCGCAATGTAACCAGGTAGTGAACAAGAATATCAGCACTGTTGGATGAGAGACGCGCAAAGGCGATTATTGTCACGTAAATGTTAACAGCAACATGTGAGCTTGGAGTGATGGTGGGCTGGATGACCCTTGACTTGGGAGTAAGGTGAAACAGAGGAGTTATTAATTGGGAGGTAAGAACTGTCAAGTTTTGTCAAAGTGAATTTTGTGGCAAAGGGGAGAACTGTGGTTTTATAACAGTTTTAGTTTGAGAAAGGATTTGATTTCCAGTCAGTATTTGGAGAAGGAGGTGGGCAGTTTTAGTTTTGTGGAGAGGTAGGTAGATCTGGGTGTCATCTGTATAGCAGTGAATTTGGATGTTAAAGCAGAAGTAAGTGATCCGGTGGTTTTGGCTAACTTCTTGTCAGCCGATGGAGTTAGCAGTCCCCGCCCTCGTCCCTACGTCACCACATTCACGCGCATCCCTTGGCTGCACACACAGAGAGGACCGCCCCTTTATGCCGTTCTCTCTCCTCATTGGATAAAGGTTGTAGGATACAAGGAAAGTTTTCTCCTCGGCTTACAGCAGAGCAGAGTGACTGACAGACCCGTGTTTCAGGCCAAACACTCTATGTAAGTGATTGCCGTCGGAAGACATAACTATTTAAGACTTATATTAACACAAATATTCCGCTTACTTCTGCTTTAAATTTGTGGAATATATGGCCAAGAGGAAGTAGATAGTCACAGACAATGATAGCCTCGAGTGTTATGCTGTAATGAGTATAAGGCTGTTGTGGTGAGCTGGGAAGCGGATGCTAGCCACCACTTCTAGCCGAAGTTAGCGTCGAGCTAGCGGATGTTAGCGATGGTGGATAGCATCCGCCGCTAGCATCCAGGACAGCTAGCGGGTGTAGCAGCCCTCCTACTCGGGCTGCATGAAACTTCACCTGAACTCTGTCTTTGGCTGGAGAGAAAACGCGGACTATCTCGCTCTCCACCCAGAAACGTCCCTGTGCACAACAAAACAAAGCAAAAGACCAAAGCACAGACTAGCCATAGGTAATGATTAAGATGGATTTCATTTGTAATTTTGTATAAGTCTAGCAATTATTTTTGAGCAAAAACCTCCAGACTCTACCTTTAAGGAGGATGTTATGAGAGAAGGTGTTTAAGTCAAACTCAAATTAAGGAGGATGAGAATATTTAACATGACTGTAAATATCCAGCAGAAGCACTGTAAATGAATTCTCTGCCTGTGGACCGAGATCATTTGTCTTTACTGGTTTCAATCACATGTCGTTTACTCAATTACTTTAAAACCACACAACACAAATGGACATTATGCAAAGTCACGCTGTCTTATGAATACGTGCCAAGATACTGAGCCAAACTAATTCACTAGAGAAGCTGGTTGATGGACGCTATATCTGTTACCTGAACAACCATATAACTTTTTTGTTTGCATAGGGGCAACGACCCTCCTGTGACCTCAGTGGCATATTTACCCTCGTCATGGGGAGTCGTGACTTTGTTGGGTTTGGAAAACATGGTGATTTGGATTGAAATAAGTGCTTTTTCGATATTAGGTTTGTGTCTTGCATTTATTTTATTAAGATGCAGTGTGTGGGGCCCTCAGGGCCGCCGTACAAAACAGGTCTTTCAAGAACATTTGTCTGTATCTTGATTTTCTTTGTTTGTTTGTAATTTTGTAGTTTGTCCAATGTCTGTGCTTTTAAAGGGATAGTTCACCCAAAATTGAAATTGCACTCATTATCTACTCACCCTCATGTGGACTAAGGGCTGGGAGAAGTTTCAGAGTCCTCCATGGCTTCTCTGAGTTACAGGGGGTCTCGGCGAAATGCGAAATGCGAAATTGTCCCGGGAAGAGGAGCTTCCGCTACAAACAAGCTTGAAAAATAGACTTGTTTCATTTTTCAATACAAGACGGACATTACATATGAGCAGCATGGAGGTATTTGGATGTTTTTTGGTGTGTCTTTTTGTTAAGAAGACAGTTGGTATCCATTTGCAACCGTTATATGGACATGCACTGCTACGCCGAGACCCCTGTAACTCAGAGAAGCCACGGAGGACTCTGAAACTTCTCCCAGCCCTTAGTCCACATGAGGGTGAGTAGATAATGAGTGCAATTTCAATTTTGGGCGAACTATCCCTTTAAACAAGCAAGCCAATCTGCAAAGGCAACAAATGGGATCTTCTCTCCTAATATCGCTGTAGTCTGCAAAAAAATGTCTACCAGTCCATCATGTAGTCTATTATTGAGGCAGAAATGATACATTTCCTTTCATTGAATTACACCAAGCTTAAAGGATAATTTCCGTTTTTTACAACCTGGACCTTATTTCTAGCATAAAATAAGATCATTTTACTCACCCAGACAACTTTGGTGTCATTTGGAGTTGTTTTGACGAAATTAGCCCCAGTGGAGCAGCGCGTATATCCGTATAATGCGAGAACACGGGGCACGCAATGCAGCCTCTAAATAACACATTATCCGCCGCAAAACTCGTTCATTTCGCCAATATTTTGTTATGATACACTAGTGCTATTCCCCTCCGAGCCCGTGGTGGCATGTTATCAACATGCTGCACCTGTAGGTTGACTACTAACCTCTTATCTGGATGATGTCATCTCCGACCGCTGCCCTGCGTGGCTAACTTGCTACGGCTAATGCTATGGTTCGTTTCTGCGTGTTTCTGACTTGTCAGAACAAAATGAGCAGCTGGATGAAGTTCAGCTTCCACGGGCTTCCTCTCCACAGCCTGGACTCACTAAAGCTCCGGCTAGTTGAGATAAAAATGGACCTGAATGCCAAAGCAGAATGATTATTATCAGAATGAGCCGGGCAGCGGTCGGAGATGACATCATCCAGATAAGAGGTTAGTAGCCAACCTACAGACCCCGGATGTTGTTAACATGCCACCACGAGCTCGGAGGGGAATAGCACTAGCCTATCATAACAAAATATTGGTGAAATGAACGAGTTTTGCGGCGGATAATGTGTTATTTAGAGGCTGCATTGCATGCCCCGTGTTCTCGCATTATACGGATATACGCGCCGCTCCACTGGGGCTAATTTCGTCAAAACAACTCCAAATGACACCAAAGTTGTCTGGGTGAGTAAAATGATCGTATTTTATGCTAGAAATAAGGTCCAGGTTGTAAAAAACGGAAATGATCCTTTAATGAAATGCTCTTTCACTGTAGGCTGTCATCTTATCAAAATTCAGTATGCGTTGCTTTATGAGGGTGGTCTCAGCATTGAAGAGGACTGAATGAATGAGCTCCTCCTAAACTGCCCCATCATCACATGGCATATTTATCCCAGACGTGACACAGTGCTGGTTAATCCCCCCCCCCTCCCCTCGGCAGCTGACGGACAGACACAGTATCCCATATTTCGAAGTGATTAGTTGAAGTTTGCTGCAGCGGTCCCTTGTGTCTTATTGGATTAGGCTGCTGGTCAGTGGTGCAGGAGAAGAGGAGGAGATGTAGGATGAGCCCTTTGTGTGAGTAATTGGAGGAATAAAAACAGCACATACCAGACACAGAGGCCATTGATGAAATGGGGACAGCCCTGACGAAGAACTGTTCTTTTCTTTTGTGATGAGGCCAAAACTAGCCGACCGTTGGTTAAGTGTGATGGTTGGTGTCCTCACGGAGCGAGATCTGCCACGCAGCATGAGTCTGCACAGCCTGAAATAGGACACGCTGGTTTGTCAGCTCCATCTCACTATGAACTTCCTTTGATATCCATCTGCAGAGATGTCTCTGGTGTCCAGTTGTCAAGGAATTTCCAAGTGGTGGTCACAGAAACTTAAATATGAGATGTCTGTGTGTATTAGAATAAAATGAAACACACTCACAAAAAGTTAGGGATATTCGGTTTTTCATGCCCCCAGACCCCCCCATACAGGGGTTTGGTGACTCACCTTTTTCACCACTTCTGAGTTTGCAGGCAGTGTGCATCTTCAGGTTTATGCATATGCAGAATCATTTATTGAATAATCAAAGAAACAACATTTTTAGAACAAGGTTCCTTCATCAGGTTTAAAATACAAGGCAAGAAATGACGACAATTTATGCACACCGGACGAAGGAATGCTGAGTGGGGGGGGGCTTGCAAAAAAAATTTCAGTCAAAAGATTTTTTTTGCTTTAACCCTTGTAAATGCCAGGTACTTTCATCACTGTAGCATGAACTTTTTGTGAGTAGTGTATGAATAGAAGCCTCAGAAAACTGATTCATGCCAGGTGAGTGTTATGCTGTCTGAGGATTGATACAAAAAAATGTACTGTGTGTGATATTTGTAATGTGTAGCCCCAAATATTTGTGCACACACAATACAGGGAATTCAGATGTGTTATATAAATCTGCAACATCAAAATCTTCTCAAATAACATTTTGAATATGATAAGTTGTTTTGCTTCAAAAAGATTTCATCTTAAAAAAGAAAAGGTTTGGTGCCAGAAGGATCTGACATGTGAGGTGACAGTAGCAGCCACTGTACCACCGTGCCCGTCCAGAAACTGTAAAAACTCTAAAAGGTAACCATATAATTATGATATAAAAGATACCCGGACCATTCATTATAATAAGATATTATAAAACATTTTAACAGATTTATTTGTGAGTAGAACTTTATCAAGTTTTAATTCTTGTATGAACAAACAAAAATATTGTGTGTGATGACATCATATCACAATATTTCGGCTGGTCCTACATTTTGGTTATCGCCCAAGCCAGACCATTTATGAAAAAACGAGTCATTTATCAACAGAAGAATCAATAATGAAACTTACTGTAACGCAGCAGGAAAAATAGATTATCTGGCCTCTCCACTGTCTCACTCGCCTTGATTCATCCTCTAAGCTGTAACTGGCCTGTTGACTAGTGTGTAGGTCTGTGTAGTGTGTAGGTCTGTGGAGCTCAGCTCCAGCATCCTGTCACGTAGGAAGCTTTGTCTTTTTGTTAGTTTAATTGACTCATAAGACTCTTGTTGGCTTGTAAATCTCCAGCACAGCAGGAAGCATCAAGCGTCTCCTCAGCTGGAGCTAAAGCACCATGAGCTGTGTCCTCGCTGCCAGGATGACAGGATGACATTTGTAATCTTGAACAGGCCCTACTGCAGAGAATGATGAATGTGATTGTTTTGGTTTATAATCTGCTTTATCCTTTGTAAAAAAAAAAAAAAAGTTGGCACACATATTCAAATACTCTGTGAGGCCAATACACTAACCTTTGGAAAACTGATTTATATAATTCCATAAATATTACAGTTTGTTGTTGCAGATGAGCACACTCCTGTGTTTACACCTCAGCTGCATGATTTCCCAAACGGTTTGTCTGTGATCCAGGTCAGAGAACAAAGAGGAGGGGGCAGCTGTGACTCTGTGTTTTGAAGGATCAAGGGAATATTTTTCTTAGTATGATGATATGTGTGAATAAGAGTTTCTCCCCACAGTATTATCTGATTACAGTGCCAAGCAGTCATGTATGTATGTAGCCAACAACGTCTATATTTAAGCAAGGTATGGCAGATCCTTTAAAACTGAGCCTAAAGGAAGCAGGGGTTAGGGTTATTAAAAAAAACACACAAATGTTATGTGCATAAAGCGTATAGTTTATCTTTATCATTCAGACTGACCATTTTACAGTTCCTCCAACATCCGACATAGTTCTGCTTTTTGTGCAGTGTGAACTACGTCTGTTGGAGGCTCACATACAACACAAAGGCCACCGTCACCATGTGAACCATTACGAAGGATTAATACCACACAAAGAATCGATCAAGTACAGTATGAAGCCATAAAACATCAACAATACACAATATTTTAAGAGTCAGTGTTTGAATTGGAAGTGCTGGATTTGAAACTCCACATTGTCGCATTGTAGCACTGACTGCTGGCATCAGAGGCTTTGCCTTTCTTAATCTACCGTAGATGACCATTTAGTAGCCCGGGCGTTTAATATGCTA
Source organism: Trachurus japonicus (assembly GCF_045865225.1). Lineage (NCBI taxonomy): Eukaryota > Metazoa > Chordata > Actinopteri > Carangiformes > Carangidae > Trachurus > Trachurus japonicus. The sequence goes on from NC_140912.1 coordinate 3,050,480, forward strand.
AATCGACTTGGACCCCAGGCGTTTATAAGAACCAGGCGCGTATTTGCAACCGGCTACAATTTATTTTTGCAATGAGCAGCACCAGACCATCATGCAAAGAACGAAGAGGTCACCATAGCACCACTGGAACAAAACTACTTTTTCCCCCGACGCATCTTTATTGACATCAGACAATAAATACAAAGAGAGTTTGTCTGTGTAACCGCGACACAGGGAGCTGATCAGATCAGTGTTATGAATGATAACGGAAGGGGGGGTCGATCGCGGTAATTTCAACACTGTACATTAGCGCATTTATCTATATCCCTATATCCCTCAGTCTAGCGCGCCTGTGTTTGTGTGTGTGTGTGTGTGTGTGTGTGTGTGTGTGTGTGTGTGTGTGTGTGTGTGTGTGTGTGTGTGTGTGTGTGTGTGTGTGTGTGTGTGCGCCTGCATGCGGGAGAGAGAGCGAGAGGAGGGGCTGACTGACAGAAGAGGTGAGAACCGGTGAAGCGCTGTTAAAAAAAACAACTTTTGTTTTCTGTGCAAGACTATGGTAAACACTTAATCGCCCGGGCGTTTAATTGAACCGGCGTTTATTTTGCCAAATGAGGTCGGACCCCGGCGGCTATTAGAGCACAGGCGCGTATTTGCACGCGGGCGATTATTTGGTCATCTACGGTAATCTCTAATTTATTTTGGCAAAGTTTTTTTTTTTTGAGTCTTGTGTTAAAAAAAACAAAAAAAAACATAAAACAACAATCAGTGTTCATGTCCTGTTTGAATGAGGTTCATTGTCAGCAAGCTCTTTTGCTGCAGATGTTTTGACATGTGATGTGTGTATGAAAAGCACAGAGAGATTCACAGTAAAATAAATAATGTGAATTCCCTTTAGCTGCTTCAGTCCCACTGTCCTGATCGTATGGGACACTTGAATGGAACGGACTACTTACTAAAACAAAGCAAAATATACTCAAGGTTTATTAACAAAGGTGACAAATTGATCTATAGTGATGACACAAAACTGTTGGTACTGATACTGACTGATTGGTTTCAGTAGTCTGATGAAGTGACTTTAAACATTTCTGTCAAGTTTACCTTAATTAGTCAAATTCCTTGTCTTTGCCAGTAACAGTTCAAAATGGAGATGCATTCTCAGCTATCAATTAACATTCCAGTAGCTGTGTCCAGTGTGGTCTCACTTTTCTACCACAGAAAAGGCATGAAATTGGCATTTAAGATACTTTTTAATTAAGACAAAGTGACTTAATGTCAAAATAGTTGCAGATTGATTTTTCTGTAGCTTCAGCTGTGAACCATCTTCAAACTACTGCAGTGATTCAAACAAGAGAAGTGAAATTTCTGGTCAAAGCTCAATAAAAATGGGTTTTTAATGGAACACAGACAGAAATGTTCATACATGCTGTAGTGACTGTTTGCACATGTGCACACACACACACGCACACACGCGCACACACACACACACACACACACACACACACACACACACACACACACACACACACACACACACACACACACACACACTCTCTTTCTCTCTGTGTGTGTTTGAGCTGCTTTCTGACATATTGTTCTCATTATGTTCCTGGCAAGCTTATATTTGAAGTGAAGGGGTAGAAGAGGGGAGAAGGACACAAAGAGCGAGAGAACAGGTCGGAGGAGGAGGAGGAGGAGGAGGAGGAGGAGGAGGAGGAGGAGGAGGAGGAGGAGGAGGAGGAGGAGGAGGAGGAGGAGGAGGAGGCACTTCATGTGGGTGGTGGGAAAGGGGAGAGATGAAGTCGGGGTGAGATTCAGGACTGAAGACGGAGATAGAGAAGGAGGGAAGGGAGAGTAATAGGAGGAGAGAGGAGGAGGAGGATGAGGAAGAACAGGAGAGGAGGAGGAGGAGGAGGAGGAGGAGGAGGAGGAGGAGCAGCCAAACCACAGAGACTTTCTGGGCAGTTTTAGGGGAAAAACACAGAGATCAGGGTCTGTGACTGACTTGCTGCTTTGTAAGCTATTATTTTGTTATTTTGGCCTCGCTAGAAGATGATTACTGTGTGTGTGTTTGTGTGTGTGTGTGTGTGTGTGTGTGTGTGTATGTAGTTTTACGGGCAGCTTTGCGGCAGAACTAAGGCCGCAACCAAATATGTGTCAAGTCAGACTCTTCTGCCTTTCGCACCCTCTCCTCTCTAAGTATTGTCCTCTTTTTCTTCTATCCATCCATCCCCCTGTTTTCCTCCCCCCCACTGTTGAAGACATGAAGGGAAGCAGATGATCCGGCCTTGTGGATGTTGTTGGCATCTCTCTCTCACACACATTCATGTAGATGGGCACACACAGAGGCAGAAGTGTGTGCGTTCAGACCGGTCCTCTGTGAACAGGCCTAATTAGCAGCAGAAGTGGAGCTGAGTGACAGGCATGACAGAGCTAATGAGTTCTTTTAACAGGACCAAACGACAGACAGAGGAACAGACGTGTGATGTTAGCAGGAAGCAGCGAGTCTGTTTGTACTGTTGGGGAAGGAAGAAAGAGTTTTGTCTAAGAGAAACAGGCTGTGGAGAGGAACAGTTATTAGTTCTGGTCTGGATGGAGGAAAAATGTCATGAAAAAGAAAAAGCATCTGGGAAAATGAGCTCTGTTTAATCAAATCTGTTTACTTTATTTAGATCTTTATGGGTTTTCATTGATTCGGCCCATTAGTTGTTGTTTTTTTTTACAGCTCAGACAGCACTGCTGGGCATCACTATGGATTTCCTGAATTGATTCAGTCTCAGTTCAGGATTTGATTGGATTTTGATTCAGCCAGAGATGTTTTTCATTCATGACATTTTCTAAATGAATGAACCTTTATCAATGGTAAATGGTTACTTTTTTTTGTATTTGAGATGGTGCAAGAGAGTGTTATTGGATGTGGCAGGGAGCATTTATTGTTTACAAATTGAATTTCTTTTTTTTTAAAGTATATTTTTTGGGCTTTTATTGCCTTTAATCGATAGTGCAGTCGAGAGAGAGACAGGAAATGGGGAGGCAGAGAGTGGGGGAATGACACGCAGGAAAGGGCCGTCCGACGCGGGACTCGAACCGGGGCCGCCTGCACTGAGGACTGAGCCTCAACATGGGGCGGCAGCTCTACCCAGTGAGCTAAACGCCGCCCCACAAATTGAATTTCTTAATGTTTATCTCATCCTTCCTGCTACTGATGAGTAGGGTTGCAAAACTCCGGGAATTTTCAAAGTTGGAAACTTTCCATGGGAATTAACGGAAATATATGGGAATTGATTGGAATATATGGGAATAAACTGGAATAAAATTGAAATTTACAAAACTGAAGGTTGGCCCTTAACAGGGAACTTAAATATATAGCCTATATGTTGAGGAAAATATATTGTAGCGTAATCTTGGCTAAAACAACCAGATTTAAAGAAAGTACACTTGAATATCTATTTTTATTTTATTTAACCTTTATTTACCCAGGCAAGCAAATTAAGAACAAAATTCTTATTTTCAAGTGCAGCCTGAAAGAGCTAGAAGCTCTTAAGGGGAAGGGGGAGGGGAGTGCTAAATCTATCTCTGCTATTCCTCAATCACATGCACACAGCACGCTGCTTAGTGTGAGTAATATTGTTCTCAACATTCATGGTTTTTGTTGTTCAGTAAAAGAATTGATTGTTCATACAAGAATTAAAACTTGATAAAGTTCTACTCACAAATAAATCTGTTAAAATGTTTTTTAATTGTATTATTTTGCATGGATGTCTGCTTATGACAAAACTAAATATTTACATTTATGTTTGGATATGAAATTACCCCCAATTTCCAGTTAATTCCCATAAATTCCCAATAATTTCCATAATTCCCATGGAAAGTTTCCAATTTGGAATATTTCCAAAATTCCCCAGCTTAACTTCCCATGGAAAGTTTCTGGAAATTTACTGGAAATTTTCCACCCCTTTGCAACCCTACTGATGAGACAGATGTCCATTTCTCTGTTCTAAAAATATATTTTTTTAAACTTGCCCTTCCTATGTCACAAGCTAAAATGTGTATGAAGCACCTGACTATCTTCTTGAATGCAGCAGCAGGTGAGATGTGGCCTCAGGCAGACCGTGCTTCTTAGACAGGAAACAGCCTTGTCTTTGTTTGTCGTTTTGCCATTGACCACAAAGAACCTGAAATACTACTGCCCCCATTTTGGCTCACCCAGGGGTCAGTCGCTGGTTTTAGAAAAGCCCAGTACTGAACCACAAGACAAACACTTTGTCAGACTTATAGACTGTATGTTTTGAATTGAATAAGCCATTGAAATTAGATTGAATGTCTAGAGGATGTGTTATCACTTTGATGATCATTGCACTTCAGATAAAAACCGTTAAAGCGATAGTAGCATTTTTTTAAAGTGGGGTTGTATGATCTACAAATAACCCCCAAGTACTTTAATTGCAGTAGAAGACTCTCTGCACTCCTCCCGTTAGCAACGCCAGCCCATAGCCCTGCCCAGAGATTTACAACATACATTGTTGTGAATGGACCCAAAGAAACGGCCTATTTTCGTGGCCTAAAAGAGGTTTTACCTGAAAAAAAATACACAGTTCCATTGTTCGCTATAATATAATTTTTTCCAGCCCTTCAAAGTGCAGGAAAAACACAGTTTTTATTTGGACCTAACCAACTGCTGAGAGGCGGGCGCTAACCCTGGGCGGAGGGATACGTGAGTTGGTTAGGTTCCAAATAAAAACTGCGTTTTTCCTGCACTTTGAAGGGCTGGAAAAAATTATATTATAGCGAACAATGGAACTGGGTTTTTTTTTCACGTAAAACCTCTTTTAGGCCGCGAAAATAGGTTGTTTCTTTGGGTCCATTCACAACAATGTATGTTGTAAATCTCTGGGCAGGGCTATGGGCTGGCGTTGCTAACGGGAGGAGTGCAGAGAGTCTTCTACTGCAATTAAAGTACTTAAGGGCTATTTGGAGATCATACAACCCCACTTTAAAAAAATGCTACTATCCCTTTAAATACTGACTTTCCCATCACCCTCAGATGTACTCTGCTAATTAGCAACTATTTGCAAGCCAACATGATAAAAGGAGATGCTGACATTAGTATTTAGCTGAAAGCACTGCAGTGCCTAAGTAAAGCTTGTTAGAAAACAGCTGCAAAACATTGTTTCCACTTCTGTACTCTGCTGTCATTTCAGTTCTTAGAGCTGCACCAACATCATTGTCATATATGATCTTCAGATATGAAGATGTTATAACAAGTTGTACATATTGTAAATGCCAGTGGGCCTCATACAGCATAAGATAGAAAAAACAAATGATATTGTCTGGCATCTCTTAGACCTGAAACATAAAGTATAATAATATAATTATATATTGTAAAAAACAAAAAACACAACACATCTGCATAAAATCCTGGGATTACATGGTATATCATGATTTGGCATGAGCTATATAAAAAAAATTCAAATTTCACTCATTATCTACTCACCCTCATGTCGACTAAGGGCTGGGAGAAGTTTCAGAGTCCTCCGTGCCTTCTCTGAGTTACAGCGGGGCTCCGTGCAGCACTGCGTGTCCATATGACGGTTGCAAATGGATACCACTTTTCTTCGTAACAAAAAGACACAAAAACATCCAAATACCTCCATACTGCTCGTCTGTAATGTCCCTCTTGTATTGAAGCCCCAAAATGAGAAATTGTTCCGAAAAAAATTAAATAAGTCTATATTTTAAGCTTGTTTGTAGAGGAAGCTCCCAGTGTTGCTCTGCCGGAATCTTGCGTGATTTGCGGAGCCGTGAACTGGGTGTCAATGCAAATCACGCGAGATTTGGACGGACCAGGAAGAGAAGTGCTCCGAGCTTCCGCTACAAACAAGCTTAAAATATAGACTTATTTAATTTTTTGGGAACAATTTCTCATGTTGGGGCTTCAATACAAGAGGGACATTACAGACGAGCAGCATGGAGGTATTTGGATGTTTTTTGGTGTGTCTTTTTGGACGAAGAAAAGTGAGCTCCGTTCGCAACCATCATATGGACATGCAGTGCTGCACGGAGCCCCGCTGTAACTCAGAGAAGGCACGGAGGACTCTGAAACTTCTCCCAGCCCTTAGTCCACATGAGGGTGAGTAGATAATGAGTGAAATTTGAAATTTGGGTGAATTATCCCTTTAAGATATTCAGTTCAGTATAATGCTCAAGCCTAATGGGCAAAGTTGGCTCTAGTGTTTGCAGCATCTCAGTGTTGAAAGAAGCTTCTCATCTTATGACGACGGATTTGATTTCTCCTGCCACATCAAAGACTGCAATTGCTCCCAGGCCTTTCATTTAGACCAGACAGAGAAACGATGAATAGAAGCAGATGTACAGTTGTCCACACTGCAAACAAAACTGCACAACAGGACTTTCACCAGCTTCACTGTTGCAGAGGGTTTTCACAACCGCGACGCAAGGACGCGTTGTTGCTGATATCTGACAGCAATACTCATATATAGGCTACTGTAAGCAGAGAGGGATTCATCATTACTCTGCACAGATGCTGTTTATGATTTCTAAAGAAAACATGACATTTACTTGTCAAAATCCTTTCTGACCCAAATCCATTCTACAATGTATGACTGCAACTGTATCTAGTTTGGAAATGATTTCCTTGGAAAGCGATGTTTCAGTTTTATATCTGGTCAACCAGGGAGCGAGCTCGACTGACTGCCATAAATCAATCAGACACAAGAAAAGCAGTCATGTGACTTGATCTCTCAGTCTAGATAGTCCCAGCACAAGAAAGACAGTGATGCCCAGTCCTAGTGGTTTGATACTGTTAAGTGTTCCAGCTGTCCCTTTATTGTCCCACAGGTCTTCTTACTTTTGCCCCTTTTTTGTTTTCCACCCGGTGTCCAGTGAAGGGCACTTCAGGTGATTGTCCTGCTCTATTTGGATGACAAGCCTGATCCATCTCCATCACCTCCTTGTGATGATGATGATGATGAGGATGATGATGATGATGATGATGGCTGTCCATCATCATGTCCTGCACTGGCTGAGCTGATGTTGTGTTGGAGATGATTTCGGTTCAGATGATTTGCAGTATGTTTCATAGGCTTTTTGTGTTAAAGGCTGACAACTTGTGGAACTCAGCACCTGGCTTTGCTTGAGGGGCCGACACCTCAGGAACATGTAGAGCTCTGCCAGGGGGGGCTCGGTCTCCTGGTCCAAGCCGGACAGGTGGAGGGTCAGAGGCTTTGACTTGGTGTGGTCCACTGGTCCTCCAGGTTCAGGGTGGGACACGGGGCTAACAACTCAGTCTACTCTGAAACAACAGAAGTGCACTTCTGTGCATGACGGGCTTCAAGAGTCATCGAAAGATACTCACATGAATGACAGAAGTGAAAGCTGAAGGAAGCTGCTGCGTGGACAATCAGAGTCCACTTTCCCATCACAGAGAACAGCCATCATTGTGAAACCCAGCTTTTTCTGTGAAATAGGAACATGTACGCACATGATGTGTGCTTAGTGTGGGACTTTTTTCATTTTTATACAGAGACTTGTGAAGGTGCAAGCCTACTTAAAAAAGAAAAAAAAAAATCTCATATTCAGTCCCTCTTTGCATCAGCTGTGTGAAGAGTTAATTTTACTGTGCTGGTGTTCCCCAGGTGCTTTTAAAAGGATAGTTCAAAATTTTGGCAAATTGGCCCATTGCCATAATCCCTATAGTCATAGCATTGGGTTCATTACCTTTAATTGTCGGTGCAAACTATTTTTAGAACGGCGGAGCAGAGCTGCTCAGAGCTACGCTACGGAGGCTAATGGGATTTCTTGGTTTCCCTCATCAAACTCATCAAATACACAATCCAACAACTCCACAATGCTCTGGTGGACAAGTTGTGACCTGCACATTCACCACGCTATAATAACAGAACGTTACCAGACAGAGTTGTTTTTGAGGTAAATTCATGCAAAACCGCTGATGCGCGTTCCCATCGGGAGCAGTTTTTCGGTAAGCAGTCTCTGCATCCCATTAGTTCCACCATCAGTTGCAATTAAAGCAGAAGTAAGCGATCCGGTGGTTTTGGCTAACTTCTTGTCATCAGATGGAGTTAGCAGTCCCCGCCCTCGTCCTTACGTCATCACATTCACGCGCATCCCTTGGCTGCACACACAGAGAGGACCGCCCCTTTATGCCGTTCTCTCTCCTCATTGGATAAAGGTTGTAGGATACAAGGAAAGTTTTCTCCTCGGCTTACAGCAGAGCAGAGTGACTGACAGACCCGTGTTTCAGACCAAACACTCCATGTAAGTGATTGCTGTCGGAAGATAGAACTATTTAAGACTTATATTAACACAAATATTCTGCTTACTTCTGCTTTAAAGGTAACAAACCTACTTCTAAAACTATAGGGATTATGGCAATGGGCCAATTTGCCAAAATGTTGAACTATCCCTTTTAAGAGGCACAAGTGTGTTTCAGATTGTCCATCCGTCCGTCACATTCGTTGACACAAAATGACTTGACAAATGTGACACATTGGTTAGGAGCTGTGGGAGAACTGATTAGAGTTTGGTGGTTAAAGATCAAGGTCATGGTGACATCAGATAAATCGTTTTTTTTAGCAGTTACTTACTTCAGACTTCATGCAGCAGTCATCATAACATTTCACACAGATGGTTCATATTTTGTGAGTGTGGAGATGTAACCTGACACCAGTCTGAGTGCCGGAGGCAGGCGACCACCAGGACCTGATTCTGGTTGTTTTTGTTCCACTCTCTACATTCTTGTTGTATTATCACTTTCTGTGACCTCAACCCTGAACTCTGGCTCTCAGGTTCAGACCTGCCTAGTGTCCACTTGGTTTTGTGCCTCACTGTTTCATCAAGACACAGGCCAGTTGAGCTGAAGACAAGGGGGCAGTTGTCGGTCTGAGAAGTGAAACTCACTTCCGCGTTCAAAAAACTGCAATCCCCTCGGCTTCCTCTGGGGGCTGGTGTCAGAAAGCAGCATTTCTCCATAGACCCCCATGTTAAAATCGCAGACTCAACATCCTCAATAAACATGATCAAAGCCTGGTGTCAGAACGTTTTTTGGTCTCAACCATAGACTGTAAAAAGAATGGACATAGCATCCGTGACGTCACCCATTGGTTTTGGGGAGTCGTTTTTGTTTTTTTGATGTAAAGTCGGCGATTTTAACATGGGGGTCTATGGAGAATGCTGCTTTCTGACACCAGCCCCCAGAGGATTGCAGTTTTTTGAACGCGGAAGTGAGCTTCACTTCTCAGACCAATAACTGCCCCCTTGGTCTCAACCGATTCTACCCCCGCACACACTCTGAGGGGGGTGATTTTTTTTTTAACTCTACCGTTTTACTGTTATTAGGTTAAAATTCTGGCCAATTAGGGCGCGGAAACGTTGAGTGACAGGTCCGGATCGGTCAGGAGGCAGGCTGCTTCGAGGCCAGTGGGTGGGTTCTCGGCCGGCCAATCCAACATGGCGCTGTTCAGGCTGCCATATTTGAGTCACAAAAACGACTCCCCAAAACCAATGGGTGACGTCACAGACGCTACGTCCATTCTTTTTACAGTCTATGGCTGAAGTCCACGCTGCCTAACCCACCAGAAGCATCAGGTTCTAACCAGACACCACTCTGTCCTGCCAACATCTACCTCATAACCTGATGCTGTACGTTTGTATAAGCCAGTAGCCACTGTCCTCCATTATTCATAGTTGTTTTCCACTGTGGACAGACATAATATTCTTCCCTCAGATGTTGTGCTTGTTTAAAACCCTGGTCCCAACTCCTAATAGAGCTGAACCAGAAGAAAAGAATCAATCATGAACGAATGAAAACTGAGCTGTAATATATTATATTAAACGAACCGTCAAGGTCAATCATACACTGGGTTGTAGATGTAATGTTTTTCCATTCATCCACAGTGTTTCTGCTGCCTTATTTGGCCTAGAGGCTCGTGTTACTGGAAGGCAGCTGCATTCTCAACACGGCCTTATCGTATCTGTTCAGCACAGCTCACAAATTGTCTCCATTTTATGTTGGCAGAGTAACAATAACCTGTTTTATGGACCGGGCGGTGAGGGCACGCAGCGAGTCAGATGAATGGTGCCTTCTGCAAACTCTCTCTTCTGGACATGATACAGAGTCAGATCCCATCACACATCCCCCAGTCACACAATTAATCTTAAAAACCAACACATGTTTTGAATAATGAATATCTGAAATAAAAAATAAAAAAACATCAAATATATCTTCAGCTCTCAGTTGGGACTATAAAAAAAAATACCACTCTTGTGACTAATACTCAGAAATAAATGGAAAGTAGTCGAGATGAAATGTTGCATATGTATTTAGTTCAATTCAAGAAACTTTATTGTTCCCGGGGGGTTATTTAAGAGGCACACAGTATGTAAAAAACACACAAAAAGACCAGCAGTGCAAGACAGAATGAAATCAGTGCAAAAACTATACATTGAACATTATTAGTGCAAATGGAAAACTGTACATAACTGACTGCTCACAGTTCAGTTCCCACTTCAAATAGCTCAGCTGTCACTGATTGTTATATTTTTAATTCCACGTAAACCACATCCCTTTTTAATTTTGCCCGGTCATGGTTCCGATCATTGTTTTGTCATTAGCGGTATTTGAACTGCTCGTGCTAATAACTGCGGAGCTGCAAACAGAAGGCAGCACAGTGATGTGGAGAGCGGAGAGCTGTCGTCTAACGTTTCAAGATATAAACATGTGCACCACAGAAAGCTGCAAGTTTGCGGACGGAAAATATCTCCATGGACATCATCACCCAGTGCCAGATCTGATGATTAGTCTGAAAGTAGGGCTTTGCAGCAGCAGCAGAGACGTCCTCTTCCATATGACCCTCAGACATGAGCACTCAGGAATGCTCTCAGTCTAACTTACATCTGCAGAAACCATGCCAGACCCCGTCGCTATGGGCAGTGCGGTCTGGACCGAGCGCTGAAATGAGGATGCATTTCTTGGCTTGTTGCCTCAGCATTACTACCAGCCCTGCCCTTCACTCTTGAGTCATGCATAGAGTAATGTACACACAGGCATGCAGCACTCATGCACTGTGCAGCTTTATAGACCTGACTGCATTTTTTTGCTAACGCTCTCTCTTTCTCTTTCTCACACACACTCACACACTCTCACACACACATAGAAGGTACACAAACTTTCACAAACCCAGTATGCCAGTCTACATTCAAGAATGACCTCACCTCTTTAGAGTCTCGTCTCAGGTTTCATAAAAAGCAGACCAACCCAGTGGTCCAAGACACACACACACACGGTGTTCATTTCTCATATTCTCACACACACACACACACACACACACACACGTACACACACATACACACTAAGGGAATAAGAGAGCATGCACTGAAGCAAGGAGATAAAATGGTCTCATCGCGTAGAAGACATACAGTAAGAGTGAAGGTGTGTGTGTGTGTGTGTGTGTGTGTGTTATAGGGGGGCCATGGGATCCACTATCCACACTTCTTTTATTTCAACATCTGGCCCGTGGAGCTCACAGCTGTAGGGCCGGGGCCGTTTTTGTTGTTCAGATCATTTCACACAGGGGACCAAGTCTGTCCTTTTCAGACTGCAGGACCAGCAGGGACCTGGTCGTGGTCCAGGTTCTGGGCTGGAATATGATCAGTGTTCTTTTCAGTTTGGGAAATATCCTGTATCAGTAATTAGCTATGTTCAAACTTTCAGACACTCAGACTCTTTCCCAAACCTCAGCTCCATCCGACCACGTTTGAAACAGTCTTACCCTGACTGGGCCCACTGGTTCCTTTCACAAAACATCCCAGAGTGTTTCCTTATGGCCCGGTTTATGGCTGGCCACACCATACATCCTGAGTGACTGTTTGACCATCGCTGGGATTCCGCCCAATAAGAGGCAGGCTTTTTGTTGGAGGTCTGTAGATATTCAGCAGCTGTCTGCCGTTGGCTCAGCCTGCAAACTCGAACAAACTGATGTGTTTATTCTGTTATGATAAGAAGATTATCTGCTGCTCTCACACATTTGTAAAGGACTTTACTCCATTTGGCCTATTAAAAGCTGGATGACTGTTGATACTTAGGGAAACTGCCCCTTGTTATTTCCCTGTGTTGCCTAGAAGAGATAACAGAGCATTTGATGTAACATTTGAAGTCTTGTAACTTTACAACCCAGCTCCTTCTGGGAAAGGGAAGCCCCATAGAACCAGATGCAACTGGTTAAGCAAAGTTATTTATTTGTACGGAGCTGGAAGAGACTGGTATAAACAATGTTTGAGGTTAACTGAAAGGGAAAACGGATGCTGTTAAAACAAAGAACCAAATATAACCCGAAGAAGACTCTAGATAAACAATAGTTTCAAAGCATAGACTGTAAATAAGAGTGGATGTCGCCTCAGAGTCGTCACCCACAGAGTGAAGAGCAGTGTTGAAGCTCAGAGTGAACTTCTTCACTTAGCAGTTCCTCACTCAACTGGAAGTGGATCTGGACATGTTTGAACTCCTCCTGGCCAGAAGTGACAAAAAAAAAACTCTGTAAAATACTTTATACAGTTTTTTTTTCTTTTCGAAATCATACAGAATCATATTCATCATATTATTATATATTTTTCTTTTTTCCTTTTTCTATTTATTACATTTGAGCTTAGAGTCTCTTGTTACTGTGCTTAAGAGCTTCTATTTTATTGGATCTATTTTCTGATATGGTTGGGATGTTCATGATGGTTCACCTTTTTCCTAGTTATATGTAAACTATTATGATGCATTATCGAATATATCACTGTTTGAATGATTTATAGGAATGTATTTTCTATCGTGATGACTGATCTGGACCAGCTGGTTGTGTTTAAAAGGGAGACACACCCACATATCAGTGCTGAGGACGGCTGTTAGCCCAAACACGTCAGCGTATCTGTACTGCTGCTGTGCGCTTTATATTAAAAGAAAGTGCAATCACTTACTAAGAGTGCTGTTGATTCTCTACATGTTAAAATATTGTTTAACATGAATTTCAAACATAAGGTAAAAAAAACAAACTGGGACTGAATATCATCTCCTGCTGGCTCCAGGTGAAGGAGCAGAGAGTATCAGAACAGTTAGAGGAGGAAACATCAGAGAGACTGAGCCACAGGTTGAGCCTCAGTCAGACCCCGACCCAGAGGAGGAGTCTGTGGAGACCAGAACCAGAGACCAGCAGATTCAATTCAATTCATTTATTTGATGAAGAGGGACAATGTACATTGATGCACGTTTTAAAATAAAATGTAAATGTACCCAATTCTAGCTACCAAGCTAATTTCCATTGACAGTCTGCCTATGCTGAAATAGAAACAAGCAGGTTAAGAAAAAGAATTTAAAACCAGGGCCAGGTACCCCTTTTTTCTTTTCTTTTTTAGAAAGAAAAAACAAAGAAAGTAATACGATTACATTCACATTACAACACACTTACAACACATTACCATATGAACCAATCACATTTACAACATTACCACATGAACCAATCGTGGTTCACAGTAGGCACAGGTGGTAGGTAGTGGGGGTTAAAGTGCTAGGGTTGGGCAATAAAGTGCTGGAGTAAGAAATTTAAAGTGCTAGAGTTAATGACTTGCACCTGCATCACAGTGTTGGTGACTGTACTAATGCTACCTCTCTGTACTGAAAAGGTCTCAGGTTGACGCCCCGCCCCCCACAAACTGACAGCATCGGTTTGTGACTGTCTGAATTAGTGTTTATGAGACTGTCATTGGTTCAAGGTGGAAACACTCAGTCATGGTGCTGCTGATGCTTATTTCACTCCTCATGTTATCATATCATATTATATAAATCATCAGATGGCTGTGTTAAAGGGATAGTTCACCCAAAATTCAAATTTCACTCATTATCTACTCACCTTCATGTCAACTAAGAGCTGTGAGAATTTTCAGAGTCCTCCATTCCTTCTCTGAGTTACAGGAGGGTCCGTGCAGCAGTATTTGTCCATATAATGGTTGTCAATGGATACCAACTTTCTTCGTCCAAAAAGACACACCAAAAAACATCCAAATACCTCTATACTGCTCGTCTGTAATGTCCCTCTTGTATTAAAGCCCCGACATGAGAAATTGTTCAGAAAAAAATTAAATAAGTCTATATTTTAAGCTTGTTTGTAGCGGAAGCTCCCAGTGTCTCAGTTCACTGCTCTTCCTGTGTCGAGATTTGCACTGACTGGCGGAACAATTTCTCATGTCGGGGCTTCAATACCAGAGGGACATTACAGACGAGCACTATGGAGGTATTTGGATGTTTTTTGGTGTGTCTTTTTGGACGAAGAAAGTTAGTATCCATTGACAACCATTATATGGACAAATACTGCTGCGCGGACCCCCCCGTAACTCAGAGAAGGAACGGAGGACTCTGAAAATTCTCACAGCTCTTAGTCGACATGAGGGTGAGTAGATAATGAGTGAAATTTGAATTTTGGGTGAACTATCCCTTTAATAAACACTCAATCAATCATGCCATCTTGTATTTGATGTTCATCAGCTGATATTCATTCTCTCCTCTCTTCCTCCACAGTGAAGTACATCCGTGAGGTTTCTCCGCTCTTCAAGAAGCCGTCCCTGGTAGCCGACCTGCCCTGGGACGGCGTCCGCCCACAGTCGCCCAGCTACAGCGGCAGCGAGGACTCGGGCTCGCCCAAACACAGCAGCTCCTCCTCGTCCAAAGACAGGAAGGTCATCAGCCTGAGGATGTGCTTCATCAGCAGGAACCTGACCATGCCCGACCTGGAGAGCAGGTCTGAGACCAGACTCCTCACTGTTTGTATTTGTTTGACAGAAATAGTGGAGCATGTGGGAGTTTAGGTGTGGTTGTATGTTTGTGTGTGTGTGTGTTACCATCGGGTGTGTCATTGTGTTTTTTTTCCTGTGTCCGACATCTGTTCATTAGACTGGTGTTTTGTTCTGGGAGATATCAAGTTTGGAAAAATTAACAGAAAATGAAAAACGCCCAGTAATATTTAGAACTGGTTAACTTACTAATTCCAGGACATGACGGTAAATTTCCAGATAGAACCGATGGGTCACACACAGCTGGATGTGTCTATTTTAGTGCAGTTTCAGGATGATGTTGATCAAACTGTTAAATAATGTAATTAGCTCACCTTCAGTTTGAAGTTTGTACCTATGTTGTTTACGTAGCTGTGACAAATGGCAATAAACTGTACAATATACACAAGTTGCTCAGTCAGCTCGGAGCAGAGTGAAGTTGTGCACGTACTCCTGAGTCAGTGTCCACTGGATTATAGGACAACACTCCTCAGCTTCTTGTCAAGTCAATGATCATTTTTAGGTTTTGTCAGAATCAAATCTGATCCAGTGGAAGTTCAGTGCAAACAGCAGCTAATGCAGTGTGACTCCTCATGGTGCACATTTTCCAAAAGGTAAATAAATATGGACTCAAAAGGAAAACAACTTAACTAAATGTCCTCACTGATTCCATGACAAACATGAGATTTCTCACATAAGCAAATCATAATATGAGGTATATCTTAATTCTTTAAGAAATAAACAATGTTCTTGCTTTGTGTGTGTGCGCTGTAGCTCTCTCACAACACACCGAGCCACTTACAGGCCAAGTG
Source organism: Trachurus japonicus (assembly GCF_045865225.1). Taxonomy (NCBI): domain Eukaryota; kingdom Metazoa; phylum Chordata; class Actinopteri; order Carangiformes; family Carangidae; genus Trachurus; species Trachurus japonicus. The sequence continues at coordinate 3,066,109 of NC_140912.1, forward strand.
ATGCCTTTTTTTGAAATAATATCTAATCGATAATATAATATGGAATAGGATCTAATCACTAAACTCATCAAGTTGTCATGTGAATTTAAATGTGCTGTAATTTTGTTGGGCATGGACAAAGCTCCAGGGACATTACGTAGAAAAATTATATATTTTACAGTTTGTCCAAGCAGGTTTCAATATATTAAATATATTTTCTATTAAAAAAAAAAGTACTCTGTACTCCTGCACATCTCCCAAAATCCTTTTATAAGGCAGAACAGACTCAGTCTCTCACTACTCTGTTTCTGGTCTCTCCTTTTCATGTGCTGTTACATCATTTAGTTAAACTGCTAAATGTCCCCGTCTCTGTCAGACTGTTGGAGCTCCACTCCCCGGACGGCCAGCACACGGTGGTGCTGCGCTGTAAAGACGGCCCCTCTGCCAACTCCTGGTTCACTGCCATCCACACCAACATCGCTGCCCTGCTGCCACAGACCCTGGCTCACATCAACGCCTACCTGGGGGCCTCGTCCTCCACCTCCACACACCCCCACCTCAAACACATCGGATGGCTGGCTGAACAGGTATTTTTCAGCTATGATCTCATTCTAAAATGATGTAACATGTGATTAGTGGAGTCACAGCTTCAGAAGCCGCTGCATCACACACAGTGTACTGTACAGGTGAACTTCTGTCTTATGAACTAATGTCCAATTTCAAACTAATTAATAATTAATATCAAATTCATTAAATAAAGAAGCCCTGGTTTCCAATGTAAAAAAGAGAGAGAATATAGATACAACTGTAGAGCTAGAGTTAAAGGGATAGTTCACCCAAAATTCAAATTTCATCTCATTATCTACTCACCCTCATGTCAACTAAGAGCTGTGAGAATTTTCAGAGTCCTCCGTTCCTTCTCTGAGTTACGGGGGGGTCCGCGCAGCAGTATTTGTCCATATAATGGTTGTCAATGGATACCAACTTTCTTCGTCCAAACAGACACACCAAAAAACATCCAAATACCTCCATAGTGCTCGTCTGTAATGTCCCTCTTGTATTGAAGCCCCGACATGAGAAATTGTTCCGCCGGTCAGTGCAAATCACGCAAGATTTGCACTGACACAGGAAGAGCAGTGAACTGAGACACTGGGAGCTTCCGCTACAAACAAGCTTAAAATATAGACTTATTTAATTTTTTTTCGGAACAATTTCTCATGTCGGGGCTTCAATACAAGAGGGACATTACAGACGAGCAGTATGGAGGCATTTGGATGTTTTTTGGTGTGTCTTTTTGGACAAAGAAAGTTGGTATCCATTGACAACCATTATATGGACAAATACTGCTGCGCGGACCCCCCCGTAACTCAGAGAAGGAACGGAGGACTCACAGCTCTTAGTTGACATGAGGGTGAGTATATAGTAGATAATGAGTGAAATTTGAATTTTGGGTGAACTATCCCTTTAACTCAGCACAAACACTGGAAGCAGGAGGAAACAGTGAGACAAGACCTGTCCAAATGTACCAGCACCCAAAAAGCTTTAATTAATAGTTAATTAATTTATCAGTTCAGTTGTCAGTTATTTGCTGGGACTCTTTGTTGGCGCTGGTCCATGTCCATGTGCTAAGTTACAGCATGTGGACATGAAAGTGGTATCAATCTTCTTTTGTAGCTGATGAATTATTTTTTTGAAGAATACGTTTTTTCAGTAGCACTAGCACATACCTAGATGCTCGTATAGGAATTCAGTACATGATCAGGAAACACGCTCTTCCAGTGTGCTGCTGCAGATGTGAGGTTAGAGCAGGTTTTGTTACATGCTGTGATTTTAAATGATGATGTAAACCTGAAAATGATAATAATAGCATTTTCATTCTCACATCTATGACCATTTATAGGTCCATTTTTATTTTAATATTTAAAGTCGGATGGTGGCATTTTCATTTTTACTCGAATAACATACCGGTACACATGTGGAAAATGATATGCCGTAGTGGAGTTACATTTAATAGTTTGAATATAAGTCACCTAGAGACTACCATTCACTGCATGCACCGAGACCTCAGACATACAGGCTGCCATTGAAACTTCTCCAATTCACATCCCAGGAACAAGCAGCTTTTCACATTGATGGAGTGTTCATTCAAGGTCATAGTTGAATATAAGGATGCATGGCTCTGCTTATCTTGACCGGACTCAAACAGGAAACACCAATGGGAGTTTCCGTTGAATCGCACCATTTCCTGTCGAGCCCACCTACTGTACTCACAAACACACTGTCTAGGTTAATGTCACTGCCTCTCAGTCCAGCTCCACTCAGCCATGACAAACACACACTGCAGCATGTTGAACACAGGCCTGTCTGTCCTCCAGCTCTGTGTTGTCTCACTACAGAACAATCACTGTGTCCCCTACCCTGCCACTGCCTCACGCAGGTACCCACATCCTGTTGCAGTCTGGCACTTGTCAAACCACATCACTATGCCTATATCTGTCTTACTAACCTTTTACCCATCAAATCAATCTGTGTACCTGTTGTCACTCGCTCCAGGAAATAGACAGCACCACAGTTCACTGGTACTGATAACAAATCATCTCCTGCACATTGGACTAATTACCAAATATAGACACATCCATATAAGAACAAACTACAGGAAGTACGAGCACACAAAGTCACTCACAAGCATGTAAACAAATGCAGAAACGTAAACTGTTACAACTTCAATTGTCTGTGTGTAGCATAGGCTCAAACTTGGTTCTTCTGTCCTGCATAGTGTCAATACGACACCATATCAGTGGGTAGAGCAGGCGCCGCATATGCAGAGGCTATAGTCCCTGGTTCGATTCCACCAATGGCCCCTGCTGCATGTCATTCCCCCTCTCTCTGTATCCACACTTCCTGTCTCTCTCCAACTTAACAGCCATAAAAGCCCCAAAAAATACTTAAGAAAAGACATCATATCATATAATTGTGTATAAATCATATGGGTGTGTGAACAAAACAAATGACAACATGAATATACTTTTATGCAGTTAAGGTTGTATCAAACCTGTGTGTCAAACACATGTCAAACTATCTGGTGACATCATATAACGTATCCCCTTCAAACTATTTAGAAATTTCTAAACATCTTGACAAAGTGAATAATTAGGTTTGTGTGTCATCAGCACGAATGAACTCTGGAACCAGAGTCAATCATAATCACAATAATGATAATTCTTTATTTCTATAGCACTTTCCACAGCACAGAGTCACAAAGTGCTTCACAGAGATGACATAAAACAAGAGGACAACAAGGCAACACTAAACTAAACAAAACACACCGGCTTACCCTGGGTAAAAATGCACCGTTGTCATAGGTGGCCAGGGAACCTGAATGAGATCTGACCCCTCCCCCTGACTTGTGTCTCCAGGTCCAGCTGGAAGGAGGCCGGCAGCAGTACAGGCCGGTTGTCATGGCGCTGACAGAGAAGGACATCCTCCTGTTTGAATCAGTGCCGTGGAGCAGAGAGTCCTGGTCCATGCCTCTGCTCACACACCCGCTGCTCGCCACCAGGTAAACACTACAGTTAAGACGCAGGCTGTTGCCCAAACAGTAAAATACATCAGCACTTTCTTGTGTCTTGGCACCAGTGTTTAAAGGGATACGGCAACATTTTTTTTCTTCGTGTCTTGCCTCACTCCTGAGTCCATGACCAGCAGATAGACACCATCCTTTCCACTGTGCGTGCAGTAACAAGGGAGATAGAGCCGTATCGCCCCTAATTAGCTTAGCTCAAACACTGGAAGTGTATAGGTAGTGTTAGCCTGCCTCCTACCCGAGCCGAAATCAGCAGTCAGAAGCTGATTTCATTTTAGCTCTAAACTCTGTAAATATATCACTTTATCGACATTTCAAACATTTTTAGGTGAGAAAGTAGCCGTTTAGATCAGCAGTGTGTCGTTAATTTGTCTAAATACCAGCTGTTTACAATTTTGTTCAGACGAATTCGGCGCTACTCAAGCTAGCCGTTGTGACCAACGCACTTCCGGTTACTTTCACAAAATAAAACACCTGTTGCCCTTTACTTACAGAAAACCATGACGATAGAATTTGTGCTTTTACTTTGAAATAGGAAGCTAACCTACCCTCGATGTAGCTAGCTTGAACCAAAATAAACCGTCTTTGCTTGAACCCTCCGTTTTGACCGATCTGGTCCCGTTACCAGCATTTGACCGCTCAAGATGCCTTACCGGAGAGTTTTGTCAGCTCTGAGACGAAGATCGGCCCGCCGTTTTCCGTTTAGAGTTGCTGAACAGTTTCTCTGATGACTTTAGGTGCAGGCTAACACTACCTAGCATTTGAGCTAAGCTAATTACAGGCGATATGGGCTCTCCCTTGTTACTGCACACACAGTCGAAAGGATGGTGACTATCTGCTTGTCATGGACTCAGGAGTGAGGCAAGACACGTAAAAAAAAAAAATGTTGGTGTATCCCTTTAAATGTACATTTTACATTGAAATGCATTTGAGTGTGGTGGCTAGGTAGAGGTACTGCAGCAGCTGTGGGTTTGAATCCAACTCATGGCCTTTTGCTGCATTTGATCACCTCTATCTCCCTCTCCCTGAGTTTCCTCTCTGTCTCTCACTGAGCTATATAAATCAAGGCAAGGCAGAAAATGTGTGTGAATATTCAAACTATGAGAAGTATCTGAAGATTTTCACTTTGAAATGTGACAAATTAAAGTGAAACTCTTTCAATGATACACATTAGCACATGTATAAACCCTGTTCATCCTCTTTATGGAATCACACTGACCAGAGCAGTAAATTACATTGGTCACTCATCTCTGAGACTGTCTGTCTGTGTCTGTCTGTGTCTGTGTGAGATTATGTGAGGAAGTGAAGTGTGCCAGTATCTCCATGTGTGTCTCTCTCTTTCTCCAGACTGGTTCACTCTGGCAGTGCACGAGGGTCTCCAGCCCAAGGCTCAGACCTGGTGTTCGCTACTCGAACAGGCACAGGGCGGGGCATCGAGTCCCACGTCTTTCGAGTGGAGACCCACTGGGATCTGTCCTCGTGGACACGAGCGCTAGTGCAGGGGGCACACGCTGCCGCCGAGCTCATCAAAGAAGTCTCCATCGGTGAGTGTGGGTGTGTGCTGCAGCTGATCAGTCTGTCCTGAGAGTTTGAAATCAGTCCCATTGATTTGCTATAGAGGCTGATCTCCCCATACAGTCACTTAAGCAATATATCACGACAGTGGTATAATGAGCATATACCACGGTCTGTCGTGATGTATTGCTTTTATAAAACAGTTACCAATAAAGGCAATATGAAAGAGGGATACGCAATCAATTTCATGTAGTTTTATTCAACCAGAAATACATATTATCCAATAAAATAGCCCCACTGTGAAAAAATAGTCCCACCTCTCCAGACATTAGCTCCAAATTAGCTCTGCATCTCGTCTTTTCCTCCGCTTTTTTTCAGGTGAAAGTCACTGCTCAATCCGCTCGGCTCTACCATTGTTAACCCTCCCCGGAGGTGAAAGTTCACCTTAAACATGTGAATTCAACTGCTTTAGTCCATTTTTTAACATCGTAAAAACATCAACTGTCTTTGGCTACGGACTGCAACAGTCCATTGTCATGGATACATGACAACAACTTCCATTCATACCAGTCATACGTGCCTGACACGGAGTGATAGCCTACGCTGTGATAAGGCTTTAGAATAGTAGCCGTGGTATATGCTCATTATACCACGGTTAACAACCAATCAGATTGCCGGATTTCACCTCTCCGTTTTATAATACATAATATATCACAGACCTATGTCATCACTATGTTCAGCTCAAATATACTGATCTACATACCAGTAATGTTATAACATTGTAGGTGTTGGATATGGCTGAGCTGAACCAAATTATTCAACATGACGAATCTCTCACTTATAATCCTTCTCATCATCATCATCATCATCATCATCATCATCATCATCATCATCATCATCATCATCATCAACACAACAGTTCAATAAATAAAGTTAATAGCAGTGATGTCCACAAGCAGAAGCTTTATACTATATACTATTACTTTATGATTTTACTCTGGCATGACATTTCTGGCATAGGAAACAGTGCTCACTACATCTCAGAAAAAAATATTGCATATATCGCTGCTCTTATTTCTATATTTAACATTTTTCAGGCCAAACTTTGAATACAATAGATGTAGTTTTTAGTCCTCACATGGAGGTCTCTACTGCAGCGAAGCTTCAGTGATGTCCCTCACTGGTGAGCCACTTTGGATAAAAGTATCTGACAGATGGTAAATATGAATGTAAACTGGCTCCACCTAGCTTCTATATGCAGATGTTACCCACATATCAACAGATCAGTTATGGTAATCAAATCTTTTTATATGATGATACGACACTGACAGGACTGGGCTGTGGTATAATTATCACCAATAATTTAAAGACTGTTTTTCTGATAGTGCTTTGGTGCTTATGAATTTAAATGCAGAATTTTTATTTTGTAAGGGGTATATTCTCTTATGGTGAGAGAGCGAGAGAGCAAGAATGGGAAAAAAATATGTAATATATTAATAGTGTAAAGGTGTCGTGTTGCTCTGGTGTTGAATTGGACAGGCTGTGTCTTATTGTGTTCCTGTGGGTATGGTTTGTGTCAGTGCAGACAGGGTGGCAGAGAGTGTTGTAAACCATCCAGCAGAGGATTTGATTTGACCTCATCCATGAAGTCATCAGATTTACAAGTGAAGGTCAAAGAGAAGTTAAAGTCTAGAGGAAATGTTTGTCCAAACTAAATCCACTTGTATGTAATTTGTTTAGTTTTTTACAAAAGCAGAGGTAAATAACTTTTCTAAATGTATTTTTCTTCAAATGCCTCAGACAGACGTTAGTTTGTCTGTAACAGGAAGCTCCTGACAGTAACTGGCTCAACTAGCACTGTGCAGCAGCTCAGAAAGAGCAGCTCTGTGGAGGAAAAGCAGAAGTGGGAGCCAGCAGAGGGGAATGTTTCCACTCTGTGCAGAACAATAGTTGGCTGGTGTAAAAGCCTCAGTCTTTTTTTTTTTTTCCCTCCTTCCCTGTCCCGCTGCTACACAAACACGTAGTTGTGCAGAAGCATTCAGGCCATTCAGGTTCCAGTCATGGCCTTTGAAATGCTTTCAGATCAGATGAGCTCACGGTTAAAGCTGCTCAAGCTGCTTCACTTCTCTATGGAAGATACACTTGACTCTGAGGTGTAGCAGAACAACACATCAAACCTGGTTTGATTAGATGTTGTAGATTTAGGAAGTGATCATTATTATTATTATTATAAAGAGACAGATAATAAAGAGACAGTCACTCATTTGATTTGTGTTAAAACAGGAAGTGCAGCAGATAACTACAATAATCTTTTAAATGTACATACGTCAAAATAATTTCAAAAATAACATTTCTGGCAGAGGAAACATATACTGTATTTTACCACTTGACAGATTTCTATCTCTTTTTTTTTTAATTTAACCTATGTTTCAGATTTAGAGGATGTCAAATTCATAACTCCTAAATTCCCTCAGAGCTTGTTTTCTGCTATTCAAATATGCAATGTGCATTAAACACAATGCCTTTACGTTTGCAACTAAATGTGCAAGAGTCAATAGTTAGCAGGCTTTCTTGTGTGTGAAATTATACGCTGAAAATGCTTTTGCTTTGGTTTATTTTTTTTTTATTTTTTTTACAGTGAACTACATTGGTAATATATAGTTGATTTGACACCTGGAGAATTTCTATGACAAAACAGAGGATGAACTTGTTGAAAAAAAGAAAAACCTTTCCTTGCCAGAAATGTCGTCCATCCATGTTTTATCGAAAGAGTTATTATCCAAGATAGCCTTTCTACTAGCTACTGGAAAGCTACAGGCTGTCTCCAAACAATGAAACACTGAAAAACTCCATGTTAACTGGCATGATCAGAAACCATTCTGTTTCTGGTCTCCCCAAAGTGAACAGATAGATAGAGAAGACCGTTGGCTACAGCAAGTGGGGCTTTTGAGATAGAAAGGCTATCTTGGACTCAAATGGAAGCTTATGAATTAAGGAAGTTTTCTATATACGTACATGTTAAGCATAGATATTCTCCATAAAGTGCTGAAAAATAATAATTTTCATGAGAATTTGTCAGGCGAACAGTACTTTTTTTTGGTCTTTTTTGGGATGTTGAGGGTGATATCTTAAAATCGAGTTGCAACAAACCCCAGAATCTTTTTTTCATGCCTCCCTCTATGTGTCAAGATACTCTCTGCCAAATTTTATAGTTGTATGACTATTTATGCCATTGTAGTACCTAAATATTTGCATTTACATAATTTTGCCAACAAAATGACCCAAGGCCCCTGTAGCTTTCCAGCAGCTAGTTGACCGGGTTGTTCACCCAGGTTTTAATCCTTGAAGTTCCTAGATATCATTTCGGTGTCAAACCTTTTACAACGCTCCGTGTCTGTTTTCCAAAAAACTGGGATTTTGCCCCCTGGGTAAATACCAAGGAGGATTTATCATCCCAGTTAACCTGGATAGTCTGTCTGACACCTATCACACACACATCTCTCACCTGCTCACCCATCCGTCTCTTCCACCTGCTGTCCTCTCTCACCCCGTCCCCCAGGCTGCACCTTAAACAGGCAGGATGTCCGGCTGACGCTGCACTACGAGAAGGGCTTCACTGTGATGAGAGAACCGGCCGAGCCGCCTGGAGGAGCCGTGCTGTTCAGATACCCCTACGAGAAGCTGAAAATGTCCGCTGACGACGGAATACGCAACCTTTACCTTGACTTTGGAGGTCCAGAGGGAGAAATGGTGAGCTACTGTCATATTTATATAGGTTGTCACATGACTGTCTGACTTGCGATAAACAATTGGACAAATGGTCTCCAACAGTGAGGAGCCATGTTGATAGGAAGTGGCTCTAAGCCATGAAATAGAAGATAATGATAAACACCATATAAGAATAACAATGACAACACAGTGATGAATCCACTGTTACATATTATATGTTACACACGTTATAAAAAGACTGCGTTCATATATTTAGTAACATCATAAATCAATAAATACAGTTCCTCTGGGCATCAGGATGTTTTCCTCTGGTGAATCTGCTATGGCAACAGTATCCATCAACTGATCAATGATAATAATCAATGAGCAATCAAACTGATAATCTTAATATGTTTCCATATACTGTATTAGGTTGTGATTGTTTGGTGACCCATCACAGTGATGTGATGTCATCACAATGTTTGAAGAGCAAAAAGCTGAAACCAGAACATATTTGGTACTTCAGCCTGATAAAATAAATAATCTTCAGAGTTGTTGTTGTCCATTTATGAGTTAATAGTTTTGTAATGATAAGACCAGAGAGTCTGCGTCAGAGTGACTGTGTGCCAGCTTATCTCAACTATAGAGCTACAGTACACGTGATTTCCTAATCTCAGTTGTATGTCAGAAGTTTGATTGCAGCTTTTCCCTTAAAGGAAACAGGAACACTGAGGAAACGCCAGTACCAGTTAACATGGAAACTGTGAAACATGACATTAATATCAGCTGAGGCTTCAGGACAAATGGCTCGTCATGAAAAAAAAACAAAAAAACAAACAAACAGGTGGAGCTTTCTCTGCTTGTCATGTCATTTTCTGTCTCAGGAAGCCAAAATAATTAATTTCACTCATAACAGAGGGGAATGTCTGCAGACTTAGATTACTGTAACGTACACATTTTCAAATCTGAGTTCAGACACAGTGTGGAGACCTTCAGTGTGACTACACTCACAGATACAGTGTAATAACATAAGTAAAGCTGTCCACTACATCCATCCATCGTCTGGATCCCTTATCAACGCAGGGTCGGGCTGGGATATACCAGGAGTGATTGAGTCTTTTATAGGGCCTCACACACGCACAATTAATGTGTGTGTGTGTTTCTTTGGATGTATTTGGTCAGAGGACAGAGTTTTTAATCAATTTTCTCTGAGAAGCAGCAAAGAACTTTTGTTGCAGTGAAGACAGCAGACCGAGTCCAGAAGCAAAGAACAACATAATTAATTAAAGGTACATTGTGTAACTTCTCCTGTTATCTATTCACGAAAATCGATTATTTCGTTCAAAAGTACGCTTTTCAGTAATCAGTAATCACCCCCATCAACAAAGTGAAGTGTTCCTTTCAGCTCTGAATTAGCCGTTTATATCATTCATATCTACATGGAGCGGGTAAGCTCGGTGCTGCTGCCATGTGGTGTCTCCATGTTTTTACGTTCAGTGGCAGCGTGACGGTAGGAAACCACGGAAACTCAGCGGAGACACCGGAGCTGTCGGCTCAGGTCGAGGTGGCGTCTGTGAAAAGTCACCGTGGTAACGCAGTGAGGAGGAGTGGAGCGTTACACTGATGCTGCATTCACCTGCAGTCGGGCAGACGGCCGTCGGTAACAAACCAGATGTCATTTTAGTCACAGAAGTCCAGAGAAAGCCGGTAAAACGTGGGTCAGGTAAACAATACCACATCGCCATGACAACATATTGTCACTTGTATTGTTTTGCCTCGTGCTGACGGACCACTTGTTTACATAGAGGCTTGTTTATGCCGTTACCTGTAGCAGCTGTCATCCGTCTGCCGTCTGCCCAATTTCACGTGAATGCAGCATGAAAAATAAGGACCAGGTCGCTTGCGATCTACAACCGCACCGCTAGATGGGAGTAATTCTTACACAATGTACCTTTAATTTAATTGATTTATGTGTAAACTGTTGCATTTATTTTTCGTGTTATGTCTCTTTCATGTCGCCTCTCTCTTTCCTGTCTCCGTCCTCCAGGTGTTTGACCTCCACTCTGGTCCAAAGCCGGTGGTGTTTGTCCTCCACTCCTTCCTGTCAGCCAAGCTCACTCGTATGGGCCTGCTGACGTGAAGCGGCCGCCAGCAGCAGTGTGGATGAGCTCCAAAGGCGGGGAAGATGTCCTTAAAATGCTGATAATGGGGGTTACATTTTTTTTTTTTTATGTCTTTTTTCATTTTATTTTCTTCCAGTTTCTCCATTCACAGCTGAAGTCAGGCCTGATGTGGCACTGCAGGGAAGGTCTAACCCAGGAGTTGTATTGTTGATTGTCTCAAAAACGTGCCTTCTCTCCTGACTGCTCCTCGCTGCCTCTTGCACTCAGTTGTGCTGCAAGATAAAGGTAAAGGTTGGCAGCACTTTGCTTGAAGTCAGTCACAGTACGCAAAAAAAAACAAAAGCTCTTAACAATCTCATAACATTCCATGTGATAACAGATTAAAACTCAGTATAATGTAATGTCCATTATTATGCAGAATAAAAAGGAGCTGAGATATGTGATGTGCCAATGAGATGACATCACCAGTGGACTTCAAGCAACGTGTTACTAAATATAAAAGGACAGAAGGATGTTTTTGGACAATTAATACACAGCCAAGCACAGATTGGTGAACGCTCCCTGTTTTTACTCTATGCCTATCATTCCACGACAGCCTTCTAATGTACTTTGGGCTCTTTTTAATGTATTTGTTTGTATTTGTGTTGACATGTGAGAGCTGGTGTAGAGTCAGAATGCAGTTGACTGATATTCAGAGATTGTGTGATTGAGTGTGTGTGTGTGTGTGTGTGTGTGTGTGTGTGTGTGTGTGTGTGTGTGTGTGTGCGTGTGTGTGTGTTGTTACCTCTGCGGGACCTTCTCCAGTATAAACAGCGACCATGTTGGGGCCAGTTGTCCTCATGTTGACCGAATGAGGCTAAACGTCATTTCTCACATCCTGGTTAAGGTTAAGGCTAGGGTCAGGCTGTCCACAATGAATGGAAGTCACTGTGTGTGTGTGCGTGTGTGTGCGTGTGTGTGTCTCTACTACATGTGTCTGTTGGCTTGATAGTGTGCCTGCCTGCAGACTCACCTTTTAGCACATTATCCCAAACTACTGTTGTAATCAGGATTGCCAACTGTGCCTTTTCACATGTAGTCAAAGACACTCATTTTTCCTTTTATTTCACACAATAAGAGAATTTTAAGCTTTTGACATGCACAAGCAATAGTATTACTCTTATAGTGTAAACAATATTACTTTGTTATTATGCCATTTGTTTTTTTTTATGTGTGTATCTATCTCATGATAGCATGACTTCATGATACCGAGCTCTGTATCAGATGATGATATATGACATGATGCTCTTCACCTCCACTACCATGTTGTCTCCGTCTCAGCGTCGCTATCATCTCATTCACTTCTCTTGAGATTACTATAGCATCATTTCTCTGGTAAAGGACTGTTAAATGGTTTGTCTCGAGGTGGGCCATCACATGACAGAGGTACCATTGTATTTTTATAATCTGAACTGTAACAGTCGATATATTTATAATGTTTTAGAGGAAAAAAAAGATAAAACAATAGGAAATAGGCTAAAAAACGGAGGCAAAACAAAACCAAACTCTAGCAGGAAAGAAATTCTGCTGCATGTAGACAAGGTACGTCAAAGACAACAGATAAGAACAGTGTAGTTGCTCGCCGTATTCATGCTGTTTACTTCCCTGAGGGAAGCAGAACAAGACAAAACATTTTAAATGTCCTTATATGTTTCACATAGTTGGCTAAAAGTACCCTGGTCTGAGTATGTCTGCTGATAGGCATAACAGTGAGGGGTTTTGGTTTTATCTTTCACTTAAGCCGAAAATGTCCCATTTAGCAGTTTGATGATTATGGACCTAGGTGCACACAGATATCACTCTACAATATTTGTTCTCTCCTTCACCGAAGTAGTCCTCCACTTTTGGGGTCATGTAATGAACAATACTGAGGAAGACAGTAAGATGGAGATGAAAGAGCTAATAAATGGACCAAGAGTTAAAGTTATTTGGCAAACTATGGTTAAACTGTGAAACTGAAATCCCATTGCAGACCTTATAATCTCTGTCAGAACTAAGTACCATCAGCTGTTTGTTCATGTCTTTGACACTCAGCCTTAGGTATTGCATGCCTACGTTAGGTCAGAGTCTATGTCGGCTGAATAAACTACAGTCCTGCTCCCGTCAGTTCATCTGTTCAGTCCAGTGCCTGTGTTGAGACCTGACATGAAATCAGTCTAACTGTATGGTACACGACACTAGTCGCCCGTCAGCAGAACCTTAGAGTTCTTCTGGACCTCAAACAATGTACCATTGTGTCCACTGACCTTGTAACATAGGAAAGCCCCTCTTTCATTGGATAAGAGACACAATCACCTCTGAAGGACGTCTATTCTAATTTAGACTCTGATGTGCTTGTGATGGTTTGGAGAAAAAACAGTTTGTTGGCCTGTTTATGAAAGCAAAAATATGTAACCATGTATCTCCTAGAGCTGTATAGCTTTTTCAGGGTATGATTATTGGAATGGCTGTGTTCAAGGATTGGTAGACAGTATGTGGGAGGTCTGAGTGATATCAGGCCTCAAATGAAGTCTTCTTCCTTCAGCGTTTGGAGCAATAGAAGTGTTGCGTTGCATCATCTTTTCATTTCATTTTATTCCTCTAACCTGCTGCACAGATGTGATTGTCTGAAGGGAGTCAGCCTTCAGCAAGATGCAGGCCGTCCCTCTTTGAGCTTGATGCACTAATCTAACAAACCCCTTTAAAACCTGTGAATGTACATCTCCTCTGCAGAGTGATTAAAAAAAACCTCTTTCTTTATGTCAGGAATCGCGGCTATCCTGTCTATGCAAAGCAATGCTTCAAAGAAGGGGTTTATTTTTAACCAAAGGTCATATCTGTGGCAGCTTGCGTCCAACACAATCACTTAACTGAAAGGTCACAAGACGATAAAGTGCTGCTGCAACAACCTGTCATATGCAAAGTATTTTAGACTTCCTTCCAAAACACAGTATACAATGTATGATAGCAATGTAATAATCTCAAATGTAAATATCCACCAATAAAACTGTTACAAATCAAATAAGTTCACGGCGTGGTTTGTTGAAATAAAATATTCATGTACTGTATTGAGTAGTGTAGTGTCAGTGGTATCCTGTGGGTGTACTACTGCTACAGTACCACTTGGTGGCGCCAGCTGCGCTCACCGGAAGCGTCTCCTCCTGTTTCATTCGTCAAGTTACCAGTTTTCGCCGTGCAACCGGAAAATAGAAATGTAGGCTATATGGTATTTTATGGTATGGTTTAAATAGTCGAAATTGAACAAATATATTTTAAAAAATAAATAAATAAAGGAGGAAGCACTGTTTGGATCATTATCTTAGACAGATGCTCTTCTGTGAGGCAGCCAGGCAGGTGTATCTTAAAACAAGATTCCAGGGACTTCTTGCTGTGACAAATAATGCAGGCGTTGGTGAAAGAAATTGATTTTATTTCATATTTTATTTGACAGCAAAGGCAACAAAACAGACCTACACTTATTGACTCAATAGTCTTCATCAGTGTCTGTTCTACTGCCATTGCTCTCAAAATTCTATCTTTTTTCACCTGATGACAGAGTGCCTCAAGTCCCCCTTTTCTCTTGGACGCCTGTTTTTTTTTAACACAGCAAGAACAAGTTCAGCAAGAAGTCCCTGGAGTCTTTTGTTTTGAACAATTGTATATAGTAAAATTATATAATCTGAGTTTTAGCAGAGCCAGAAATCCTCTGGTTTTAGCGTTTAAGTGTGCGTTTTATTTTGAAGGTTTCCACCGGAAGTGATGTGTGTAGCAGCAGCTAGCTTGTCGGCAGACGCAGTGCTACTGTGGTTTCGCTGGGTCGATGCAGGGCTGTCATCTTTGCTAGCTGTAGCAAACACAAGCCGCAGTCTCGTCATGTCAAGCCGCCACCTCCCGACAACACAGGGCTGTTAACGCGTCCCTCTCGTCATAAGAGATCCACATTTTGGGGGAGGATAGAAATCTGGGCGGTGTTAGCAGAAGAGTGAGATGAAATGACAACGTCAACACTGCAGGTACGTTAGGGTATTAGCTGCTGCTAGCTGCTGCCCCTTAGCTCTATGGCTACAACTGGACACAACTTGTCTTTCTCTGAGCTCACAGCAGCAGCGAGCTAACCTGCTGCTGCTAACAAAACAGCTGACGCCAAAGCCCGCTGACATTGTTGTTGGCAAGCCAGTTCAGTTAACAGTACTTCCATTGTCTTACAGAAACATAACCATAAACATATTAATTTAACATCCCCGTGTTTATTAACTAAATAATTAAGAAATAATATAATTTTGACTAATTTGGTTGTTGTTCATGTGTTTGTGGGTTGCTAACTGACGTCAAACCCCAGCTGGGTGATGTTTATAACGGTAAGAGCCCGTTAGCTGGGCTGTGGCTCCTGTTTACAGACAGTTATAGGAGAAAAATGAAATATTATATTATGGATCTTTTAAATGTGGCGATTGGCTGAAGCAAGCGTTACAGTAAATTTATTTTTAAAACAATGAAACTTATATGATCTTATTGTATGACATTATGTGTCACTGATGCTTTGTTTTGGTTGCAGCTTCACTGTGCACATGAGCAGACTAATACAATGATGACTAACATGTACATTTTCCTGCCTCTATTTGTGTCTCCATCTGTCCTGTGATATGATTTATATTTGTTTGTTGCAGAAAGCGATTGATCTTGTGACTAAAGCCACAGAAGAAGACAAGGCAAAGAATTATGAGGAGGCCTTGCGCCTGTATCAGCATGCTGTGGAGTATTTCCTACATGCCATCAAATGTGAGTATTACAGCATGACTGGAGGTTCAACTATCCATCCTACACTAACTATTGCGCTCTTCTATTGACTTAAATATTGGGTTTATTCATGTTGCTGCATTGAAATGAATCGTCTTTTCCTATAGATGAGGCCCACAGTGACAAAGCAAAGGAAAGCATACGGGCAAAATGTATGCAGTACCTGGACCGAGCAGAGAAACTCAAGGACTACCTGAAGAATAAAGACAAACAGGGCAAGAAGCCTGTGAAAGAGGCACAGAGCAATGACAAGTATGTTGTCGTTTCCCCTGCTCTGTCAGTGAGCATGTAGACGTTAGTAGTGGGATTCTCTGTTTTTCCTGTTATTTTACATGGCTCTGTTTTCATCCTAGGAGTGATAGTGACAGCGAGGGTGAAAACCCAGAGAAGAAGAAATTACAGGAGCAGCTAATGGGTGAGTAGGAAAATCCATGATGGGTGTGAAATTACTAAAACTGTTATTTTGTCTTTTTTTCACGACCTCCTTGTTTCTGATGACTGGTGCAAAAGCAAGACAATAGGGTTTGTTGATACAGTAAAGATTTATACAGACTACAAAATATTAGCCAACTGAAATGGGAGTAAACAGCAGTTGTGATATGCACAATTTGGCATGTCCAAGTGTTGTGTATGATTGTCGTGACAAATAGTAAAAAAAAAAAAAAAAGGACAGGCTATGAAAGTATCAGCAATAACAACAGCTCAGCAATAATAATAATTATGACTGATTGAAAGACATAAGACCTAAATAATTGATGTAATTTCTTGTTAATATTTTTATTAGGAGGTAAGGCACATTAGAACATAAACCAATGTTATAATTACATTGAGTATCGCAACACATCTGCATCACAATTGAAAATGTAAACATATCGATACAATAGAAATACTGTGCATCATGATGAATGAAGAGCAAGACATACAGTCTGCCTCCTAGGATGTTTTCTTATTTTATATTTGTATAATTGATTGAATTGATGATTGAACTCTACCAGATTCAATGAAAGTAATGAGTTCTGGGTAGTGCTAGGTGAATGGCTGCCATGATGAGTTTCTCCAAGTTTGCATTTCAGGGTTGTTAAGCTCTTACTGATGTCCTCCTGCCTCTGTGTCCAGGTGCTATTGTAATGGAGAAGCCCAATGTCCGGTGGAACGACGTGGCCGGGCTGGAGGGGGCCAAAGAAGCTCTGAAGGAAGCTGTCATCCTGCCCATCAAGTTCCCTCACCTCTTCACAGGTACTGCTGCATCTGCTGCCTCCACATCTGCTTACATCCACTAATTGTAAAGATTCATAATTACCGAGAACTAATCTACTCAAACACTCTGTGATCTATCGTTCAACAATGTCCTGGAACTCTTTACCTCCTCACATATCTCACTCACAAAACAAATTCACTTTTAAAAAACTACTCGAGGCTCACCTAATGCAGCTGACCATATGACTGGGAATTCATTATTGGTATTACAATTAGGATTATTATGATAGTAGTGACAAAAAATATATTACAAATGTAGGGCATTAATATATGATATGTATGAATTATGATGTTTTTGATATATTGTGGTAGTATGCATGTATAAATTGGTGTGTGTGTGTGTGTGTGTGTACACATGTGTATTGTTGTTGTTATTGTTGTTTTTATTATAAGTGTTTATTATATGTGAAGTGTAGTTATGATTGGAATGTATGACTGTATGTATTGATGTCTGGGTATATCATTGATGTTACACTGTACTATGTACCCTATGGACCCCAGGAAGATTAGTGGTCGCCAAGGCAGCAGCTAATGGGGATCCATCTAATAAACAAACAAAAAAAAAATTACATACAATAAAAGCTGCTATGTGTGTGAGGAATGCAGGTGTTATTTTCATAATAAATATAACTCTTGTATATTTAGATAGTTTAGTTTTGATTATTATTATTATTTTATTATTGTAGAGCTGGAAAGCTGCTTTTGACCGTTAGTTGGTAGAGCAGTAAATGTTTTCATGGTCATCTCTGCACCTGATTTATCATCGTCTCCATTAGTCCTGCACAGCTGCAGCGGGCTACTGGATGCTCCCCCAGTAACTTGTCCACTAGTATGACCAACCGTCTCTCTGTTCTCAGGCAAGCGAACTCCGTGGAGAGGCATCCTGCTGTTCGGTCCTCCAGGGACGGGGAAGTCGTACCTCGCCAAGGCCGTGGCCACAGAGGCCAACAACTCCACCTTCTTCTCTGTCTCCTCCTCAGACCTCATGTCCAAGTGGTTGGGAGAGAGTGAGAAGTATGTCTCCTCCTCACACACACCTGAAATCATTGTGTTATAAACAGGGAAAGTCAGGACATGGGCTTCTTTTGCAGTGATCAAACATCTGTAGCTTGTTTTTGAAGCTGATCAAACCTACCTCCACCTCTCTGTAAACTAATTTCCTGTCAGACTAGAACAGGGACACTCCCTCATCACAATCATCATTGTATCCTACTGCACCTCCTTTCAAATGTGCTGTTCTTGTCTCTCACCTTCTCTCTCAGGCTGGTGAAGAATCTGTTTGACCTGGCTCGCCAACACAAGCCCTCAATCATCTTCATTGACGAGGTGGACTCTCTGTGCGGCTCCAGGAATGAGAATGAGAGCGAGGCTGCTCGACGCATCAAGACAGAGTTCCTGGTCCAGATGCAGGGTGAGCTGATGATGAGCTGAAGAAACAGAACAAACAGACTGATGTACAATAAGAATGCACAATTGACCTATGGCTAAGCCACGCCCCCAAACGCGATGAGCCAATCACAGTGCGCATAGCTAGCCCATACACTCGGACATTCTCTGCTTCCACGTCCATTGAAATGCATTGCAGTTAGTCAGTTTTCCTTCGTTTTTATATGTTTTTTCTTGACATTTTAAGTTTAAAATGGTCAAATGGTGTGCATGGGGTAGATGCAACTCCGACACTAGGTATCCCGAGAGGCTGGGCCACGGGGTGGATTTTTTTTTACCTTTTCCCAAGCCACATCTCAACCGAGAGAAGTGTCTGCTCTGGATAAAGTTATGCGGTAGACCTGCAACACCAACTAAACGTGGATAAAATTAACAAGGATGTCTACATCTGTTCTAAGTTAAGTCAACAACGTATTTGAGGCAACATATTGTCAGAGATGTTTAGATGTTAGCCAGTATCACAACTAAGCATAAAGTCCACTAGCTTAATGCTAACGTATAATGTAAAACTCCATAGATAGGCTAACAGACATTAGCCCGTCGCTATCGGCGTTTCGCGGCAACAGACAGTCATAGCAGTAAAGCTAAGTGAAGTTTTGGTGACTTCGAGATGATATTTAATTTTTCTGTCTCCAAAAATCATCAATTGCCTCCTGTGAAATATCTCCTACTGTGACAGCTGCCATAGCAACTGTCACCGAATGTTGACTGTTTGTCCGAGAGAGTGGAGGGGGCGGGGCTTATAGGTCAATTGCAGAGTGTGCAGTACCAAATTCTGTATTTATTATTATGTACTGTATAAGTAACATAGAAGGTCTGCTATATAAAAAAAACCCTCAGTGGACTGAGGGAAGCAGGAAGTGCTGGTGCTGACGGAAGACCTTTGGTTTTGTAGGTGTGGGAAACAACAACGATGGGATCTTGGTGTTAGGAGCCACCAACATCCCCTGGGTGCTAGACGCTGCCATCCGCAGAAGGTCAGGTGTCTCTTTACTTACTCTCACCCTGAGTTTGTTTTACAAGGGTTTTTTGGGGACATAATTCAAGTAACAAATGCTTTTATTCCACAGGAGACTTAAATACATCTCTGTCATTCATAGGAGACATTTCTTTTTTTAAAATACTTTTTATTAAGTATTTTCAGAGAAAAACAAGTTGACAACAAACTGTCAAGACAATAAAACAAAAACACAAATGAAAACATGGGGGCTCCTCAGTTGAAAGACCTATATATAATGTCCAGTGTCTTTACTTGTTAGTGTGTAGCGTCCTCAATTGTTTTGATAAAAGCAGCCCATTTCTCCCATTTCCTGGAAAAGGTTGCTCCTCTAGATCGGAGAGAGAAAGTCATCTTTTCCATTAAACACACAGAAACACGAGTGGGTTGCCTGGAACGCTACAAAGTCGTAAGTTGTGACTTGAAGCTGTAATTTACGATTTCAAAAGCCTGCCTGGAACGCAGCGTTAGCGAAAACGACCGGACCACTTACTTCTGCTTTAATGCTTGGAGATTCTGTTTTATACCAGCATTTTGTGTTCTTGTGATTGAGAGAATTTGCTTTTTATAAGAGGTGTAATGAAAAAAAGAATATCCAGCCAAATATTCTCCACTTCTTTGAACTTGTAGATGAAATGACTGCGTTTACATGCACTTCAGTACCCCGATTTCAATCGGGTTTTTTAAGTACCCCGATTATTGATCAAATTTGGGGTATGGTGTTTACATGAAGTTAGAGAAACCCGGTTATTCAGTATCCCTGTATACATGATAAATACAGTATCCCGGTTTCTGATTACTGCGTCTTACGTGCGTATGTGTGTTTCATTCATGTTTATTATTTACAACAGGAAGCGCAACTACTAGGAAATATGTAGGTCCGAAAATTTACAAATTAAAAATGCTGCCATGTTATATAACTTAATAAAAGAAAGGTAAATTCAATGCAGACTGATCGGTTTATCTTAAAACATGCATTTATTGATGTAAAAGTGGTGATTTCTGTACACACGTTAGGCGACAGAGCCTCCATGCAGGCAGCACTGCTCCTCCAATACACACATGAAGCTTCACTTTTCATTCAAACAAACTAAGGCAACTGCCACAATTGTTAGATTTCATCAATGAGACCAGCATTTATCTCCTAAAAAGAATTTAACCAGCCGGCAGTAAACATCTAAAAACCTACGGGTAAGTTAATTAACGACCGTCTTCTCTACCGAGGTGACGGAGTAGTCTGGCCGGCCGAGCAGCTCTGCAGACCGGCTGCTGTCTCTGTGATGTCACAGCTCACACACGGGGAGCTTCACTCCTCTGGAAAACGTCGTAGCAAACTTGTAAACAGCCGTCATTTGTATAAACCGACCGCACATTGGGGGACTAAACAGTTACTTTCTCGCATGAAAAAAACAAACAAAACAAACTTAATAGTCTCCTCGTCGCTCCAGAATGCGCTCTTGTTGTCGCCGCCATTTTGTTACGTAACGTATCTATGGTAACGGTTACGTCAGCTGGCTGAGCAGCTTTCAGATATCGGGGTACTGTGTTTACATGCTCCAGTATCCTGATTTCTTTCGGAGTTCTCCGGGCAGCAAAATCGGGTTTCTCAAAATCGGGATATGAGCTTATCCCGATTTCTGGAATCGGGAAATGGTGTTTACATGCGCAAACACAAATTCGGGGTACTTAAAAAACCCGATTGAAATCGGGGTACTGAAGTGCATGTAAACGCAGTTGATGTGCACTCCACATAGAACACCAATCCTCCTCTGATATTTCTATATTTAGTTCTTTCTCCTATTTTGCTTTAATGTATCCTGTGTTGATCCCATTCTGTTTCTGAAGGCCTTGATATATTTTAGATATTCTTTTTTTATTCTTTTTTTTATAGGCTTCAGTTAGAGTATCTATCACTGTATTGCCCTCTCTGGACAATGTTGGTTTGATTCTTTTATCGAAAAAATCTCTTATTTGCAGGTTACGAAAAAATCTTTGTTTTCCAGCCCGAATTCTTTTTGTAACTCACTGAAACTTTTTAAGAGCCCTCTATGAGTTATTGTGCATACTGCTGTGATGCCTCTGTCCCACCATCGCCTGAATCCAGCATCACTGATTCCTGGTTCGAATCTGGGATCTAGAGCAGGCCAAATTAATAATTTGATGTCTCCCTCCATATTGTATTCTTTTACCATCTTGTTCCATATTGTCAATGTTTGTTTAATAATTTCATTTTTGCTTTGTTGAGCCAATTTGTTTCCATAGGAGACATTTGACTGTACTTGTACACCATGATTCAGGCCAGCTGGTTCAGGATGTTTGTGTGCTCAGATAAAAAAATAGTTAAAAAGTAAATATTGTAGAAGTGATGTGTTTTAAAATGTAGGGTATTATATTTGAGTGGATGTGGATGTTGCGAGTGCACGTTGTCCGTTCATTTAGATGTAATGCAAGGTGCATGTCGGTTCACTAAAACATATGACTTGAACCAAACTAATGCTGTGTCTAAATTCGAATACTTCCATACTTACACTAAGTATTTTGAGTATGTAAGTGCGTCTCAACTGACTGAAGTATGTCAAAATGCAGTGCACTGTAAGTATCCGGATGGTCCACTCATAATGGCCAAAAAGTTGAGTGTGGAATGATGGACATTTCCCACCCTCAATGATCGCCGTCTTGGCTACGTAGTGGAAGATAATATATGTAAATGAACATACTGGCAGGCAAATGTTTTCTGTCAGTATGAGCGAACGTCTCTGGTATGAGGAGCCGGCTGATGCGGCGGCGTTCGTGACCGCTAATTATTATTATTACAAACAAAACAAGCCAGTAGATGTGTTGACGGGTGACACTAGCGGTCCAAAAAAAGAAGCTGTTGGCAGCCGTTGCGATTGTTAGTTCCGGTGAGTGCACAACGATAGCATTCGATTTGAGACAACACTATCTGTCGAAATTTGCGCACTACAGAAGTAAGTAGTATACTACATGACAGGGTACTCATGGAAGTATGCGAGTTGAGACAAAGCATTACCGTGCTGGGTTCAGTTCCAAACCAAAACAGGTCACATCTTTAAAGGTTTTGTCAATCAGCAAGTTTGAAAATGTTCTGCCACTGAGTGAATACAGAACAGAATGGTTTAGATCAGACCTTGTTGCTTCAGTGAGCTGGAGGTGAATGCTCGCCTCTTCTTCATTTTCACAGAATTCACACTGATGTATCTGTAACTGTGTTACGTTCAGATTAGGGATGTCATGATTACTTGTTTTCACATTTAATCATGGCATTAAACGCCACGATTAATTAATTGTAAAGATTCATAAATACCGTCACTTTCCAAAAAAGATTATTTTGGAACCATATCGCCAGATCAGCGCCAAAGTAAAGGTGAATGCACAGATACTGGTCCATTTACCTAATGTAACATTGAATTTATAGGAATTTAAATGTTAGCGTGTCATTTGTAATTAAAAATGATTAAAATAATAAAGTTAAACATTTGGTATACAGTAGATGACAATTAATGACTTCAAATTTCAAACACTTCCCCTTGGGGATGATTAATTGGTCCTACATTAATAGATACTTAAATATTTTGACAAAATTTGATTTTACATATTCATAGTGTTGTGAAATTAATTAATGCATAATAATCGTGATAATTGTAATACTGTAATTATTACTCTGACAATAATCGTACCGAGAAAATCTCTAATCGTGACATCCCTAGTTCAGATACAAACAGCCTGGCTCTGTAAAGTCTTTACTAGGTCAGAGTGCTGCTCATCTACTGTGATGTGAAGCTGATGATCACGTTGAACGTTCCTTGTCCTCTGTCACGTGTCAGATTTGAGAAGCGTATCTACATCCCTCTTCCGGAGGAACCGGCTCGGGCTCAGATGTTCCGTCTTCATCTGGGCAACACGCCACACAGCCTGAGCGAGGCCGACCTGCGGCAGCTCGCGCGCAAAACAGACGGCTACTCCGGAGCCGACATCAGCATCATCGTTCGGGACGCGCTCATGCAGCCCGTTAGGAAGGTCCAGTCTGCCACGCACTTCAAAAAGGTGAGTTCATGAGGGATTGGTCGCGCTTTTGCTCCGGTGAATGTTTTGACATCATTTTTTACGCGTCTGGTGGCTGCTCCTGCAGGTTCGCGGTCCATCCAGAAGCAACAACCAGGTGATGGTGGATGACCTCTTGACTCCGTGTTCCCCTGGCGACCCTGCAGCCATAGAGATGACCTGGATGGATGTGCCTAGTGATAAGCTACTGGAGCCCATAGTCTGCATGGTGAGTGATAGTGCTACAAAGGTTAAAAAGTAAGTTTGAGGACAATGATTGAGATTTAGTGACAATACAGAAGCACAGTTAAGCACTGTTTATGTAGATCAGAGCATATTGATGATATTTTTATTGAAATTTGGTTTTTCAATCCTAAAATGATTCTCTTCCCTGTCTCAAAAGGACTAGAAATGATTGTAAGGACTCGTAGCCCCTGGTTCACAAAAAGGTCTCTATCATAGATTAATACTGAACAAGTCCTCAAAGAGTCATTTATTATTATATATCCCAGCACCATGTGTTCTCTATGACAACATTAAGCTCATGTCAATGCAGCCAGTCTTGAACAGTCGGAGCACAAGAAACTGTCTGTTTGTCTTAATGCAGCATTAATATACCTACATTGACACAGCAGTGTTGTAAGTCCTGTTATATTTAAAGTAACATTGCAGAGTTTTTCGGCCTTAAAATAATGTTTCCAGACTCATTGCAATGGTAGAAAAATGGTTAATAGGATGAATGGTGCTGCCGCCGCAGCCTGAGCCGGGTCGCATCGGCTGAAACTGCACTATGTAACTTCCCTGCACGGGTACGAAACACCGCCCCCCCTCCTCCCCCCTCCCCTCTGCGTCGAGGGAGAGACGTGGTGGGTAAAAGCGAAACTACGGTTCTCCTCCGCTCGTCGTCGCCGTTGTTGCCGCCGCCGCTGCCCCCCCACCCCACACACCCCCTCCCCTCCTCCCCCGACCACCCGCCACACAGTCTCCTTGCAAACATGTGGGAAATACTGTCGTTTATTAATGGGAATAAACGCTGGATGCGCTCGCTGATAAGTTTCGTTTTCGTTTTTCCCCCCAGAAGATAGCGCTTCTCAACCAGATGGTGGAAGCACTGCGCTGAAACTCCGCAATGTTGCTTTAACATAGAGCTGCACAATGAATAATTGAAATAACATTATGGCCAAGTGCAGTTACCAAATCACAAGGCCTGCAATACTCGGTAAAAGTAAACACAACTCTGTTGTGTAATGTTAGCAGCATAGGCATTGTGGTGGTTGACACAACAGCCTACAAATCCCATTCCCATGTAAAGGAGTGTGTTTGTTTGGTCCAAGACACAACATCATGACACAACATTTTTGTTTCCAAAGACTTGAGTCAAATTGAAGGATGAACAAAGTGTTTTGAACTGATTTGGATGAAAATAAAATTCACTGTAGAGTGAAAAAACACAAATAGATCAAGGGTCAAATATTCATGAGGTAAAACCACACAGTTGATTTGTGTGGGAAATGAGTTTATTGGTGAAAGTAGATGAAAGAGAGCCAAAAGAGATGATGAAGACACAATAACAAATGAAATCATTGTTGTGTGGGACTGTTACTGTTAGGTACATCCTGTTGTAGTTACATACTGTGCACTGAAACCACCACTTGTGTCTCCGCCTCCTTCACAGTCGGACATGTTGCGCTCTCTGTCCACCACCCGTCCCACCGTCAACACCGAAGACCTGCTTAAGGTTAAGAAGTTCACAGAGGACTTTGGGATGGAGGGCTGAGCTCCACATGCCCCCCCTCCCCCTCCCCCGGTCCACCAGAAGGGTCAAACTGCTCCCATCAACGTATCCCCCCCTCTACTGCTGTACCATCCTGTAGACCTCCACCCCCCCGCTGAGCGCTTGGTTCACTGCCTCTCATGGGTTTGAAACTAACCACTGGTCTGGTTGAACAGGTAAAGGACAACAAGTCGTGTATTTCTTACTTGTTTTTACCAGTCCAGTGTTTTTGAATCCCTGGAGGACGTTGACCAAATGCAACAATAGAAAATCTTGGTGTGAGTTGATAGCTGGACAACAGAGCCCGTGTCTGCCCCCCCCCATCCAACCCCTCCATTCAAGACAATGTTCCCTTACAAAGCCGCCGCTACAGCACATTCAAAGAACTTTTCATCTAGCCCGCATCGACGAAGGAAATCTGCATTGGAGTCTAAATGCATCAAGTTTGTCCCTTACTGAGCCGATTCTCTCTCTGACTGAAGGACTGTACATTTCTGTTGCCGTCGTGCACTTTGTTTTGGATCGCAATGAAGGACAGTGACGTTTGAAGAAGAAACAAACAAGAAGTTAGTTCTCCTGCCAGGCATGCGAGTGTGTGAATGCATCTACATGTTTTTTCTTAAACGTGTGTGTCTTAATGTTTACGTCGATATGTTGAGAGCCCTGTTATTTTTGTTATTTGATGAAAAGGTAAATGAAGTGATGATCACTGCCTCCACGTCCCTCTATGGCTCTGCGTCTTCACCGGGCCGGTAACTCTTGTGCTAGCCGGCTGCTGCAGCTTCAGCATTCATCGTCAGTATTTGCAACACAAGAGCTGCGCTTGACTGAGAGCCAAATGTCATGTTGACTGAATCCAAGAACATGAACTGGATTCAGAAGAACTGGGTGGTGATACTCCAGTCGCCCTAGAGATACCAGTCTCACCTCCATGTCTCCGTAGTGGCTGTTGTGGAGCTTTAAATCCTGTCCTCTCGTCCATGTTGGTCCAAAAGTCATTCGTGATCTTGGAAGAAACAGTAGGGAAGAAAAAAACCTCATGGCGGCATCTGATTGGTGAGTTTTTGATCAGATCACATGATCTGCATGGAGGAGAGGTGGCTCCACAACAGACACTAAACACACCAAGTGGTGAGATTCTTTTCTCAGCTGTTATTTCCAATGAAAGATGGACTTTGTTTTGTTTTGTTTGTTGATGTTTTTTAATAAGCTCCATTTCCCAGAATGCACCTTCCTGTTTGAATGTTGATACCATGGACGTTTGTTGTTTTGCGTAGCAGTCTGTTCACAAAGGCTTAGATCTCTCATCTCTTTCAACATGGACACTTTTTTGTTTTTGTCCTGTTCAACACTATTTATACAACCGTTGGATCCCACCTGACATGTAACTTGACTACCAGATCCAGTCTGTTTACACTGGAAGTGTTTCTTTCACTGAGGTTTCATGAGACAGCTCCAGTGAAAGCCTTGTTCCTTTCCTTTGGGAGTCGATGGCACCAAGTTGAGCTCTGAGGACGACACACTATAATATTGTCTCACTACCATGTGTCGAGTGCTGGTTTAAACCTGGTGTTTGTCCTGCTGTGGACTGACGGGCAGAAAGGAGAGCTGGGTGCAGTTAGCCAGGTTCAATCAGTTTGCTGTTGGATGTTTCTTGTGACCTGTCACTGTCACAGCAGTCTGGCTGACTCAGTAAACAGCACTTCTTGTGATAGCTCAGTGCTAGTATCGCTGTGTGTTTGTGGAGGTACATAATGGTTCAGTGGGAGGTCATTATTATTATTAACAGTCCTGCGAAGGGACCTAATCTCCAACTGGCCATGTAACCATGACTACTAATTTAACCTGAATTAATAAAAACTGACATTTCAAATGAAAACAGACCGTTGTTGGTTTGATGTTTTTTTTCCTTTAATAGCTGGTGGTTCAAACACATTTAGAAGCTCTGCATCACCGCCACTACGTTCTCTACTACATGCACCAGTGATTTCTGCTACGGAGGCCACTCTTTATTTACAGTCCGTTTTAGGCATCAACATGAGGCTCTGGAAGGAATGTTTCATGTTGGGGAACAACCACGAGACCATCAACACCACCAGGTGTAAACCTGTGCAGTGGTTATGAAGTGAGCTGTAAGTGGTGTCGGCTGCAGCTAACAGGAAGGCGGAGTTATCAAGCCACACAATTGGAATTTCAGAAGCAACAAACATGAATATTATGGTTATAGACAAGAACTGCTGCAAAATTGTGTAGAGTCTGAGAGGACGACTGCTGCATTCAAGACACCGCTTACCCTTGGGATTTTATAGTGTCCTTTTCAGGGGTACACAGTAACAAAGTACATTATTTCACTTCAGTATATTTGTCTTGTATCTGTACTATTTATTTTCTGATTTTGACATCACTTCACTTACAGACACATATTGTACTTTTGACTATTCCACTCTTACTTTGAAGACGACCTTTTAGTCAGTGGAATTTTATTTTATTTTGAAAATGTGACAGACCACACATCGGTTTGTCACAGGAGAAAAACCACCACTCCACTGTCGGCCATGTTTGAACCTGTCAGTGTCCTAATGACGCTCCTTCAGATAAAGATGAAGCAGAGGAGTCTTTACCAGAGACCCCGATCTGATCTGAGGTCTGTGTTTCAAACATTTAAAAAATAAAGAGTCATGTGGTTTTAGATGTTTCCTGACCACACTGACTAATAACATCCACATTCTCCAAGCTATTTATTCTGCACTCTGTGCATTCAGTAAAGTAGAAAAGCAAATGAGCGAATTTCCAAAATGTTGAACTATTCCTTTAACAGCTTGCACTAAGTGAGCAGGTTCAGGGCTTCAGTGCTTCACCTCAAGGACACTTTGACAGGAC
This sequence comes from Trachurus japonicus, assembly GCF_045865225.1. Taxonomy (NCBI): domain Eukaryota; kingdom Metazoa; phylum Chordata; class Actinopteri; order Carangiformes; family Carangidae; genus Trachurus; species Trachurus japonicus. The sequence continues at coordinate 3,094,248 of NC_140912.1, forward strand.
ACAGGACTGCCCATTGACACATGACGATGGTTCACACAGATCCAGTGGAACTGTGGCAGAGCGCAGGCAAGTCGGTTCAGTTCCTGCTGCTCGTCACAACTTCTCAGAGTTTTCTTGTTTGGATTTTGGGATGGAAACTGATCACAAGACAGCTGACACAGCTGTCACTTTCTCCACACAAGTGAGCCTCAATGTAGTTGTGAAGACAACCTCATTACCTTGAACCATCATGTACAGATATTGGCAGAAAAATAAACTTAAAGAAACAACCTGGAAGCTACAGCAGAGGAGGTTTCTACAGCGCAGCAGCCGCCTGAATCTACAGGGCAGAGTGTGTGTTTACAGCCTTGTTAAACACTTTGATTACTGCATTACTGTTTACTTAGCTCTCCTGACTGGAGCTAGCTTTCATTTGATTTTTCATTTCATTTCAAATTTCCACAGTAAAATCCATTAACGTCCTTAAGAGCAAAGCCATGATCCCAGTGTTTGCCATGGAAACAGAAACCAGTGTCCACCCTTTGAGTAAAAATCTCCTCCTCCTCCGTCACCACCTCCATCCACGGTCACACTTTGCTCCGCTTGGCATGGCTCTCTGCAGGAGGAGCAGCCCGTTTGTTGCGATGGTGGGGGAAGGTGGGCATCAGCTCCGGCTCACAGGCTGCACAGAGGAGCAGAGCAACACCATCAATGACAGACATCGGGGGCAGCGATCGCAGCCTATACACGGCCAAAATCCTTTTCACTCACGTAGAGGTTTTTCTTTGAAGTAGGAACTCTCCAGACAGTCTTTGGCCGTAGCTCTGTATTAAGGAAAGCAGGAAACAATCAGTTGTGGCAGCTCAGCAGCTTCCTGACAAACACTGCTGAGGCACACAGGAAAAGAAACTCACTGTCCCTCGACAGTGGAGTAAATAATATGTAGCTGTCAAAGTGTCAGCTGTGTACAGGAAGAACAAAGGGACAAATACATCCTCTACTGATTATGTATGCATATGTACTAAGGCTGTGACAAATTATTAATTGACAACTAACTGATAACTCTTTTTTATTCATTGGTAGGAGACATTAGACAAGTTGTTTTATTCTTCTGCAAATGGTTGATGGGCAGACAGACAAATGAATTAATAAAGTTATTCGTATTCATGACCAGTGACTAATTGGAGTAATTGGTGACTAAATAGCATTTTTTTTTTTGTATTTAGAGTTAATAACCTATAAATAGTATCTTGGAAAAATAATCTCACTTTCTCGTTTTCAACTAAATCTCTTGGTCTACAAAAAAAGTTAAATGGCCTTAAAAATTCTTTAAAAAAACATTATTCAAAGTTGCAATTTATCTAAATGTAAATATATCTTCTCATAAGGATAGATGGTCCAAAGCTTGTACTTGCTTGTACAGCACTTACTTGTGCTTTCTGATACCTGATGAAATCTAAAATGTTTCTTCTGTATATTGAATCCCAATGTGTTGAATATACACATATAACTGTAAAAAGCAGCAGTTGTGAAGTGGTGAGTCGGCGACACTGTGTTTCCTGATAAATCTAACACCACTGCACAGAGATGCGACCGAGAGCAAAATAACACATCCTCCCTAAACAGAGCAGTAAATAATTTGTAGCTGTCAGATCAGGTCAGAGCAGCTTCCTCTGAATGTGAGAGACCGACAGCAGAAACCCTCGCTTTGACGTCAAACCATGACTCAGCTCTCGTAGACCCAGATGTTCATCTGCAGAGGTGACGTGAACCTCGGACATCGGGCTGATCTGATCAATAATTCAACACACAACGCCACAGTCGCCTCAGGTATATGAGTGTATCCACGTATATGAAGTGTGAGCTGGACTTCACCGTGTCACTGGAGTCGGCATGAGGCCGAGGCGGCTGTAGTTGGTGTGAGGTGTCTTTATTTACCAGAAAGAGGTTAAAACAATCTTGATTATGACGGTGCAGTAACCATGGCAACACTACTAGGCAAGGCTGCCAGAGAAGAGGAGTGGATGATCATTTATAGAAGGAATAGCGGGGTTATTTTATAGTAACAAGGTGATGACAGTGCAGGGCCGGCTGTGACGTACAGCAGGAATTCCTCCTTAATTTACATTTTACAATTTATAATAATAATACATTTGCATTTTTTTGATAATGTCATTACATTTTCAAAACAGTTCTATTGAAAAGTGTAGGTTAGCATGTGGATTTGCAGCTATGTTTATTTATTCATGGTACCTATTCACTGTATTTGTATCATTGCATTTATTGTATTCAGTGTATTTTATCCTATTCTAAAGCCTGACCAGGGACAAAGACTGTAAATTAGCTGAAGCTACACATCTTATATGCATCACGTTTTCCCATTTTTTGTGGCAATGTTGTATGTGTTGTCCCTGTTAAATAAACATTAAAATAAATAAATAAAACACTGGCACCAGCTCTCCTCGAGGTGATCTACCTGGAGTGGTCATCAGCTCGTATTAATAATTCTAAGCCACAAACGTTGCAGATGTGGGAAAAAAAAAAGCTGCAGAGGATGTTAAAACATTATTGTCATGATCTTTGAGGCACATCTGTGGTAACGCTGCTGTATGTTTGTAATCCTATATATCACATCATATTATATATATATATATATATATATTACACTATTTGATTGTTTTGATTCTGATTTTGTAAAAATGTATGACTGTGTGTCCCATGGGGAGGGGGAGTAGGTGAGAAAGGGGGGGAGGGATGGGGGGGCTAGCTATCTTATCAATTAAAGGCATAAAAGCCCAAAAATATACTTTAAAAAAGAAAAGTGTAGGAAAGTGTGTGACTATTTCAGTTTGTCCGACGTCTCTAAACACACTGATCACTGGAAGTTGAAAAGTTTGTAAGATTCATGTTTTTGAGGATAAAACTGTTGAGTGGTCAGTTACAATAAAATTGTTGTTCACAGCACACATTAAGGTGTAAGGGTTAATAATCCTATAGGTAGAAGATGGACAGTGTAATGCACATTAGGTATTTGTACTTTTGCTGATAACATGCGCAGGCTTTTCTCCCAGAAACCATTTCACCCAACAGAGTAGGAGTAGATGACAACATGAATGCCACCGGGTCCTACACCTGAAGCAGCTAAATGAAACTCAGCGGAAAACATCTGACGTGCATTTAGGCTCATGTGCAGGTGTTATCAGAGGAAAGAGACAGACACACACACACAGTGGGTTTTACCTGCGCTGTGGGTTGTACATGAAGAGCAGGTTGAGCAGTCTGTGTCCGGCATCAGACAACCAGGTGAACTTATTCTTCAGGTTGTTGTACGGCTGCTTCCTCAGGCTGTACTGACTGATGAGGGGCAGCTGAGAGAAGCCCTGAGACACACAAACACACAAACACAAACACACACACACACACACACACACACACACATTCATCATCATCCTCAGACATCCCTGTCTCAGAGTTGAGTGGATGCTGACGGTGTGTTCAGGTGCAGACTCACAGGCCAGATGTTCTCGTTGGGTGTTCCCAGCAGCTGGACTATCAGGTCCACCTGCTGGATCTCAGAGGTTCCTGGCAGCAGAGGTTTGTGAGCCAGCAGCTCGGCCAGGATACATCCCACCGCCCTGCACAGCGCACAGCACCACAGTCTGAACGTTATCATCAGTGACTCCGGCCGCCGTCATGTCCTGTTTAAAGTGGTCTGGGTGCCTCCTGTACATTTCCTCATGTAATATTTCGGGGGGAGACGGTGGAGCAGTAGGTAGGTCGGCCAATAACTGGAGGGTTGGCGATTGGCGGTTTTGAATCCTGTTTCATCCCCAGTCACTGTCATAAATGTCCTTGGTATGTGCATGAATGTGTATGAATTATGGCTGTCAAACGATTAACATTTTTAATCACGATTAATCTCAAAATTTCCTGAGTTAATCGCTATTATTTAGCCTAGAAATCTAGACGCACCCTAGCGGCAGCAAATATATTTGCTCCGTAGGTGGGTCTAGAAACGAGCCATAGGAACTTTTTGAGTCTCGAACACCGTTTGTGTTCACCAATCACAGCGCTCTGTCTGTTTAGAGAGTCGTTGGCCGGGCTTAACGCAATGACGACATACATTTTAATGATATAGTCTGGCTTGTCAGGCTAATGTCATCCTGCTCTTTGCTCTGATTGGTCGTAGCGCTACCCTATTGCGTGCAGAGGCAGTTTGAAAGACAGCCTTCATCCCGCCCCCTGGATTGAGCCGAGGTCTACCGGTCGTTGCCAGACTAGACATGTTAATGATATAGTCTGGCTGGTCAGGCTAGCTATTATTCGCATCTTTGCTTGAAATAACAGCAATATGAATGGAAAGCATAAGAAGCATCCAGATCTGGATGTTTTTTATGCTTTCCATTCATGGTATTTAAAAATCAGCTGTCAGAGAGAGAGAGAGCAGCCTCGTTTGGTGATAAGAAGAACACGTTCTCTAGTGTAGGGACATGAGGAGAAAAACCATATGCAGGTTTTCTGTAACATTGTAAGACGGCGCGTAAAATGCCTTGTATCTTGAAAGGCGCTACATAAAACCAATCCATTATTATTATCACAGAATAACAGATAATATCATTAATGTTCTGAAATCACTTCATGAGGTCTTTTGTCCCTCTCAGGATCCTGTAGGTTTAGCTGTTGTGTGGTGGATGTTGCAAAGCATGTGTAGTGATATTTTGAGCATAATAGAGGCTAAAGTCACTGGTTTAAATGTCTGCCCCCATTACTTCACTGTTTAACTGCAGTATAGCTCAGCTAGCAGGAGCAGAGCTAGGTGCTGGCTGCACAGATTTTTCTCGGGTCTTTTCCTATGGTAGCACTCGGGGACCTAGAGCTGTAGAGCGTTATTTAGAAAATGACCGGAATTCACCTTTAAATCCCACTTCGTAGCACAGACCTCTAGTTAGTGTGTTGTTTTCATGGCGCACAGACACTCACCACATGTCCAGAGCTGTAGTCTGGGTCTTGGTCCCCAGGAGGAGCTCTGGGCTTCTGTACCTGCAGACAGTGAGCACACACTGTGACTTGGCCCCATCACTCTGAGGTAACGCAGCTTATGACAGAGGATTACTGGGAAGGATTACAGGGAAGGGTTTCCACTGAGGCTGCACAAGCACAGCGTAAGCAAAGGTTATCTGCAGAGGACGCCAGACACACACACACACACACACACACACACACACACACACACACACACACACACACACACACACACACACACACACAAATACAATTAGGCTAATGGGGCACTTAAGCCAAACTGTCTGAGAGATCAAATAAACACTCACCACAGTGTCACCACTCTGGGGGTCATGGGCTGCTGGGGGATGCCGTACATCCTGGCCAACCCAAAATCAGCTAAATACAGGGGGCACAAAGGGACAAAAATACATACTTGAAAACCACTACTAACGTATAACATGTAATATAATATCTTGTATGTTTGTTTTTTAATTCATTGTCAGGTTGTGTATTAAAATTGCTTATACATCACCTACAGGCCTGGACCCTCTGAAGTAAAAGGGTGTGTTTTTGTTTTTGTTATGTCTTCATTTCATAAGTATCAATCACCATGGTAATTCTACTCAATCTAATTATACATAATTATCGATATTATTATTATTTATCCAATCATTTATTTTAACTTTCAGACCTCTGACACTGTCCTAAGAATATGGAACCACCTTGCCTTGCCTTTTCTTTTTTTACTCAGATATGGAACAAAAGAATTTAAAGCTTTTAATAAGAAAAATGATGTGAGTGTGTTTAAGTATGTAAAGCTTGAAACATCAGTAAAGGTGAGGTGGTGGCTCCATGGATCAAAACCTGCATGTTCATTACACCCCACAGACCTGAGGCCTTGACAGGGAGGCCAATGTCAAGGCCTTGACCTCATCATTGTGTTCCTCTGCCTTTAGGGAACACTACCTAAAACTATTTGGGTGGGTAGGTGGTACGTGTCAAAGGAAAATCCACGTCCACAGGAGTCTAGGTTTGACAGCAGAACATTGTCCAAAGCTTCACACTTCTGATGTTCACATTCCCATTGTAGACACTTTCAGCAGTGGACAGAGAGTCCGCATGGGAAAACTAATTTTCTGTTAACTGGACCTTGAAAAAAAAAATCCAGTCTTAGCTTACCTACACTGACTTCCTGTTAGTTTTAGAGTAGGTGTAACGATTATACTGATCACTGCGTGGCTGGAGCATTGAGCACAATCTTTTAATTCACTATTACAGATTTGCATTTACGTGATGTCATCATCATTTATCCCCTGTATTCTTACTTATTGTTCTTATTTCTTCGTTGTCTTATTTTATTTCACCATCTTATTCAGATGCTCTTATCACTGTTTTCACTTTAACTTGTTTTACTAATTTATTTTTTCGTCATTATGTGATTTATTTTCAGTGTCTATACCTCATTTTTATTATTTCAATTTCATTAAACTGGTCTCAGTTTATCCTCCATCCTCAATCAGACTGAGCCATCACCTCTCCCCCACTAATATCTCAGTTAGCCTAGATCCAGATCCAGCTCTTCAAGAGTCCTGGTTCTTCTTCTTGTCAGAACGATGGAGTCTCTCAGGATCCTTGGATGCAGCAGAAATGTTTTTGAGCCTCGACACAGTCCTGTCTCTGAGCTCTGCGCTCGGTTCCTTTATCCTCAGGATTTCTGCTCTGATCAGCTGTCAGGCCTTATGCAGACGGAGACGGGTGTGTGTGCCCACTCAGCAGGTGTAGAAATATCTCAGATATGATCCAGAATAACAGAGGAACCTGAGCTAAACATCAACTGTCACAGCAAAGTGTCTGAACTTCTGTTGTTACTTTGTTATTATGGGTTTAGATCAGAGTGTAGATCGTTGAGGGAAACAATGAATTTTACTATTTTAGCATTAAAGTACAAGAAGATGTTGTACAATCTGTGTGTGTGTGTCATTGTCAGAGAGGGAGATCAGAGGTCAGTAATGGCCGTTACTTAGGCCCTGTATGTCAGTGTAGGTTTAATGTGATTAGAGTGAGCACTGCAGAGGTGATGTTACGTTAACAGTGATGACTCACCAATCTTCACGCAGCCTTTGTCTGTCATCAGCAGATTAGACACCTTCAGGTCCCTGATAACAAGATTGAAGAGGATAATGAAGCAGCGGCCAGAAGATGCAGAGCTTTAACCCCCACACACACTCCTCCTCGCATATTTGCAGACAAATCTGAAACTGATGCGATGAGTTTCCCTCGAGGAAACGCGCCAAACTAACTAGAGCTGATTTTCATTCAAACCTGTTGCACTGTCAGATATTATATTGCAGTGTGTACACTACGGACACTGTGACACGATCAACACTCTTTTACTTTAGCTTCTTCTATATCTGATATTTTACGTATGTACCTCTCCTTCTTCCCTCTCCTTCTTCCTTGTTCTTTGCACCACACACCATGTCACTTTCCTTGTAGATAGAAAAGCTATTTGGCAATAAAAACTACTCGTCTCCACACTGTACAGGGCTCCAACCAGCAGACATGACAACATCACCGTTTAAATTAATCCATGCTTTTATTACAACTCGTCTTGATTATTGCAACTCCTTGTACATAGGGATCAGCCAGGCGTCCCTCGCCCGTCTGCAGCTTGTGCAGAACTCTGCTGCACGCCTGCTAACCCAGACCGGCCCTGGCCCTACACTGGCTCCCTGTGTATTACACAATCAATTTTAAACTTTTGTTATTTGTTTTTAAAAGCATGAACAACCTTGCTCCACCTTATCTATCCAATTTGCTTCAGCCTTACTGCCCACCCCGATCCCTAAGATCAGCCGACCAGCTGTTGCTGACAGTCTTCAAAAACAAGGCTGAAGCTCAGAGGTGACAGAGCATTTGCAGCTGCTGCACCCAAGCTCTGGAATGAGCTGCCTTTGAATGTTAGACAGGCCTCCTCGCTTCCTGTTTTTAAATCTCTTTTAAAAATGCACTTTTACTCCCTCGCTTTTAACTCACCTTAATTTTTAATTCCCTAATAGCACTTGCAGTGAGCTGGTCTGTTCCTTGCCTTGTTTCCTTGCCTTTTCTTGTTTGTTTTTAAAGTGACTTTGTGTTTATGTGTTTGTCTTTTACCTTAATCTTAAACCTTTTTTATGTCTCAATGTAAAGCACTTTGGCTTCCCCTGTGGTTTTTTAAAGGGACAACGAGGAGTTTCTATTTGGCTATAAAAAAGTCTCACATTAATGTGGATGAATCTACGCTACCCACACTTGTTAATGGCTCCATTTTCAATAAATATATCGTTTTGTCTCTATCGTTATTTTGTTATTATTAGTGGTGGTGGAAATGCTGGGCGAGCCGACCAGCGTTTCCTTACTTTTGGTTTCGTGGCGAGTCATGAGAATAACGCCGCCGAATCGCCGTTTATGGTCGGAACTACGACGGTATGTGATCGTCTTCCAACCTCTGACTTTAATTCTTGATGAATGAAAACATGAGTCTGTCTTGCGCCGGTCAAAGAATTTCACGGTGCGCGGAGGCTCATAAATGTAGTGTGAAAACACTTCGCTTTTCCAAAACTCCTCGTTGTCCCTTTAAATGTGCTATATAAATAAAGTTGATTGATTGAAATTTCCTTCTGCCTCCTGCTGCTACATTTTAGAATAAATTTTAAGATTTTTTTTTTTTTTTACTTTTCCACTCTGTGGCCTCTCTCAAAGTTACATCTCCGACCTTTTACTTTGATAGAAACTACAACTCACCTTGAGTTCCCTGGGTGAAGGTTTACAGTCTGTTCCAGAGGCTACACACTGATTTAAGTGGGGAAAACAGGTCGGCTGAGTCTGTGATCTTCTTTAAGACTTAAAAAACACTTTTATCTGAGAACTCGTCCTGGTTTTTCTTTCCCTTATGGATGAAAATTAGCAGTGTTTTTTTTTTATTCTGTTGATCAGTTTTGCACTGTCCCTGTCAAATAAACCAATGAATTAAATTCAATTAAACTGTTCTCTAAGATGTGATGTTATCTAAGAGACCCTGTGTTTCTTTTCTTATACCTGATTGATTTAATCTGTTTTTCTTTTCTTTGAAATCTGGTGATCCAATATTTGGCATCTCCACAAGCACTCTATGATGTAATTTTGGAAAGTGCTAAATACAGATTTTTATTAGTATAGTTATTATAATTATTTGTCTGATTTAGTTAAGCGCTTTCTGTAAAGCTGTTTAAACTAAATAGGAAATGATAAAAGCTTTTTTCAGTTGTGGCCCTAACAAACCTCCTGAGCTTAATAAACAACTGTTTTCATTTTTGTTTTCACAAGCACAGACTGTATGAATCCCCTCCTGTCACCAACGTCACCACCAACCAGAACTAGCTTCTTCTAATGTGGATCGAGTTTTAAAGACTCAGGTAAAGGTGAAGGCGAGTTTGGCTCCGGGGCCAATGCTACATCAGCCTCCTTGAAGCCTTTTCATGCTGCGATCCTTCAGCTGATTTCTGAACAACCTAAATCCATCATGAAGTGAAGCATTTCACTGCTACAGTATGTCATACTAAATGAGTCTGCTGCAGCTGGACCTATTTACTGTGTCACAGACATCACTTTCCTCACTTAAACCTACATTCCTAGATCTTTAACTGCTGATTTCCATTAACCTTTTTACTTTGAACTCCAAAATCACCTCCTTAGCTCATTTAATTACCTCTGCACTAAATGTGACGACAGCTCTGAAAATCAGATCAGTCCACTTAGTTAATCCAACTGCCCGTCTCAATGATGCACAATACGACAGGAAGAGAAAAAGAGCGCTAGAAGGCTGAAAATATGAAACATGAGAACAATAAACTCGTTTTGTTTGAGACTAATAATTTGGTTTCCCTGTGTTGCCTAAACCTGACTTGTTAACGTCAACATCATAGTTTTCTGTAACGAGAAAAATTGATGGCACTGCACTCGCCCTCAACTTTTTATATTGGAAACTTGGAAACTTATCTTTAACTGATCAGTGAAAACAGCAGCTCTGTGACACATTGACTCCAAACCCTGACATACGTTACACAGTATACCTTACATTCAAACTGTTTTCCATTTTTATTTTAGTGTGAAATATCAATAAAATCTGAGTGCATTTGCAAAAAGATCACTGTATGATAGCATTAGAAATAAAAACAGTCACAACTTAGCCTGGCGTCATGCACAAATAATACCAAGATATGGAATAGTTATTGAGACAGACATTTAGCCCAAGTTTACCTCTCCCAAAATTGACTGTAGTTTATTAACTAATCAACCCTGATGTAGCTAACTAATTGACCCATGCTAACATGCAATAGCACCTACTAATGTTAGTTTTCGGTTGATGTGTTGCCAGGTCAACACATTAGAAGTGTAAACAGATACTTAAAAATACATATTTGCTAAGATTTATTAGTTGCTACTGTTCTCGGACCAGATATCAGTCTCCATGTTTGATCTGTGCAGAAAGTGAGAGTCACTGTTTTTTTCAGAGTGGAGAAAGACTGGGGAATAAACGTTTGGCACTGACCTGTGTATCATGAAGTTGTGGTGGAGATACTCCAAGCCTCTGAGCAACTGAAGAACGATACACTTCACCTGGAAAACAGAGGAGAGGAAAATATTATGATGCACAACACAAACCAAGGCAGACCTACTCTGGATAAAAAATAAAATACCCATAGTTACGTATGTTTTTACGTACATACAGTATATTGTATATTATATGTTCTTACTTCTTAAAGGGATAGTTCAACATTTTGGCAAATTGGCCCATTGCCATAATTGCTATAGTCATAGCAGTAGGTTTGTTACCTTTAATTGTCGGTGCAAGCTATTTTTAGAACAGCGGAGCGGTGAGCTGCTCAGAGCTACGCTACGGAGGCTCATGGGATTTCTTGGTTTCCCTTCAACTTGTCCACCACAGCATTGTGGAGTTGTTGGATTGTGCATTTGATTAGTTTGATGAGGGAAATCAAGAAATCCCATGAGCCTCTGTAGCGTAGCTCTGAGCAGCTTGCCGCTCAAAATGTTGAACTATCCCTTTAAGACCATATATTTTAAATGATAATGTATTTAATTTATACTGTATGTGTGAGTTCACCAAAATAACATAATGTGAAAAAAAAATCTGCATGCTTTACATGTTGGGGATAAGTGGGGAAATCAGGGTTAGTGGGTGGAAACCAAACCCCACATGCTCGGAGGTGATGTGTTTACAGACATTCGTTGAGCAGCGTTGTCTTCTAAATGTGTTACTGTTCTTAACAATAACTCATAATTACCTACTCTAATTACAGAACATTGGTAAAGCACTTTACATCATGAGCGAAGTGAGATGAGTACAGTTGCAATGTTGTGTTGTTCTTGTTATACTAATTAATTGTACCTCCATTTGTTCATTTCTGACTATTTCAATATTCTACTTTACATATATAAATTTCTCAAACATTTTTAACATGTCTTACTTCTTAAGTAGTCTCAGATTTTTAGACCCTTCTTTCTATGATATCAACATATAGTAAGAGGAGGGTTATATATCTATCTAACATAAATACTGTATGTACATAAATACACATATTGGTTTGGACAAGATATATACAGTATACAGTATATATCATGATATGAAATTGTTTTAATTTCTAATAATCATTTTTATATATTATATATGGAAACCTTATATATGGAAATTCATTATGTGTAAATAGTGTATACAGTATGTGTCATATCTGCAAAAGAAGAAATCCAGTCATCTGAGAATAGACCAATGAGGACACATCAGTTTGTAGGGAATTCACACCAAGGAAAAAAGACTGTATGAATGTGAGTTGAAGGTTGGAGGAAGGAACTTCACTCTGTCCTACCTGAGCCTCAGAGAACGGCGTCTGCATGTTTTCTAGCAGACTGGCCAGGTCCTGCTCACAGTAACTCATCACCAGAAACAGACTGAAGGGGAAACACATGATTCGGTGTTAAGTTAACAGACGGGTTGTGATGACTAAGGATACAGCAAACATACACTCTTGCAGGTTTCCCTTCTATTTCAAACACTGATTTAAAGACCCCCATCAAATCTGCCCTGGTTTATTTAATGCCTCTTGGTAAAAAACGTATACACTGACATTACCCTGCTCTTTATTACTGCTCTGACATTACCCCGTAAATCAATCCTGTATTTTAACTTGTTATTACAGCTTAATTTATCCATGTATTGTAATTCTGTGTGGGCAGTTACATGTCCTACCTATCTTAACAAGATTCTCTTAATTCAAAAGAAATTTTTGAGAATGGTTAGTTTTGCTAAAAAAAAAACCCTGAATCTTCTGTTCTTCTTTTTAGGAAATTTAATTTGTTATCTGTTTTCAATGTGAACATCTTCCAAACATGTGTGTTTATGTATAAGTATGTATATTTATCTCATGATCTGCCATTTAGTTTCCAGAATTTTTTTAAGTTTTCCTCAGACATTCATTTATATCAGACAAGACACTCAAAGGACTTCCACCTTCCTTTTTGTCGGACTTCATACAATCAACGCACTTTAAGGACCATCCTTATGGAACAATCTACCTACATCACTGAAATCAATATCCACTCTGGCTTTGTTCAAAAAACAACTGAAAAAAAATCATTTTTCAGTTAAGATTTGTAGCATTTCTGGATCTGTTAATTTGTAATTTAATTTTTTTTTTTTCCTTTTTCATTATGTAAACTGTTTTTTTTTTTTTTAATTAATTCAGTATCTTTCATTTTTCTATGTTAACCTGTCTTTCTTTTTTCCTTGTTTTTCTTTCTTTTCTGTTTTTTATGTTGTGAATTTCTGTGTTGTCTTCCTACTCTGAAGACCACCACAGTTGTTTTCATAGGGGAGGTATTTTTATAAGCCTTTTTTGGCTTCTACCTCTCCTGCACAATGTTTAATTTTACTATTTTCATTGTTTATACAGGTTTTATAATGTGCAAATACAAAACTAAAAAAAAACTTAACTTATCAGGGGGCAGGAACATGGGCCCCACTCAGACCTGATGTTAACATCAGTCTCAGATCATCGCATCATAAATGGTCAACTCTAACTCCATATGTGTTCAGATGACCATACAGAGGTGGTCGGGCACCGCTGATTCTACTGATGTTCTCTGTAGGCTTCATATTGATGTTCTCTGCCACAGTCTGATTTGTGCCAACACAGTTTCATGATGAGTAGAGAGTAAATTGTCGGGAGACGCATCTACAGCAGGTGTGGACACTGGACAGACGTATTTAGTGCTGACCACTGTGCTGATTGGATCACTGAAGACACATCATTAAATGCCAGGTCTGAACGGGGTCACTGTGACAACACCATTAGGATGATAGGATATGAGTGTGTTTGTGTGCGTGTGTGTGTGGTACCTCTCCAGTTGGCTGCCTACAGCCACTTCCTTCAGCTCCACTATGTTGGGATGTCTCAGCCTCAGCAGCAAGTTGATCTCTCTGAGGCTGCTGATGGGGATCCCTGCAGAGCAGAGAGCAGGACGTCAGCAGGTTCAAGAAGCTTTAAATGTCATTTCAACAATTAAAGGGATAGTTCACCCAAAATTGAAATTTCACTCATTATCTACTCACCCTCATGTCGACTAACGGTGCGTTCACACCAAACGCGATGGACGCGATGAACTTTCCATTAAAAGTCAATGTAAATGGCGCGATGACACGCGATGGCGCGTCGGGCGGCGCGTTTCGGGCGATACGAGCGACGCGATGAAGCGATGACGCGTCCATCGCGGCCATCGCATCATCGCGTCCATCGCTTGAAGTTGAAAAATTTGAACTTTTCAAGCGACATCGCGTGACGCTGTGCCGCGACATCCAATCAGTGTTGATATTCAACCACATCACCGACACAGCTGCAGACACACATTTCAAAACATGGTGGAGAAGATCACTGTGGCTGTAGTCTCGCTCACCAGACCCTCCTACAGAGAACCTGTGGCTGTGTAAAAAAAAAAAAACAACCCAGGGGCTGTGTGTGTTTTCCTCAGATCAATAATATACATCCATGGCCGTTTCCCGGAGCTTTATGACACGACGTCGCGGTTACCGCGGTCGTAATAAAAAAAGATAATGCCTGCAGAGGGTCAGAGGACCTACAGCTTCCTCCTTGTGAATATTTCATATGTATTAATATTTATTATTATTTCTCAGCCATGGTTGAGGAGAGAAAGAAAATAGCGGGAGGTGGGTTGCATCATAGCGCGATGAAGCGATGAAGCGATGGTGAAAAATGTGACAAATATGTCAAGCAGCGCGATGCTCGCGTTACGGGCGATGGCATCGCGTCCATCGCGTTTGGTGTGAACGCACGGTAAGGGCTGGGAGAAGTTTCAGAGTCCTCCGTGGCTTCTCTGAGTTACAGGGGGTCTCGGCATAACAGTGCATGTCCATATAACGGTTGCAAATGGATACCAACTGTCTTCGTAACAAAAAGACACACCAAAAAACATCCAAATACCTCCATGCTGCTCGTATGTAATGTCCGTCTTGTATTGAAGCCCCGAAATGCGAAATTGTCCGGAAAAAAATTAAATAAGTCTATATTTCAAGCTTGTTTTGTAGCGGAAGCTTCTCGAAGCTCCTCTTCTCGGTTCATCAAATTTGGACGAACTGGGAAGAGGACAGACCCTGGTTCGTCCAAATTTGACGAACCGGGGAGAGGAGCTTCCGCTACAAACAAGCTTGAAAAATAGACTTATTTAATTTTTTTTGCAACCGTTATATGGACATGCACTGCTACGCCGAGACCCCCTGTAACTCAGAGAAGCCACAGATAACTCTGAAACTTCTCCCAGACCTTAGTCGACATGAGGGTGAGTAGATAATGAGTGAAATTTCAATTTTGGGTCAACTATCCCTTTAACAAACAGTATGAAAATCAGGAAACAAGGACATTTGGGTGAGAATCTCTACTAAATGTGTTACTTTATTGCCTCTGAAGAGATTTTTTTTAGGATTTTTTTCTGATGATACTGATGTGGAGGATTGCCCCTAGTGGTCTTAATAAAAAAGCTTGACATTTTCACTACCATCAGGGGAAACATCATCATACATACAAAATATATCAGACACCTAATGTGTGTAAGTGGACAGATTATAATTAAAATGCAACACAACTATATGAATCAGAGTAAAAAGTCTCACCATCTTTCTCTTTGTCCATCCGGACCTTCTTCAGTGCCACAATCTCATCTGACTTGGTGTCACGGGCTCGGTCTATGGAAAGAAAAGTAAATTGTTTATTTACTGAGCAGTTAAATTGATCAAACATCTCTATGGTCTCCTACAAAAACAACTTACACACAATGCCATAAGTTCCTTCACCGATGCGGTTGAGTTTCTCAAACTCTCTGACACTTCTACAGCTCCCGAACTGAAAGAGAGAGTGAAAGAATATGAAAAAAAAAATTTAAAATTCAGAGTAGATATTACCTGCTGGCTTAAGACTTATTCATTACAAGACTGAGAGCTGTCAAGATCAACTCAGACCAACTTCAAGGAGGAACATGATTTGATAAAAAATGTCCTTGTAAAATGAGGAGGTGAACAAAACTGAAAAGACTTTGTCCTTTAATTCAAGTGAACCTATTTCTCTCTTCAGTGTTAGCCATGGATTGCATAATATCAAAATCTTTCCAGAGTGAAATAAAATATGAATAACCAAATCAGAAATGAAAGAAGCTGTGTTATCAATATTCATAAATCTTTAAATGTACAATATGTTTGTTGGAGTTTTATATAATATTTTCGGATGCATTTCTCCAACTTTGTTTGTGAAGCAGGATCTAAAAAGAGCAGTCACGCTTGTCAGTTGCAAAAAGACGGAGCGGATCTCTTCACTGAACTCTGTGCATCATGTTCCTCTCTAATTATAGATAAGGAAACATTGTGACTGCAACATTTTTAATAGTGATGGTTTTTAATGGACAACAACAAGACACCAGTTAACAGACGTAATAGTGACCATCAAACCAAACAGCCCTGAGCCACAAGAAGAAGAACTGGCTCTCAGGTGAATCCCCCATTAAACGAAAACACTTAGAGCCAATTCACATTGGCAGTGAGGATTCATTGAGTTATTACCACATGACGTGGGCAGTGAGGTGCTCCAGCGTGCAGGCTTACGTGTTAGTGGAAGTCAGTAATGAGATTGGCTGCTGCTGGAAACAATGACAGAGGCAGTGGAGTATACTGCAAATTCATTCAGATCCTGTTTTTCCAAAAAGGGTCCTATGTTCCCCGGTCGCAATACATACTGGGGAACATAGGACCTTTTTTCGAAAAAAGGGTCCTATGTTATGTATCAATGGACTCTCTCTCTCTATCTGGCCTGTCTAGCCTCTACTTGGTCATCTAACCCTAACCCTAGCCTCTACTCCTTTCTTCATTGCCTAAAATTCTCGCTCAAGTCACAACTCAACTTCTCATTCAGAAATAGGCAAAAATCTGCAAAGTCACAACTCCACTTCCAGGTATGGGTACAAAAATTGCATGTTCCCTGGGTCCTTTTGGGGAAAAGTGGGGAACATAGAACCCTTTTTCTAAAGAAAAAAAAAAAAAAAGGGTTCTATGTTCCCTGGTCCCATACAAAGTGGGGAACATAGGATTCATTCATTAAGATTCATTTGACAACACACGTGCTGCAAACACCCACAATGCCCGCAAATACAGATCATACAGCAAAAGAAGAAATATTATGGGGAACACAAGTGACGGACTTTGCCACTCTTTAGTCCATGCTCTTGAACCTATTGTTAGTGGTGTTAGAAAATAAGGTGAGTTTGTTTGGTTTATTATAACGTCAATATCGATTCTGCAAATATGCGCTGTTGACTTTAGTCTTTAGATTCTGTCCGTCACTTTTTAGTGTCCCCGGAAACACTTCAAGAATTCTTGCAGCGCGTTTGTGCTGTGAGTTACAGATGTTTAGTTTTTTTAGGCTGTAGTGGTGCCCTGAACCCCCGCGGCCACCGTAATGCACACCCGGACTTTGCCTTCAAAGTTCAGCAACTCACAGAGAGGTTAATTAAGGAGCTTCACTAATTACTTTTACACAATGTGTACACATAAGCTCATGCTTGTTACTTAACACACTGACTCTCTAAGATGGAGAGCACCTCAGACTCCGTTAAAAAGTCTCCTTTGTAAAATGTAGCCTACTGTCCGTGGTTTAGTTGATGTTATGAGTATTAAAGACAGTTATCTGCTCAGTAACAACTTCGCTGTCTGCTGCCGTGTGTTGGACATGGTTTGGACTGTGTCTGTCTTCACTGTGTCCTCTCACAGAGCTGATAATCTTCTTACCCTGTCATTTTGAGGCACCGTGAATGTTTTATTGTTCTTGACGGACTTCAGCCTGATAACGTCCGGCTCATCCTCTCCTACTGTCTCCATCGTCTCTGAGAAAATCAACACTATCGTCGCTTACGGCTTTAACTCGACCAGCTGCATCTCTGTCTGTCGGACGCCGCCATAGTGTTTTGATTCGTGGTTTTTCTTCTGCGTTTCACGAATTACCGCCAGCTTATTGGCGCCATCACGCCCCCTTCAGGTCAGGAGTACGGCTCAGTAGTAGGCTAGAGGCAAGGGGGCAGTTGTCGTTCTGAGAAGTGAAGCTCACTTCCGCGTTCAAAAAGCTGCAATCCCCTGGGCTGTCGCTGGGGGCTGGCTCCAGAAGGGAGCAACTCCAATTGAGCCCCATGTTAAAATAGCCGATTTTACAGCTTTAAAAAACATATTTACAGCCTGGTACATTTCATTTTTTTGGTCTCAACCGATAGTTTCTACCCCCGCACACACTCTGAGGGGGGTGAATTTTTTTTAAACTCTACCGTTTTACTGTTATTAGGTTTAAAGTTCTGGCCAATTAGGGCGCAGAACCGTTGAGTGACAGGTCCGGCGACCGCTGCTACGAGGCCAGTGGGCGGGACCTCGGCCGGCCAACGGCCGCACCGCTCCAAATATGGCAAGTAGAATCCAACATGGCGCGGCTCAAACCCCCGTAGTAGCGGCACAAAACAGACTCCCCCAAACCAATGGGTGACGTCACGGACGCTACGTCCATTCTTTTTACAGTCTATGGCTAGAGGTAGCCTACTGATATACTGAGTGAAACACAGCCATAACCTCCGCTTGTTTCAGTGCCTGCTTAGCCAAGGTATCCGCCATCTCATTGCCTTTTATACCTCTATAAGATGGTATCCACATAAATGTGATTAACCTGTTCTACACACACACTCCCTTACAACCTGGTCTTAGACAAATGTCCTGTCCCTGTCAACCTGAACCTCCATATCCTGTTAATCCATTATATCCTGTAGATGGTGTTCATCTTTAATCTCAATAATCTTTAATCTTTAATCTTTAATCTTAAATCTGGAACAAGAGAGTGTGGTTTCATTAATTTGAACTAGTTGCCTGACAGCAGACAGCCTGACAGCTATTTTCAATATAGGTCCTATTGCTAGATTCGGATTGGCATTATCAAGTTTGTGACATCACTGAGCCCTGCACACTTTAAAAACAAGTGCAAAGACAAGATCAATGGGCTATACTGTTGTAACTTTCCAATAAAGTTCTGGGTCCAAGAGAGGAACCGCATTACTCAGCCTGAGAAGTTAGAAAATAGGATTTTAGGGCCCTTAAAGGCCCTAAATCTCTATAATTGCACATAATGTAGGAGGATACACATTAATGCTGAGCTTTATTCCCTCTCAAGGTCAGACTCTGCATTTCTTACAAAACCATGTTACCCACGAGTGTGCAGTTGTAGCCAAGATATTATGATTATTGTGATACATCTTCTACAGCTGTGTATTTTGGTTTTAAGGTGGATTGCTCTGACTGATCACTTTACCTTTTGTAGCAGGTCATTTTGAGTCAGTGTCTGGACTGTGGAAGTTTCTTCCCCACTACAAACGGTGTGGTAGAAGGCCTCTGCTCTTTGATTGCATCAGCTATAGTGATGGTGGTCGGTGTAGCATGGACGTCTTCTCGTGACGGAGCAGTGATGAGGATGGCAGGTGGACGTGGGGGGTACTCAGCTGCTTCAGGGCTGCACTGTGAGGAGGGGGGCGTCTCTGTAGCTGAGAGGGAGAAAAATTTTTTAATTTTTAATTTTTTTTAATTTTGTCAAATACACAGCACAAGGGGGTCCAAAAGGCTGCTTTCATGATGGGAAAGGACATTTTGTATGCATTATTGAACAAACTGTAGCTTCATACAGCAAATAATTCAATAAAACAACTTCTTTGTTTTGGCTACAGTTAAACACTAAAAGGTCACCACCCCTGTAAAGTTATAAAATGTGTTGTTTACCCACTCCTTGTTCCACAGCTTCTATTTTTAGCTCCTGCCTGCTATATTTGGACCTCACAAGAGTAAACACTGGAGCATCCTTGCCCTAGGAGTGAACTGCTGGCCAGGCAAGGTTAACCAAAATGCTGGACAAGCTTGAATAGCTGTTACAATCTTGTTTTCTAGAGTTAGGGATAGGGAAAGAGGCAAGAGACACTTGCAGGTATCATCAAAGTGCATGAGCAAAATATGACTCTTCATTTCACTTTACATTCTGGCCCAAGGGAATAACAATTTAAAATTTAAATACTTTGTCTGAAACTGTCTGGTTGACCTATTTGAAAGTGGCCGCACACAGGAACATAGGTGAACTCGCTGCTGACTAAGGGACTACAAAATGCATTGTGTCCCCATGAATACAGTAAAACAAGGATGTGTGTGCTTGGGTGTGTGATCATAGTGTTTGTTATGAAGAGCAACAACACCTTTTAAATTGGATTGCGCTAATTTCTTAAGAGTGTTAGGGCTGTGTCCACATCATATTAGTACTCTGCCGAGGAACAATAGTTACTAGACAGACACAATGGTCGGCAATAGGTACATGTCTTAATATATTCAGCTGATGAACACAACTGTATCTTAGTAGATGAAAGAGCAAATGGATATTGCAAACTGTACACACCAACACCATCATAAGCACATTTTAGAGTAGATTTCCATGTACTGTAATTTCTGTAGCTGTTTTATTGGCACAACTTACAACAACACACATCCCTGAATCCCTGAATTTCCCTGCTAGGGATGAATAAAGTATTCTCTATTCTCTATTCTATTCTATCTGCATTAATTATACAAAAATAAAGGCAGAAAATGTGTTTAACATCTGGCAAAAGATACGTCCTAATGTTCTCAGGACGGTGTTCCACTCTCATACAGATGTCTCTTTTCTACACCGTTATTGTGAATGCACAATTATTGTCAAGTTGAACCATTAGTCAGTAATGTCACTACTCTATCACTGTTTACTGATGCAGTTTCTACCAAGTTTCTACTGAGATGATTTGAGGAGGTTCATCCCTACCTGAGTCTTCGTTCTGGCTTGCTCCAGACCCCATTAGTCTTCACTCAGCGGTGGCACACTCCGTATATCTCCACATACATGGGGCTCACATTTTTTTGGTCAGTCTACCTATGCTATAGCACAGCTAGAGTCTGTGGTACACATGAGGCTCCTGTGTTTGCCAGGTGTCCTGTCTTTGCCTTTGCCACCTCCCCCTTGTCTCCGTCACTTGCTGTCTGGTTGAGGGACACTAATCCTGTGCAGTCGCTCTCATCAGTAGTAAGAGGGACTGGATTTAAAGGGTGAATAGGGATAACAAGCGCAAGCTCTTGTTTTGTTGTGATGCAACAACATAAACCACAGTATACCACAGGATTTTTATATTAAACTGTCATTTCTAAAATGATCATGTTGATTTTAGTGTTTGTGGGAATTAAAGGGATAGTTCAACATTTTGGCAAATTGGCCCATTGCCATAATTGCTATGTCATAGCAGTAGGTTCGTTACCTTTAATTGTCGGTGTAAGCTGTTTTTATAACGGCGGAGCGGAGCAGCAGGCTGCTCAGGGCTATGCTATGGAGGCTAAGGGAATTTCTTGGTTTCCCTCATCAAACTCATTAAAATACACAATTCAACAACTCAAAAACGCTGTCGTGGACAAGTTGTGAGCTGCACATTCACCACGCTATGAGATAATAACGGAACGTTACGAGACGGAGCTGTTTTAAAAGGTAAATTCATGCAAAACCACTGATGCGCGTTGCGTTAAATTCATAGAAAGCATTGCATTAGGTTAATATACAATCATAAAACAATTTGGAACGATACAGTCTCATTGCTGCCTGTTTATTATATCCTTCACTTTCCCCCTCTCTTGTGTTGTAGCTGTTGTTGTGTTCAAGAAGGTTCATTGGCCCAGCGCCGCAGATACTCTGAATCATCCTCAACCTCATCCTCCTCCGTCTTGCCTTCAAAGAAGAAAAAACAACAAACCGTGAGGGGTTTGTGTGCAATGATGTACAGTATGTTACGGCGAACTGCCCCTTGTTGTTATTGTTAAGTTGTCCACTACTACATTAGCGCTACTAAACACATGTATGTGTAATCTGCTGCTTCAGGCTTCATATTGATTTCATATTGACCACTGACGTAACTCTGTTTTAATAACTCTAACTTTATGAACTTAATCAATTAGAATTCGTTCCTCGTTGGACAGTTCTCACCAGGACAGGAAGGTGGTGACGTGGACAACACTTTGGGAAAAGGGACGGTTTTCTCCACTCTGTCCTCCTCAAAGACGCTCTCATCCAAATCCTTCTCCAGCCTCTGCAGCTCAGCTAGCAGCTCATCCTGCACACATGCACACACACACACACACACACACACACACACACACACACACACACACACACACACACACACACACACACACACACACACACCCACACAAATACACACACACAAATCCAAATAACACATTCAGATATTTAGATATAAGTAGAATCACCTCCTGGTGGTTGTCTGACTTCTAGAATCGAATCAGTTCACCCTTGTGTCAAATGTGAAGAGCCTCCCTTTCAGAGTTCTTTAGATATCACATTCATAAGGCCAACACAGCATGTTGTGAGGTCACCATGACCTTTACCATTGACCTTTAACCACTAGAATGGTAGACATTTGTGCCAGCTTTGAACTTCTAATCAAGCATTTCTGAGATATTGTGTCCATGAGAATGGGACATACAGATGGACAACCTAAAAACAATATGGCTCCAGCTCTGACTGTCGTAGTTGCAGAGGCATAAAAAAAAATCAAATCTAATATGATAAAATCTATTCAGTTCTAATAAACTAGTGTATAACACTCAAAAGGTAATTCATTGTTCATGGTACCTCATCAAATTCCACTCCAAAGCTCACAGATGTGTGGAGGGTGTCTGGCACATCCTGCTCCTCTGTAATGTCTCTGATCAGGTCGTTCACCTTGTTGACAATATCTCTGTAATCACACACAAAAAACTGTCAGTTATACAACAAAGCATTAAATTATAACATCAACACAAAGTTGCTGACATTATGCTTGGCTTCTTGTTTGTATTCTATTCTCTATTTTTGTGTCATTAAAGGGACAATGAGGAGTTTGTATTTGGTTATAAAAAAGTCTCACGTTAATGTGGATGAATCTACGCTACCCACACTTGTTAATGGGCCCATTTTCGATAAATATATAGTTTTGTCTCTATCTTTATTTTGTTATTATTAGTGGTGGTGGAAATGCTGGTCGAGCCGACCAGCGTTTCTTTACTTTCGGTTTCGTGGCGAGTCATGAGAATAACGCCGCCGAATCGCCGTTTATGGTCGGAACTACGACGGTATGCAATCGTTTTTGAACCTCTGACTTTAATTCTTGATGAATGAAAACATGAGTCTGTCTTGCGCCGGTCAAAGAATTTCACGGTGCGCGCGGAGGCTCATAAATGTAGTGTGAAAACGCTTCGCTTTTCCAAAACTCCTCGTTGTCCCTTTAATGCAAATAAATTCCTGTGCTGACAGTTCTCTCCTTACATGTGTTCATGGGGAGACCTCATGGCCTTAACGGCACAATCAATGTACTTGAGATGTTTCTCGTACCACCTCTTCCTTCTCAGCGCCTGCAGAGCCACTGTGAAGAGAGCAGGGCAGACACTGTATATGAGCAGGACTGTGCCTGACTCAACAAAGTGAAAAGAAAAACGTGGCAATTTTCAAACACAACAACAGTGTCAGAGTGATCACACACATCTTAAGCAGTGTTATCTTATGTGCAGCTATATTTGTTGCTGTTAGTTTTCAGGATAAGTGAGGATTCACCAGCCTTGCAGTGGAGCTAATAATATTAAAGGTGGCACAGCTGATTAAAAGCTCCTAATTTACATACAGTAAGACAAAACTGATATTTCAACTATAAGATAATGTTACATTATATCATATTTCCCCTATCATATTTAATCTGTGTATTTCACTAAGGTGATTAAGTGTCTTGATTTCAAAAGCTCCCAAGTTAGATGTATTCATTTGCAAAAACTTATTAGCAAAAAAAGAAGTGAGTGAAAGTGCTCCCATTCTAGTCAACTGACCACCAAAATAGTTTTAAAAAAAACAACAACACACATAACACTGTGTCCCATTATATAACACATCCAAACAACAATACAAAACACAGATAAAACTGAAGTCTTGGTCTAAAAAGTTCTGGTTATACAGAAAAACGACATAACTTCTCAGTGCGTATGACTGTTTCATGTAACCTGCCAGTCAGATATTTAATTTGCTAGATTAGCTACAGTACAAGCAAACACCGTCTGGTGGTATCAACCATAAATACCATGGTGATATTAGTAACAGAGACGCCCTTTGGCTATAGTTTTTGTTGAGTTGTGCCAAACAAACATGATCCTTAGCCAAACCAATATGCTACTGTACATGGATGTAGATCCATGGTAGGCTACCTATTGGGCTAGCAATGCACAGCAATGTTGTGACACAGTTTACCTTTAGTTATTGCACTTGGCCCTATTGTGATTTTGATTACACTGCGATTAATTGGGAAGTCCCATTTTATACTGCATCCACTAGCCTATACAATTTTTTATCCCCATTTTCCATGGCCTTAATTGTTTCCATGTCCACAGCTCCAATGTTTAATTTTTAAATTCACCTCTTTTTATTCTTTCAAGTCATAATAATGTACTTGTAGGTGACATATTATTTTCTTAATAAGTCTGTGCTTGCCTAAAATGGTTAACATATAGCCAATGGGTGTATGAACTTCCTTCAACACATCTCACCTCCTCTGTTTGTTCTACTGTTCCTCTTGGCAAACAGGAGCTCCTGGTCAATCTTCCTCTTCAGATGTTCTTTCTTATCCATCAGCAGCCCCTCTCTCTCAATGAGTTTCTCCACCCCCTCTTTCTGACAGGGCTTCTTCTTTACCTTTTCCCCTCCACTGAACATCTTCAAAAAAGACATCCGACTGCCTGTGTTGCTGAAACACAGTCAGCTTTTAACTGACACCCGTGACCTGTGTCCAGTTTCAAAAGAAAATACGAGCATTATTTTACAGTGAAATAGTTAACACTCTAGAATAATTTTATTACAACTCCGCATTGCATTCTCTGCAATGCAGATGCAATTGCATTCTTTGTTATAAACTGTTTTCTTTTCTGTAGCAACATCTATTGCACGTCTGTCCATCCTGGGTCAGGGATTGCTCACCCTGAGGTTTCTCCGATTTTTCTATGGAGTTTTTCCTCAGTGGATGTGAGGGTCTAAGGGCAGAGGATGTTGTTGTGATGCCATGTAAAGCCCTTTGAGACAAATAAAATCGCCTTGCCTTGCCTTGCCTTATCAAACGCCGATTTATTTACCTAGTTTTTGCTGAGAGAAAAGAAAAGTGGATTTATTTTGGAACGATTATTAATAATGTGACTAATATTTACTGCGAGTAAAACAAGTAAAAAACGAACTTAAACAACACTGACTTGCATGTTTGGACATTGAATGATAATGATTTTAAACGTAGAGCTGTTATGGGACAGAAGACTGGTTGTTGTGTTGTCTGCATAGACAGACTGTATGGTTATGCGGAGAGTTAGCAGAAGCAGCGTTCTTTCTTTTGTGTAGCCTATAGCGTGTGTGTGTATTGTGCTTTGTGTCTCAGGTACTAGGTCTGGGAGAGTAGGTGCGGGGGTGTTATGCCGAGAAGTGCCTGCTTGCCGAGATCTGCACGCCGCACAACAGATGTGGAACTGGATCATTCATTACGGGGACGGGGATGCAGTATTCGGCACAGCAGTTTTTGGACCTGCCGAGATTTGCACCCCCTGGCTGTTTTAGCCAATTACACTTGCTACATGTATGAAATCTATGTTCATATGTATAAACACCTAAACCGTACAATGTGCGTAACCCCAGCAGAGCAGGCACTTCTCGGCATGTGTTGAAAAGTGCCTGCTTGCCGAGATCTGCATGTCGCTCGTGGAATGCCAGGGGATGCAAATCTCGGTAGGTCCAAAAACAGCTGTGCCGAATACTGCATTCCCCATGTGTTTCACTGGTCAAATGGGGTTATGCACATTGTATTTAGGGGTGTTTATGCATATGAACATGAATTGCGTAGCAGTGTATTTGGCTAAAACAGCCAGGGGATGCAAATCTTGGCAGGTCCAAAAACTGCTGTGCCGAATACTGCATCCCCGTCCCCGTAATGAATGATCCAGTTCCACATCTGTTGTGCGGCGTGCAGATCTCGGCAAGCAGGCACTTCTCGGCATAACACCGGCCGACGGCCTGTACAGGTCCGGTATACGGTGCTTTTGCTCTGCTTCTTCCTGGCTGGTGTGCCAGGGATTAGTTGGTTAAGTTTGTGGTTGTGTGGTGCGGGAGTTGTGTAGTGTATGGCTGTTGATTCGGAGGAGAACGGAGGAAGTAGGCAGGGTTGGGAAAAGGTGGAGAGAGGGAAACGTGGTCGCTCTTCGGAGAAGGAAGGAGATAGGGTGGTGAAAATGGTGAGGGCTGAAGAGGACTTTCGGGTTATTTTCAAGTTGAAAGACCAGGTGGGAGGAGGGTTTAGAGCTATGAATCCTCTTAAAGTTGCTGAGTCTCTAAGGTGTGTAGGGGAAGGGCTAGATGCTCGGATCTTGCCTAATGGTGCAATGCTTCTGTTGTGCAGGAATATGGATCAAGTAGGGAGAGCAATGAAAGTTGGGAAAATATTAGGGAAAAGAGTGGAGGTGATCATTCCTGAGAAGAAAAGTGAGTTGAAAGGAGTCATTTATGGAGTGTGTGCTGACATTTCAGAGGAAGAAATTAAGGAAAACATTAGAGGGGGGAAAGCAACAGATGTGAAGCGGTTTAAGGCCAAGGAAGGTGGAAACATAAATACCCCTGTGCTGATAAGTTTTGATGGAAGTGTTCTTCCAGCTCGTGTCTTCTTAGGATGTTTGTCTTTCCAAGTCAGGCCCTATCAAAGACCTCCTTTGCGGTGTTTCAAGTGCCAGAGATTTGGCCATGTATGGCGGCTTCCTGTAGGGGGAACAGGCGTTGTGCTAAATGTGGAAAAGATCATGACATCTTGAAATGTGGCCAATTGGCTTCTAAATGTTGCAATTGTGGAGGAAATCATATGGCTTCATTCAAAGAGTGTGGACACTTTCTAAAAGCGAGGCAAGTTCAGGAGGTCAGAGATCAACATAAAATCTCTTATGCGCATTAAAGAAAGTGGAAGGGTCAAGGGCCCCAGACCCGGTTGTGAGAATGCCTGTAAGCGGGCCGACAGTGTCTAGGCAGCAACCTTCTCAGGTTCTTTCTAGACAAGAAGTTGTAATTAATAAGGAGGCCCTTCTGGCATTTATGGTTGATGTGATCTATGGTGCTCGGGAAAAGAAATCGAGGTCAGATGTGATTAAGTTTGTGTCTGAAGCTGCGGTGAGATTTCTGGGAGTAAAAGACTATTCCCCTCAGTCACTGCATGAGTATATGAGGGTAAATCAGGAGCAAGCAGTGCAGGAGTCTAGCAGCCAGTCTGAGAGGGAGGATGAGGAAGGGGAAGACATGGATGATGGTGCCCTGTTCGAAGATATAGATGATGTTTAATCTTTTCATGGTGTTTTGCATCCTCCAGTGGAATGCAAGAAGTCTTATAGCTAACGGACAGGAGTTTAAGAGGCTAATCAGAGATTTTGAAGTTAAGCCTGATTTTTTGTGTGTTCAGGAGACGTGTTTAAAACCACATCTTGATTTTGTAGTTCCAGGATACATTTGCCTGCGCAAAGACAGGGCTGATCAGTCAGGGGGTGGATGTGCAACTTTTGTCAAATCAGGGATCCAATATAAAGTTTGCGAGTATGAGGTATCTCTTGAATGTCTAATAGTTGAAGTGTGGAGTCATCAGGGCAAATTAAGTTTAGTAAATTTCTATAATCCTTGTAAACCTTTAGTCTTGACTGAACTTGAAGAGTTATTAAATAAGGTTTCTTCCCCTGTCATTTGGGTAGGTGATTTTAATGCCCATAATCCTTTGTGGGGAAGTCAGGTAAGGGATGGGAATGGAGTTGTGGTTGAAGAATTGTTAGATAACTGCGGGTTAGTAGTTATGAATGCAGACCTACTCGATTTGACATTAATACTCTTAAAATGTCCCATCTTGATTTAACTCTTGCTTCTCCAGCCCTGGCACGAGTAGGTGAGTGGGATGTACTAAGGAAACACTCAATGGGAAGTGACCATTTTCCTGTCTTAAGTAAGTTTGGAAGGTCATTAATAGTGGTTCAGGGGGATTCAGGTAAAAGGTTTGATTTTTCTCGGGCTGAATGGGGTAAGTTTGGGGTAGAAATTGGGAAAAGTTTAGGAGAAATTAATAGTGAAGGTTCTATTGATGAGTTTAATGATTCCTTAAGTAAAATGATTTTTGATGTGGCTTTAAGGACAATTCCGTGCAAGGGGGTCCCAAGGGATCGAGTAATTGTTCCGTGGTGGAATAGTGAGTGTGATAGGGCAGTGAAAGAGAGAAAGCATTTAAGCTTCTGCGCAGTAACCCTACACAGAGAAACAGTATAAATTTCAAACGAAGTAGGGCAAAGGCAAGGAAAATAATAAAAGATGCTAAAAGAAAGTGTTGGAGGGATTTCTGTGGGACCCTGGGGCCGGACACTCCTGTTGGGCAGGTCTGGTCAAGGATTCATAAAATGTCGGGGAAAATGGTGAGGTCACTAATGCCAGCCCTGTCTGATGGAAGCAGTGAAGCAGTCAATAATAAGGAAAAAGCGAACATGTGTGTCAAAGTTTTTCAAGAGGTACATAACTCCAAGTCTTTAGGGGATTATGGTTTGTTGAGGAGGGAAGAAATTTTGAGAACTGAAGGGTGGAAGTTGAATGTTGTATCTTCGGAAAATGAATTTTATAATGTATTCTTCTCTGTGAAGGAGCTTAGGCAAGCAGTTCAAGCAGGAGCTAAGACCACTCCTGGACAAGATGGTATCAGTTATGAATTGCTTAAACATTTAGATGATGTAGCTTTGGAGGAAGTTCTGGCTTTGTGTAATTATGTATGGGAGGCAGGTGTTCTACCTAAGGTGTGGAAGCATGCTGTTGTGGTTCCTGTTCTGAAACCAGGGAAAGATCCCTCTTGTCCGTCGTCATATCGGCCTATAGCTTTAACAGCTGTTTTATGTAAAGTAATGGAAAGGATGGTGACAAATAGGTTGGTTTATCTCCTAGAGACTAAAGGGTTTTTTGTGAATTATCAGAATGGATTTAGAATTGGAAGAAATACTATGGACTCCAATGCTGTGTTAGATCAAGATGTTAAAAAGGCCGTAATTAATAAAGAGGGGGTAATTGCTGTGTTTTTAGACATTGAAAAAGCATATGATTCTATGTGGAAGGACGGGTTACTAATTAAGCTTCATGATGCAGGTGTTAAAGGTAGGATGTTCTATTGGATTAAGGATTTCCTTAATAATAGAACTATTCAAGTTAAAATTGGGGGAGATCTTTCTGAGACTGTTAACATTGTAAATGGAACTCCTCAAGGTTCAGTTATTAGTCCTGTCCTCTTCAGTATAATGATAAATGATATATTTTCAAGTGTTCCCAATCATTTTGGGAAGTCTCTGTTTGCAGATGATGGGGCTGTCTGGAAGAGGGGGAGGAACTTGCGTGTTCTTTTTCAGCAGATACAAAAGGCTCTGGACCAGGTTGTTCAGTGGGCAAATGATTGGGGTTTTAGAATTTCGTCCTCTAAAAGTAAATATATGATCTTTGGGAATAAGAGGAAAATTCCTGACTTGAGTATTTTGTTGTATGACAGTCCAGTGGAAAGAGTTAAAGAATTTAAGTTTCTTGGTCTATGGATGGATGAAAGACTAACATGGAAAAGCCATATTAAGAAAGTTGTGAGTAAGTGTGAAAAGGTGATTAATATCCTTCGCTGTCTGGCTGGGAGTGATTGGGGTGCTGATCGAGATACTCTAACTATGATTTATCGTGCCATGATTAGATCTGTTCTGGATTATGGTTGTGTGGTTTTTGGTTCAGCTGCCAAGTCTGTGCTATGTAAACTGGATCGGGTTCAGGCTAAGGCCTTGAGAATCTGTAATGGTGCCTTTAGGACGACTCCTATTCCTGCTTTACTTATAGAAAGGAGTGAATTGCCACTGGAAATCAGGAGGAAAAAGCTAGGGCTCCATTACTGGGCTAAGTTGAGTGGCTCAAGTTTTAGTTTTGCCTCAAGGTGTCTGCTCGAAAGTTCCTGGGAGTTCTCGGGTAATGGGAAGAAGGTTAATTTTTTGCA
This sequence comes from Trachurus japonicus, assembly GCF_045865225.1. Lineage (NCBI taxonomy): Eukaryota > Metazoa > Chordata > Actinopteri > Carangiformes > Carangidae > Trachurus > Trachurus japonicus. The sequence goes on from NC_140912.1 coordinate 3,123,990, forward strand.
TTGCATTAAGCAGTTGGCGGGGGATTTTGGGGTAGAGGGGCAGAGAATGGCTGGGCATGTGTGGTCACCTGTGCCACCGTGGTTTCTTCCTGAACCTGAGGTATTGCTGTCTCTCCTTGAAGAAGGGAGAAATAGTCAAATTAGAGATGTGAGAATGATCTTGAGTCAATATGAAGGATTCATGAAAATTCTTACTGATGGATCAAAGGATCCTATCTCTGGGAAAACTGGGGCTGGGGTTTTTGTTGCAGATGAGAATCTTAAGTTCAGCATTCGTTTATCAAACAATTTATCTGTTTTTTCAGCTGAACTGGTGGCAATTTTAAAAGCTTTGGAGTGGATAGAACAAAATAAGCCTCAGAACAGTGTTATTTGCTCAGATTCTGCAGCCGCTTTGTTGGCTCTAGAAGTAGGTTCCTCTTGTGCCCGACCTGATCTGGGAGATTTTGTGTTGTCTCCTGAGAATTGAGAGGCTAGGTAGCCATGTGTGTTTTATGTGGGTGCCTGGTCACTTTGGGGTCGAGGGAAATGAAATCGCTGACAGTTTGGCTAAAGAGTCGCTGTCTAAAGAAAATATAGACCTGAGTGTCATCATGGGTAAGAGCGAATGTGTTAGTATTTGTAATGAAAAGCTTGAGCAGCAGTGGCAGGTTGAGTGGAATCATGAGCAGAGGGGAAGGCATTGTTTGCAACCCTCAGTCAAGAGGAAAAAATGGAAAAGTACATTGGGGAGGAAAGATGAAGTAGTTTTAACTAGGTTGAGGCTGGGGCATTGTTGTCTGGCTAGTTGTCTAAAAATAGTAGGTAAACATGAGAATGGATTGTGTGAATGTGGAGAGGTCGAGACGGTGGCTCATGTGTTTATTTCTTGTAACCTCTATGCCAGTCAGAGACGGCAGTTGTTTATGGAATTGTGTGATCAGGGTCTTACTGTATTTTCCTTGCAAGGTATTTTAACATCAGGAGAAAAATCAGACTCCTTTGGGAGGGCGGTGCTGAGGTTCCTGCACTCTACTAGGCTCTATGGGAGGATTTAGCAAGTAGTTTTATTTATAACCGGTGGAGGGCAGCATTACGCTTGAAAGCGTACAGCCTGCCGGAATACGAGAAGAAGAAGAAGAAGAAGAAGAAGACAAGTTGCCAAGCGACGAAGAAGAAGAGGAATTTCTTATTCAGGTCACGTGACCATTCTTAAACCAGGAAGTGCGGCGTCGGATACACGGACAAATCAAAACAAATAAAAACAGCCTGTTACGGAGCTGAAGATAATTTCCCTGTGATCACCTGATATAATATTCGTCTTGACATGGACGGTATGTGGGATTTTAACAGCTGTAGAGCCGTCTTGATAGACTTTGTGACCGTTTGTTTTTTTCAGCTATACCATCAATCTAAAGACAGATAGCTTACGTTAGCTTGTTAGCTCAGGTGGGCGGTTAGCTAGATTTAGTTGTCAGAATCGTTTTCTTATTCTTAGTTGGTCCGTTGCCCGGATTGACAATAAATTTGAAATTCAGATTCATGTAACATTTTACACCAACCCTGCCACAGAGGCTGTTCTTAGCACATTAATAATGTGTGAGGAATGTCACACCGCGCTCAAAACTGGTCTTGTGTAACCTCGACAAACGTAGACACATCTAGACACTTACAGAAATACAAACACTTTTGACTGATTTTTTTTTTTTTTTGTAACCTATAAAAATGTATTGTATTACTTGGACGGAATAGTGTATTGACTGTAACAGCCCTTCTTTGTTAGAGTTTACTGTATTCTTTCTTCTGTAGTTTAGCTAATATCTTCTACTGGTTAAGGTTATGTATTAGTTTTTGGATCCCTAGATCCAATTTACACATAATCTGACATTAAATATAATGTGTCCATTATCATTAAGGCCCAAATTAGACATTTCAAAGTGGGTGGTGCGTGTGGCAGGGATAAACAGGGACCTAAGAGATGTTAAATATTCAGTCAATGTAATAATCAGCAAATCATTCATCTTGTGTTTGAAACATTCATCATGAATGCAGTTGGTCAGAAGTTAATGGTACATCTAAGATCTACACACATCTCTTTACTTTTTTACTCTGTGACAAGACAAAGCTTTTTATCAGGTTACCAGCTGTTTCAGAGAATCAAAAGCCAAACTCACCAGACACTGTGTACAATGTAGAGCTGGTAATAGATATGTAATGTGTAATGTATTCACACTAGTCCTAACTCTGTCTCTCACTGTTACTCCACAGAAACACTTTTCCAGTTAAAGGTATGTATCTGGGAAAATGTTGAGTCCAAATCATCTTGATATAATTTAGTAAAAGTGAATAATTAATTTTATAATTTTTCTCTTTTTGTCTTACAGTTTACTTCCAAGCAACTTGAGAGACTAGCCAAGAAGGCAGAGAAGGAGTCTGAAAAGGAGCAGGCCAAGGTCAAGAAGGTAAGTGAACTGGCCAAACCACAGGGGCAATGTGTTGGCTCTTTGTTCCATCTCTCTCACTACATCATTTCCATCAGCACTTCTGCTCTCTAAGAAAGGCAAAATGCCAAAACAGTAACCTAAAAACAAAGGCCAAGCCACAGTATGTGTAAAGGGACGTGGATAGCAGATAAAAGAAAATAATGGGAAGAATGAAAAAAGTGGATTGTTCTATTTGTACATGTTTTATCGCAACCACCAGTTAGACCACTTGTAATTTACTGTTACAGTAACTCTTCTATCTTTAGCATAAAGGAACTACCGGTATGTAAAACAACCAGATTCATGTCCCCTACACACTCTGTGGTGTCTTCTCTGCAGTTTACAGTTGGCCTGGAGGGGGAGATGGCAGTGTTTGGGTGTGGCTGGTGTCATTCCCATATTTCTTCTTTCCAGACTTATTAAGTTAATATATACATCATATACAAAACCCCAAAACAGACAAAAGACGACTGAATAAGATTTAATTACATAGTGAATTAAACAAAATACATGAATAGATAATACAGAGAGTTCAATTATTGAAATGCAGTGTGGAAACAAATATAATATATATATATATATATATATATAATATATAAAGCTTTTTTTCTTTCTTTGTATTCTAGTCATCTTATAAAACTAGTGAAAGATACATTTAAATAAGGATTACAATGACTTATTTTAAAGAAATGTAAAAATGGTTTTCCTTTTTACATGAGAATACATAAAACAGTGTAAAACATTCCAGTTGGTTACAGTTTGGATATATAACAGTTAGTCTATGTTATATTTATCAATATATTCAGTTAGTTTCACAGCCTTTTATTAGTTTTGCAACTTCATAATAGTAACTTTGTTATCAATAGATTATACTACTGGCACACATCAGTCAGCAGGGGGCAATACAACTTAAACATTGAACAACATGCACCTTGCCTGTTGTGAAATTGATGTGTCACTGTTTCCTTAATGGTTAATGGCTAATGGCTTAAGTTGTTATGTGATCACTGGGAAACTCTGCTGTGTACTTAGAGACTACAGAGGAAATACCATTTTGATCATACTGGGAAATGGACCGGCCTTAAGGCAGTCACCGTGGCAACAGTACCAAATAAACCAAATGTCAGAAATCTGAAGAGCTATCATCCTTTTGCCCTCACATCAGCAATAATGAAGTTTGGTCCAGTCCACTGATAAAAAGCAGCTGATAAATGTCTCTGTGTGGACTCACCTGGACAGACAGGCTGCTTTTCACAAACTACAGCCCTACTTTGAATACTCTGAGTACATCCACAGTGAGCTCAGCTCCATCAGACCGGCCTCAGCTCTTTGTTATGTAACTGGATCCTGAACTTCCTGTCGGAGCATACTGGCACACCCCTAGTGTACAAAGGCCTATTCTCTGCTCACACAACTCTGTGTTCCTGCTTTTACCGCAAACACTGCTGTATAGTTTGCAGGGAACATAACAGTGACAGGGTTGGATTTCCAACAACAATGACTCAGCCCACCGATGTGCAGACTCTGACGAGCTAGTGTGTCCATCTTCGTGTTGCTGGGCATCATCGCTGTCTCAGTGGAGCTCACATGGTCCACTGACAACACTGCACCAGTAAAGAAACACAGCCATGGAGGTTCTTCCTGAGGATGCTGAAGAGAGCTGTTGGAAAACAGCAGCTGGTCACCGTCTACTGCTGCTGCACACAGAGGGTCCTAACATACAGCTCTGGAAAAAATTAAGAGATCACTCCCAAAATGATCAGTTTCTCTGGTTTTACTATTTATAGGTATGTGTTTGAGTAAAATTCAATTAAATGTTTTTTGTTTTATTCTATCAACTACCGACAACATTTCTCGCAAAACTAAACTACTAAACTAGTCTAAATAACAAAAATATCAAGTCTTTTCAGACCTTGAATAATAATAATAATAATGCAAAGAAAACATGTTCATATTTATTCCTAAAGAACACAGCAAGAATATTTTAACTCAGGAAAAGAAAAGAATGAGTGTCATACATGTAGAGATGCTTTGAAGAAACATTTTGTGAAAGTGGTCTCTTATTTGTTTCAGAAAAAAATAAGAGACCACTTTCACAAATGTTTCTTCAAAGCATCTCTACATGTATGACAGTCATTCTTTTCTTTTCTTTTTTAAATACCAACACAAACACAACTCATTCTACTTAATGAGACACTGATGAGGTCATCACCTGAACCACATCTGGTTTTATAGGAAGATTATAAATAAAAACCACTGCTGCGATTAAACACTGACATTATCCCACAAAAACTGATTTATAAACTCTTCCTGAGTTAAAATATTCTTGCTGTGTTCTTTAGGAATAAATATGAACATGTTTTCTTTGCATTATTATTATTATTCAAGGTCTGAAAAGATTTTGAGTAAGACGATATTTTTGTTGTTTAGAGTAGTTTAGTCATTAGCAAATAAAACCTCTAAATGACAAATTTTTCTTTTCAATTTTGGGAGAAATGTTGTCGGTAGTTGATAGAATAAAACAAAACAAAAAAAATTGAATTTTACTCAAACACATACCTATAAATAGTAAAACCAGAGAAACTGATCATTTTGGGAGTGGTCTCTTCATTTTTTCCAGAGCTGTATACTGCATCACTGTGTGCTGTCTGGTCCCACAGAATCTGTTTGGGACACAGCGCCCAGCCCTGGAGGATGTTTACCGCCCTAGAAACTGGGCCAGCACACACCTGTTTTATCATCTGTCTGGAACTTCTCCCAACAATGAATAGCTTCCATACCAAAGCAAGAGCTGCTCTGAATCAGTTGATCAACTTCCCCCTCAAAGTGTCTCACTGACCCCAGTACTGTTCATATACCTCCTTTCTTTCTTTTTCTTTTCTTTATTAGGATCCCCATTAGCACCTGCAACAGCATCGGCTATTCTTCCTGGGCTCCTCCTTCTACACGGTTCTGTAGGGCTTCACCCTAGCCTCGTAAACCAGCCTCTCGCGAAAGTGCATTTCATTTCATTACGAGGGAGAGTCTGGCCTCATCCCCATTCTAAGCGTTTGGACTGAAACCCTCAGAAGGCCGAGCCAATCAGCATCGCCCGCTGTGATTGACACAGCACGTTGGCCAATCAGGGACCGACTGGTGCAAAGCCCCGTTACTACACCAACTTGCTGATTTGCTGAATGGGGTTGTCTGTCAACGCTACTACCAAAGATATTAAACCGTCTTTGCTACTACTCCCGCCCAGCTCCCGACCACCCCAAACGCTTACAGGGGGGATGAGGCCAGACTCTCCCGAGAAATGAAATGAAATGCATTTCCGCGAGAGGCTGGTGTACGAGGCTAGCTTCACCCACCCCTTACTCCCAAACTCTGCTAATACTGATCTTTGATTTATCTATCTGCCACTTCGTCTTATCATCTTTTTATTTTCATGTTTTTATAGTTTTTTCTGTCACTACACTATTTATTGTTGGCCTTTTATGGGACTGGGATGAAATGATGAAAAGGTGAATTGCAGATGCAGCTTCTCTCTTTGTCGCTGTCACCAGGCTTTGCAACAGAAAAACGTGGAATGTGCCAGAGTTTATGCAGAGAATGCCATCCGGAAAAAGAACGAAGGTCTTAATTGGCTGCGCATGTCGTCACGAGTGGATGCAGTGGCCTCTAAAGTCCAGACTGCGGTCACCATGAAGGCAGTAAGTTCCAGTGTGCATCTCATTAACACATGCTCTCCCTCAACTTCACATTCATAATGCAGAAGCAACTTTATTTTGTCTTTCCAGAATAAGATGAATATATTATAAATGTATCTCATTCTTTTCCTTCAGGTGACTAAAAACATGGGTCAAGTGACCAAGGCCCTGGACAAAGCTCTGAACTCCATGGACCTTCAGAAGGTCTCGCAAGTCATGGATAAGTTTGAAACTCAAGTACAGAACCTCGACGTCCACACCTCAGTGAGTGACTGCACACTATGCGCTTGTACTACGTCGTCGGCTTTAAAAACTCCCAATGAAAAGATAATCAGTCCGACACTCACTAGCCCGAGTTTCCTTTTCTCCTTCCCTCATCTAATCCATCCCTCTCTTTTCCTACACCAGGTGATGGAAGACTCCATGAGCTCGGCAATGACACTGACCACGCCTCAGGAGCAGGTGGACGATCTGATTCACCAGATAGCAGAAGAGAGCGGCCTGGAGGTGATGGACCAGCTCAACCAGCTGCCAGCAGGAGCCACCTCGCTGGGTGGAGAGAGCACACGGAGCCAAGACAGGGAGGACCAGCTGTCTCGACGGTAAGGACCAGTGTCTAGATTTGACACAATACAAGACAATACACAGTCACGATCGGCCGAAACATGTGACTAGTTATATTGTTAAAGGGATAGTTCAACATTTTGGCAAATTGGCCCATTGCCATAATCCCTATAGTCATAGCAGTAGGTTTGTTACCTTTAATTGTCGGTGTAAGCTATTTTTAGAACGGCGGAGCGGAGCAGCAGGCTGCTCAGAGCTACACTATGGAGGCTAATGGGATTTCTTGGTTTCCCTCATCAAATTCATCAAATACACGACTCAACAACTCCAAAACGCTCTGGTGGACAAGTTGTGAGCTGCACAATCACCACGCCATGAGATAATAATGGAACGTTACGAGATGGAGTTGTTTTAGAGGTAAATTCATGCAAAACCGCTGATGCACGTTGCGTTCAGGGACAGTTTTTCAGCAAGCAGACTCTGTTTCATAACGTTCCATTATTATCTCATAGCGTTGTGCAACGCAAAGCGTTTTGGAGTTTTGGGATTGTGTATTTGATGAGTTTGATGAGGGAAACCAAGAAATTCCTTTAGCCTCCATAGCATAGCTCTGAGCAGCTCACGGCTCTGCTCCGCCGTTCTAAAAAATATCTTACGCCGACAAATAAAGGTAACAAACCTACTGCTATGACTATAGGGATTATGGCAATGGGCCAATTTGCCAAAATGTTGAACTATCCCTTTAAGAGTGACTAACTAGTTTATCCACGGCCTGATCAAGAATTAATTCTGAACCATCAGTAGTCTGCAGCTTTGTGGCTCGACTTAGTCTCAACATTAAAACCAGTCAGGCATCTTAAAATGGTGGCTGATCATTGTATGTGACATCCCATAACTGTGTGTGTGTGTGTGTGTGTGTGTGTGTGTGTCAATGTCATGTTTCCTTTAGCTACATCTTCCCACCATCAACCCAACCTGGTATCACTCTTGACAAGTGGCACGTGTTTTTCAGTTGGAGCATGAGAGTTGCATAACGTACTATTGTATATCCACACACACACAGAGAGAGAACATCATTGTTGTGTCTGCAAAGTCATGAGTGACCAAGACAAATAAACTGTGTCCATCTCAAATGGAGAAGCCCAAAGAGAGAAGGAGGAGGCTGCAGTGTAGAGATATGGGTCAGATGAACTGTGGTTTTTCACAGTAGTTACAACAGTTTGTCAATTTTATTTTAAAAAAAGAGCAAATAATATATATAATATATTTAAAATGTGTTTTGTTGATATGTTCAATATGTTTGGTTTTTTTTAACAAATCAGCTCTATTTTTGACTTTCTCTCTCAGCTGTTTGATATAACCTAAATGTCTGCGGTGCTTTTTAGTGGATTTTTATCTTATTAATTATTTTATTACTTATTAATTAAGTTACATATTTTAAATCTTTATTTTTTATGCGAGATGCAACAGTGGGACCCGGCTTCATGTGGCTTTTATATAATTTCACCAAAGCTCAAACAGTTAAACCCTCTCTCCATGTTTTTCCCTCTTCCCTCCAGTTTGGCTGCTCTGAGGAACTGAGTGCTGCTCCAGCTGTGCTGACGGGGTTCACAGCTGCGTGGAAGCAGACGTGCTTTATGACGGCGACAGGAGCTGCGTGCGTGTGTGTGTGTGTGTTTCTGTTGAACTGTTCCTACCGGGAGGACTTAATGAGGCTATTGATTACTACTCCCCCTGCTCTATAAATACACAGACACAACGGCTAGAAATACCACCTGAGGAGGGATGAGTCTGTCTCTTGTTCACCTTCCCGTTTCGATCCGTCTCTACTCCCATTTCTATTTTCCCCTCTAATTCCCCATTGGATCTCATCTTACCTTCCTCTTTTTTCCTCCCTTTTCCTCCCTTTTTCACCACCACCACCACCACCTCTCCTGTGTCTACGCCCTGCATTTCCCAAAACACACACATTACATTTATGCTTTGTACAAAAAGAAGAAAACATTTTACAAATTATATAATGAACAAAGACGAAAAATGGAAGTTTTGCTGATCAGTTGTGATAATTATAACGGGGGAACCCCTGTCATAAGGTGAAGGCTATATCAAAGATATGGGTACACTTTCTTTTTAAGTTTTTGGGGGATCTGTCTGAGAAATGGTTTAAATGGACGGTTCTGTAGGGAGGAGGGAGACATGTAAATTATTGTAAGAAAATCATCCATTTCCACTTCGGTGTTTTACGGTAAATATGGCGTCATGTCTTAAACACTAACGGACAATGGTCTCCTTCCTTCCTCAGATCTGTCCATCAACCACTTCACAAACTTTGTATAAAACAGAGGACAACGTGTGTTTCTCATTGTCAAAATGGATGATGTTTCTTTTCTTTCTTTCTTTTTTGTTGTCATTGTTATTATTCGGATTTGTCTGTGTTTTTTTTCTCATGCCTGTCTTCAGTCTTTTCCCTTTGAACGCCTTATTTGGGATGCAGGTGCTTACTTAGGCGCTTCCCCCAACAGTGCCTGAAGGACAGTAGTTTAGAGATATGTCTTTAACTCTGTAGCGTGAAGTTGCCTGATCTCTTATTTTTGGTTTTGGGTGTTTGATTTGAGGTGTTGACACTCTCCCCTTCAGCAACGCCGAAAACCTCATTTAGATATTTTTAGAACCGTCTCTGCTCAAAATAATCCGATCATGCCCACCTGTCTCAGTTTCATCTTGGACTGTTTCAGGAGTGAGACGTCATCTCAGAGCAGGGACGGGACGCACATGCTGGATCTTTTTTTAATTTGACAAGAATCACTCCACACTCTCTCTAATTTGCCCTGTGAACTGCACAGCGGCTTAAAAGTTCATTTGTAAGGTTTCAGGTAAAAGGAGGAGATGTTTTACATCAAGAGCAGATTGAGAGACAGAAGCGTAAAATGTACAAAGGCTTCAGAATGTGTTTAAATTCACAAAACACTGTCCTTCTGTCTTTTTTTCAAGGTCATAGGTCTCTGTGTGAAGTTGCCTGCTAAGTGCTTTGACTGGTTTTGATGCTTCCCTCTTTGCGCTTTCAGTGTAGACACAGGTAGTGGGCCAGGCAGCCTGAAGCCAGACCTCCACCTGGAACAGAGCAGCTTCACCCTCTGTTCACTTCTCTGTCCATTTCAACACGGGGAGGGTTTCTTTATTCCGGGAGTATAGCAGACTTTGCAGCACTTTTGTTTTGTATATCTATCTTGTGGAAATAAAATCTTGCCCTCTGATCGTCGTCTTTCATTTGACAACGTTCAACACAGCAACACAGCAATTTAACACAAATACAGTGGGTTAAAAAAATAAGCAAGAATAAATGCACATAAAACAAAAGGTAAGGCCACAACAACTGATATTAAATATTTGATAATCAAAAGTCAAATAGCCTGAGAAATAAACCATTGCAGCCACTGTGGATAGCGGTGTGAGGTGTATGTAATGTGTCAGGGGACATGAGGACTGCAGAGGTTTGCTGCAGCCTGCAGGTGTCCATAGTTCTCAGAGGACAGACTCCACTGACCTGAAATCCCCTCAGTTCTTCTCTAGCATCAACTTTATTATCTGAACATTTACTGGACCGATTGGTACAGAAGTCTATGGCTCTTTAGACTCCAGGCTCCTGCTTGTCCACTTAATTCATTTATAACTATATAAACTAATTGTGTTTCCATCTGTAAATATTATTTCTGCTTCACATCAAAGTATCAGCATCATCACTGTGAGCTAGTAGCTTGAAAAGGTTGCAAATGTACTACCACCAACTCTGCCCTGCACACCTGTGACATTTTTGTAATTTTAAGCTCATAGCACGACGGCAGCATGGTGGTGCAGTGTCTATTGCCACACAGCAGCGAGGTTCTGGGTTCGATTCCCTGGTCTGGGCCCTTTCTGTGTGAAGTTTGCATTTCCTCTCTGGGCCTGTGTGGGGTCTCTGGCTTCCTCCTGCTGTTCAAGCACATGCACAATCATGCCTGCTGCTGTGAGTATGTGTGAGGTTGTTTGTCTCTATATGTCAGTCTTGGATAGACTGGTGACCTGTCCAAGCTGGTTGGATGGATTACTTACATTAAGACAAACAAAAAATGTATTGCAAGTTTTTTGAAATTCTTTGTTAACATGAGCAAATGTGCATAAATTTGCATAAATTCCACCGTTTTGACGGCACATGTACATATAAAGGTGCTGTGGTGGTACCAGCTTGAAAATTGGTATGAGTTGACTCCAGAGGTCAACCGACAAGAAACCACTTTAAATTTCAAGATGACTGCAATTTTTCAAAATAGCCACATCCTTAGTAGAGCAGGTATGAGCAAACAGTGCATAATCCAATTACGTATGACTAATTTGCATACATACAACACCTGATAGGCTAAATGGGTTCCATTCAGACCTTACATTTTTTAACTGTAATATGTTAACAAGACTGAACAAGACATTTCACCTGCTATACCCAATGTTTAGATCAGGTGTTGGTATGTATGCAAATTAGCCATACGTAATGTCATACCTGCTCTACTAAGGATGTGGCTATCTTGAAAAATTGCAGTCATCTTGAAATTTAAAGTGGTTTCTTGTTGGTTGACCGATGGAGTCAACTCATTCCAATTTTCATGTTGGTACCACCACAGCACCTATATACATGTGCCGTCAAAATGGTGGAATTTATGCAAATTTGCTCATGTTAACAAAGAATTTCAAAAAACTTGTAATACATTTTTTGTTTGTCTTAATGTAAGTAATAAACTCAGTAATTTTCATATAGATATCTAAAGATTAAAATTTTACCCTATTCACATGAGAAAAATTATTAATAGGCGTATAAATGGGATATATTTGGGTCTTTTTCTAAACTTGGGATACTTCGGGGCTTTTTTTCCCCTCACTCAGGACATGGTGAGGATACAAAATCAGTTGAGTTTGTTTCTGTTGCAATTTGTTCAACCTTTTTTCATAAAATGACAGGACTACATCTCTTATTCTAAAGAACAACTGCATGCTAATTGCCCTGTGTCTGTTTGATGTGTAAATGTCTGATACATCTATTTTGTGTGGTACTGTAGGCTTAGGCTATAATAATAAATCCCAGGTCTGAGCTGTGGTCTGACTCCACAGTACCTGTAGTCGTGGCAACACTGACCCCACAGTGGGTGTCACAAAAGCCAGACTTGGGATAGACAGGTCTAAGTCATCTGTTGCATGAAGCAGTGTAGTTCTTGTCTTTTTTTTGTTCAGATGGACTGTGGTCCAGTGAATTCTAGATGGCTGGTTGAGGAACTGCACCCAACCAAGGAGGTTCAATTACCCAACTAAGCAGAACATGTTGTGTTTCGGAAAAATTCACAGAAACAAGAACGATTTACTGTTTTATTTGAGGAGTGACACAATAAAAAAAAATTAAATTAAATTGATTTGGGTAAAAATTACTGTGGATGTCTAAAAACCTTCTTCTAAATTATAGCAAAATTACCACACATGAACCATGTTTTTTTTCCCCTGCTGCTCAGCACAGGTGTCACTGTTTAATCATGTTACCATGGTAACACTAGACTTAGGTCTGAGTGAGCCTATGGGCAAGGTGTGTTATAATCATAGTCTGGTTATAATGACTCAGTCTTTATCCCTTGCATCAGACTGAGCTATGAGCAAACTGAAGACTGGACCAACAGTACAGACCAGACTAAAGACTTCTTCAGCTGCAGTGCATTGACCTGATGGGCCACCTTAACCATAATAATGGAACAGTTTCATGAATGAATAAAGTAAGAAAAAACATTGGTGCAAATGACTTGCTCGTGCTGAAACATTTTGATTCCACACAGACTCTTTACGTCAGTTTTTGTCATGGTGAAAATATATCTGTAATCCTTAGCCTACTGTCTTTGCATCATCTGATTATACATGAGTTCAAACGTTAGTTTTGTGTTCAGTCTGAACACTTTCCTGTGTTGAGTATTTGTAAAAATCCAGGCCATGGCCCTGTTTGTGACCAGCTGTTACCCAACCGTCTGACCGGGGGTAACGCTGTGTAGACCGCTGCTAAATTGGCGTTTGAGGACAGTGCTGTTGGATTAGTCATCATGGCTGCTTACGGTCTCATTTGCAACACAACACAAGGCAGATCATAACCACTGCTCTGAGACAGTTCATGAATATTCATAGAGATGCAGCGAGTTCACACACAGAGGTAAACACAGGTTGCCGTGTTGCCTGGGTAAACAGCAGGACTGCAGCACGCACAGCAAATACTCCTGTATATTATGAAAGTTCATTATGTCCGAATGTGATAATTAGTTTCCTTTTTTCTTTTTCAAGGCGTGTTCTTCCACCTTCTTCAGAAGAACACGCCAAAACTATTAACAAAGATATGAAACACTTCTTGTCTTAAAAAAGAAAAAAGGAAACTAAATACTCCTGTAATTTCTCAGTGCAGCCATCACAATATGAAGATGGGCAATGATGGAATATTTGACTGAAGGGCTGTTTTGATTCCCTCTTCACTCTCTGTCACTCTTCTCCTGCCACCTCCCTCCTTCACTGTTTGTGAAGTAAATCATGTTGTAAATTATCATTCCATTGCAAAGTAATTAGACAGCTCAGGGAGGGGAGCAGCGCAGGCGCCTGGCACAAAATGTGCATGCCTGACAGCCCAACAACTCCCAACAACTGGCTGTCACGCCATGAAATGTCAGAGAAGAGGCCGGAGCAGCCACCCCAGCAGGTTGTTTTTGGTGTGTAGTGCACTGAATGTTTCCACTGAGGACTCCCCTGACTCCCCCCCGCCTCCTCCCTCTCTGGAAGCCTTGACTCATGGCCATGGTGACAGAAGGAGGACGCACAACTCATGAAAACACAATAGATGATGAATAAGCTGTCCCAGGACTGACTTTTAACACAGTGAGCAGTGATAGTTAATATCCAGTTTGGCTCGGTGGGTGGTGTTCTCATGGAAAAAGACTGACCTGGTGGTGACCTCACTGACCCTCCACTGGGGAAGTGGTTACAAAGTGAAAATGATTATTAAATTGCGAGTTACTCTAAAAATATGTGGCCTGCAGGCAGGGTTATGCTGACAGACTGGAATTCCCTTTTGATAACAAATTCCTTCGTGTTGGAGGCGGTGTCAGGTTGTCCCGTTGTGGCTGCTGTTTCAGTATGACAAGCAAACAATAGTGTATTTGGCTGCAGGTGTGTAACATGAAACTGCTTGTGAGGTGTGAGTGCATTAATACCACAGTGATCGATGGGCAGGGTCCAGAAACTGAGTGAAAACCTGGTTAAACTGGATAATTCAGAGGAGACAATAAGACTGTGGGACATTGAAAGATGAGCATCAACATGAACATCACATCATCAGGGGGTGCATGAGTTTAACATGTTGTGTTTTGTTTTACTGCTTCATCACTGTGTTTTCAGTTTCTATAGCCATTCCACCATTTTCCTTTGTTCAGAAAATTAAATACATGTCTCCATGTGTCTGTGAGTGATGGATAATCCCTGGCTGCGCCCCACGCCCCCATGTGGATACTAATCACGGTGTTCCCTCTCCCATGTGACCGCCCCTGCTCATTGGCTGACGGGTGTTGACGCTTTGGGCCGCTCCAACTGGATTAATGGAGGGCTCCGTCAAGCTAGCCGGAGTTAGGGGGGGAAGGACCGGAAGTAATAAAGGTTTTATTTAAAAATAAACGGATTTAAAGGGGACATATTATGCTCATTTCTGCTTCTTGACATGGTACCTTGATGTCTAAAAGTAATGTTAGTAACATGCTTTGGCCAGAAAAACCAAAGCACCAGTTTCACAGCCCTGCTCTAAACGGTCGGTTTATCTTCGCTCTGGTAGCTGAGGTAACCATGGAAGTGAGGGCTTGAATATTCACATCACCCGGCTTGTGATGTAATAAGCGGGTGAAATTAAAACGGCTTGTCAAGAGACACATTTTCTGACTATGGCAGTTTACAAAATGTTGACGTAGTTGTCAAAACTGACGTTTAAGGGGTGAGGAGGCACTCTGGATACGCAAATACACATACTAAAGCAATGAAAAAGTGAGTTTTGCAACAAACCCAACGAAGCAAGACACAAACCTTATAATGTTAGCTGATGATAAACTAACATAGGCCTACCTGATTTCGCACTGTAGGCCTACATCAACATACAAGCTTTTAGGGCAAATTGTAAAAATGAAAGAATATAAAACAACAATGTAGCGTACTGGCAGTTGAATTTTACATTAAGTTACACAGAGGACATTTGGCTTTCCAGGAATATTACTTTATCCTGTTAATCCCATGGTGGCCCAGAGATCAATGCTATGTAATTCAAGGAAACACACATAAGACACTTCATCAATCTGCTCTGAAAATACTTTCAACAGTGTTTCCAGGGACACAATATGTGGTGACTGTGGTGGGCCACGCTTTCCTTCAAGGCTTCTTGATTGAAGTTGTGAAGACAGTGGTGTTAAAATATAAAATTAGTTTGTTTGGTTCACCACTATGTTTCAGATGCAAATGTTTAGGCCTACTGATAGTCTTTAGTTGGGTCTGTCACTTTCTGTGTATCCAGAAACACTTACAGACTGAGCAAATTGGTGTCCTTGCATGTGTGTTCTTATATTATAAAACCTCAAGTTCCATTTAAAGCAGAAGTAAGCGATGCGGTCGTTTTGGCTAACTTGTCAGCCGATGGAGTTAGCAGCCCCCGCCCTCGTCATGGATCTATTGGTCCTCGTCCCTACGTCACCACATTCACGCACATCCCTTGGCTGCACACACAGAGAGGACTGCCCCTTTATGCCGTTCTCTCTCCTCATTGGATAAAGGTTGTAGGATACTAGAGCACTGGAAAAGAGAGTAACGACACGCATTGGTTCAATGGAAGCGCCTCCTGATGGAGGAATATGGGTATTGCAAAAGCGCCCAAGAACTGACATCTCTGCATTGTTGGTGAATGAGCAAGTGGTATTTTCAATAATTTAAGGACATTTATAGATCACCCACGTTAATAGCATCATTGAGGACCCTTTACAGATAAATATTAACACATGGGCAAGTAAAAAAAAAAAAAAAAAATAGTTGTCTACATTAATGTTTCAATCTACATTTTGTAATAAACAAATTATAAGTATAATTTGATATGACCAAGACACCTAAAAACAAAAACACGGCCGTTTTCATCAATTTACAAGCAAGTGGGCAACACACATACATTGGAGTGAATGAGTTTTCTGGGCGCTTTTGCAATACCCATATCCTGCCACTAGGGGCGCAAAACCCTTACCACGGGAGTCAATGGTGGTGTCCTTACTCTCTTTTAAAGTTTTCTCCTCGGCTTACAGCAAAGCAGAGTGACTGACAGACCCGTGTTTCACTTAATATAATACATCCATGGTTTCAGACCAAACACTCTATATAAGAGATTGCTGTCGGAAGACAGAACTATTTAAGACGAATATTAACACAAACATTCCGCTTACTTCTGCCTTAATGTTCCTCGAGAATATCATGGGCTTTTATTTTGGTGTTTCGCGACCGGAAGTACGTGTGTGACTCAGGCTACCTTGACTGAAGTAGCTCCGAGCCGCAAGCAAACCGCAGCCGGGCTACGATGCTCAGTGTTCCCATCAGCCGCGGAGACAAGAGCACGGAGGACGGGGCGAAGCTTCGGTTCGTCGACACGGCCGCGGTAGCGTCGAGCAGACAAAGGAGAAGCCGGTAGAGAGCTGTGTGTGTGTGTGTGAGTGCGGGTGTTTCCTGCCTGTGTGCCGGGGGGGGGGGGCCGCTGCTGCTGCTGTGGAGCTGGGCTCGGCTCGGACAGGGCGGGGTGATGTTCAGGTTCCGGTATAAAGGCGGCGAGAAAATGAGAACCAGACAAGATGTGGAAGCGGCCGCCGACGCTGCTGTTGATTTATCTCGGAGACTAGAATGAGAAGCTGAGCGCGGCGGTGTCACAGGGCGGTGTAACCGTCTGGGGGAGGCCGCTGGCGGAGGAGAAGCGTGTCTCTGCGGCGCCCCTCCACCCCCTGTCAATCAATAACATGAGGACGCTATTTACACTCTGTTGTCTCTTCCTGATCACCGGCGGAGCGGACCGGGTGTGGGCCACCGGAAACCTGACAGTGGACAGCAGCGAGCAGACCAACCTGACGGCCGACAGCAGCAGCAGCAGCAAGTACATCAGGATCGGAGACGGCTCATCGCAGGAATTTGAGTTTCCTGAAAACACCAACGGCGTGATTGTAATCTCCAGCCAGTACCGGAGCGCCGCGGCCAGCAGCAGGAAGGGCCGCCAGAGCTGGAAGCAGACGGTGAGGGTCCGCTCCATGGACCCGGAGGTCCTCTCCATCCTCAACGTGACGGACAGCGGCCACACGGGTCCGGCCAAGAGCTACATCATCAGCATCCGCTCCGGGTTCCCGGGCACCGCTCAGCTAGAGATCCAGCTGCTGGACCTGGACCAGGACTCGGTGCCGGTTCTGATCGAGGAGAGGAAGGATTACTCCATCATCGTGGCGCCGGGTAACGACGACCCGGCCACCCGGCTCATCCAGGCGGGTGGTGGCCTGTCCCACTTCTCGGAGAACCCCGTGCTGTTCGCCTTGCTGCCCCTCATCTTCGTCAACAAGTGTGCCTTCGGCTGCAAGGTGGAGGTGGAGGTGCTACGGGGTCTCCTCAGGAGCCCTGTGCCCCTGCTCCTAGGGGTGGTGGGCCAGTTCTTGGTGATGCCGCTCTACGCGTACTGTGTGTCCCAGCTGGCCTCGCTGCCCAAAGCCCTGTCCCTGGGCCTGGTCATCACCTGCTCTGCTCCCGGCGGGGGGGGCGGCTACCTGTACAGCCTGCTGCTGGGGGGGGACGTCACCCTGGCCATCTCCATGACCCTGGTCTCCACCGTGGTGGCGGCAGCGGCCATGCCCTTGTCGTCGGCTCTGTACGGCCGCTTACTGGGCGTGCACGCGGCCCTGCACGTTCCATTCGTGAAGATCCTCGGGACCCTCCTGTTCATCGCCATCCCCATCTCTTTGGGCATGCTGGTCAAGCTGCGGCTGCCCGCCCTCACGCGCGTCCTGCTGGCGCTCATACGCCCCTTCAGCTTCGTGCTCATCGTTGGAGGCATCTTCATGGCCTACCAAATGGGCGCGTCCATCCTGGCCAACGTCAAGCCCCAGATCGTGGCGGTTGGGGTGACAGTGCCTTTGCTGGGGCTGGTGGTGGGGGCCGTGCTGGCCAAGCTGTCCGGCCTGGCCCCGCCGCAGAGGAAGACGGTCAGCATCGAGGTGGGCGTCCAGAACAGCCTGCTGGCCCTCGCCGTCATGCAGTTGTCCTTTCGCCGGGCCGAGGCCGACTTCGCGTCCCAGGCACCGTTCATCGTGGCCCTCAGCAGCACCTCGGAGATGCTGCTCATCGTCCTCGGATACTTTGCCCAGCGGAGGTTGTGTGGTTCTGCCGTCCCCAGGAGTGACGCTTGATTGTAGCTGCAGTTCTGTTTTGTTTTGTTTTTTTGTTCCGAACTTTTTGACGAATGAACCCTTTCAAAAACCTGTGGAAAATTTGGTGTCCCACAATCTTGGCTACAAGACGCCCCAACAATCACCAATCCAGTCATCACTGTTGTTGTACACAGGACAGTGAACAGACTTTTTGTGGTTCTTTTGTCGTTGTTTTCGTATTTTTCATGAAAACCAAAGGCCTTTTACCCCTCTGAGACCTTTTTGTGTGAATTTTACACGATGTACTTTTTAAATCAGATTATACTGTGAGGTACTCAATGTAAATATTCCTAAAAAGAGAAATACCTATAAAAGAAAAAGATATTTTTCTACCAGATTACTTTTTGTAATCAAAAAAGGAAAAAAAAAATCAATTTGTATCATGTTTACAAGAGGTCCATGTGTCTTAGCACAGGAAGGGAGGGGGGAGGATTCAGGTGTTAAGTATCAAATGGGAACATGATGATGATGATGATGATGATGATATTTTGAAAGTATTTGCCACTGATTGTGTTTCCTGGATCTGCAAATCCATGTACTTGAATATTAGAAAGGAAGAAATGTCAATAAAAAAAAAACATTGTCAAAGCAGATGAAGTTTGTCAAGACTGTGTGAGCAGAGAAACATGTGGAACAGGTCAACGTTGCTGTTTGCTGTAAGAAAACCATGAGCAGTTCAACAGACTTGTGACAACCTGCAGCTGTTTGCACTCTGAATGTTTGGTTTCACACATGGAGAAGCTGACGGTTGTTCACTGTAAAGAATCGTTTCACTTTCTGTTGAAATTCCTGTGAAGGGGATTTTGTCCAAGTTACATTCAGTCATATTTATCAAATGTTATAAACTTCTCATAGACAACATGAATGATGAAGATAAACAACAGCTATTCAACAAATCCAACACTGACAGGGTCTTTTCCAAATGGCCAGTTGCTCCAGAAAACAAGTAGAAACATGTTTTCACTCCTACACTAATTGTATACCAGGAAGATGTGCTAAGCTGTAGATTGTTTTTTTCACTGAAACCTTTTACCTAAGTAGAACAAGACTCTTCACCAGGATCAATTAAAAGTTCTGCATTTTAAATTGATGCTTCATACATCACGACTTCTAAGAGGGAGATGTGCTCTTCACTAACACTTATCTGCTTCTACATAAGGAAACTTTTACCTGTGCTGCTCAGTACAATGAAAATGAACAAAATTGTATTTATTTAAAAAGCAGAGAGGCTCGAGTGTAAAATGTCTGTCCAGAAAAGGTGTCCCCTATTAGTAATCCACAGGACACACTGTCAACAGCTCTCTTAGGGATTATATCTTTGGTATGAAACGCTTTCGGTTTAGTGTGGCTCATTCAGAGTCGTGGGAAAGAGTTTTTTGAAATTTATTTTTGTCACCACAACCCTTCCCCTAGTTTAGCTGGTGGAAATTGTTTACAGAAAGAAAGAAAGAAACTGCTAGATACCAGTAGTGGTAAATGAGATGGGATGTGTTGAAGACATAAACTAATTCGAGGAGAAATGGAAACTAGTGTTGAATCGGAGTAGATTAAAAGGAAGATGTATGCTAAAGGTCAGCATGGCGCTGTATATCTGTGTCTGCTATTGTAACAGAGAACAAGGTCCAGTTTTTATCAGCTTCCTCTGTGTGGGCCCGCTTTGTGTTTCAACAAGAGCTGAACTGGCTGCTGGCTATCAGGTTAAAACTCAGAAAATGTGCTCACAGGTCACAATCAACACCACGACTTCTCTTATCTGAGACAACATGCAGGGTTTTTATAGGCGGGTATTTTTGTTGTGCAGACTGCACTTCCTGTTTACGTGTGGACTTCATGTGCTTTCGTTTACAGGTTTTCTGATGGGAAGTTTTGTAGTGGAAACTAAGAGTTCTGCCCCCTTGGTTTGACTGAGCCCAGCGGATCTGCCTGAGCTCTCAGGAATGTAGCACAGCTGTAAAGCCTCCAGGCTGAGCTGGGCTTGTTTGGTATAAGAGTCTGAGTCCATACTGTAGCGTTTTGACTCCTGTGGTCTCCTCCACACAGGAGGGGGAAGTCCAGGTCTCTGCCCCAGACAAGTGAATGATGGTTTTTTTTTAAACAGAGCAACGTGATCTCTCTGAGTCACGACCTCTTTCCACTCCCTTGTACATTAAAACATTTCTTTTTTTTTTTTAGGATTACTATTGATTTTTGCCCCCAGGGACATGTGTCATAGACAGACATGTTCCCTGACCCACATGGGTGTAACCACAGCTTAACACATCCATGCAATTAGTGGACTTTTCATGGGCACAAAGCCAGTTTTCATCCTTTAAAAAAATATATATATTCATTCTTTTACTTTTTGCTATTCAATACTAATTTTGAATACATTTTACTGTCACCTAGAAAGAAAAAAAATCTTCCTATGAACAAGGCTCATGAATTTGTTTTTCATAATCCATCCATTTCCTCCATCTTTTTTTTCCTCTTACCATTTTGTCCTGCATGGTCGCCTATTCATAATCGCCTATTCATAATTTCACCATGCATTTCAAAACAGAAATCCTTTAAATTTTTCTTCTTCACTTCAATTGGCATATCCTGCCATATAATGAGCGAGAATGCAGATAACTCAGATTTTGACTATAGCTCCTCAATGGAAATGGATTTCTTTTGATTAAAGGAACAAAATTGTGGAAATACAATAAAACCCTGTGATTTGATCATGTAATAGGAGCAGCTGTTAAGTGGGTGGATCATTTTTGTTGCAGATTGTTTCTGTACCGGAAAAACACAAAATTCATGGTTGAATGTGGTGGTTTTCATATCTGGTGCTCTTTGTGTTTGAGCTAACATGCTATTAGAGCTGGTAAGTGTTCAGGCTGTGATAATGACCTGTTTCCTCAACCTTTATTACAGGCACACACATGCACATGCACGCACACACATGCAAACACGTGCACACACAGGAAATCCTGCTGAGACCCAGATCCAGTCAGTCCTTAATCAAACCGTTGCCCACCTACTCAGACGTCCAGCGACAGTGGCTCCCTCATGATTCAAACAAGAGCTGCCACTACTGCTGAACGTGTGTGTGTGTGTGTGTGTGTGTGTCCTCAGATGTCAGTGTGTGTTGTTGCTCATGGTGCTGACAGCTGATGATGCTCTGCCGTGCTGGTAGATTTGCACTCAGCCCTGTACATCAGCACTCCTGTTTACATTTCTATCCTGCACATTAGGGGCACAATAGGAAGAGAGAGCCCTTAAAAATTCATGAGGACACATTGCATTAAGTTTTCATGAGTTCCTTTCACTGGCTCCCATGAGACAGTTTTCCTACTGCTTGCTGCAATAAAGCTGGGAAGTCCACAAAATACGTGGGTGGCTGTGGTGAGAGGAGAGAGGAGCTCTCTGCACACTGAGGGAGAGGAATGATCTTCTTCACTCCCACACAACAAGATGGAGCCTGCTGCTATACAGTCACCACACTCAGGGTGATGTGGCGAGGCATGGTATACACTGCAACACCTTGAATGAATCAAAATCTTATTTGTTCAATGATGGATAGAGCTCATTACTATGTTATGCACATCACTGGCTGCTCCTTTTTTTTTTTTTTTTGCTTGTGACGTAATAGATAACAGAGTCGTTCAGGCTTTCAAAACCAGGTCAGATCCATCTTACAAAAATGGGGAAGCCCACATTGCAGTCACACATGTCCTTACATGCCCTGTGTCCTATTTAGTGTACACACACAGTAGAAAGATTACAGAATAAAGTAAGAGCAAGCTTTTAAATGATTTAATGCATACTGATACTCAGATTGTATCTGTGTTTTTCATTGATACTGTTCTGTCCAAAAAAAGCGCAATTGAAAATGGAACTGCTGCGATTGTGTGAAATCATAAGAGTCTACAAGAGACATACTTTGACCACCAAAATATAATAATTTTGTTTTTGAGATTGAATTTGAAGAAGTTTCCTCAATGTGTCATTGATCTGTTAGTTTGTTAAATTTATGTTAGAGCGATGTTTCTGGACACATGGTAAATTTAACATGAATATTCTTTTGCTCGCCCCCCCCTTTTTTAAGCCTGTGTTTGTTCTCTTCCACCTTGCTTCTAACTGCTTGTGGTCTAGTCAGACAACAGTTGCCTGCTGTAGCTGAAACAACACTATGAGTGGTAGCAGGAGTGAAAGAGAAAGTTAGAGGCCAGAAAACCAAACAATAAGTAAGTCTTGTTTGGCATTTGCACAGCATAGGATCACATTGAACCTCTGCAGGTGGTGATAGTAGCGGTCCAGTTAATCAGTGGAACGGTGGAGAGCATCCACCAGACATGTAGTGGGTCATCGGGAGTGCTTGTGACATCACTGAGGGCAGCAGCCACCCACAGCATGACCTTTTCACACTGCCACCGATAAGGAGACACCACAGGAGCCCAACAAGGACAAGAGATCAGGTTTTTTTTTTTTTTTTTTTACCCAGTAGGCCATCAGGCTTATGACTGAGGCTCACCACCACCACAGACTGACCTTTCACCTTGAGAGGTGCAAGAGTTCACCTCACTCTGCCCATACACTCTCACACACAGATAGATAGGCACATAGGCATGAACCACTTGGCGACCTCTTCTTACATTTCATCTCCACAGACTCCTTACACACACTCCAGTCTTTATGTCAACATGAAGAATCTATGAACATTGTCAGTGCAGTTGTGTTGTATTCTTGTTATCTGTATCTTTTCTTCTGTCTTTTTGTAATTTAGTCATGCATGACAGCAGTGGTCTGTAACTCATCTGTTTACCTCTTGTCTGTTCTTCCATCTCCTGATAATTTGTTATGCAGTTTGTTCCACTGATATATAAATGGATAGATAATATATCTATTATGTATTTTTAATGTATCACTGTAATCTGGATTAAATTTTAACACAAACATCCTCGATTTACAGATATTCGAGGAGCTTTAAAACTCCGGGATGGTTTTTGGTTGTCCCGGCACCCGTCTCTTCTCTGATTGGCTGTGGAGCTGACCAATAGCAGCGGAGAGCGCGAGCAGCAACATGAAAGCAAAGACGGTGATGAAAGAAAGAGAGCGAGCACCATGACAGGTCGTAGGAGGAGGACGCAGCTTTGAAACACAAACAGGGGCAATTAACTCTCTGAAACACCGTCAATGGATTAATTTCACAGCGATAAGCGGCGCAGACGTCTAAGTGTTTTGTAAACAATGTCAGTGAGCGCAACGTGTGACTCCGTCATCCAGGAGAGGAGCCTGTCCAGCCTCCTCGGTGAGTCTGCTACCAAGCCAGACAAACACACTCAGGATACCTAACCTAACCTAACCTAACCTAACCTAACCTTTATCTGGGTTACAACATTGCTGATGCCTTCAGGTCATTTCAGTTACAGCCGTGTCCACTGGTGATTTTCAACAAGGTGAAATCTAGTTAAACGATATACCATTACGACCTCAAATAGATAAAGTATCACACAAAAAAATCCGTTAAAAATAAGTCAGACTAGTGATATCATATAAATAACAGCACAAATTATCACTTTATTGAATAATAACTCACTAGTCAGTAGTTTTGCCTGTTGACAGGTTTTGGATCGGACCCTCTAGTTAACCTGCTCCGGAGCTGGGTGTGTCAGTATCAGTTGCCATGGTGATCAACCCTGGTAACAAGTGAACCACAGTCATAGGACTAAAAAGCCCTGAAGTTACCTTCTTCATAGTACAACTGGGCTCTGAACCACTTTACTTGATGACAGAAGGAGCAGCATTGAACAATGTGAATATGACCTGAAGCTGAAACACACAGTCACCTGCCCCCTGTGCTGATGTTAAAATAACCTCCTTCAACCACTGACATGTTGAACTGTCAGGTGGAATTTGGTGTGAACCTCAAAATAATCATCCCCATTGACATTGGTATCCACAAAATCAGTCATTTAAAGTATATTATGAATTCATTATTGATTTGTTATGCTGTGTATCTAAAAATGTTCAAGCATCATTTCTTATCCCTGTTGTGGTACCAGCTGGTCATGTGGTGAAGAGGCCGAGGCTGGAGGATGGTCAGCGGCTGCAGGAGGCAGCGATCCAGCTGCTGGAGCAGCAGCAGAACATCTGCAGTCTGCTCAGGGAGGTCGGGGTGAGTCATGTGACCTCAGGACCATGAGTGAAGAAGACCAACAAAAATTAAACATCTATAATAATCCTTTTTTAATTTTTTTTTATTTTATTTTTTACAATTTTAAAGAACTTGCAAAACAGATTCAGACTTTCACTTGTATGTTATTAATAATTGTGTTTTTCACACTTCTTGTAGCATCAAGATCAATGCAGCGTTCTTTACTCTCAGGATGGAGAGCAGCAACCAGGAGTGTCCAACGGTGTCTCGTCTTCTCTTGTCAGGTCACTGCTGGGTGAGTCAGACTTTGTGCTGTACATTAGTTTTCCAAAGTTGAAATGGAAAGTCATTTGATACACTCTGGGCCAGAGACATACTGCTGGATACAATCATTACTAAACAAAGAGCTGTCAAAGAATGAGAGGAGAAGAGAAGTGTAGCACTACTTTCTATTTGGACTTGCAACACCAAATATGTTTTCATCACATCCCTCTCAGTATTAATGTGCTAGACAACTGTCAGTTTTCAGATGGTGGTCTGTTGCTGTGTATGATATGGTCCCTGCCCTGACATGAACCACATGGTATGAGCGGGAGCCTGTGTTGTGTTACCTGTGGACAGTGAGTGAGCTGAGGCATCAGGCCACACAGCTGGGTGTCCCGGTGGTGGGGCTGTCAGTGAGGACGGTGCTCCAGAGGCTGAAGGAGATAATGGACACTGAAGAAGATGAGGACGAGGACAAGAGGAGAGAGCTGCTAACTTCTGCTCAGCGAGTGAGTATCTATCTATCTATCTATCTATCTATCTATCTATCTATCTATCTATCTATCTATCTATCTATCTATCTATCTATCTATCTATCTAGTAGTAGTAGTAATTTATTTGTCCCCGTAGGGAAATTGAGTTGCAGCAGGTCACACACTTGGCATTTCATCTAAAACAACACAGATAAAAACAGCACAGTAGACAACTTTCACACATAGATTAACAACACTCATCATCAGTAGGAATCACACTTTTTATGTTAGTCTCAGCCTTAACCTGATCAGGCTAGGAGGTGACTAACAGTGACTGAGGCACAAAAGAAAATTTTGCTCTGTTTTAGCAGGACCGTTGCTAGGAATTCTGGGCCCCTGAAAGAATACTAAAGTGGGCCCCTACCCCCTAACCTTTCCACTTTTTTTTTTCTTAGACTACGTATGTATTATCATTTTTTATTTAGCCTACTTTGTTTTGATGCTAATGCAGCATTACTATGAGTATTAGTCAGGGTCTTATGCAGAAATAAATCAGTCATACAAAGATTAGACTACTAGGGTTTTTCGTGGGCCCTACTGGGCGCTGGGCCCCTAGAATTATCATCACCTTTCTCCCCTATACAACGGCCCTGGGGCCTCATTTATCAAAGAGCGTGTAAAAGTCCTCTTAAATTTTCAGTACGACGGAAAGGCAAAATGTGCGTACGACCAAAAAATATACACTCTTTTCAGATCTATCAAACTCCGCGTACACACGGCTGCACGGTATTTCCCTTGATAAATCACACCGGACCTGAGAAAAGCGTGGATGAGAACACGCCTCATACCCAGCCCCCTAAACGGCCCCACGCAACCATATGTGGTCAATGCAAATCAGTACGTGCATATTAAGTAGCCATGTGCGCTCTGGAAACCTGTGGAATGACGTCAGTGGAAGACGGTGAAGACAACAGACGGACGGAGAGCGGAGAAAGAAGCGGAATTTCTCTGAAAGCGAGATACACGGTAACACGGCAATATCAGTCAGAAACATCATCTTGCATTGAAAGGCTTCAATAAAAACAAAAAACTCCCAAATCTAAATGAAACAGAACAGAAAGAAGAAGAATCATATTTATTCTGCCCCTTATTTTAGATTATGTCATAATAATTTAAAGCAGGGTTTCCACTGCCAGTCAGTACTTTGCACCCCTTTCCACTAACCCCCAACTTCCGTTCACTGGAAGACTTTGATTTTCATTTGTGCATAGCTATATATTTAAAAAAAAAAAAAAAAAACATTGAAGTCCACCAGTCTGTGACTTTTCCTAAAATGATGTTGGGCAGCACCCAGTTTTGTTAAATACAATAAATATTATTCACACAAAAAATATCGATCATGTTTTCTCATTTGCTTTGATTTGCGCCGACATTATTGGGCTTGCTGCTTGCTTGTGTGTGTCCAGTCTGGCTACGTAACACACGCACGTCGCAGAAATTATTTTCCAGACTGGACAGACTGGTTGTGGAAGAGGTGTAGTCTACATGCAGGGGAAAATATCAATATGATATCAAAAGAAAACGAAATTCGTTTTATAAAGCCAGTATTTAGGAGCAAACTAGTGTAAATGCACAGGGAAAAATCTGAGTCGCTGTGCTTTTCATGTAAAGTGCCGACGTCAACACGTGTGCGGTGGTGGGGGGGGGTCATCATCACCACCACTTGCTACTTCAAACAGTGTCCGCTAGGGATGTCCCGATCCGATCACGTGATCGGAAATCGGGGTCGATCACGTGGTTTCAGACTCGATCGGAATCGGACGTTACATCCCGATCAGGAATCGGATATATTACATATCTACATGTCAGGGTTTTCCTATCTGTCTAAAGCGAAGACGGGCCGCATGGGGGGCATTCAGATGTATCATCTTTTGCACTCTCAAACACATTACTTTTACTGTAGACGTTCGTCATGTGCGCTCATTACCCAAAGCGACGCGCATTCGGTGCAGCGTGCTTGTGTTTTGTGCATGGTCTGTGGCGCACAGCTCCACGGTGTGTGTGTGTGGCTGCGTTGTCGCGGACAAGTAACGATATGAAATGACGGCGCTTGCTGTTTGTTTGTGTGTGTGGCTGCGTTGTTTCACTGCTGACTTCCAAGCAGCTTGTTGTTGATGTTTGAGCGCTACACACACCTGCAGCAACAACAGTCACTGCAGCTTCTACTGAGAGCGAGTCCGACGTAACGCACGTGAGACCGACACACGGACCGACCGCGCAGATGTCGCGGACATTGTTAAACTTCTCATACTGTTGAATAAAAAAACTACCGTTGTGTTGCGTGATGGCAGATACAGAACCAGGTATTTATTTAAAGTTAGAGAGGGAGAAGGAGCAAGGTGAGCTGGGTGAGGGAGGGAGGGAGGGAGGGAGGGAGGGAGGGAGAAGGAGCGGAGTGAGTGAGGGAGGGAGAGGGAGCGAGGTGAGGGAGTGGGGGGTTGAATGGCAGACAGGCAGGAGAGGGTGGGATCAGGGGAGAGAGGCTGGTGATTGAGAAAGACATGATAAGCTATTTTATTTTTGACCAAATGTTCTTGTTGTTGGCTTATGGATAACGGCATTAATATTATACTGTGGAGCTACTGTGCTAATATACATTGAGAGTTTACAATACTGCAATAAATGTCATGGGCTTGTTATTGAGGTAGAGTATTATTGTGAGATTGTGATATTGTTACATCCCTAGTAGAGCACAAAGAACAGAAAAATAGTGGGATGATACAGTTGATCTACATTTAAAAACTTTACTGCATTGCCAAAGTATCGGATCGGGACTCGGTATCGGCAGATACTCAAAATCAAATGACTCGGACTCGGACTCGGGGGCAAAAAAATGTGATCGGGACATCCCTAGTGTCCGCGCTCCTCTCTCCCTCGCATACTGCAGTTCTCTGACTAAGCAGCGGCGTCGCCAATTCCTCTTGTTCTTCAAAAAGCGTGTAAATGCCGGTACGCCATGGTCGGACTGGTCGTAAATTTTTGCTCTTACTCCCGACAAGTTTTGGTTTGATAGATCCCAAATTAGGCGGAGAAAAGTGCGTACGCACAAAATGGGGGAAAGAGCGTGTAAAAAAGCGTGTATCCACAATGATAAATGAGGCCCCTGGTTTTTAGTAAACAGAGGGGGGCGGTATCATCGCCCGGATGGAAGAGGGTTAAATGGGGGGGTGCCTTTGGTCACCTATAATATTCCTTGCCTTTTTCTCTGTCCTATCTCTGTAGATGTCTTCCATACATGGAAGAGTGATGCCCAGCAATTTACTAGATATGGATATAATTTCTCTAACCCTTTTTTTCTGTTCCTCTGTGGCATTGCCAAACCAGCAAGTGATACAAAAGGAAAGGATGCTTTCAATAAAGGCACATGAAAACATTTGGAGCATTCTCCTTTCAACATTAAAAGACAGAAGTTTCTTTAAGTGGAACATTCTTTGTTGAGACTTGGTGCAGATTTGATCTGTCCACTTGTCCCACTTAAGCTTGCTGTAGACCACAATCCCTAAATATTTAAATTCACAAACTTATTGTATTGGCTTTCCATTGATTAAGGTTACTGTGTTAGGGGCTTCTTCTTTTCTGAAATCAATACACATTTCCTTGGTTTTTGATGGATTGAGGAGAAGGTTTGACTTTTCGTACCTATCTATCTATCTATCTATCTATCTATCTATCTATCTATCTATCTATCTATCTATCTATCTATCTATCTATCTATCTATCTATCTATCTATCTATCTATCTATCTATCTATCTATCTATGTATGTGTGTCCATATACACACACCATGGAGACAACAAAACTGAGACGGTTGACTACATGTATCACTCCACCTTACCACAAAGTTAAAACATCACATTAATGGTTATTTTGTAACTCAGATTGTACAAACTAGAATTTAATGAAATGATGTCTGGTTGTCAGGAAAGGAAATGAAAGAGAGTAAGACTGGACACTTCAGTGCACACCTGAATGAACATGTAGACAGAGTAGCAGCCAGTGTGAAGATCAAGATCATGAAAATGTTTGTGTTGCTTAGCAGCTGTCCACTTGCAGAACTATTTATGTTGGCTGTGCCAACAAAAATAAACATACAGTACAACCCATGACCTATTGTTGCTTACCATCGTTAACTCTGGAGCTCGTAGAACTGTTGTATAAAAGCCACTGTCGGACACGTCACACTCACATATTAGGTTGTAATGAATATTTGACACAGCTTGATGCAGGTTTGTTTGTATCACATGGTCTCTGTGCAACATGTGATGCTCTCCTTGGATTCTTCACCTGTGACCTAAAGTTAGTTAAAATCACAGTGTATTTTCCATCAAAGAAAAGTATCAAAAGGAAAAACACAGTCTCATTTGTCTTTCTGCTGCTGTCTCAGAATTCATTTGTACACTGGGTCATAATCATTTTTATTTTCATGTGGGTCCAGACCCACTGATTCTAAGCAGTTTTTTTGTAGTATTTTTACTGTAAACCTCACAGTGTACATAATAAACACAGTTGATCTCTGTGGGTGCTGTTGTTGTATGCAAAGCACAAGGGAAATAGTTGAGTTGCTCACAGCTGCAAAAAAATCAAATCAGTAGGTTGTGGTGTGATGCTCCAGGGAGATCAGGGAAAACAAAAAGTACAAAGAACAAAGTTGAATTTAAGTATAGATTGCACAGAACTAGTTAGTCTGGTTGTGGGACATCACATATCTGAGGAGGACCATTCTAACTCATCTAGATACTCCACAAGGAAATGCAAAATTAGGAAAGACTTCCCTCCAGTAAAAAACAACCATATGATTTAGTTTTAAATAGGATTAGATAGTATTATCCTTTTAATGGAAATTCACAAATTACAGAGGATTTTAAAACATCCATATTTTAAACTAAAGCTGTACTCATGTCTTCAGCATATCACTGATGTAACATGTATGCCTATAATTTGCGAAAGGAAATTAGGGGATAGAATTGTTTTATAAATTGTTCAGCTTCAGCTTCAGCTAGCGTATGTTGTGTGATGTGGGCTTGGGTCCTGTTTTGGCTCAGGTGTGTCAGTTCTGTTTTGCCAGTTGAAACCGATATCTCCACCCTGACTCTGCCTCTCTTTACTGCAGGATACTTCCTCAGAGATCAGAAATGATAATAATGATACAATAAGTCCCTGTCCTGTCCTGTCCTGTCCTGTCCTCTCCAGGTGCAGCTGTGTGTCCTGTTGGAGTCCAGTAAAGACCTGCTATCACAGGGAGCCCTCTGTCCTAAACTGCTGTGGCAGGAGTACAGAAGAAATCAGGTGTGTGCATGTGTGTGTGTGTGTGTGTGTGTGTGTGTGTGTGTGTGTGTGTGTGTGCATTTATTATTATAACATGTTTATACACTGTATGGAAAAGTTTGTTTCTCAATGGAAACAGATTGATAGTGAAGCAATAGAAAGCAAAACCCCTCAGCTTGAGTTTCTTACACAGCACATTAAATGAAATAAATTGATAATTTTTTTATGTGGTGTTTTTACAGAGGTTACCGAGTCTGGAGGTGGTGTATCATCTTTGTGTTTACAGCATCCTCACTCTCAAGTACATTTTAGAGAGGTAAGAAATATTCATTTTTAATCCATCAGGGTCAGCTGCTGTTCTAAATCCCTGAGGGATTAATGTCACAACTCTGGAACCTGTGTTTTCATGTAGGCTTATTTATGAATGAATGCATGATTTAACTAAATGTGAAACAACCCTTGAACTCTTGTGCTGACATTTGAATACCACTGCATCTATATTTATAGCATTTAGTAGATAATTATTATTACGAAAACAAAACCTGAATTTTATGTTGGTTGAGTCCCAAGTTGCTTCATTTGATGAATCAAAGTGTTGATGTATGTAAAGTGTGATGAATTAAAACGCTTTCAAAAATTCGCACAAATTCAATTTTTATGGATCTAACAATTCAAATCCAAATCAAAAACAGGTTTCTGATATTGATGGTCTAAGTGTTCAAGCTGGAATTTTCCATTGTCTGAATTTCACCAATCCAAAGATCCATCAAAACTCAGACGAGTGCCTGGATTTTCTCTCAGTGTGCCACTCTGTCAAATAAATCTTGTTTCTGGATTTACAAAAATTCAGAGACGGTAAATCGAACCACATAAACTGAAGATGGACAGCAGAAGTGAACTGTATAAAAGCTCAAAATAAAAACCCACATGACACCAAAGTGTAATATTAAAGGATCTGTAGCAGGAAAATCTTAGACCATAGGTGAATAAATGAATGAATGCATAAATCATACAAAGGCTGTATAATTAAACATATTTTATTGTTTTCTACTTTTCAGTTAGACAGTTATTTATCTGTCTGTCTTCTAACATGACCCAGATCATTTTAAAGTAACACATTTCCAATGCAACAAATTCAGTGATATTAAATGCTAAGTACTGTGTATTTTGTTCTGTAGTCGGCACATAGCAGGTCGTGTTATCCTTTGCTGAATTCAAAGCAAAGGATAACATTACTGATGTCCGTTGTCGTAGTTTCATTGGAGCTATGACGGACAAGAGAGACATCCAGGTCACCGAGAAGTCACCAACGTCACTGCTGACACGTCTGTCTTCCTGTTGTGTTTCTCCGCTCAGTGACGAAGGCGTCAGGTCCTGGCTGGTGTCTCAGCTGACGGCTCTGTGCAGTTGGACGCCTCCACAGGGAGAGGACCAGACCAAACAAGTGCAACAGAAAGTGTTGTCATGTAAGGCCTCGGATGTCTTTCACCTTCATCTGTTGTGCTGCCCGTTAGTCTGCGAGCTGTTAAAGGGATAGTTCACCCAAAATTGAAATTTCACTCATTATCTACTCAACCTCATGTGGACTAAGGGCTGGGAGAAGTTTCAGAGTCCTCTGTGGCTTCTCTGAGTTACAGGGGGTCTCGGCGTAGCAGTGCATGTCCATATAACGGTTGCAAATGGATACCAACTGTCTTCGTAACAAAAAGACACACCAAAAAACATCCAAATACCTCCATGCTGCTCGTATGTAATGTCAGTCTTGTATTGAAGCCCCGAAATGCGAAATTGTCCCGAAAAAAATTAAATAAGTCTATATTTCAAGCTTGTTTTGTAGCGGAAGCTTCTCGAAGCGGACAGACCCTGGTTCGTCCAAATTTGACGAACCGGGAAGAGGAGCTTTGGACGAAGACAGTTGGTATCCATTTGCAACCGTTATATGAACATGCACTGCTACGCCGAGACCCCCTGTAACTCAGAGAAGCCACGGAGGACTCTGAAACTTCTCCCAGCCCTTAATTGACATGAGGGTGAGTAGATAATAAGTGAAATTTGAATTTTGGGTGAACTATCCCTTTAATCACCTGGACCTTACACATAGAAACTATGCATCTTAACTAAGCATAAATAAGAGAGCTAGTCTGGGTCTGGATTAGATGCAGTATTTTATTTTTGAAACCACCCAAACTACAAAAAAGATCCAGCCTTTCTGATATTACTCATGGTACATAAAGTGTTTGTTGTTGTAGTGTCCTCCCTGCTCAGCAGAGATCTCCTATGTTTCAGTGGTTGTTGGAGTTTTGGTGGGATGTGGATTTGAGCCAAGTATCGAACCAGCAGCTCCAGACAGGAGGATCTCCCTGCTCTGCTGCTCGGTGCTCGATGAAATGCTCTTCTGTGAGTCTACATGTCCCCGTCCCACTTACCCTGCCCTGTGTTGATTAAATATTTAGTAAAGTACTTTGATTCACACCTCAGGACCCTAAAAGCAATTTTCTACTCCTTTAACTGTCTAAATTTAGTGCTTTTCTTCTTTGTCTCGCTTTTTAACATTTCATTGTTTTTCTGTCTTTCTGCTTCAGGGCTCCTGGACACTGTGGACAAGAGTCTGATGTTGCAGCCCTCTGGAGCAGCAGCCGAGCTTTGGTTATTTGCTTTTGATCTGTCTTATTAACCTTTATGCCATAGTGGACTGTGTTCTCAGAGGTCCTAGTACGAAAACAATGCACGTTATGATGGAGAACATACACACAGACATTTGGCAAAGATCATAGTGATGATTCAGTTTTATATAACACCAACTGCAGATTTCCTATGACAATTTAAATAGCAGCAGATTTGTAGTATGAGAAGTGTTTTTAAAGGATGGATTAATGATCAGATAATAGGCTTTATGCACAGCTCCACTACTTCCTGAAATAAACCAGCTCCTTTATTTCCTGTTTTACATTATTGGACCAACTGATTAATCCAGGTGTGTCTGACCTCACAACAATGGTCAGACACACCTGGATTAATTAGTTGGTCCAATAATGTAAAACAGGAAATAAAGGAGCTGGCTTATTTCAGGAAGTAGTGGAGCTGTGCATAAAGCCCATTGATTAATCAATCAAAGGTTTTAGCAGTACCAGTAATCTCTGTAATTTGTCAGGGCAAACACCTGTTAAAGAGAATGTGCTCAGTGACCTGTAACTATTTGTTCTGTCATGTTAGGAAATGATGCTTCTAAAAATTGTTGAGTTTTTAGCTCACTCCCACTCAGGATTTTCTGTGCAGACTTGTTGCCTCTCTGGTAACACACCCACGTTTTTATTAGAACACTTTAATGCATCAGGACAGCAGCTGACTGGATGAGTTTGCCGCTCCTGCGCAGGTCTCTGTAAACTCTCACACCGGAGTGTGAAAAATTCCTCGGTGCTTGTCTGGTCCTGAAATGCTGGAGCAGTGCAGCTGGCACCTGAGATCAGACTGTGCTTTGAAACAGCATAACGGTGACAGTAACTGTTCCACTCAGCTCAGTCTGCCTGCTTCACACACTGAGTCACAACGGAGCACAGGGTTCAACTAAGACAGAGAGGACATGTGAGAAAGCATACACATACAGTATGCATTACACCACTGACTGTAGTATTTACCTCTTATAATTAAGCCCAAAGCACTGTGCATCAGAATTGAAGTTAACTGACCTATTCTTATCCAGAAGGTTTTCAACATGTTTTTCTATAGTGAAATATCACTGGATGAACAGGGACCATTGCCTTAGCATCAAGAGTATATGCACCAGTAGGTGTCTCTGTTTCTAACCCGTTTCTGCCCTGTGTTTTGTTTAGGATTCAAATATTTGATGCTTCATTATGTGGAGTTTCAGCATCAGCAGACGCTCTCCAGCGTTTCTTCACGCACTCCCTCACTCAGACACTCACTTACAAGCCCCGACTCACAGGTAAAGACAAGTTATTAGATCAACACAAATTATTACTGTCTATATAATGCTTTTCATGATCATTGAGCCCAAATATCACAATATCATTTCACACAACTGCATGTTAAATTTTGGATATCACCCAAGCCCAGTTGTAGACCATTTTACCAGCTGCTGTTCCTTCATAGATAATATTCACACTTACGTTTGCCTCGACTCATCTGGCTAGAACTTAACATGGGCGTCGAAAATTATGGTTTTGGAGATGATTTAGAAGTTTACTGATACACAAGCACATGCTAACAGACATGACTTCTGCTTAAACCATATTCTCTCAGTGTCAGATGCCATCACTCAGCAGAACAAGTGGACCTTTGCAAAAGCCAGCCGGCTGTTGACCTGTTTGTTTCGTAAGGTGAGAGTTATTTAACCTTTGTGTATATTAGATTGTTTTCTATCTTAATCAACTGCTCCGGTATATTTATATATATATATATATATATATATATAAAAAATTGTTTTCAAGACCATACTTTGTCTTTAAGTCTTGGAAACTCACAAATTCTTTACCATCTGACTGTACATGTTGCCATTACACCTTTTGTGCCCTTTGTTTGAATATTGGCTCATACATCCCAGTCCACAGTCAGACAAGCTCGGTATGGGAAAACCCCTCTGATTTATTTATTTTTTATTATTTTATATTTCTTGCATAAATGTCAGTATTGGATCTACAGTAAGCCCTTATCAAATATCCAAATCTGGTGTCCTGTCTCTCTCAATTGAGTCAGGTCTACACCAGCAGGTCAGTGGTCTGCACAGAGATGTCCCCTAAAGATTTGGTCGAGCCATTCCCCCTTATTTTTCAGCATCTTAAGTGTTGTAAATTTTAATTGGTGACACCCAGACTACCTTTAAAGGATTTATGAATGGTCTATAACCAGCTTTTTGATTGAACACTTAAGCTATTTATAAGGTTTTATAATACATTGGATAAAAAAGGGCCACAGTGACCCGTTGCTTGCCAAATAGTGAGCCTACCATCCAGCATCTGTGCCTGCTGCTTCATCAGAATGTATTATGACAATATAAATGTTTATTTATGAAAACTCACTTGTAATAGATTGAAATTAGACATCATCTTAACACTAACAAGTCTCACTCCTCTGCAGACTCATACAGTCATTCTCATCACTGCTTTAACCGACAAAACAGCAGTCGAATGACTAATGCTTCAGATGATCGGCCCTCAGGCCAGAAGAAGTATCGACAGTGCTGATCCTGATCTTATTTATACAGTTGTATGACAATCCATCAGTCAGCTGATGTCTTGTGTATTCTTCTGGTTTCTTCAGAGTAGCACTTTTCTGTTTGATTTCACACGTCTAAAAAGCCCAGCAAGTGCTTTATGTGTCTTCAGATGTGCAGCCAGGGTCTGTTGTACTAACACTTACTCATCTGTGTTGTTGCTGTGTTTCTATAAAAGCTGGCTGTGATCTTCAGTGTTGAGCAGCTGCTGCGTCACCTGCAGCAGGTTTTGGAAACCCATGAGGTCAATTGGAAACATGTCCTGTGCTTCCTGTCCACTCTGCTGGTTTACAACCCCTGCGCCCAGTCCAGCCTCAAAGGTAAATGCAAGGGAGCGGCTGGTCTTTGATGATACCTGTATTCTTGGATTCAAATTTCAAACTTTTCAATACTTTGTGTGCTCAGTAAATCGCTCATTGTGTCTGGTCTGCCTGTTTGTGTCTCCGTCAGAGCTCCTGTCCAGACTGCTGACTTCTGCGTTCGAAAGCTACGACTTGGAGAACATGATAACTGCCTTTTTGTTGGCTCGACAGGCTGCGCTGGAGGGAACCAACATCTTCTCCTCCTACAGCGACTGGTTCAAGGTTTCATCTCAGTTTTTACAACAGCTGTGTTAGAAACAAAGACGATTATACTGTATGGCCAGTGTTGCACTGATATTCAGGTGTTGGATCTGAACATATGTAACTTTGGTGACACCTGGTGGAATCAAACAGACACTGCTGCTTGTTGAGAAAGTTGCAGTTTGTGTTGCTGAAATGTCCTGCTCTGACTTCCTAGATGTCCTTTGGCGGTGGCAGCAGCTACCATGCCACAAGCAAGAAATCTCTGGTGTTCCTCTTAAAGTTCCTCTCTGACCTGGTTCCTTTTGAGCCCCCCCAGTACCTCAAGGTGACCTTTTGCAAGTTTTCATCTTGTCCTAATAAATTCTTGGTACATTATCTTTCTATTGTTGGATTTCACACCAGGTTCAATCAAAGAAAGGTATAATAAACAACTATGAGTATATTTAGAGTGCAGCCTGCTCTGATGACTCAGTTTTGGTTTTGAAAACCTCACTGTCAGTGTGATGTCATAGGTTCACGTCCTCCACCCTCCGTATGTACCAGTGAAACACCGCAGCCTCCTGATGGAGTACACCTCCCTGGCCAAGACCAGGCTGGCTGACCTCAAGGTAGGAGCAAGGGTAGAAATGAATCAATACAGTAGGACTGCACACATAGAGTGATTCATATTGAAACTATGTAACAGCAACACTGTTTCTCCACAATGGTATGTGTGTATGTTTATTTGTGTTTTTGTGTGTTGTGCAGGAGTCAGTGGAGGACATGGGTTTATATGAGGATGTCTCTGCAGCGGGTGGAGCACCAGTGCAGGTAACAGTGTGGCACACATCGATCAGGACGTAGTCAGGGAGCTGCACCCACGTAGTCTGCAGACTGAATAGTCATGATTACAATCCAACAACTCCAAAACGCTCTGGTGGACAAGCTGTGTCCTGCACATTCACCACGCTATGAGATAATAACAGAACGTTACCAGACAGAGTTGTTTTAGAGGCAAATGCAGAGACAGCTTGCCGTGGTGAATGTGCAGGTCACAACTTGTCCACCAGAGCGTTGTGGAGTTGTTGGATTGTGTATTTGATGAGTTTGATGAGGGAAACCAAGAAATCCCATGAGCCTCCGTAGCGTAGCTCTGAGCAGCTCACAGCTCTGCTCCGCCATTCTAAAAATAGCTTGCACCAACAATTAAAGGTAATGAACCTACTGCTATGACTATAGGGATTATGGCAATGGGCCAATTTGCCAAAATGTTGAACTATCCCTTTAAATATACATGTATTTTCGTTGTTAAATTCTGGCGCTTATATGCTCTTCATGAGTTTTGTGTCTTGTCTATAACAATCTGTTATAAAAAAAAAATCTGTAACAAGAACATTGTCTCAACAATGATTTTCAAAACTACATGCAACACAACTGCAAATTCTCAAACACATTAGTGCCCTGTGGTTTCCTGTGTAGCTCAAATGGTCAGTCATCATTTTCAGTTTAGTCTTGCTCTAATGAGAAACACCTCATTACTGCTGGCACCAAATGTGTGTGGTAGGACTGAACCTGTGGGACCAGAGCTTGCAGGTCAAATGAATGAATCATGTTATTGTTTGTATTGTTTGTATATTTGATGAACAAGTGTCATAAGATTTGTCTTTCTGCCCTTCTACTTCCTGGGTGAGTTGTTGCTGAAAGGTGGTTACTAACAGTCTAACATGTGTGTGTCTGCAGCCTCAGTGTCAGGCTGTCCAGGATGTTGAAAAGGCAGTTTCTCTGTTTGAGAGCACAGGAAGAATCTCTGCCACAGTCATGGAGGCCAGGTATGCAGCTACATAATCAGCTCACCAGGAGCATATATGCACAATGGTATATGAGGGTCCTTTCTAATGTTGTTTAGCAGATTTTACAGTTGCTTTTTTATCATCCATTAAAAGGATTTACATCTGAACAAGAATCGAAGGACAGAGACATGTTGATGTTATTGACACCCGTTTCCTCTTGCAGTATTTTCCGAAGGCCGTATTTCCTGACGCGATTCCTTCCTGCCCTGCTGACACCCAGAGTGGTGAGCACCTTCATCTTTATATTCATATATATTCATATCTATATTCAATAGATGACTAATAAAAATGTTATGTTGTCACAAATCTATAATTAAATGAAACTTTTCTTTCAATTAGCTTCCTGTGAAACCTGATGCTCAGATGAGTTTTATAGAAGCTTTGAAAAAGTGAGTGAGTTATTATGACATGTGCATTGTTACAGTACTCCTCTCTAGTTCTGTCTTGGTCAGTGTTAACACATGTGAGTCGTTATAAATTGATCCTGTTAGTTTATAATCTCTCAGTGTTTCTTCATTTATATAAATTCTAGAAAATTTATTTTAAATTCATTTTCTGTCTTCAGAGCAGACAAGATCCCTGCTGCCCAGTATTCATCTTATGTGGAGTCCTGCCAGAGACAGAGACAGCAGGAAAGTAGGTATCCTCTAGAACTCTTGTTTATTCATGTTCAGAGTCATAGGAGTGCCTAATAATAATAATAATAATAATAATAATAATAATAATAATAATAATAATAATGTAGAAGAACGAGAAAGAAAAGTCCAGAAATACAAAGAGAAATAGGTTTGGTGGAAAAGTGGAAATATAAGAACAAACAATTTTTGCACATAGTAGTTATAGTAATAGCTGCATAGAAGAGAATAAAAAAACAATTAAGGGATAGAAAATAAATTATTTCTCTTGTAGCTTTTGTTGTGACTCCAAACTCGCTAAAATGAACATGTGTGTAACTGAAAACCACCCACATCATGACAAAGACAGACCTGATGTTGGAAAACGAGACGACTACATTTACACTGTGTTGTGTCCTCAGAGAGAGTTGTGTCTCTGGACACCAGTGACGACCCTGTGGAGGTCCTGAAGGTCCAGCTGCAGGCGTTCACAGAGCTGGTGGTTGATGGAGATGATGGAGGTAGGTTTCTGCTAAATATCCCCAAAGAAATTTAAATCAAAAGTAACTGGACTTGGTTATTTGTCTAAAAAGATGTTTCACCTCTCATCCAAGAGGCTTCATCAGTTCATGTAAGCATCTGACCAGGCTAGGACTGGTCTTCTTAGACAAATAACCAAGTCCAGTTGCTTTTGATTTAAATTTCTTTGGGGATAACGATGACCTGGACAAATGAGAATATTCACAGGCCTTCTGCTAAATATGTACAGCACAAACACTATTTTTGGAGGTGTGTATTTTTTTTCTAGAAGACTGTGTGGGATTCTTAGATAAAGCACATTGTATCTACAGTGTAGATGTTGAGTTTCTTCACCAAACTGTCATGTACACATCACCAGCTGACTAATGCTGAGTTTGGTCTCTTTGAATCCCACTTTTCCACACATGTTGTCATGTGTATGTCCAGATGTGTTGGCCCAGCTGTCCAGGATCTCACACACGCTGAGTGTCATCTTTCCTGGCCATCGTGATGAGCTCACTGAAAAAAACGTCATCAAACTTCACATAGACCCTCCTCCGTCCCCCGAGCTCCATGTCAACGTATGCACTGATGAAATACAATGTCTTCTTATTATATCACCAGTATGTAAATGTATCTTACAATGAATAACTCCCATTATGTTCTCAGGTCATCAACATGATCCTGAGAAACTTCTGTCAGTGCCTGTTAGACGCCTCTCGAGCAAACCCTCCTAATAAGTGAGTGTGACAAATGTAGTGGAAGTCAACCAATAATATAAGATTCAGGAATTAGAAAATAAATCACACTGGTGTTTGTGGATTGGTATTTACAAAGATGTTTTTGTCTCTCCAGACAAAGCCTGTGGGCATCCAGGTTTGTCACTGTGCTGCTTGGTAACACACAGCTGCTCTCCAGCCTCATTCACAGAATCTGGGACCTGTTCCATAACCAGGTACACCAACCAATCAATCCTTATTTACATACATGTCTTTATCTTTAACTTTATGTCTGGTATCTTTTTTTCTTTTTTATTATTATTATTTATTTAATGGAAACAGGCAATGGCATACACAATTTGTAAACTTACAATACACTGGCCAAAAACAGACAAACAGAAAACAAAGGACAGAACAAACCTGACAACTTCATAAAGCAGGACCAAAACAGGACAGAAAAGTAAAAAAAAACAACTAAATACTAAATACTACTAAATACACTAAATATTGCAACAAATCAAGATATGGTAGAAATGCATAACAAAAAATGGGAAAACTTATGTTTGAGTAAATGTATATTAAGTAGTAACTGTAAATGCCTGGTATCTTAGTTTTACATTTTGCCATGAGCCCTTATTCCTCCACATCACTGAAATCAGTATATTCACTCATCAGTTTCACAAACGTCTTTTTCTGTCCAAAGGTGTCATCTCTGAGTGCCGCACACATACTCGGCCTGGCAGCTTTTGTGGTCCACCTCAACGCCTCTATGTCCCACAGCCATCTGGTTCAGCTGGTCCCGCCTATTGTGTCCAGACCAGTACCTGTTGGAGAGGCCCTGAGCTCAGCGCTGGACTGCAGCACGCACGCTCACATGCTCTCCTGTGTCAGGTGAGTTTTGTTTTTACAGGCTGATGAGAATATTGATGCATGGTACTTCATTTTAGACCCACTGATGACAATTTGAATGTTTTGATTATCATGTGATACTGCTGTCTTGGCCTGGGTGGAAGTGGGACTCAAAGTCTTCTTTGTCCTGTCTAGACTGTGTGTGGCGGCTGTGAGTTACGGGCTCTGCAGAGGAGACTCACTACCTCAGCATCAGCGACAGGACTACATTCCCAGCAGCCTGTATAAGAAGGTATGATATGTATGCTGAGAAGCTATCTGAATGAGAGACAGCAATTTGTCCAAATAGATAATCATGTTTCAACCTGTAGAGATATCATTTGTGGTGTTCCTCAAGGGTCGGTATTAGGCCCCATCTTATTTATACTGTACATTAATGATATTTGTTTGATATCAAATGTGATGAAATGGATACTCTTTGCTGATGACACCAACATTATTTGCTCCGGTGAAAACTTAGAGCAACTCCTGGAAACGACTACACATGAAATTAACAAGCTGAAAAATTGGTTCACTTTGAACAAACTATTTCTAAATTTGAAAAAAACAAAGATTATGTTATTTGGTAAACACAACACTGATGTCCCAGTTCAAATTAAAATTGATAATGTAATAATTGAAAAAGTAGAAGAAACTACATTTCTTGGAGTGATCATTCATGAAAAAATGTGCTGGAAACCTCAGATAAAACATGTTCGTTCTAAAGTTGCAAGGAGTGTGGGTGTCATCCGAAGAGTTAAGTATATACTAAATCATAAGTCTTTACTTTCACTATATTATGCTTTTGTTTTTCCTTATCTGAACTACTGTGTGGAGGTCTGGGGCAATACATACAACACTAATTTGCACCCATTGATTATTCTACAGAAAAGAGCTATTCGTAATGTTTGTAATGTAAAGTACAATGATCATACAAATGACTTGTTCTTGAGGGCAGCAGTATTGACATTCCTGGACCTGATTAAACTAAAAACTGTACAAATTGCCTATATGGCCAAACATAATCAATTACCTGATACTATACAAGGACTCTTCTGTGAAAGGGAAAGTGCCAAGAGATATGACCTCCGGGGTAAACATAAACTGGCACAGCAGCTCACAAGAACAACCCTTAAATCTATGTGTGTCTCAGTTTGTGGAGTAATTATGTGGAATAGTTTGGCTGAAAACATTAGAAATAGTAAAAGCCTGAGCGAGTTTAAAAGAAAGTTTAAACAGCAGATGTTTGATGTGTACAGTAGGGAAGACGGTGGTGGTTAAATTAAATTAAATTAAATTGATTAAATAAATACATAAATAATATAGGACAAATGTAGGACTGTTGAGGGAGCTTGCAATGCTCCTACTTCAATGCTTTTTGTTTGTTTGTTTGCTCGCTTGTTTTTTTTTTTGTTGTTATGTACTGTATGTCTCGATGGTGTCTTTATGTGGGGGATGGAAATTTAAAAGCTATGCTTCGTCCATCCCCTTTTCACATCAGGTGTTGTTGTTTTCTAACTGTGCTGTTGTTGTATTGGTATATTGGTGTCTGTAGTTTGTTCTGTTTGGTTGCTGTGGTCTGGTGTGAAATAAACAGTGAAACACAAGGTATCACTTTTACCTGCTACAATGAAAATACAAATCGATGACTCATGATAGAGGAATTTATTCACTCATGTGTAAGAGTACATTTTAGGTCACAGAGGAAACAGATTCCAAGAGCTTTGGACTTCATATGAGACTCAGAGTGGATGATTTGAGCCGTTGTGCTGACTGACTTATGCTAAAAGAGAAAATATTGTCACAAATTATTTTACAGATGTTCAATTCTCATTGCATGAGTTCACATTTTGATTTACTCATGCACATTTTGTCTATGAATTCACATTATTTGTGATTAATTTGTGATTTGTCAAACATGATTTGTGCGCCTGCAATGAAGAATTTGAGAAGGTGTAACTGTCGCATAGTGAGGACAGAGTAGCTCCACCTCTCCACTACCAGTCTTGTCATGTCTTTTATTATGATATTATAATATTTGTGTAACTGTGTGTCTGTGTTTAGCTTCTGTACCTCATCCCAAGACTGTTGCATGAGACCAGAAGGACTCCTATGTCTGCTGACGGGCCTGTGGAGGAGAACCAGGAGGAGAACCAGCCTGGCCTGTGGACCAGCGCCACGGACAGCAACAGCACCTGGAGGAAGACGGCCTGGTGTCTGTGGAGGCACACTGGCTTCCAGCAGCTACAACACACACCACAGTATCAGGTGAGGTGGAGCTCAGTGATTTGGTCGTGTGCTTTTCCACTTTGAATGGAGCCACGGTTCAGTCACATTATTGATGACTGGACAATCCAATATGCTCAGGGAACAGGTGCATGACACTCAGAGCAATCAGTAGCTGCAGTTTGTGTGGTCAATGAAACTGATTGATGGCTTGATCTTATTGGCAGAAAGTAATTATCATCCTTTGTTGTATTTGTCAAGCTATCGTTCTCTGAATGGCTGGTTAATGAGCTCAGAGTACAGAGAAGTGAAGACGCTCTGTCCGACCCAGAACGGTAAGGCAGGACACACACTCTGCCTTTAGACATACAATAGAAATGAAATCAATACACATAATAACTGGGTGATTGTGTGCGTGTGTGTAGTCAGGAGTACCAGCAGTGGGCCTGCTTGGAGTTGTACTGGTCTCTCCCTGAGGACCAGGGAGGCTGTGGAGGACACATCAACAGCCTCTGTTCTCATCTCCTCAGTGCCATCATGGACCAGCAACTCAGGTGGGGGCACATCTTCATATATGTACTTGCACATTAAATGTAGTCTGTCAATAGACAAATAGAAACTTCCAAAAGACTTCAAATTATAATAGATGTGTGTGAAATATTTTCAATAGCATAGCAGGAAGCATGTAGTGTAATGCTTTTACACATTAGGTATGAAATCTGTTGAAGTCACAGTGCACTTCAGAGTCAGTGCCTTTGTCCATGAGTCGAAGCATCGGTGAGACACTGAACCAGATATTGCTCTCAACTTCTGTCAGTCTTGCATTAAAAGATAAAAAAAAGATATATATTTTTTCAATTCTCTGTCTATTTTATATAAGTATATGTGTATATGTCTAAGACAGGCATGGATGGGAAAACTACGGCCATATATGGCCCATTAAGCTTTTTAATCCGGCCCATCAAATATTGGTACAAAATTGTAAACTGTAATGTCTCTTTTTTCTTTATTTAATCCTTATCCAAACAACATACTACATCATAGCTGGTTGGATGTTACTACAAGGGGCTCTACTTTCGTGAACCAGGTGCTGCGCGACCACTCCCATCTCAGCGCACAGCAGTCTGCCAATTTACCGAATCCGCTGCGCACCTTGTTGCACTGGACGATAATACCACTTCGCCAGCTGCGTCAGGGCTCGCTTCGCTGCGCCACCCTGAGTTGCGCCAAGAAATTAGGGCCTAAGATGTGATCTTTAGGCACATTTTGAGTACTTGTATGTATGTAGATACAACAGACTTTTCTAGGTAAAGTGTACATTACAAATGTAGATTATTAAATGTATCTCCTCTATGTTTTTAAATGTTGACAGTGACCAGAACCTGAGGAAGTTGGATCACAGAGCGTCAGCTACAGGGACCTGTCTACCAGACATCCTGTCCAGGCTACAGGTGTGTGTTAAAAAACTGTTTATGTGATGTTTCTTTGTGACTCAGACACTGTATATTCATATTGAGCAGCACTCGAGGAAAGTGCTTGGGGTGTCGACAGATAGTTGTAGTTCATTGTGTGCGCAGGAGCTCATCTTTGAAATGGAGGTGACGGACCTGTGTGGAGGCCGGAGCAGCAGAGCTGATGTGTGTGACTTCCTGTTTGAGTTTATGTCTGGGAGATGCTCCTCCTCCACAACGAGCTCAGCTTCAGCCAGTGTCAGCGCCCAGC
Source organism: Trachurus japonicus (assembly GCF_045865225.1). NCBI lineage: Eukaryota > Metazoa > Chordata > Actinopteri > Carangiformes > Carangidae > Trachurus > Trachurus japonicus. The sequence continues at coordinate 3,168,711 of NC_140912.1, forward strand.
TCAGCCTGCAACACACAGTCAAGACATGGAACAGGTACACACACACACACACACACACACACACACACACACACACACACACACATCCTTGTAATGCTGTCTTTGTGAGGACACTCATTGACATAATGTATTCCCTAGCCCCTAACCCTAACCTTAACCATCCAAAACAAATGCCTAACCTTAACCATCACTCTTAACCTAACTTGAACCTAATTATAACCTAAAGTCTTAACCCTCAAACAGCCTAAACAGCCTCCAGAAAAATGGGGGCTGGCCAAAATGTCCTCACTTCCCAAAAATCACTCTGTTGGTTAAAAGGGACTGCTTGCCAAAAAACGCTCCCTGACGGGAACACGCATCAGCTGTTTTGTAACAACGTTCCGTTATTATCTCATAGCGTGGTGAATGTGCAGGTCACAACTTGTCCACCAGAACGTTTTGGAGTTGTTGGACTGTGTATTTGATGAGTTTGATGAGGGAAACCAAGAAATCCCATGAGCCTCCGTAGCGTAGCTCTGAGCAGCTCACGGCTCTGCTCCGCCGTTCTAAAAATAACTTGCACCGACAAACAAAGGTAACGAACCTACTGCTATGACTATAGGGATTATGGCAATGGGCCAATTTGCCACACACACAGAGTCACTGAAACTTCCTGTGTGTCACAGAGTGCTGCTGGCTCTCCCTGCCATGCTGTTGGTTAAAGTGAAGGCTGAAGGAGGGAGGACGACTCTGGACTGTAACGCACTGATCCAACACGTCAACCAGCACCAGGTGAGCGGTGGAATCGAGACACTTCTCTCTCAGCCATGAACAGCTGTTTGGAGAAGTCAAGTGACTGTGTGTGACAAATGCTCTTACTGGCTTTCATCAGAGGATGGTGTGTTCTCCAGCCGGCCTGCTGCCCTGCCACGTGACAGCGCACTTCCTGAAAGTGAGAGCTACTTAACTAAAATCTATTGTTCTATTCAATCTGTGATTAGCTCTATCATTTTTAAAGAGTATGTCAGCTGACTGTGTTTCTTCTCCAGGGCGTGTTATGTGCCAGTAGGTGTTGCAGAGATCCCAGGACAGAAGTGAACATGGCCTGGTCTCAGATCAGTTTCCAGTGTCCCCTGCTCCTGACCTCAACAATGGTATTTTCTGTTCTCCACACAACAGCTATACTTAATTAACCTGTGCAAGAGCACTTCGAGTTGTCTAAATGCAAACAAAAATATTTTGAACTTAGTGTTACAGAGAATTTATAAAAGGAATGACATCAGTTTCAGTGTTGGGAGCCCTGCTTGTTGTTTCGTACTGAGACACTGGCATTGAACTGATAAGTCGAGACAAGTCAAATATCCTTTAATAGCTACTGGAAAAATCCACCCTAAAGTGTTTCACATTCTGAACTACTGCTATTTCTAAATGGTTGACCTTGCATTGGCGTTTAGTATGGCAGTGTACTTTTCTTATTCTTGGGGAATAAGAAAACTGCTATTCTAAAGGTTTTAGTCCATTGAAATAAGTGATTCTGTCACTGCCCCACTGGGGAAGCTGCTGTTTTTTATGGATCCTATAAAATCTGCAGTGAAGTGTGATTTCTACTGTTTTCATTGCAGAACTAGAAAATAAAAGTCTGATGTAATGTTAGCCCTTTCTCAGAGGTTTTATAAATGTAAATCTTTATGGTTCAGTTATGAAAATAAAATAAATTGGTGATACAGATGTAACAGAAAAAAAACCCTAAGCTTTAATAAAAATGAAGTTATCAGGATTTATTTAGTGCCTTAATTTGAAATCTCACATCACTTAATACACTAATACCAACCTCACACGTTTCTTTGTTTTGTGCCTTTCGTGATGATTGTGTGTGTGCAGCACTGGTGGGAGCGTCTGTCTCCAGTGTTGTCATCACTGTGGAGTGGTGTGTGTGATGGAGAGCCTCTACCAGAGCAGCTGCAGCTCCTTGCTGACTCTCAGCACTGGGCTCACAGGTAAAACTCTGTCCCCTGTCTCTTGGCTGTAGATACTTGAAGATGCTGCGTCTGATCCACCTCAGTCCACATCTCTGCTGAAATATTTCACTCTCTGTCCTGGTCCATCTTGCCTCTGTAACTGTCAGTTTGTCTTGTGGTGATGGTTTGTGTGGGAGTTGTTTCACATTGAGTTGACTTATATTCTCTCTGGGGATCAGTTTAGTAAATGGCCGGTCGCTGTTGCCAGCTCCTCAAGCTCCAGCCCTGCTGTTGGCCTCCAGCCTGCACTGTGCGTGGCGAGGTCATGGGGGGAACAAGCAGGGCTTCAGTGCAGCCCTGAACATGCTGCGACCAGATGGGGGCACCCAGCATCAGCAGGTGAGAGTTAGGAGCTTAGGGCGTATTCACACCAGGAAAGTCCGATAGTTCACTTGCTTTGGTGCAGACTAAACAAAAGCACGTGTGTCCCACAGTCGCTCAATCATTGGATAAAAATTATCAGTGGGATCTTCCAGGAAAAGTACACAATGGAGGTCATGAATGCGTTTCTTGCTGCCTTTTTCCAGTTGCACCTGTCCTGTGCTTATTCATCATTTGGAGGCTATGTGGCCGTTATGCAGCAGTCCCCGTGAAGGATGGTCAGACAACAAACACACAGACGTCTGCACGTCATGTGCGTCTGAAGGATGGTGCGCTAAAAAAAGAAAGAAAAAAAGGATGGCACAGCAAAAAACAAACAAACAAAAAACATAATCATTCTCTCAGGATGCCGCGTTGCCGATCGGCATAAGCCTAGTCACATTTATTTCTGTGAGCGGTTATTAATCGGATAACGACTTTCTGTTATCAGTTTAAAAAATATTAAGAATGTGCATCCCTAACGGCGACGGATGCGTCCTCTCCAGCATCTGATAAATGTTTTCCTCTGACCAGATATCCAGGAGGCAGCATGTCTATCTGTGCTCCATGTTGACCCATGGCTCATTGTTGATCATTTCCACATTTTCTGACAACAACGGAAGCCTGTTGAATCCAAAAAGGCGCTTGGATTTTGCATTTGGTTCGGGAAAGGTTCGGTTTGCATTCACACCGTACGCAAATAGGGTTAGCCAGGGTTCGTTTGGGACTCTGGTGCGGATCAAACAAGTGAACCGAGTCCCAGCTGCAGAGGTGGTTTCGGTCCACTTGTTTGATCCGCACCAGAGTCCGCTGGTTTGTATTCACACCTCCCCAAAAAGTCCGCACCAGAGGAAAAGTCCGTTTCAAGCGGACCAAACGAGCCTGGTGTGAATACGCCCTTACTCACATACATGTTGGTCCAAATCTACCTGTATTTGTGTTGACCTCATGTCCGGTTCAAGATTTTTAGGTCAAAATCAGGTGGAGTCATGATATTTTCAGTCCTGCACAGAACAGACACACCAGCTGATCACTCTGTCTCGTGTCTTCCAGGTTCTGGTCTTCCTGCTTTTCCTGTGTGTGAACGACTACCTGTCAGCGCTCCTGTGTCCCCAGGTAACTGACATGTACATCCCTGTTCAGTAACCTCCAGCAGGTTGTGTTCAGGTGCAGGTGTGGGCTAGATATGTGGATTTGTATAAAGTTTCAGAGACCGAGCACACAGCAATAGGAAGGATCAGAGTTAGATTTTGTGCTCAGTCACACAAAGGCAATTTTATTTGTTTAGCAAATTTCATGTAAAGTCAGTGTGGTACACTGAAAGACAAAATATAAAAAATATATCCACTCATGTAAAAATATGCAGCAATAAAAACTTAGAACTTCAACACAACCAAATAGAAACTCTCACCGGACATGTAACAAACTCAACAGTAAGTGCAGTTACACACACACACACACACACACACACACACACACACACACACACACACACACACACACACACACTTCTTGTGGATATTTCTGAGGTTTATATGTTTTCAGAAACATTGAACTGATAGATAATACAAAGGTTTTACACAGTCATTTACAGTCCACTCTCCCTCATCTCAGACCTCATCATGTTTGCAAAGGTTAAGCTTCCAGCAAAACACTAAAACAATAGGAAACAAAACTGCTCAACGTGTTGATTGTTGTTTCTTCCACAGCTGAGGAGACAAACTTGTGTGTTTTCTTTGTGTGTCTCTGCAGGAGAAAAGCATCCAAAGAGCCAGGAGTTCATGCACAGACCTTCTATCTGTGCTGGCGGACTCTGCTGATTGGCTGCTCATCTTCCACCCAAAGGGTACAGTGAACATCTTCACACATCTGTTCACTGCACAGGAACATCACATGTGTCTGATTAAAACTAATGTTAATGTGACATTATTGTGAAGTTTAATATCTATATTTGATGTGCTGCATCCTCTCTCCACATCTAGAACAAGGGGTTTATGAGTCAGTTACCATGGTGACATCAGCAGAGTTTACTCGACTGATGCCTTGGACTTTCTACAGGTGGGTTGTCAATAACATCATGTTACCTTTAGATTTATTGTAAATCTTCTGTTCACATGGTAACTGCTGACCCAGACCTGTCACTACCAACTGCTGCTCACGACTGGGTGTCTCTCTATACAACCCTGTTTCCCCCAAAAAATGGGACCTGGTGTAAAATATAAATAAGAACTGAATTTGAGGATTTGCATTTCATTGAAAAATAGCATAAAGACGAAATATGAAATGTTGAAAATCAAAAAATTCATTGGAAACAGGGTTGTATTATTCTGAGATCCTGACCTCTGTGAAATGCCTAAATCAACCGTCAACCAACAGACAAGCTTTGGCTAACAATGTAGCTAGTGCAAAGATCTTTTTTTGCAAGTTCAACTTCATATACTTGTTGCTGTTATACTTTGTGAAACCTATAAATTGCTGGTGTGTGTGTGTGTGTGTGTTTAGCCTGCTGCTCCAGCAGAATGATGAGCTGCTGCAAAGAGCTGTGCGTTGTCCGGGGTTCCTTCACACCGCCGTCTTCTGCTACATCCGTCTACTGCAGCTGTTCCTGGAAGGACACACACCGACACCAACCACCAGACCCTCCGAAGAGCAGGTGACTGAGCCTCGGGTGTTTTCTCTTTCTCTCTGTTCATGTTCAGCTGCAGTCAAACATGTGACATTTGCTCTGAAATCTAAATGCATGACTGCAGATTTGAACTACAAGAAGGACTTGTTTGTTTTACGTTGGAAGAAATGGATAGATTGCTTAACCTGAGATAATATGCTGTATATGTAGCAGTAACCATACCTCACTCCCTAAATGTTCATGTTTTAGTTTAGTTTTTTATGTTCTTTTATTACTAGAAAAAGGACATTCATGCTGATACTTTGTGACTAATATTTGAAATGGATGTACATGTAATATTTGTTGCAGAATGTCAATAAAAACTAAATTAAAAAAAGAAAAATCTAAATGCATGAATTGTGTTGTCAGCCGGAGCCTTCCCAGATCCTGAGCCAGGCCAAGCAGCTTCTCCTGAGAAGCATCTCGCAAACGTCTGCTGCCGCTCTGTCCTCCAGCCAACTCAGACAGGTAACCAACACACCTCAACATGTGCCGTTAACCAATCTGGTCTTCCACTTCCACGACTGACTCCTCTCTATTCACCCCTGTATCTTGTCCTCATCACCCCCTCCTGTCTGGTCTCTCTGCTGGTCCAGCTGGAGTCCCAGTGTGCAGACCTGGACCCGGAGGTGGCTGCAGCGCTGTCTGTGCACCTCCACCCTCAGAGCCTGAGCCCAGAGATAGACTTCTTCTGAACAGCTGAAAACCGCCACAGGCTAAGAAACTGGTGGCTAAAGACCCCTGCTTACTTCTCAACAGTTGTCGTGGTAACTGACTCCACACCAGGTTCTGTTCAGTGGTTCCCTTGTGATGTAATCCAACAGGAACCAGCTCCTTTGTGATATTTTACCGAAAAGCATTTCATTGTAAAGCCTGTTCATACTCAGCTTTGTAAAAAAAACCTTCTACATTTTATTTATGTCTCTTTGTACATAATGCACACACGACTTTACACATGTACATCTGAAGCCCTTTTCGTTGTTACAATACAGGAATAAACTCTTGAACGTACTGAACGCTGGAATAACTTAACAAAGAACAGTGACCTAAGAAAACTGAACCTTAAGTTCTTGGAAATCATTTTGCACAACTATGTGCACTGTGAAGATGTGACACAGCACATTTTACATGTATTTAGGTAACATGGACATTACATAATAGGAATTAAAACTGCATCTATTTAGGTCACACAGTTGTTAATTCGTGACTGGAATAAAAAGCTCTACATAGTTCATAGGCAGTGTAAATGAATATTTCCATCAGGTCTGTATCAGAGGCACCAGAAGTGGTTGTTTCTTCAAAAATATTGTAATCCTTAAGATTTTCAGCAAGAGCCATTCAATGGACTGTATTTACAACCTGTAATTGTTGCCTGTTCACCGTTCACCATTCCTAAACCTGCCTGTGTGCAAACATAGGAAGTGATCAGCAGCTTATCATCTAATGTAACCGTTTCTAACTTGGTTTTATTGATGTCAGCCTAATGAAACGCACCACGTTAAGCAAACTCAGCGTTTCCCACCAGTAAAGTTTCATGTTAAAGCAGTGACAGTAAACTGTACTGTTCACAGTCCTCATTGCCGCTGTTGACACACTTTGCTGTTCTTCATTAAACGTTTGTTCGGCTTCTCTATAAACAGATGAACCTGCTCTTCTTCTGTTGGATGTCTGGGTGTAGTATTACCATGTTTTCATGGTAACAACAGGTGTCACCAGACAGAGCAAAAATCTGAAGGATTACAACTTTGTATTTAAAAAAATCTGTTAGTAGATATTATATCTAGCTGTGAATAAGTTTATGACTTACAGTTATGCCAGTGGTTGTTTTTAAAAAGATTCTCGACTCCTCTCTCAGGATCAGGTGGCACGGCAGCGTCTGTGAGTGTTACAGACTGACCCAAAACAAGCTAATACCTGCACATGTGGTTTCCTTTGTTTGGAAACTGTCCTGACAAGGAAATAAATTCATTTAGGAATGAGTCAGAGCTGAGCAGGAAGTGGCTGGATGGCAACTGTTATCCACTGAAAGGAAGCTTCTGTTTCGGGCACCATCCCAGTTCATGAAGTGAATGTATAGAAATGGAAACAACAGCACACAGGTTTCCAGAACTGGTTTCTGTCCCACAGCTTATATACCCCTGCAGCAGAGCTGGACCTGGACTCCCTGTCGTCATCTGTCCTGGTCTTGCTGAACCACCTCCCCGGTCAGTGTGATGGTGTGTAGGTCAGAGAACTGCTGCTGCTGCTGGCTGCTGCCTCTCTGACCGTCCATTTGAGTCAGTGGGTGGACCATGGACATGTGGACATTGAGGTTGTGAGGCTTCTCAAAACGCTTCCCACATATCACACACGCAAACTCCAGGTCGGCCTCAGCCTTGTGTTTGGTCATGTGATATTTTAGTGACGCTCGTTGGCGACACTGGAAGCCACATACCTCACACCTGCAGGAGGGAAAACAATGATGATGAGAATGAGAATGTGTAAAAGTCACCTGGATCACTCCACTGACTTCGTACACACAGTTTAGTTTAGTGGGAACAAAGCTTATCAAGTCTGGTGTAGCTCTGGTGAAGTTTTGTAAAGACTCAGAGAAAACCCCTGATGAGTTTGAAAGATTCATGGAAGGTTTAACATAAAACACTGATGCATTAAAGAGGAACTATGCAAGATTGTTACCTTAATTAAACAGCTTCAGAGTAATTGTGATGGTTAAATGACTTGTTACGACAGTGAAAATATGCACTCTGAAACTGTAGGGGGAGCTCCGTAGAGAAAAAAAGCTATCGAAAAGGCGAAAATGTGCCCGACTTGCATAGTTCCCCTTTAAAGCAAATGTAGAATTCAGTGTTTTTGGAGTTTGGGGATCAGATTTGTGGAGGTGCACCACTAAAATTTGTGGCAAGTGTCCAAAAACATGGTCTGAATAAATTAAAACGGCAAGTTCATTTTATTGCCTGGTTTAGATGACCGTACTCACTGCAGTGGCTTGGCCCCTGAATGCCTCATCTGGTGAACCGAGAGGTGTTTCCTCTGTTTGAAGGTCTGACCACACTGGTCACAAATGTAGTTCCTCTCCTCTGGAAGAAAGGAAAGGACACAATAAAATCCAAGAAAACATGTCTAATACTCTGCTGATAAAAACTCTTGTCTAAAAACTACTGAACTAAGCTCAGCTCATCTCAACTCCAATCTGTGTTGACCTGACCTGTGTGGATGAGCTTGACGTGCCGCTGCAGGTAGCGGTCGATCATGAAGACCTTGTTGCAGCCGGGATGGGGGCAGGGTCGCTCTCTCACCTCCTCATGGTGCTCTTTGATGTGCTTCTAAAAATCCGGAGAGAAAACTGGATGATCAAGCAGCTGACGGCTGCAGGTGTCAAATACCAACAATTTAACAGGCCAAAATGTGTGAAACTTTGCTTCACAGACCTGAGGACAAATGACTCATAGAGTTACTAAAGATTTCTGTGCGTGTCTTTTTTTTCTTTAAAGCTTTCATTCATCATTTAACTTAAACAGTTTGGCACTGACCAGAATAGCTCTCAAAATTGTTGTTTTGTATTTCAGGATGTACAATCAATGACAGTAAAGGTTCTCTGCTTCTTCTTTATGTCTTATTTGAAAGTGACCTGGTGTCAGGCTGAATTCTGACCTTCAGACCATCAGGAGCTCTGTAGACAGCAGTGCAACCCTGATACGGACACTTGTAGATGTTGGGCAGCTCCTCTCTTTAAATGAAAACACAACAGTAGTTTGTTAATGCAGCATACAACTTCAACCAGTGACGAAAGTAAAATTAACAGTTTGAAAAACTAAATCTGTTGCTTACAAATAAAGTATATTGCATATTTAAAGGGACAACGAGGAGTTTCTCCAGCGGCAGAACGAAAAATTCCGCAACAATAAAAAAGTCTCATATTAATGTGGATGAATCTACGTTACCCACACTTGTTAATGGGCCCATTTTCGATAAATATATCGTTTTGTCTCTGTCATTATTTTGTTATTATTAGTGGTGGTGGAAACGCTGGGCGAGCCAACCAGCGTTTCCTTACTTTCGGTTTTGTGGCGAGTCATGAGAATAATGCCGCCGAATCGCCGTTTATGGTCGGAACTACGACGGTATCTGATCGTCTTTGTACCTCTGACTTTAATTCTTGATGAATGAAAACATGAGTCTGTTTTGCGCCGGTCAAAAAATTTCACGGTGCGCGGAGGCTCATAAATGTAGTGTGAAAACGCTTTGCTTTTCCAAAACTCCTCGTTGTCCCTTTAAATATAAAATTGTAACTGTGTGTTTATGATGTGCTTAGTTACACACCCTTTAGGTTTGAACTTGTTCTTCCAGCCAGGTTTAGGTCCAGGTTTCTTTTTGACTTTGGGCTCCTTTGGGGCCTTTGGACTTTGTCTTCTCTTGTTGGGGACATTCACCCTGCGAGATCTGAGAGAGAGGTGGGAGAGAACTGAAATAAGTACATACACTGTTCTTTTTTACAGTTGTGAGCACCCATCGTGAGGACATCTCTGCTCTTTGTTCTTTGGTTGACAGTATTGGTACACACCTTTTGTCCGAGTATGGCTCGAACAACTCGTCGTCTAATAGCTCTCCTTTTCTACTCTCCTCAAACTCATACTCCGAGATGACCCTGGAGACACACACAGTCTTAATTAATCTACTTTAAAAAACTGAGAAAGTGCAGAAACAGGACCTTTGAAGGTTTTCTCCTAGAAATCTATTCACATGTATGCAAAGAACACATTAAAAAAACAGCAAAACAGAATTAAAAACATCAACAGACAATGAAGTGGGAAGAGCAAAGAGCAAGGAGACAACTGATCCTGGCTCAAACTCTCATAATGAGGAGAAAATATTTTTAGTGGAGATTTGAAAGGGCGAAGGATGGGACAGATCCAACTGAGTTGTGTCCCTGAGCCAGGGACACATGCAGAGACACAATCACATGAAAAAGATGAGCTGTGTGACCCACCTGTCAGACACATCGCTGTCAGCTGTCCTGTCCTCCAGCTGGGCCAGAGCAGGAGACAGAGCCTCCTCGTGACCGGCAAAATCTAGTTGAGAAAATCCACAGCAACAGGTGAGTCTCCAAGTCACACAGACACAACACAAACCCACAAACAGATGAGTTCAACATCTGTATCTGCAGGAGACTGACAGGGGTTTGGCACATCTGTCTCACTGGCTGTGTTCATATACAGTGCTGCTTGAAAGTTTGTGAACTGTCCAAACATGGTGCCTGTGATCGCGTCCAAATAATTAAATTTTAGACTCATCTGCCCAGAGAATGGATTTCAAAAAGGTCTCTTGTATTGGTCCCAACATGGATCTCTGGCAAAGTTTGAACAGGAAACTTTGTTCTTTCTTGAGAGCAGAGGCTTCCTTCTAGCAACTCTCCCATGAATGACATGTCTATTCATTTTTCGCTTGACGCGTGTACATTTATCCCAGATGCTGTCAGAGAAGCCTGCATCTGTTTGGAGGTGATGTGTGGGTCGGCCTTTACCTGATTTATTATTCTTCTGGTGCTTCTTGGTGAACGTTTTGATGGAAGTCCACTCCTGGACAGAGTTGCAGTGATGCCGAGTGCCCTCCGTTTGGAAATGATTTGTCTTCACAGTTTACAAAACCTTTCCTAAGGATGTCTCATTTGATTGGTCTACTTACTTAATTACTTGACCACCCACATGTGTTTCACCTGAGTCTATTACCTACTTGACTTTACCAATGCAGCTTCCACATAATCTGACTCCATGTTTTACGTACTCTGCTGGCTAAACACACAGTTCCCTCAAAACAAGTATATGGAATTGACAAACATAAACCTGGCATCTCATACATAAAAACTGGCAATGATAAAATAAGAAAATCATGGTTAAAAAAAACAGATAAAATCTAAACAACTCAAGGGGTTCACAAGCTTTCATGCAGCACTGTATGGGGATAAACACAGCATTTTTCATCGTCTACTGGTAAAGTAAACAGATACAGTGAAAACTGGTTGATAACTAACCCACTGACAGAAAATTAACTGGCAACTATTAAGACGATGAACTGTTCATCTATTTCATTGTAAAGTTAAACTACATCTTAAGGACTATTTATTTATCCTGACTGTTTTAAGGTCAATTAAATGCACTTAGCAACAAACACAAACACGCTGCTATGAAATGTTGCTAAACAAAATTTTGTTGTATTGTTTTACCAGTATGATAATAAAGGTATCTTGATCTTGATCCTATTGGGTCAGCTGACTCCTGTAAACAGTCTCACCTTCAGTGCTGCTGGCCCAGTCAGCCAGTGCTGAGCTCTGAGTCTGAGCCATGGCTGCTGGTTGACTCATACTTCCATTCCCACTGGGCTGCTCACCCTCCTCTTCCTCCTCCTCCTCCCGCTCCATCTCCTCCTCCTCAGACATCACTCCATCACCATTGCCGCTGCTGAAGTTCATTGTGTAACCTGGATTAGTAGCCGTGGTGCACTGAGCATCCATGATGTACCTGTGACCATCAACGCAGCCCCACACCGCTTGAACGGAGCCCCAGCATTGGCCCTTCAGCACCTCCTTCAGGTCGGGGCAGGAGCGGCAGCCCTCTCCGTGCTGGTGAGCCCAGGACACCAGGCTGTGCAGGCACTTAGGGTCTGAGGTAAAGGACGGTGGCGCTGAAAGAAAACAGCAGAATGTGTCAACAGGGTTGTGCAGTCACAAGAAATGTCACTTGTATTTTGTGTAATGGCTGTATGCAGAACTTAAGAAAAAGGAGCTTTATTTACTTATTGAACCTTGAGTTATGGATGACTCTGGACACTTATTCCTCCTGAAAAACAAACAAACAGTTGCTTATATTTGTAGATCATCTGCTTGAACACGCACTTCCTAAAATAACACTAAGATAGATTTTTTTTCACTTGGACGCACCGGCTTTTGAGGTTCTCCTTGCCAACTGGTGGGAGGTTGACTCTTTGCAGAAACCTGATCAGGATGCTGTGGCACTTGTAGAACTTGGCATGGCATTTCTTACAGATAAACTCTGATAAACGCGGGTCACGATTCAATTGGACTCCTACCAGTCGTTGGAAATCTGTGTGGAATAAAAGGGGGGACTGGGCCGCGGCGTCCGACTCATCGTCTACTATGTCGATGGGATCGTGGGACCACCTGTTGAAGGCATGTCGCAAGCTGCGTGGGGAGAACTTTCCGTGGCAGAGCCGGCAGATAGCAGTGGATAGTCTGCCTGTGGAGCAAAGACACTGAGGTGAACTGAATGTACCCAATGTTAGACCATTTCATTTCTTTATTTAAAGCTGGGGTAGGCAGGATTTGTGTTAAAAACTAAATATTAAAACTTTTTTTTAAGAAAATTGTGTTTTCCCATTCAGCTATCAGTAAGGAAAGGTCTGTATGTTTGGAGCCATCACAGTGTTTCTCTATAAGTCTCTGTATGTAGCAGCCTGAAAAGCCTACAGCTCCCAGTATCTTTGACCAATCAAATCTATTCTGGTCAGGGGGTTCCTGATTGGTTGATTACTCTGTCCTCCCGATTTGTTAGTAGGGCCGGCCCTTCAACCCAGGGGTGCAGATCCGATGCCAGGATTGGGGGGGACACAAAAGTGATTTTTTTTTTTTTTTTTGCCCATACGCAACTCATACCATGCCGCCATAAATCACAACTCCGCAGAGTCTCGGCATATCATTCAAAAAGTACTGCACAGGGAATCATTTATTTTTCTTACCTTTCTTGTTTATTTGTCCTAAACAGCCAACAGCACGTATCACTGCTGTTATATTAGTAAATTATAATTTAAAAGGTCTCGGACATGTAATGTTTAAATACTCACATTCTTATCTTTCACCTCCCTCTGACCCTCCCAGATCCCCAATTCTTCTCACCATCTTCCTTTTCTCCCAGTGTATGGAACTTTATGCATGATTAATTGATATGGATGAATATCAAAACATGAAGCCCTCCCCGGGATCTGCACCCATGCTTCAACCAACCAGAACCCCCAGACCAGAATAGATTTGATTGGTCAAAGATACCCAAAACAAATCCTGCCAACCCGGCTTTAAATTAAAAGGACATTGGACAAAACCACATTAAAAATCTGCAAATTAAACTTTGTCATAAAGCAGGCAATCTACAACTCTGACATCATCTGATCCAATGTTCTGCACTCAGAAAATCTTGGTGACGGAAGAAAATAACAAGACCACAGACACGTAGTTATTAAAACTGAAACTCTTCTCAAGTAAACACTGACTGATGCTGCATTCATATGTAGGAGCCACCACAACACACCGGGGTCAGGACTCAGGACTCACCTGAAGACCTAGCCTTGCCCTCCGGATGTTTCTGTGCGTCGTCAGCAGCTGTTACACTGAAGTCCAAGTTAACAGTCTTGTCTGTTGCTGCTTTTCCAAGGTAAAACTCGTCTGTGGTGGCGGGGACGGTCTTCCGAGGTCTCCCCCTGTTCCCGGGTGTCCTCTTCTCCTCGGGGACACCCACCGTCCCCTGTGTCCTGCCGGTCCTCAGACGCCTGCTCTTCTTCTTCATGGTTTTATTTAATACTTGGACTGTCAGCAGATGATTCTGATGATGGAGACCAGACCTGCTGCCTGGGCCACTGTGAAGATTTTGGAAAGTAAAGCAAGTCCCAATTAGTTTAAGAGGTTTACCTGGATCAAAAATTAAAATTACTATCCACATTTCGCCAGCGATACCGTTAAAAATATGTTCACGTATCTGGGTTTGAATGAGCTCACTAACTGTTCAAACAAATCATTGCGTTTCCATTTGAAATATTCATACATTGCTTCTGAGTTTATTTGTTATCAGGGGAACAACAATAAGCTGTTTCCTGTCATCACACGACACTGCAAAGAGAGAACAACTGAAAACGATCCACAACACAAGAGAAGCGTCTAGAAGATAACAGCGTTTATATGACAATGTGTCTGTCTATATTAAGTGTTTATTTCCACCAGTTAGCTTAGCATGATTAGCCTGACTGAGCCTGCACCGTCTGCTGGCTCGTGCCAAACATGCAGATCACCGTCCCACGGTCTCGCGCCGTGTCCTACCGTGGACTGCGTGTAACTCCTAGCAGGTGCCGTGCATGTTGTATTTACACAGTAGGAGGTTTTCATCAGCGTGGAGCCCGTCCTGTGCTATCAACGATGCTACCAGCTGTAAACATTACAGCCCGGAAGTACAACTGGAGGAACACACTGAGGAGACGCGGCACAGCGCCACCCACCGTCCAACCCCGGAGACAGTTTCATTGTTTGCGACTATAAACTCGACTGTAATCAATCATATTTTATCGAGTTGTAGGTGAGTTTAAGTGTCAGTTGTAAAATGGTCCCAGAATTTATCAAACATATGTATACATGTCTATAAATGTTAGTTTTTTGGTTGCTACTCCCGTCCAGTAGGAGGCAGTACACACTTCAAATTTTGTTTTCAATCGGCCGTTAGTAAAATCTCAGAAGAAGAAAGGGAGGCGCAGGAGGAGGAGGAGGAGGAGGAGGAGGAGCAAAGAGGAAGAGGATCCTGACTAACCATGGCTACGGCTGACAGTGGAGTGACAGCTCTCCAAAATGCCATGAAAATGGCCAAAATAGCGATACAGCTGGATGGAGGGAGCAGACATAAGGTAGTGTCTCTGTTTCACAGCTGGGCCGTGAAGGCAACACGCAGTGTGTGTGTGTGTGTGTGTTTGGGGTAAACAGCCGGAGGGGGCGGGAGCTGTTAGCAGGCTAACCTGTCAGGGACGTAAACACACCACTGGAGGAAACTGTGATGTTTATTCTGTACATTTATCTCGTTATTAATATGCACCATTAACTTCATCATTTCCACAGGGTACCCACTTCTAGTCTAGTTTAGTTTATGACATTAATATAATAATTTTAAACGGAAGTTATTAGCTTGTTGTTGAATTCGTCATATTTAACTCTCCCATTACGTCTAAGTTGAGAATAAACTTTATACTTTTACTCTAGACTTTTGTAATGACGTTAATTCACAATTTAAATACAATACAACTGGTAATATTAAAGAAAAAGTAGGTTCAATTCCGGTAGACATCAACATAAAAGCTGTAACTTACCAAACGTATCATTAGCACTGTATAATATATCACATTTGTTTTACACAGCTGAAACTACTCTGACCAATAACACAATATAGTCAGTTAGTCAGTTAGTACATTACCCTACAGCAAATAACTGCTGTCCTCTCATTGGCCCCTAGTGGAAGGTGATATGCTTTATTAAAGACTTTTTACTTTTTATAGCTCAGTGCACTGTAGATGAAAAAAAAAAACAGAAGTTAAGTATGTACTGTGATGATATGCAGGCAACGATGAATTCAGTAGACCAACGAAGACAACATGCTTTAACCACCACATACAGTGAAGGAATAACTATCCTGACTATGATTAAAGCAGAAGTAAGTGGTCCGGTCGTTTTCGCTAATGCTGCGTTCCAGGCAGGCTTTTGAAATCGTAAATTACAGCTTCAAGTCACAACTTACGACTTTGTAGCGCTCCAGGCAACCCACTCGTGTTTTTCCGACCTGTTTTACCGGTGAAAGTCACTATAACGGCCACTCGTAACTTCTGACCCGTGAACTCGTACCAGATCGAACTGGTACGACTTCACGGTCGGAAAAATACGAGTTTCCTTGAACGGACCATAACAGTCCTCGTCCCTACGTCGCCACATTCACGGCGTCCCTTGGCTGCACACACAGCCCTTTATGCCGTTCTCTCTCCTCATTGGATAAAAACTGTAGGATACGATAAATGTTTTCTCCTCGGCTCAGAGCAGAGCAGAGTGACTGACAGACCCGTGTTTCAGACCAAACACTCTATGTAAGTGATTGCTGTCGGAAGATATAACTATTTAAGACTTATATTAACACAAATATATCACTTACTTCTGCTTTAATGAATATCTATCATACCCACTTTTCCTGTTCCAGTTTGACTGATGCAGTACATAACTATCTATGTGTGAGCAGCATCTTGCATTGTTTACTGTTTGTGTGTTTGTGGTCTCTCTGCAGGAAGCATATTGTGAATACCTCCGGACGATCAACTACATATCACACGCACTTTTGGAGGAAGCTGGGTCTCAAAGTAGGTCTGAGTCATGGCAAGTGTGAGTTATGTAAAAGACACAGTTGCTTTACAATAAGATGTCTGACCTGATGATGGCTTTCTCTCTTTCTTGTTCAGTCAGTTCGGCATACTGTACAGAGTTGAACGTGTGTTGAACTGTAGAGAGTTGAAAAAATAGAACTCCCCATCTGGACATTTATTTAAGTAAAACATTTTAGAAGGTGCTGTACAGTAAAAACCTTTAAAAAACAACAACAACAGGGGATAATATTCAAAAATTATAAAAGGAAAATGATAAAAAAAAAACAAACATGCTCCACAGGGGGCAATAACACATCACATAGAGAAACAAGTGAGCTTTTAGCAGCTTCTTAAAACTCAGCCGTCAGCATCTTTAATGATTAGAGGAAGTTGATTGGAGAGGGAGGGAGTAACAACAACTGAATAAAGTGCAAGAAGGTGCTGTTCCATTTTCATCAGTGATCCCACCAATATAAATATAGATATAAATATAAGAGTGAACCAGCCATACACTTTACAGGTGATTAAACATATTTAAAATCAATTCAGCACTCTGTGGTGTAATGGACAGGATATTTGTCAGAGTCTGGCAGCTGCATTTTGAAACAACTAGAACGATTTAAACTGAAGATTTCTCTTTAATATTTCTGGAGGAAACAAAGTTTAACAAATTCATTCATATGACATTCAACTTTAATTTGTTGGTCAAAGGAATTGTTTTTTGAGGTATGTTTGACATTTACCACTAGATCACCCATACAGTGTTTCACTTCTCCTCTCTCCTTACCTCAGGTGAAAAAAAAGTGGCAGTAAGTTAAACAACTGCTTGCAACATGTTACTGTATAACTGGCAAATGGGGAGAAAACACATAGTTTAGGACAAAGAAGGCCCTTAAACATCTCACAGAGGCCAGATTGTTGACTGTGCAATACTTAGGATTTGATCAAAAAAGTGAACATACCACTATTGAGAGCCTTAAGTTGAACCGTTATTGGGTTATACACTAGAAGAGCATCAGTGGAGAAATGAGCCTTTATTCCTGGCTCACAGTTAAACTTACTTATGCCTTTATTGCGATCATGTGGAGTCCCGAGGTTTCTTGCTTTGCTCACCAAAACAAAGTCCTATCAACTAAATTTAAACACCAGTAACATACTGAAATTCAGAGATTCTCTAACATCATGTGTTCATTCATGTCTAATATGGTTAGTGTTGAGCTGTGGACCTGACATTTTGGTTAACACCTGTCTCCAGTGCACATACAGTCCACCTGGTTTTATACCATGTTTTTCTTGGTGCCCTCTATGGGCTGGGCTTGAAATACTCTTGTAAACCTTTTTCCCAATGACTGGACCTACCCATGGCACTTTGGCAGCCATGTTTTTTGGCCACTTTATGATCAGAATGCTGGTTAAATGAGAAATATTTAATGCAACAGAGTCGATCTATAACAATAACAGTTGCCCTCTATCAGTACAGAACAATTAAAAGTGAATTTCATGCAGATGCAGTTTTGTGTTCATGTTTTACTTTGCTGAGCATCTGTCTGCTGAGTCATTTTTAAATCAAGTAGCTTCAAATGCTTTTGAATACCAACTAAAACAAGACAGCCCACTGCACTACACTAGCCTATATTTGACAAGAGATCAATCATTTTGAACCATTGCCCTTTACTCAATGTTACATACTGACCTAAGACAGCAGGAAAACAGTGTATTATTAGAAAAACAAGGAGAAGAAATAGAAATAGAAAGACATTTATGTACTGTAAATTCTCAAATAGCCGAACTGTAGCCGAACTGACCCGACTTGTGTCTATGTTTGAGACAGGCTTTTATTTAATTTTGAACAAATTTTATACTCTGCAAACTCTCAAATCGTTGTGTTTTTACTGTTTTAAAGAGTAAGAGAAATAAATAAAGCAATAAGAGATTTGAGCATGCGTCAAGACAGTGGAATGTCTTGCCAGTGGAGTTAATCATTCTAACCAGATTTAAACTAATCAGCCTGAATAGAGTACCTGACTCAGCATGAAGCTGCCTCAAATCTTAAATCCCATGACCCTTATATAATATACCGGCATTAGATGAATCATTCAGGAAAAAATCATTTCTCATAACCTTTTCTGTCCTGTCTATCTTTGTGTCCCACCCTCAGAGGACAGGGAGATGGTGGCGGTGGAGGTGGAGCGGATGTTGAGGCTGGCTGAGCAGTGTCTGGAGCGAGCCAAGTCATTTATAGAGAAGAGAACTGAGCGTCCTGACCTCTCTGTGGCTGCCTCTCCTTCCTCTTCCTGTTCGACTGCCCAATCAGAAGAGCCTCAGACTAACGCCCTACCAGTGACCACTGCTGCAAACACCGGTGACTATATCTGATCAACATGAATGTTCAAACTGTGCTAACCTGGAGTCTGCCCCCGGGCTCACAAAACCAATCTAGCCAATGTGCAGCCACATGATTTCTTTTTTCTCCTGTTTCACCTCTGCTGTCAGTCACTGTCCTATCTGCTGCTCCTGCTGATACAGGACGTAAAGCCACCAGCCCCACAAAGACAGGTCACCGCAGGGTGTTGTCAGAGGGCGACGGGGAGCTCTCCCCCTTTCTCCCCCCTGAAGTCTTCAAGAGACTGCAAACAGTGGAGTCACAGGACGCCAGCAAAAAGTACGGCTAAATGTTGGTCTGGTCAATTCCTGATATCACCCTGAAGTGAACAACACACACAGCAATGATAACAAGTTTCCAAGAACCAGACACTTCTGGATTCTACCACATCAAAACAACAAACACGCCCTTCACTGTTTCTGTATCTACACTGAAGATTAGTTCATTTAAAGGTAGTCTTGCTCCTTCTCATTGGTGTTTTATGTTACTTTTGAAAATAAAAAAATAATACTAGTATCCATGCTTATTAATATATTCAGTGGTCTCTAAAAACAAGTAAAAGCAGTTAAGCCTGTTATGATGACAGATGTATGGAGAGCACACCTCTAAGCCACATGTTATTTGTTTGTATTTTTAATTTTGTCATGTTTGTGTGTGCTTGGGCTCTAGGGAGCTAACACCCATTGAACAAGCGTCGCGTTTGAACCAGAAGTTGAAAGCCAATTATGAAGCTCGTCTGGCAAGACTCACACCTGGTCAGGCCTATCAGAAGACATCCTTGGTAAGTGTGTGTGTGTGGTAGTGTATTAGGAAAACCTAGCTAATTAAACAGTGCTTTCCTTTGTGTTGAAGCTCATTCTGGAGGATCTGGCTTGTGTTGATTGAAATGTGTTACATTGTACCGTGTCGTGAATAAGTACTTTTGAAAGCACTATTTAATCAGACAGGTGGTACAGTGTTTGGCACTGTTTCCTCACAGCACAAAGCTTCTGGGTTCAGCTAGTGTCTGTGTGGGTTTGTCCGGGCCCGGGGTGTACTTTACCCTCACCCATTATCATCCAGCCACACTTTAGGATCCTCCTAACTCAGGACTCTGTTAGTGAGAGTGACATTTAACAGTGTAACAAGATGCACCCCAGAGCTATTCTGGTATCAGCTGATTAATCCACTATCATGCTTTTTCAAACAATCTTTATTATTTTGGTTTTTCTATTGGTGGATCTAATGATCTAATATAATGATTTTAATGAGACTTTTAAATGAGTGAATTAATGTGTGGGACTAAAGGTTTTTAATGGGTTCAGCGTACATGGTTACTCTGTATTTCATACAGTTTAGTGATCAGACACAAGATAATGTTCACAGCAACCTCTGCTACTTCAAAACAACTTGATTGTCCAGACACATTAGATAACAAGAAAGCAGTCAACACAACTACCTTAAATTTGATGTACGGACTGAACAGTGTGCAATTTTTCAAAAACAAAACACAGCTGAGGTCAATATTGTGCAAAAGGATTCTTGCCGTTAGGAATACACATAGGCTTATTTGAGAATAAATCAATCGCCTAAAAATACCATTCATAATAAAACTTATATACATGCGGAATTGTTGTGCGGGTTTTACTCATGTATCCATGGTTTTACTTTGAATGACCTGTAGTACTTCCGGCTACGTAGCCTACGTCAGCTTGACGTCCGTGACCAGCTGATGAATGAATACCTGAGTGAAGGGGGAGTGAGCCGTAGTGAGCCGTGTGTCTGAGCCACATGGATATTTAAACGTAGGTAACTTCACCTCTGAAAACGCACAACTTTCTCCGCTCGTCGTGTCGGTGTCTCAGAGAATAAAGGCCACTTTCTCCACACAGTAACATCATGGTAAGCGCTTTTACACAGCATTTTAACCTGCAGTTTATTGACACATTTTCTTAATTTCCGTCGTTATTAAGCTAATTTATTTTTCGCGGCATGCCACCTACCTGTGTCGCGATGGAGATTTTCTCAAAAATCATGTTAACTTATCGTCCAGATACGGAAAATGTTTCGGCGTCAAGTGGAGCTCCGAGCTTACTGGAGAAAGCTAAAGGCGTTTCTGAAGGTACTGTAAAGTCACGGTGCGGCCAGAGCTAAGTAACACACTGTAACACCGAAGGAGCGACAACAACAAAAACAGCATCATTAGTGAGGTGTTACTGTTCACTGTAGACAAAGTCATGTTTATGGTCTCTGGACATTTATTGTGGCAGATCACAGACACCACACAGTCTGTAGCTCTGTGTTGTCAGTGCTGACTTTTGATCTGTGCAGGCTGTAACATGGTTGAGGGTCCACTTCAGGGGTTTAAGATGGAGAATTTTTTTTTTCACTTTGTTTAGACATAGAGTCTGGATGGGACATAGTTGGTTGTAATTGTTGACATCTGACTTTTTGTTTCCTCCTGAACTATCTAAAAATCAGCCATAAGTTAGGAATGCATTTTTGTTTGTTCGCTCATTGATCCATTAATTCATTTGTTTATTTTAACTTGGGAATACACTGAGGTTGGGACTCATTTACAGTATAGCTCTGTGCAAAGGATAGGTTAATAATAGGTCCTGGACACAAGAGACAACGATGTTGAGCTTGTGCATAAAAGTTGTCAGGAAACTTATACACAATAAAGTTGAAAAAGTCCCAAGAAATAAAACAACACTAATCATTAAGAAAAAATAAAAATAGTAACAATAATTAAAATATAACAGGCTAAAACAAGAATGTCTGAAAGTAAATAGTGATATCATTAAAGATTTAAAGTGTCCTTAGAATAAAAGTGAAGAAAGTTTTAGAGTATTCTGCTTCAGTTGTTTCATGTTGCAGGTCCAAAATAAGAAAACTGGATCTAATTAGTTATGATCATTCAGTGCAACCTAGATTAGACAAACTATTAATATCTCTATACAACTTTATGTAGTTTTTTTTTTTTTTTTGCCCTGGTGTTATGTGATCGCCCGACATCCCATGGAGGCTTGTGATTCTTTTTCAATACAGAAGCTCTCTCTCCAGCGGCAGATGATGGAGAACCTCATCATCGCCAAGGCCAGACAGGATGCTGTATCCTTGTGTTGTCAACTTGTGTCCTGTTTTCACTGTTGTACATCTTTGCTGTGTATTTGCCAGACCATTACACATAAGATATTTGTGTTGATTAAATAAAATATTGTCTTACATTTCCACCCATGCCCTATTTTACATTGATGCTGAGCGGTTCCTTGAAGCAACACATTTTCCTTCTGTTGATATCTGTGTGCACTTCTGTGAACTCAGTTGAAAGCTCAAGCTCACTCAGTCATCATATTTGTTTTCAGTTTTTTTTAAATTTGAAGTCAAAGGCACTGCCACTTCCTGTTTCATGTGATGACTATGATGTTTGGAGGTTTCCTTAATGTTTGTTGTAATATTAGCTGCAACGGAAGATGGAGGAGAGAAGGCTAAGGCTCCAGGAGGAAGCTAACAGGTACAAACACACGGTGTCAGGTTTATCTGTTGTCACGTTTTTTCTTTAAACGCCTAAAAACTAAAAGTATCGTAGCACCAGCTTATTTTTCCTGTAATGATGTAGAGTTTCTGGTTGTTATCTCAGCGTGTCCTAATCTTTGAAGTGATATTTTCACCCACTCGTGTTCCAAAGTGCATTTGACAGGATGCATATGGAGTCAGTGGTGTTATCTATTTGTTAAGTTATCTGAAGGTAAAGCAGTCATTAAATTCTTGGAAAGGGGTTAGTCCATTTTGGAAATAATTTAGGGTCACACAGTTTTGAGAACAATTTACTGCTTGCTGTTTTCACCTTTAAACTCATTAAGCAGTTGTGCTAAGTCCAGCACATTTACACTGGTGCTTAATGCGTCAGTGTTGATGAATGTGCACTGTCCCAATTCAATAAATAAAGAAATGGCGTTGGGACATGAAATATTAAAGGCTGAGTGCATGTTCTGTACATTAGTATTCACTTCTGCAAGTTTGTATAGTTTGTAAAAAATCCATAGAATTTACTGACCAATATGTCAAGAGAATAATAATAATAACAGACAAGTCTGTGTAAGGATATTAAGTAAATAATAATTTAAAAAAAACGAAAAAAGACCAAGGACTGTTGTCATGGACTCTTGGGGGTGATCCAAGTATGGAAATGTGTCAGTATGTTTCCTGTGTTTTTCACTACAGGAGATTTGCAGCATCTGGGGCAATGACTGCAGAGGAGCAGGAACAACGTATGCTTTATACCAATGTACTGGAATATGAGCAAGACCATGTAAGTTTTTAGTTCATGTTATCCAAACAATGGTAATGACATGGTGGAATCAGGAAGTCTTCAGACGCCTTCACTTTTCTTTTTTAACACATATTTTGTCATGTTGCAGGGTTTTCACTCATCAGTCTATACTCAATGCCCTATAATGACAACAATTTTAGAATTTGTTGTTGTATTATAATGGAAAAATGATCATTATGGGTATCTAGTATTGATATAAAAAGGTGGAGGGAGTCAGCAGACTGTGAGGTGATGCCTTGAACTG
This sequence comes from Trachurus japonicus, assembly GCF_045865225.1. Lineage (NCBI taxonomy): Eukaryota > Metazoa > Chordata > Actinopteri > Carangiformes > Carangidae > Trachurus > Trachurus japonicus. The sequence goes on from NC_140912.1 coordinate 3,191,838, forward strand.
TGAATTTGGTCTGTTTAGAAAACCTGGATCATTCACAATTTAATTTTATGAAATTCTAAAAACTCTCAATCCTAGAAATAGATTTTTTTTTTTTTTTTTTTTTTTTACATACAATTGCAATAAATAACATTAAAATACACATTAAAATAAATAAGTCAATGTGTGGACACAAAGAATGGGGCAACAGTACACGATATTCCAGGGCCAGAGCCCATATGGGATGTGCTCTCTAACCACTCACCCACCAGAGCTCCTAAAGATGACATGGTTATATGAAATTCTAGATATGGTTACCTGCAGGTCATTTACACATGTTGATGCCTCCTCAGGATTGGCCCAAGCTGTGGAAAGCCAGCATGAAGGAGAATCCTGAAGATGTCACATTAGTGTCACGTCTGGTCTCTTACCTGCTCAGGTAGGAGGTTTTTCTGTGTTTGGTGTGTTTCATGTGTTTGTCAGATGACATCACAGTTAATAAATCAGGATTTGACCAGAACTTTTGACCTGGTAGCTGTCCTGTGTAATCAGATCAGTGGAGAACTTCCCAAACATTTCTCTTGTGTTCACCTCGCCTCCACCTGCATTTTAGTCAGTTACCGGCACTCACGATTACCACACAAACTTATGTGTGTGTCTATACGGTATGTCTATATAATATACACATTCTGCAGTGTTCCTATTAGCAAGTTATAGTTAGTGACACTGTTTTTTTTGACACCAACCACACATAAATAGATTTTTTTGTGCTCAAAAAGTTGGTTCTAGCTTGGTGGTGGAGCATCAGACTTGGTGTCAATATATGACTTTTTTTTGTGTTTGTGTTTCCTTTTTGTTATCCTCAGAGTCAGCTCCAGTTAGTATGACCTGAGACAGTTTCAACACATTTAAATCATTATGTAACCGTGACTTCTGTCATAAATAGTCATTTTTTAAAGCCAATTCGCACCTCCAATATATTCTTCATTGTTTCTCTTAGTATTGATGAATATTTTATCTCTTGTTATACTTCATTTATGGCGTGTGTGTTGATATGTGTGTGAGGATTTTTTTTTTTAGAAGATATGTACTTGTTTATGTTCTCTGCAGGAGTTGGTGCTGACATATACTGACAGTGAAGGCATTCTGTTCAGTGTTGGATGGTCGCTCTGGTTTCTGAACTGTTATCTTTGATAACTTGTATAGTGCTGGTGCTATATGTAACGTTTGACTACTATTTGTCCTCAGCCGGTCTGACCACCCTGTAGTGAAGCTGCTGAGGAAACACCAGTACCGGGTTTACAACCGCCTCTACCCCCTCGTCAGCAAAGGCCTCCCTCAGACTCCCCCCCTGCTGCTGAGACCTTCTCGCAGCACTCACAACCTGCTCCATCCAGGTAGGCCCAGAGCCTGCTGCTGCTTACAGAGGCAACCAGTGCATCCTTTACTTGCCCAGTGTTGTTCAATTTAGGGCCTGACCGATATGGATTTTTTGGGGCCGATGCCGATGCCGATTATTAGGGGGGGAAAAATCCGATAACCGATTAATCGGCCGATTATTTATTTTTTTTATAAAGTTTTACAATTTTATTAATTTAAGTAATATATCTACATATATTATATAATATATAAATTAGGGCTGCCAAATTTTCATTGGTCATTTGGTTGCAGGAAAAAACAACAACATTTGGAGTACTGTCTTGTCAAAATTAAGTCAAAATCAATGACTGAACTGTGAAAGGCTATAGGGCTTTTATTTTGAAGGGCCAGATACAGGAAGTCATGACACGTGACACTTTTTTGTTGTTGATGTTGTTTTTACACGGCACGGCGGTCTCTCTCTCTCTCTCTCTCGCTCTCTTTTTTTTTTTTTTTGAAAAGCGACTTTTTCCAGTGTTGTTCCAGACGTTTCTGGTTTGTTGACTCCGACGTGGAAGCACGTATCACCGCTGTTTTCAATGTTTAGCGGGTGCTGCCGCGAGCCCCGGTCCCACAGCGCTCAGTGTGTCACGGAGCAGAGACATGATTGTCCCGCTGCAGTCAGAGACCCGCACCGCCGCCGCCCCCCCGCCCCCGCCCCCCAGTCTACACAGCCTGAGCTCAGTCACTCACCCTCCTCATCCAGTTTATTGATAAACGGGCGTAGCTACTGCCGATAATAACTGTAAAACCCGACCGGCTTGTTGAATCTCGGACCCAACACGGCCGGAGTCACGAGCATTAATTAATTAATTCACAACCCGACCGCGGTGTAAAAAAAAGAAGAAAAAAAAAAAGTAAAAAGAAAGCCAGCAGCAACACTGGTTTTGAGACAGTTAACAGTTAATCAAGTTGTTAATAAGCTGTGTGATGTGTGTGAGTGACAAAGGCTATGGCGGAGCGTGTCCTGCTGCAGATCAGTCACTCTGCTGTGCTGTGAGGTGGTTAGTGGATGCAGTTGGATGCGCCCTCTACAGGATAAATAACCTAATGTCGGGGGATCTTTTCAAATGGGGGAACATTTTCAAAGTAAAACCAAGTCTTATTCCCTGCATTTTATTTCTGAAAATATCGGCGACAATCGACGAGTTTTGGCCGATTACCGATTATTCTCAAACGGGCTATAATCGGCCGATTTAATCGGCTCGCCGATTTAATCGGCTCGCCGATAAATCGGTCGGGCCCTAGTTCAATTAAACAGATTTTCAGTCTTTCAATATCAATTTTGCCAAAGATTGCTTTGTTGTCAACTCTGATAAAACCACCTCTTCTGAGTGTGTGCACATTTTTTAGAAATTCAGTTTTTTTTTCCATTTCTTTGTTTGTTGTTTCAAATTGTGAATTTAACAGGTTAATGGAGACGTCCCTAGTGCTGCAGAGGCTGATGCTGAAAAGATTCATGACCTTCACTTTTTTATTTATAGCATGTTTTATTATAAGAAAAAGCTCCAGTCTTTGGCCGTTGGTGGCTGTCAGTTTCATTCACTTACTGAAATCTGAAATGACTTACTTGTATGTAAAGGTTCTGTCCGAAAAATATAGCTGGAAAGGCTACTGTGTTTCAGTGTTGGCTTTCAGGAATCGGTGTGCAAAACATTTTACAGATATCTATTTTATCAGATTCGATTTTTCTTGTATAGATGAATAAGAAATCAGGACACTAAGTATTGTCTAAATGGTCCATCGGTAAATCACTCATTCATGGTTAAATTGTGCATCATTGTGTGTCACACAGAGAGGAAGTCGACCAGCACTATGAGTAGTGGCACCGGTGGCCAGAGCTTCAGCACCAGTTTGTCGCTCTCCCCTTCGCGCTCTCATGACCTCCACACCGACGACGCCGAGGAGGAAGGGGAGGAGCCTGACACACAGCTGACGGTGGACCGAGAGAACTCGTTTGAAGATCTGGAGCAGTTTCTGTCCCAGCTGGACCTGGCCCCACCCCAGGGCAGCACCGGCGACGCCAGCTCAGACTCAGAGCTGACCTGTGATACATCTATGCTGAATGAGGACCAGATACAAGAGCTGGAGATGAGGGCGCTGAAAGAACATCTGAAGGCCACAGTCAAAGACATTCACATTGCAATTGGTGAGCGTGACCCTAGAGGAAGGATGTGTGTGTCAGGATGCAGAGAAACTGTCACATATTGATTGGCATCAGCAGTTTCCTGTTGAAAGTTAAAGACATTGACAAGTAGTCAGTGTTGCTGTTTTTATTATTTCAGATCAGCTGCTGTCTCTGTGTTTGCTGTCCTTCGAGTGTCTCAACACAGCCAGCTCCAGAGACCTGTGCCTGGCCCACATAGAGGAGTCCTTCTTCACGCCGCTATGGAGCGCCCTGGTGGCTCTTTACAGGTAGTGCAGCCTCAGCCCCTGTGGCTTCAACCTGTCTTTATGCCTACAATGCTGCTGTCTTAAATTAGTTAAGTTTCTTACTGCTTTAGTAAATCAACGAGACTGAGAGTTTCACAGGGGGCAGTTATATAACCTCTGGTCATAGTAACTGTGAGAGCTTTTTACACATATACCTGTACAGGGAATCACCTTTTCCACATTTTGTTATGTTGCAATCTGCTAAAATAATTTAATTTGACCTTGATTTTCACTCAGTACTTATAATGACACTGTTTGGCACTGTTGTTTTTGCCTAGTCTCAGCCTACACACTAACTACCAGTCAAATCACTGCAGACTCTTTATTGGTGGTCTATTAAAGAAGCCTTCACTGTCTAGGACATTTGGTTTTCACACTTCACAACCAAAGCCATTTGCTTGTTAAGTACTCGTTCAAAAAGTGAAACTCTGAGCTCAGAGGGTGTGATGTTAGTTCACTGCTCCAGAATTTGAAACCAATTAAAACTTAGCGGTACTCTTTGGGAAAAGTTTGTGGAAATAAAGTATCCAATTGGCAATAAAGCACAGACCAAATCAAATAATGGATCATTTATTGATTGGTTTACTCAACATTTCACTCCAGCCCCATCATGTTCATGGTATTCAGTCAGTAGATCCGAGGTCACAGGGTGCACAAGTTTGGTATCGTCAGGGTTTATTGTTAAACTGCAGTGAGAGCAAATATCATGGGATCATATCCTGGAAAACCCAAAGTGAGTCGAGGTCTCTCATTGACCAGCATGTGGCAGTGCTACTCCAAGTATGTCAGTTTCTGCTTCTCTTCCTCCTCTGTGCTTCATTGCAGTAGCACTGATAATTGTACATTGAATGCAGTGTTAATAGAAGAGTCTTTACTGATTTCTACTTAATGGACCTTTTCTCATAATATCATAAGAACATTGAGTGTAGTTAAATAAATAAAATAAAAAAACAAGGAAAAAAACATCTTGTTTTAGGAAGTGTTTAGTATTAATAATAAAACACTGATGTTAGAAGCTACAAGGTGCTTGGGGTGATTCTGTTCCCTTATGGTTGACAATTATTCATCCTAAATCAAAATAACATAAAGCACCAATGGACTTTATGCACAGCTCCACTACTTCCTGAATTAAGCCAGCTCCTTTATTTCCTGTCTGACATTATTGGACCGACTGACCTGCCAGCAGTGGTCAGACACACCTGGATTAAACAGTCGGTCCAATAAAGGAGCTGGCTTAATTTAGGAAGTAGTAGAGCTGTGCATAAAGCCCATTGTTGGTAAAATTTGATTCAACTTGTGTAGCAACTTGTTGTGAGTTTTCACAATCGATTCCTCTACTGAGCTCTTATTCTCATATCATTTATAATCTGGCCGGTTGAATTAATGTTTGGATTGATGGGACATGATGGGACATTTAATTTTAATGGATTATTATTATTTGGGTGTTACATTTTCACCCACTGCTCATATTTGTGCTTTAGCTTGTAGTTTATTCTGATTTGCGTGAAAAAAATAATGTACGGTAATGAAAATCATGCCGCCTCAATGATGAATGACAGAGACAGTGCTATTGACAAACTTTTTTTTTTATCCATTGTTTTTATGATTGTCTGTGAAAATCTGGCATCTTATAGGCTTATCGTGTATAAATGAAATTAGAACTCATAATTTCCTTCTTTCTGAAGGCCACAGATACATTTGAATAAATATAAGATGATAAGGCGTGTGTGTGTTGTATTTTTCTTCTGGGAGATTTTGATCAGATTTCAAGAAAATTGTGAATGTTTCAGAAATTTGGTTACATCTTGTTGTTTACATCTCTGCTAAGTCCACTATTGGCCTGAGGAGGATGAGCACTGTTCTCAGTTCAGTTTTACCTCCAACACTGTTGTTCCCAGATATTATTTATGCCTCCATCCAGTTGGAAGCAGGAAAAACTTCTCTCTTTGTCTTTCTTTCTCAGGAAAGTCAACAGGGAACGAGAACAGGCCTTTGAAACAAGTATGAAACTGTATCAGGACGTCTCACCTGGAGACGTCGGTGTTCCTGCAAAACTGTTCCCCCCAGAACCCAGCGCACTACAAGGTTCCTACCCCTACGAGTCTGCTGTTCAGGAGCTGGAGCTTCTCGTGAAAGACAGCTGTCCACAGAAGAAGCTGGAATGTATTGGTAAGTCACACAGTGTTGTTTTATTCTCCCTGAAACAAATGCTGACTTTTAGGATGCAGAGTATTAATTTAAATGTGGACAGAGCATCATTACCACAGACGTGATACTGACTCTTAAGGACTCAAGGCCATGAAAACTTCTTGAAAACAATTCCTCAGAAAAACAACAAAACAGAAAATGTATTGAAAGGTACGCAGTTAGCAAACTGGTAATAAACTGTTTTGTTGAAAGCTGTCAGGCAATGTTACACAACTGTGAGCTCAAAGTGGGATCACTTCCACAGTCATATTTGCCAAAATCTCTTCTGCAGTAGAAGTATTTCAGAGCTGAAAATTCAATAACAGAAACACAGATGTGTCTTTTGAAAGAAAAACACAACTATTAGAACCAAAGATGGCTTGTGTAAAACATTGAAAAAAATGTTACCCATCATACCCAGCTCGTCGTTCAGCCTCCATGCACCTCCGACCTTTTGTCTATTGGCGTGTAGCATTGGTTTGTGTAAAGAAAGTGTAACTCATCTGTAACAATCCAAATTTGACTTATAAATAGTTGAATTAGCTCTAACAGTAGTGATTAATCCTTGTCATATGCAACCAGTGTTGTTTTTCATTATGGCAATGCATTCTGCTACAATGCGTACTCTCAGTATTATCTTTCTGCACCTGTACTGTAAGTAATAATGTTTCTTCTGCTATGGTTTGTCACAGTTAGGACATTACGTGTGATCTGTGCCTGTGCTGAGGATTACAGGAGTCTTCATGAGGTGGACTCTGCACCCAAAACAGCTGCCATGTGAGTATTGATCATCTTAATGTGCAGAACAGTGTAAAACTATTAGGTGTGGGTGTATATGTCTTTTTTTTTTCTTTAAAAGGTAAATAGCTCAAATGGTGACCTTATTAAACTTAGAAATAGGAGCCCTCTCCCCACTGACTACATGCTTCTGACAGGGAGCAAGAGACTATCCCAAAGTCCAGTGAAAGTAGCCAAACATCATTTAAGGGCTCCCTGCCTGGGTAGCTGCTCTGTCAGGTCTCATCAGTGCTCAGCTCTGCCCGACACAGCATGGGCTGTCCTAGGCCCATTGCCCCCTACAGAGAGCCACTTCCTGGCCAGGTCTAAAAGTAGGTCGTCCTGTCTGGGTTTGGAAAAGACCCAGGTCCCGACAACGAGCTCGGCGAGAAGAAGAAAAGAGACGGAACTTTGTGGAATCCATGATGATGCACAGAGACTCGGACAAAGGCTCAGTGGGTCAAAGCGCTGATAATGGAGCTCATACAGACCACTGCGAGCTTAAATTGCTCTGTGTCGACAAAGTTTGAGTGAAACACTGAAAAATAAATGAACGCAGATGAAACTGTCTGTGCATCTCCTGATCGCGGCTCCACATTATCCCCTGAACCACATCAGAGAGACGGCAGTTAAGTCGTTATGATCAACCTCATCACTGCCTGACTGAACTCTCATTTGTAAGTTAGTAGACTGACAGTTGGCATCATTATTGTATACGCAGAACTCTGACTCTTTATAGACACACAAGTAAACAAACTGAGAGCCAAAGGGTTTTTTTAAATTTTTTTTTTAAGGTGGGTGGGGAACTGAAGTCTCAGAATAGGAGCACTTAGTGGGTTGTTCAGAGAGCCAGGCTTAAGGTTTTTGTTTTTAATAAGGCTGAAAAAAGGTTGATATGAAACTCATCAGCGTTTTCTCCAACAATTAAAGTGTTTATTATCCAATAATGTTTCTTTTCCAAACATTGATCTTTTATCTTGTGTTTTATCCACTCCTGTCCTCGTCCCTCTTTCCCTGGTGTTCAACCCACTAATGGTTTTTGAGAATTGCAGGGACTATGTCTCTTGCGCCATATCTGTCTCCTTGTATTGAGAGTGTGTGTGAAGTGATCAGGGACAGCGGGGTAGAAGAGACGATGGCACTTCTCAAAGCTTTTTGTGACGATGAAGGATTTCCTTGTCCTCTCAGTATGTTCAGCAGAAACAAAGTATAGTTTAGAGAAATGAAACACAATCTAAGTTTGTTGAGTTTGTTTTGATACATCAGTCAAACATGGCCAAACCACACAAGGCATCTGAATCAGTCATTTATTTTCTCTTGTTTATAGTTTATAGACCAAGAATGCAATCAGGTCTGCCATCACAGGATGTAATCTGTGGTGAAATTCTTTGCAGCTTTGCCAAAATAAAAAAAAAAAAAAAAACAAAAAAAAACGTATGAATTAAAACCAGCATTTCAAAGTCACAACTATTCCCCCAAGGCAAATTCTGGCACTAAGAACTCATCACAGATCCATTTAATTTTTTCTTTCTTAACAATGTCACATTTGAGCCAGTAACCGCTGGCAGCTTTAATTCAATAAAACTCTCACGCAGAATTGAACTGAACACTTAGCGTCTAACTTTAATTCTAAGCTTCTCAAAGAGGTTAGATCTGGACTGTGAAGTTTCCTGTGTCGAATCCAATGTTCATATTTTGTCGGCCTCGGCCCTCAGTGCGGCTCAGCACCGGGCCATGTGTGACTGCTTTTCTTAGTCCATCTAAATACAGGTTGGCTTTCTGCGTGTCACTCTGACTCATACGAAGTGTTTCTGATCAAGGCTGGGCTCAGACTCTGGAGGTGGATTTATAGCTAAACAAGATGTTCTGCTGAGAGACGAGCTCATATTATTTCAGAAGGAGTGACTGTGTTGTATGTTTGTATGGCATGGTTTTAAACGCTGCATATTTGGATATCAGTGTGTGTCTGTTTGTTGCCACGCCCTTGGATTCCAGGTTCTAATTTGGAATTGCACACACACACACTTTATTGTTCTCTCTGCCTTTTTTTATTCATGGAGCATCAGTGCCTTGTCTTCAGCCAACCGGGAGCTCACTTATTGTGTGCTTTCGTCCATATCCCTTTTTTCTTGTCTAAATTGGCCACAAGAATTTTTTATCCTTTTTGCCAATATCTGATGGGTTTTTTTTCACCTTTTTGATCCTCCACCAAATGAGAGCACATTGCAAATCCTTAATGGGATCTAATCTCCTCGTGGAATCAGTATTTATGCATGTGGGGAGAGTGCATTGTATCCTTGGAATGCAGAGACGCCAGTTTTCGTGTGAGAGGACCCATGTGTGTGTTTACAGTAGTGAACTCAGAAGATTATAATTCAGGGGTTTGTCTGTGTGTGTGTGTGTGTGTGTGTGTGAGGTCCAACTCTCAGCGGTTACATGAGCCTGTCCACACCTTCCAGAACCTGCAGAAGGAGAGTATCCAGTTGCATGCGGCCGGGTCAGTGCAGGGCCAGCAAACCTACCTTCTCACGCAAACTAGCAAGCAAGCAGTTAGCCCTGCGTGTGAGTCCTGATAAACAAATGGTCACTGTCTGCACACAGGGAGAATGCTATCAGACCGTCATCAACTCCCAGGCTGCAATTTGTCCTCCCTACAGATCTCAGGGAGAGAAAAAAAGCTTTATCACTCCCATCCCCGAACACGCATCCCATTTAGAGCTGTGTTTGATTTAGTTTCCATTGAGTCCCCCGGGGAGCACATGCCATCAGACTCTGTAAATGTCACTCTATATTTTCCCCTTTTGCTCTATTTATTTACTCGTGTTTTCCTCTGTTACTCAGTCTCACCGCCCTCTTCTGTCTTTTTGATCTGACAGCGGTGCAGATGACCTGTTGCCCATCCTGTCCTTCGTGGCTCTGCGTTGCCAGTGTCCTCAGCTGCTGTCTGAATGTGCTGCTCTGGAGGAATTCATTCATGAGGGGTGAGTCACCGTGGTGGAAAGAAGATGTTGGATGAAGGTCTCCTATTGTTTGCACCAAATACACAAAAAAAATTGCCAGAGTCAGTCAGCATCAATTACTATGACAAGGACTTCTTTGAGTACAGGGTTTTTAATGATAGATCTGTATTAGCAAGATCGAACCTGGGAGTATGGGAGTATATTGTCAGTCATCAGACACAAAAATAGAATAATGAGAGGTATTCGCAAAGGCGGAGACCTCTCTATAAAAGAGGTTAGACTTATGTCTTTCAAACAACTCTGAATTATTATGTGAAACTTAATAATAATAGACAAATTATAACTAAAATGTTAATGTTTAAATCAGCCTCGGGCCTATATATTCAGTTAATGGGTCAGACCAGGTTTTGACAGAACGTGCAGAAGTTCAGGTCGATCTAGTTCTCATTCAGCTCAGTCACTTACCTCTGCTGCTGACATGAAATGACTCTCAATGGGTGAGTTGAACCTCAGGACTCCTGTTACTAGTCAAGGGGCTCAAGTGTGATATACTGATAGGACTTAATCTGAGCTAATTTAGTCATCAGGTTCAGTCTAGATTTGTCAGTATGGAAAATTGTGGGCTGGTGTTCAAGCAGTAATGGATAATGTAATTCATAAGAAAGTGAGTCAGATGATGTCATAGGTAAGTACTAATATCCACAGACAGGAATATATTGGTGTATGGTGTTATTCTTGTCATATGGGCTAGATCATTACTGAAAAAGACCTAGAAAAATGATTTGTAGGAAATGAATGGAAACCCTGATGATCTCTTGTATCTCTCTAGTATTAATGTCCATGAAGGGTTCACACAGTTTTAGTGTTGTGCCATGTACCAAGGTCAAGTAGGACAGCTGGGGAGGGCCGATGGTCTTGAGCCGAGATACGCCATCACACTGAGCGTTGTTGCGTGTGAATTCAGACCACACCCAAAAGATCAACTAACGGCTGTAAAACAGTGGGTTGTAAAAATGGTCAGTGTGGCAGAGGATGAGGAATACCAGGATATTTGGGTTTTGGGTTTTTTTCTTCTCTATAAAAACACAAATAAAGTCCCAGTTGACATTTAAGTAGTTCAGTGGGTTGGAAGGCTTCAATGAGAGGAGAGGTGGAGGGTGAGTAGTCAGCTGACAGATTGTATGACCAAGTGTAGTTCACAAGAAGCCAGTAAAAGGTATGAAGGGTAAAAACATGAAGGTAGAAGGGACTGATTAGTTTTAATGTTCCTGCTCCGTTTCATTTTACTTTGACTTGATACTCATTAGCCTGATCTCATGTCCATAATTTAATTCAAAAACGTGTTGCATGGTGTTACAACCCAGCTCACAAGAGGAAAGGGGGGCAGCCTGAATGGATTTGATCTAGCAAAAGTTATGGCTCAATCCAGGGGGCGGGATGAAGGCTGTCTTTCAAACTGCCTCTGCACCAATAGGGTAGCGCTACGACCAATCAGAGCAAAGAACAGGATGACGTTAGCCTGACAAGCCAATTAAAATGTATGTCGTCATCGCGTTAAGCCCACCCAACGACTCTCTAAACAGATAGAATGCTGTGATTGGTGAACACAAACGGTGTTCGAGACTCAAAAAGTTCCTATGGCTCGTTTCTAGACCCACCTGCAGAGCAAATATTTTTGCTGCCGCTAGAGTGCAGCTCAGAGGTTGCACTAGACTTTTTCGTCGCCGGTCGTTTTGACTGACGGGGTCATAAAAATTCCGTCATAATCTATTTTTACCGGTCACTTTAATTTTTTAAAAATTATAATAATGCCATATTCAATAGCATTCAATTTTAATTCATGTTTAATTCATATCAAGTCCAAACAAATTGAACAGAGGATGCTCCGGAGCAGAGTCTGCGTCAGAGCACATCTAACCGTGGGTCAGTCAGTGAATGCGGGGTCACTTTCTGCCTCAACATCTAAATACAACGTAAATACCTGATGATGACATCAGTTTTCTGTCAACAATCAACATGCTAACCCATGTGTTAGGCTATACCAAAACATCCCAAGGAGCACGTTTTCACATAGGCACCGCATAGTGCACTGGCGTTAGCTCTCTCTCTCTCTCTCTCTCTCTGTGCCTCTCATCTCTCTTTTACGCACGCACACCACACACACGCCATTTCTCTTTTACACACGCACACCACACACACGCCATTTCTCTTTTACGCACGCACGCAGCCATTGCGCATCACTGAAACAACTGAAGCTATAGACCACACAGCCAGATGCAGCACAAATTCAGACAGGACAAGACCCACTCAGCTGTAAGTGTTATAAACAATGCCACGGCGGGCAAAATACATTAAAAGAAGGCTTAACGTTACCTTTGGAAGAGTTGTGCGCGGCGAGTGTGTGAAACGGTGATGTCCTACACTATGGAGTTATTTTTGTCTCATAAATATCTGTAAACGCACAGAAGGTGATCTACAAATGTTCCTTGGTTTGCACACGTGTTTTGCTATCCACAAATACAAATTTCTAATTTGTAACTTGTATTTTGGTTTTTACAAATAAATGTGTATTTGTAAATATATTGTGTATTTGTAAATGTATAATTTTCCATTTGTAAAAACAAAAAAGCCATTTGTAAAACCGAAAATTCTGTTTGTGAAGTGTAACTCTGCATTTGTGGATCACCAATCACATACACGCATCTCTTTCCGCAATGACGTATTTCTGAGACATTCCTGCCGAGATCCACACAGATCCACAAACTCACAGCTGCTGATTCACAAAGGGCCGCTCTCCTCACCAGGAGGGGCAGTGTTGGCGAGTAGCTGAATGAAAACTAACGAAGAAGACTGCTACTGGCTTATCTCGAGAAATTATTTTAATTCCCACTGTTAATGCGTCACTTTATTAAGTTTTAATGTTTTTTTCATGCGATAAAGTAACTGTTTAGATCCCCAATATGCGGTTAGTTTATCCAAATGACGCCTGTTTGGAAGTTTGCTCCGCCGTTCGTGGAGCAGTGAAGCTCCATCTGTGGAGCAGCTAAGCTAACTAGGCTACCACCGGACGAGCGGTCTATCACAGAGGCTACAGTCGGGCTGCTGTGGTGGTCGGCTGACGAAGCCACGGCATCTTCTCGGGGGAGAAAACGAGCACTTCAGTACACCGGTTGCTGCCTCTGGATGAGCAGATCACCACAGAGGAAGCAGCCGGGGCTGCTGAGGTGGTCGGCCGGCTAAGCCGCGGCGTCATTCCAGGGGAGAAACCAAGCCCCAACCCGGTTGCTGCCTCTGGATGAGCGGATCATCACAGAAGCAACAGCCGGGCTGCTGAGGTGGTCGGTCGGCTAATCTGCGTCGTTCTCCCAGGGGAGAAAAGGAGCCCATCAATCTACCGGCAGTTTTTTAGAGGTTTACCGCCGGCTGGATGAATTATTTTTAGGAGATAAATGTTGTCTCATTCAGTGGTGTAGTAGGCTATATCAACAAACAAAACTATTTAGTCTATAATGGGCTATGTACAATCACCACCGCTACATCAATAAATAAATGTTTTACAATGAAACGGTCAGTCAGTTGACATTAACAATGCAGGTCGTTTTCTCCCCTGGGAGGAGACCGCGGCTTAGCCGGCCGACCACCACAGCAGCCCGGCTGTAGTTAGCTGCTCCACAGGTGGAGCTTCACTGCTCCGGCGTCATTTGGATAAAAATAACCACATATTGGGGATCTAAACAGTCTAACATCTAAACATCTAATCAGATCTAAACAGCAGCCGGGCTGCTGCGGTGGGCTGGCTAACCAGCTTCGTCATTCCGGGGGCAAAAACGAGCCGGGGGAGACCTGGATGACAGCGGAGGTTAGCCGGCCGAAAACCACAGCAGCCCGGCTGTAGCCTCTGTGATAGACCGCTCGTCCGGTGGTAGCCTAGTTAGCTTAGCTGCTCCACAGATGGAGCTTCACTGCTCCGCGAACGGCGGAGCAAACTTCCAAACAGGCGTCATTTGGATAAACTAACCGCATATTGGGGATCTAAACAGTTACTTTATCGCATGAAAAAAACATTAAAACTTAATAAAGTGACGCATTAACAGTGGGAATTAAAATAATTTCTCGAGATAAGCCACAGGGATGCAAACGGGTCAGGACCAAAAAAGAGAGGAATTTCCGGGGGGGGGGGGGGGGAGGGCGCGCTCACCATTAACAAATAAGTACATTACAATATCACGGAAAAGTCAATTTCCAGTAGTTCAACCCCAACTAAGTATTGAGTGCATATAGATGGACATAGTTTTCAGAAGGCCAACATTTCTATATTAAAATGCTTTTAAAAAAAATCCTTTGCAATATTTCCATTTTGGAGATACTGATTTTTAGGTCTTCACTGAATGTTAGTCATAATTATTACTATTAAAATAAACTGAATAAATAAAGACACGGGATGTTTCATTCAGTGTGTAATGGACATATAGCCCTATATAATGTGTTAGTTTCACTTTAATTGAACACATTCTACATCGCGGAGGCGACGTCTTTAGGGCTTCCTTCACCTCTGAAACGGGGCATGTCCGGTGCACAGCTCCACGGACATGCACCGTTAATATAATACATCCATGACATGCACGGGGGGAAAAAACAGCGTCGCCGTCGCACCGACTGCACGCGGATACGCGCCGCTTAATGAGCGCGCATGTCGCGCGTCTACGTTTGAGGTCGGCTGTTATCAGTATAATCAGAGACAACCATGAATGAGTTCGCCTCAGTTTCACGTGATTGTCACTGTCAGCCTGTTAGAAAAACATTTTACTGACCCCAGCTGAGACGCTGAGACCCCCCCCCCTCTCAAAAACAAAAACTCTTCGGATCTGAACGATTCACACAAGTCACCTAATTGGTCATGAAAAAAGCGAGTTTCGCTTTTCGGTGCACTGTTTGCATCCCTGAAGCCAGTAGCAGTCTTCTTCGTTAGTTTTCATTCAGCTACTCGCCAACACTGCCCCTCCTGGTGAGGAGAGCGGCCCTTTGTGAATCAGCAGCTGTGAGTTTGTGGATCTGTGTGGATCTCGGCAGGAATGTCTCAGAAATACGTCATTGCGGAAAGAGATGCGTGTGTGTGATTGGTGATCCACAAATGCAGAGTTACACTTCACAAACAGAATTTTCGGTTTTACAAATGGCTTTTTTGTTTTTACAAATGGAAAATTATACATTTACAAATACACAATATATTTACAAATACACATTTATTTGTAAAAACCAAAATACAAGTTACAAATTAGAAATTTGTATTTGTGGATAGCAAAACACGTGTGCAAACCAAGGAACATTTGTAGATCACCTTCTGTGCGTTTACAGATATTTATGAGACAAAAATAACTCCATACTACCCCCACCGCTCTACCTGTACCGAGACACACCGCTGTGTAGCTACAGCTACGTAACTTAACAGCTGACTACTGTCGGTCCCTCAGACACTGCAGCTGAATATCGCCCGTTAAATCATTATCGACCGTCATATTTGCACTGACACGACTCCCATCAACATTTAAAGCAGAAGTAAGTGATATATTTGTGTTAATATAAGTCTTAAATAGTTATATCTTCTGACAGCAATCACTTACATAGAGTGTTTGGTCTGAAACACGGGTCTGTCAGTCACTCTGCTCTGCTCTGAGCCGAGGAGAAAACATTTATCGTATCCTACAGTTTTTATCCAATGAGGAGAGAGAACGGCATGCAGGGCTGTGTGTGCAGCCAAGGGACGCCGTGAATGTGGCGACGTAGGGACGAGGACTGTTACGGTGCGTTCAAGGAAACTCGTTTTTTTCCGACCGTGAAGTCGTACCAGTTCGATCTGGTACATAGACTGTACAAAAAGACGTACTGGTACGATTTCACGGGTCGGAAGTTACGAGTGGCCGTTATAGTGACTTTCACCGGTAAAACAGGTCGGAAAAACACGAGTGGGTTGCCTGGAACGCTACAAAGTCGTAAGTTGTGACTTGAAGCTGTAATTTATGATTTCAAAAGCCTGCCTGGAACGCAGCATTAGCGAAAACGACCGGATCACTCACTTCTGCTTTAATCCACTTGAAGGAGTTTGAATACTGCGGGGAAGCTTCTGTCTTCTTCTCTGTTGTTGGTGTTTCTGTGTGGCAGCGCTACAGCGCCACACACGCTCCACACAGGCCTAGAGGAGGTACTACAGCGTTTTCTACTGAGCGCACCAGCCAGCTGTGAGGTTTTTTTTTTTTTTTTTTAATCTAATTCTCACCGTAGTGACTTTGTGACATTGTATATGTTTTATATCGTTATCCACCGCTCCATGTATTGATTATCCGCCGGCTTCATTGTAAACAAATGCACATGACCAGACGGCCATGGCTGTGAATTACAATCTGTCAAAATGACGGATGGCCTCAAAATTTTTCCGTCACCGTTTTAAAAAAACGGTCAATGACGGAAAATATCCGGTTAACGCGACCCCTGGTGCAGCTAGATTTCTAGGCTACTGCAACACATCACACCACTTCTAAAAAAAAAAAATCTTTAAGGAGCAGTGTCGGGTGGTCTTCCATGAAGCCTGCCATCTTTCTGCTGCAGACCAGCTTGGACAAACCAAACAGTGGACCAGTGTAACTTGAGGGCATGAGAGGAGGGGTATTAACACCCTTGTCCTTCTGGAACATAAACCAGTGTCACTGTTGATTAGTTTACAGTACATTACTACATACAATGGATGTGAATCTGTTCTGTGAGATGAGTGACTTCACTGCTGACTCTCCGTTGTCTTCACTTCTGTTTCAGCTATTTGATAGGAGAGGAGGGCTACTGTCTGACCTCCATGCAGAGTGCCTTGGCCTACGTTGAGTCCCTGCACACAGGAGGAGCCCTGCTTCCTGCAGACAAGCCTCTATGAAAAAGGTAATGTCTATACTGGACGTACTGATAAGCATTTTATTGGCCTATGTTTAAAGACATCTGAGAACATATGGTATGAATGTTTCATGAAAGGAATATTGAAATGTTTGATGCCAGTGATGAAAATATAGAGAATTGATGATTATCACAAATAATGGTATCCACAAAACCTCTTCACAGAAAAGTATCTCCATCTGATTCCACTATTGTAAATTAATTCATTGTGAATGTTGTAAATTAATTCATTGTGAATGTTTGTAGATGACAAAGTACAATCAGTTTTGTCTTCAGTATTGTAGCACTAATAACAGACTGTAGCTCAAAAAGCACCTTAGAGCAAACCAGATGAGAGTCAGCTTTGAACATGTCAGGTCATGATAAACAAGACTCCAAATGTTCCTCTTGTCTTGTCAACTCACTCAGATGTTGTTTCAGCTCTGCTCACTTGCCTTCAAGCTGCCAAAAAAATCAATAATTGCAGCTTTAAGACTTTCTGTACTTTCCATGGAGCCATTAAGTGATCGACTGATTCAAAACATTCTGAGCTAAAAACTCCAGAGACTGTTGTGAGTTAAAATCCCAGTAGATCAGCAGTTTCAGAAACACTCAAACTGGCCCGTCTGGATCTGAATGTGTTGAGTTGGTGTCACTGAGATCACATTTCTGTCTGATGTTTGATGTTCATGTTCACTGAAGCTTGTGCATCTACAAGCGGTAGGTAAACGAACATGGAGACGGACCCGTGGTGTGCAAATATTCATTTAAAAGGCAGTCTTATATTAACTGTAGAGGCTAATTTTGGGACACCAGGCTACATTACACTACATTAGCTTACACTGAGCTAATGTTAGTGTTTTGAGTGTATGTGGAGTGTTGTTACAACAGATGTCAGCTGTCACAGCTGTAACGGTAGCAGCGCCGTTTCAGGACCTGAACATGTTGACCATGTTAGGAATAAGTCAACAACTGAAAGTCACTCAGTTAATCAAAATTAGTCAAAAAAAGACCTTAAATTTTTTTGCCATGACTCCCTGCTGACCTGTTGCTGCACCTTCATGTGCTTTATCATCTCACCTGTTAGTGAGAGGAAGGAGGTGGTTACACTAAACAATGAGTTGGATCCCAGATTAGAACACTCACTTTTAGTGTTACTTTACTACAAGGACCGTCAGAGTTTTGGCATCAACGTGGCATTGACATGTCATTTCTTGCGATGTCCCTAGTGTACAAACGCATAATGAGGAAAAACATACACATCTATTTAATTTGGTATTCAATAAGAAAGATTCTACTATATAATATAAAACCAAAGTGTTTAGGCAAGTAAAATAAGACATGTTTGGATTTTGGGGCTCCTTTGAACTGATGACTCATGTTTCATAGGGGTGGTTAATTGGCCCAATTTCCTGATTCGATTACGATTATTGAAGTCTTGATTCAATTACAGACCGATTTTCGATTATTATCGATTATCGATTCGATTATTAATGATTATTGATCTTCAATTTATTTAAAGTCAGTCACTCTTTTTTGCGTTGATTGCTTGTTGGCTCATTTTTTGATTCTTGGATTTTTTGTTACAACAAACACTTTAACTGATCATGGACCCCTATTTTTGGAGGCGATTTTACGGCCAGTTGCATTAGATTTCTTACATATTGTACCTTTAATAATCGATTCATAAACAGTCATTTAATAATCACAATTAATCGATTATCGATTTTTTTCACCACCCCTAATGTTTCAATCACTTCAGTGTTTGGATCTGATCTTTTGGACAGACTGAACTATGAAACAGAGGCCACTCTTAGAGCGGTTTTCCTAACAGTTATGAGCAGAGCTTGGGGGTGGGGGTGGTTAGGGGTTAGATGAAGCAGACTCAGACTGATGCATTACACTGAAGGGTGAGAGTGTTGCTGATTATCTTGTCGGGTGCCCAAGGTGATGTTTCCACACTGCTTCTCAGCAGGACGGGGCGCAATGACACTGCAGGATATAAAATGTGACATCGTCAAACAGCACTCCCCAAAACTCCCAGTGACACAATGAATTCACAACTGCCAAATATTGAACTTTGTAGACCGCTGTGCTCCACAGAGCCGTCGCCTATCTGCTGCGCCGCCGCCCTGAGCTGGTAAATGGTCTTGTATTTATATAGCGCTTTACTATACCTGAACGATACCCAAAGCACTTTACAGTACATCACATTCACCCATTCACACACACATTCACACACTGATGGCGGAAGCTGCCATGCAAGGCGCGAACCACGACCCATCAGGAGCAAGGTGGGTAAGGTGTCTTGCCCAAGGACACTACGGCAGCAACCGGGACAGAGCGGGATTCGAACCGCCAACCCTCTGATCATTGGACGAGCCGCTCTACCACCTGAGCCACTGCCGCCCGACAACGTCAACCGAGCTGTGGGAGCAGATAGAGTATTTAATGCTGGAGGAACAGAGTACGTTTTAAAATGTGTGCTTCATACAATATACAGGCAGGGTTTTCATTTATGACTCCACACACATTCTCTTATGCAACAGATTTGACCACATTCATTTCTAATAATGCTTTTTTTTTGTCATTTGTAGTTGCTTCTAGCCAAAGCTTTAGAAACAGATTCTTTAAGACTCTTAAGTTCCTGTTTGAACAGATTGATTTAACCAGAATAAATGATCCAGGAAACAACTTTTGCAGATTCAAACTAGCATCAGTGAAAGACAAACTGAAAATCTTCAGCTATTGGCCTCACAGTAACCAAGGACCTATCTGAAGAAGCAAGATCTTGATAACCCAAAGCTGGTTATCAACTGAATCCGTTGTTAATTATAAGCAGCACTTACATGGCTGAAAGTTCTGTATTTTGTCTGTTGGTGACAAAGAACTACTTACCTGCAATAATGTAATACAAAAAAGGTTTGTGCTTTAAATTATGTAAATTATAGTTGGGGCTGCAACATCCTGAGTGAGCGGTAGCCCTGAAATAAGTTTTAAAAACACACAATCCCTAACACAAGCATCTCTCACAGAGACCAGTGTGTGTGTGTCATTCACTTTCAGAGGTCCAGTGGAGTCCCTGTCAGCTGCTTTTTGGGTGGTATGAGGCGGTGGTTTTAATGTTGTAGCTGGTCAATGTTCAGCTACTGAAAATACCCACGTTACTGCCAAAGCAACGATCACATTTCCTCCTGTTTAGTTAGAGTGACGTTGTCTGGCAGTTTACTGAGCTTTTGTTTAACTGAACCCTGGATGCTTTACTTTTTAAGACATTCCCTGTACAATAAGTCTCTCATTTTGTGTTGCAGGCCGTTGCAAACCTTCCCAACAGTTCCCACATCCCACATTCCCTGCTGCACTACACAGAGGCTGAACCTGCTCCGCCCTGCAAGTTGTGGAGATGCATTATAATCTTGTACAAAAGCAACGCTTGATTGACGAGAGGACTAAACCAGTGCCTCGGTCATTTCTAACCAAGTCAGATTGTGGCACTGGATGGTAAAAGGGATGAACTGTATTTGGTTAAGATTGGACTTTGGAAGGGATGCCCCTGATGACATGAACGCTTACAAAGGAAACATTATGTCATGGTTTACTAATGTATTTCATTCAAGAAATGGGTCACATCTGTGGCAACTGAGGTAAAAAAAAAAAAAACTAAACACAACACTGAAATTGTGTGAACCATGTTTGCCAAAGCCCCATTAGGATGGGTTAGATCTGGACCGGAGTTCAAACTTTAACAAAATTACAGAATGTGGCCAGACAGTGGTGTCACCACTCACACTTAGGAGCGAGAGTTTGGCTCTAATGTGTTGTTTGTACTTTTACTTATCTCATCGTTCATAACTGAGGACCTGTGTATGTGATGTCATCATGCTGTTAAATACCAGTGGCACATAAAAGCAG
The DNA here is from genome assembly GCF_045865225.1 of Trachurus japonicus. Taxonomy (NCBI): domain Eukaryota; kingdom Metazoa; phylum Chordata; class Actinopteri; order Carangiformes; family Carangidae; genus Trachurus; species Trachurus japonicus. The sequence continues at coordinate 3,212,417 of NC_140912.1, forward strand.
TTGGCGCCAAATGAGAGCACTGATACTTACCTGTAGGAGAGGTTTGATCACTTTAGGAGGTGCAACCTTCCTGATGGCTTTGACTTGAATTGAGTTTCCCAATGGGCTTGTGTGTTGGCATCATGTTTTTTCACACAAAAGTGAATTGAATAAAAATATCCCATGGAAAATTAGATCCACTGGGTGCCATTAAAGTCAATGACCAGGGGAAGGTGGTGTTAAAATCATCCCACCTCCCGTAGAGAATTAAATCCAGTCCAAACGGGCCTTTGCTTTAGGAAATCTTTTGTAAGACATGAATGTCTCAGACTGATGCTGCGCAAAAAATGCTTTAATCTGTTTACCTTGTGGCTTTTTCTTTCTCTTTTTTACTTTTTTGTTTACATACTAAAGCGTGTGTGCATGTGGTTGTTCATGGGTTTTCAGACTAGTGGCTAAACTTATCAAGTATAAATCTATGCACTTTGGGTGTTGAGGTGTTCAGGGGTCAGGCTACACGGGATGCTGGCTTTGAGTTCAGACCGGTCGGTGGGACAGTCAGAGACACTTTCTAACAGGGACATTGAGACAGTGGAAGGACGTCACTGCTCCTGTTAGCGACTCGTGACAGTGACTGCGTTTGCCTATAACACCATGTTTGTACCATTTAGGATGGGTATACAGGTATATGGGTAGGTGGTAATACTGTTGCACTTTGTTAGTTTGCTCCTGTGTGTGTGTGTGTGTGTGTGTGTGTGTGTGTGTGGGTGGTTCCGTGCCGAGCCAGCTTTACCTGCAGGCACATGTGACCATCATCTGGTCATTTAGGTTTATGATTTTTATTTCAGTATCCAGCTGTGACATAATTTGATTTTCCATTTTGCCTATTAAAAGGTAAAAGCTGAAAGTGAATATTGTTTTCACAGCTCAACGCATTCTTTAATATCAGCATTGCCTGAGTAACAGGTTGAGTGCAAAAAAAACACCAGCTTTTTTGGAAATGAGTCATCCAGTAGTAGATCTTGAAATATTAGACAGATGGTTGTTAAAGGGATTGTGTTACATTTATGTTTTAAATTGTTTTGAATCCTTCAAAATGTTTTTTTTTTTAATACATGCAGACACTAGAGTGAGTGTTAACCTGGAAAGGCTTTGTGTTTTTGCATTTTTTTTAAAAAAGAAATCTGCAAATCATCTTAACCTCTGTGACCATTCTCTGAAGAGTCTCTGTGTTTTGTTGTTTGTTTTTCTTTTAAGTCATAAGTGTGTGTTCAGTCCTTCCAGGCAGCCGTTTGTTTCCATTAATTTTACCTCAACATACAAATCAATCCTTGAAACATGCGTTGCATTGATGTGCTGCTATGGCACATTCATGTGAATATATTAAACTCTGATATCTACTGCAAGTTAACAACAACAATAATGTGTCTGTAGGCCGAATGTGTTATGATCCTTATTACCAAGTTAATGTCAATGGTTTGTAGTTTTTTTTAAGTCAATTTTTATAATGTACCGAAATAAATGGAAACCAATTGCTGGAGGAAGGAACCACCCTGTGGTGTGTGTCTGTATATGGAGGGCAGTGATTATGGCATCATGGACTAAAGGGGCTAAAATATGCAAAACCAATGTTTGGTTTGTGTTTTGTAGACACATATTTAGCAGACTTGCCCCTTGGTTAACTTAGAGACTGAAAAACTATAGTTTTATAAAGTGCTATTTTATTTGTTTGCCTGCTTGAATTAACTATTTAATAATTTTTATTTTGTATGGGTCCAAAAGATGAGAAAAGATCTGTGTCTGAACTGTTTTGGATTTAGTACTATTGCTTATATTTTGCAATACTAACACCAAATACAGATTTATCTTTGTCCGTGTATTAAATGTTTGTGTAATTATAATAAAAACGGCAAAATACTGTGATGATTTGCAAAGTGGATGAAACCACTATATTCATGTAAATGATTTATTGTACATTCTGTAATGTGAATGTCATTTCATTATTAAACTTATTTACTGTGAAAGCTTGGGAATGTAAGATTGAGACTGATGTGTGTGTTTTGAGAGATATGTCTAAAGAGAACAGAGAACTCTGCTCAAATCATTCACTGTGATCCTCTGTTTCATGAAAGTCAATGGACTTGAGTCTCTGAGCCACTGGGTGGGATCCCTGGTTTCACTACAACAGTTATAAAGTCAGTATTTAGGACAGTACGTTTTCACCAGTTTTCTATATATTGCCTGAAATTTCTTTGACACACCTCTGCAAGCAGTTTGGATTAGCTAGATTGAACAGAATTTCCACTATAGAACAGACAGGGACAATGCCTTCTAAACTAAACTAGCCTTATAGCATTGACATTGGAGTAGGCTATTGATGCTGACGACAGCTTTTGGCACCAATATCTCAAAGAGCTACATGGCTGTAAATGCTTGGTCATGTTTTCTTGCAGCTGAAGCTGTATTTATGTTATGATCTGTAATAGTGTCAGTCAACATGGAAACGGGACTTTACGAGACTAAAGCCACAGTGTTGACCAAAGAATTAGCTGGTTGGCTAACACACTCATTTCATTATTGGCTGCAAACTCTCTACTGTTAATGCTTATATACACTGTCACTGCACAAAGCGGTGTGAGTGCTAACATCTGTGATGGCTGCATCATCTCATGTCAGGTGCATTGGCAGCTCATTGACAGTATTCTGTCTCTCAGTCTTGTTTTGTTAGTTATTCTGTACTTGAGGTTTTATTTTGTGACACACTCTAGCTATTTTGCTCTTGTTTTGATCTGGTAACTGTCCCTTTAAGAGAAGTGGATTTTGAGTTTGTTGACACACACTGCCATCTAGTGGCGTAAAGCGGGAGCAGGAAGTGAGTTTGTATCGGCAGAGTATAGCCGAGTCCTCCTAACATGTCGTTCCTGTGTGAAGTCTGCTGTTTTCCTCACCTGTTGCGCTTGAGAAGATCATAATCTGTAAGTTATGATTATGGACGTGTATTCGTGCTTTCATTTCGTATTATTACAGCCGATACGCTATTCTAATCAGTCAAAGCTACGTGTTATGAGTTGGCCTTTTGGTTGCTATTCAATACAGGATCTGTTGCTAACGTTAAGTACGTGAATTGGTTATTTTGCACATAGCAATAGTTTTGAATGTGAAATGTATATTTTTACACTGGAACTGAATGCTCTTTATTCTGTTTCTGTTGTCACAGTTTTACAAGTGAGAAATGGTACACCAGTAAAGCTCAGAAGAATGCTACAAGTGACTCACGAGTGGTTACTGAAGCCATTTATGTTTAGCTCGCTGCATAAGCTAAAGCACTCGATCCGTTTAGCCGAGGGCAGAAGAGTAAAAAGATTGTCTACGCATCCAGTGCATCGTCGGGGTCCGGAGACTTTCCACGCCAGTGAAAGCAGACATGTCTACCCACGGAAACACCCCTCCGCTCTCCCAAATGGAAGTCAGGTCAAAGTGCAGCTCAGCTTCATCACGCCGGTCCACAGCTAGCCTAGCTGCAGCAAAGGCACGAGCCGAGGCTGAAGCCGCCAGCGGGGACAGCTCTCCATTCCGACACCCCTCCACTTCGACACCCCGCTGTTCCGAAATAGCCCCACTTCGAAACACCGCTACTCCGACACCCCCTCCTCCCCCCCGCAGCTGTCCAAGGTGCTGAACCGCGTGACGTTGTTTACATTCTGCTTTGTGGCTTGTCTGTGAAACGTGCGCTGCTCAGGGACTGGGCAGATCTGTCCCACTTGCTTTCTCCCCGACTCCGTTGTTGGAGATCTCCCACACAGTAATAGAAATACACTTTTTTTCTTTTTCTCCCCCCCTGCTCCGCTCGAGCACGGCTGAAGCCGGCTTGAGCTCACACGGGCGCGAGGCTGCTGCAGCCGCCGCTCGTGCTGACAGCTGACTGAGGGAGATGCTTTGGTTGGGCTTAGGCAATGAAGAAAGGAGTTGGTTAAGTTTAGTAAAAAAGACCAGGTAGAGGCTAGACAGGCTAGAAGCATAATGAACGTTATATGTCATTAATATGAAGTATTTGCTTGTTTTGCAGTTAATTATGCACATGATCCGTTTGACCCCAAAAAGGAAAAAAGGATCAATGCGCACTGCGCGCTGGGGGTTTCCCCCAATAGCCTTTTCGGAGTAGCGGGGTCTTTAGAAAAAATAGAAAACCCCGCTATTACGATGAATGGAAGTCTATTGTCGGAAAGGCGGGGCTTCGGAAAGGCGGGGTGTAACCGCCGCCAGCATCAGAGCAGAGTACGCCAAACGCCAAATAGACATGGAGGTCGAAAAGGCATGCATCGAGATGGAGAAGACTCGGTTGGTGGCTACTATGAACGCCCTGAAGCAAGAGGGAGAGGCAAAGGCAGCGCAGAGGTTCCTGCTACAATAGACATGGCTGCCAGCCGCACTCAAGAATATGTAAACACTCACTTCCATAACGACACAAATATGGATGAGGACACAAAGCCTGATAAAAAGTGGGACATAAACAACACCAACAACATCGGGCCAAGCACGCCAGCAGCAATGGCACATGCATGTGAGTACTCCCCCAGCTCTCCATGTATCAGACACCCCAAGCATTCACCATCCCATTCTTTCAGCCATATCAGAGCAGATTGCACCCCAGCTCCATCTTCGCGTCAACAAACTGATGTATCAGACCTTGCTGTGCTCCTCTCACGTCGTGACCTCCTGACAGCGGGACTCACAGTGTTTGATAACAGGCCAGAAACCTACATAGCATGGAGATCTATGTTTCGCAACGCTACTGGAGATTTGAACTTGAAATGCTGCGAAGAGCTTGATTTACTTACCAAATGGCTGAGCGGTGAGTCTCTCCAGCATGCCCTGAAAAGAAGAGCTGTCCACGTTAGCAACCCAGAAGCAGGTCTTCAACGTTTATGGCAAAGACTCGACAGAAATTATGGCTCACCAGAAGCCATTGAAGCTTCTCTGTTCAATCGCCTGGAAAGCTTTCCCAAAGCTGCGCATAAAGACAGTCACCTCCTGCAGGAGCTTGCAGATCTTCTCCAAGAGCTCGAAGCAGCAAAAAATGAAGGGTATCTACCAGGCCTCAGCTTTCTCGACACTTCAAGAGGAATAAACCCAATTGTGGAAAAGCTCCCAAGTGGCCTGCAGGAGGCGTGGGTCAGAGAAGGTTCGAGATATAAGAAAGATCATAAAGCTCACTACCCGCCTTTCTCCTATTTTGTACAGTTTGTTAACAACCATGCTGAAATGAGGACAGACCCCAGCTTTATTCTGCAAAACTGCGGCACTGCACACATGAAAACAGAAAGGCTGCTGGTGAGACAAACACGGTTCAAAGTTCCCGTCACAACGAACAAAACACAGGTCGGTGCAACTAACAAAGAACCTCCCTCTCTTGACCCTAATAAACAGTGTCCAGTACACAAGAAGCCACATTCACTCACCAAATGTAGAGGGTTTAGAATGAAGACACTAGATGAGAGGAGGGGCCTACTAAAGGAGCTGTCAATCTGCTACAAGTGTCTCTCATCAACAGAACACAGGGCAAAAAACTGTAGAGCTGTTATTCACTGTGTAGAGTGCAACAGTGATTCACACATTTCCGCCATGCATGCTGGGCCACCCCCGTGGGCAGATGCAGGCCCTGACAACCTACCAGGGGCTCATGGCGGGGAGCCGGATACCCTAAGCCCCACAGTGACCACATCCAGCTGTACTGAGGTGTGTGGACAAGGACTACAGGGGAAGTCTTGTTCAAAAATTTGCCTGGTAAATGTGTACCCCTGCTCAGCCCCCCATGAGAAAAGAAAAGTGTACGCAATCTTAGATGATCAGAGTAACGCGTCATTGGCCCGCTCCACCTTTTTTGATATGTTCAACCTACACAGTGAAGCCCTCCCATACACAATGAAAACATGCTCTGGAACAGTGAACACACTAGGGCGCAGAGCTCACGGCTTTGCCATCGAGGGCATAAACAGGAAAGTGTCGATGTCACTACCCATACTACAGAATGTAATCAGATCCCAGACAACAGGAGTGAGATACCCACTCCTGAAGCTGCAGCTGCGCATCCTCACCCATCTCATGTAGCCACACAAATACCACCCCTTGATCCATCAGCCGACATTCTTCTCCTGCTGGGCCGAGATGTGATTCAGGCTCACAAGGTTCGCCGCCAGATAAACGGCCCAAACGAAGCACCTTATGCCCAACAGCTTGATCTCGGGTGGGTAATTATCGGAGATGGTCTGCCTTTCAGGAGCACACAGACCCACAGTAAATTCCTACAAGACTAACATACTTGACAATGGCCGCCCCAGTTTTCTAGTTCCCTGTGAAAGCAGAATCTACACACCAAGGGAAGGTTCACAGAAGACAAGCCTTTTTGTGAGAGCACGCAACCCCAAGATGAGCTGAGCAAATACATCTTTGAACAAACAGCAAATGATGACAAACTGGCACTCTCTGCAGAAGATGAGTCGTTTCTGAATGTTATGCACAATGGGTTTGCTAAAGATGATGCAAATAACTGGGTGGCTCCCCTGCCGTTTCGTCATCCACGACAGCGCTTACCTAACAACAGAGAGCAGGCTCTCAACCGCCTCATGTCACTACGCAAGACATTAAAGAGAAAGCCAGAGATGAAAGGGCACTACGTGGAGTTTATGAAAAAAACATTCAACAAAGGACATGTAGAAAGGGCTCCTCCGCTCAAACCCCACCAAGAATGTTGGTATCTCCCAAGCTTTGGGATTTACCATCCACAAAAACCAGGTGTGCTTGTCCGTTTCAGAGGCGAACCATATGCGGTGATGGCTGACGTGGAGCAGATGTTTCACAACTTTATGGTCTGGGAGGACCATCGTGATTATCTGCGCTTCTTGTGGTTCCGCGATCACGACCTGGATGGAGAAGTGGAGGAGTTTCGAATGACAGTTCATGTGTTTGGAAACTGTCCATCCCCCTCAGTTGCCGTTTATGGACTCAAGAGAACTGCTGTGGAGGGAGAGAGGGAGTACGGCAGCGAGGTGAGGAAGTTTATTGAGCGCCATTTTTACGTAGATGATGGGCTAAAGTCATTCGCCTCTGAGCATGAAGCAATCGACATCCTTTGCAGAGCACAAAAAATACTGGCTCAGGCTAACATCCGTCTCCACAAGATCTCGTCTAACAGTCCTGTAGTCACTAGTGCGTTCCCAGGTGAAGATCTAGCTACAGGTCTGCAGGGACTCGAGCTTGGACAGCATGCCCCTCCCATGCAACGCAGCCTCGGACTGGGCTGGAACTTGTCCACAGACCAGTTTTCATTTCAAGTGGAAATAAGTGACAAGCCCTTCACTAAACGCGGCGTACTATCGGTCATCAACAGTTTGTATGACCCACTTGGGTTCGCTGTGCCAGTCAGCATTGAAGGACGCTCCATTTTGAGAGAGATCTCCAAGGATATCAGTGAGTGGGATACTCTGCTACCAAAGGAGAAACAGGACAAGTGGCAACAGTGGAAAGACTCTCTAAAGCACCTAGAACAGCTCAAGGTCTCCCGTATGTATACATCCATCTCACTGTCCAAAGCAAAAAGAAAAGAAATGCATGTTTTTTGTGATGCATCCACAAAGGCAGTCGGGGCAGTTGCCTATCTGAAACTTACAGCTGCTGATGGACACAGGGACGGGGGCTTTCTCATGGGCAAAGCTAGACTGGCTCCAAAACCAGACGTTACCATTCCCAGGTTAGAGCTCTGTGCTGCCGTGCTGGCTGTAGAAGTTGCAGACATAGTCCAAGAAGAGCTTGATGCTACATTTGATGAAGTAAACTTCTACACAGACTCCAAAGTAGTGCTGGGCTACATTTTCAACGAAAAGAGACGCTTTTATGTGTATGTACATAACGGTGTGGAACGCATCAGGCGCTCCACTCAGACCCACCAATGGCATTATGTGCCCACACATTTAAACCCAGCCGACCACGCCACACGTGGACTGCCTGCTGACCGTCTTTCCAGCTCTACATGGCTCAGCGGGCCTCCCTTCCTTACTGACTCAGGCCAAGGTCAAATACTGGAAGCGCCCTTTGAGCTCATCAGCCCCGAACAAGACACTGAACTGTGTCCAGAGGTTGTGTCTTGTGCTACCGCCCTGTCAAAAGGAACGCTCGGAGCTGCAAAGTTTGAAAGATTCTCTAGCTGGAGTCGTCTGTTAAAGGCCATTGCCAGGCTACTCCACATAGTCACATCCTTTAAAGCTGCACCCGAGAGCGCATGCCATGGATGGCACAAGTGTGACAAGAACATCACTGAAGAACAACTCCAGCAGACCAAAGCCATCATCATTCGTGCAGTTCAAAGTGAGGTGTATGCAGATGACATCAGGCACATAGAACGTGGTGAGTCTGTTCCCAAACAAAGCCCACTTAGCAAACTGAATCCAATCATGGACACTAACATGATTCTCCGGGTGGGAGGTCGGCTAACAAAAGCTAAACTCACGGCACATGAAACACACCCCATACTCATCCCCAGTAAACACCACGTAACTCAGCTCATAATCACGCACTTTCATTCACAAGTACGCCACCAGGGCAGACACTTTTCTGAAGGCGCAATCAGAGCTGCAGGTTTCTGGATAGTGGGTGGGAAAAGAGCCATCAGCAGTGTTATCTTTAACTGCGTTACATGTCGCAGATTAAGAGGCAAACGACAAGAACAGATCATGTCAGATCTGCCAGAGGACAGAATGTGCACAGAGTAGACCCTCCTTTTACATGTGTAGGCCTTGATGTTTTTGGCCCATGGCCCGTCACAGTCAGAAAAACACGTGGAAGTCAAGCAGAAGCTAAGAGGTGGGCTGTAATCTTCACATGTATGAGTATTCGTGCCATACACATTGAAGTAATAGAGTCAATGGACACTTCGTCGTTTATTAATGCACTGCGACGTTTCTTTGCCATCAGAGGTGCTGCCAAGCTGCTCAGATCAGACTGTGGTACAAATTTTGTGAGCGCTTGCAGAGAACTTCAAATTGACAAGAGGGGCTGTCACAATGACAAAATCAATACCTACCTCGGAGATAGTGGTTGTGAGTGGCATTTTAATCCTCCACATGCCTCCCACATGGCTGGATCATGGGAGCGCATGATCGGCGTCAGTCGGCGGATTCTAGATGCAATGCTGCTACAACATGGAAAGGCCAAGCTCACACGTGAGGTGTTAGTGACATTCATGTCGGAAGTCTCTGCTATAGTTAATGCAAGACCACTCACAGCAGTTTCCACTGATTCAGAACACCCTGAGACAGGGCTTGAAATTAGCGGTCGCCACTCGCCATTTGCGACCCAGATTTCTCTGTGGCGAGACAGATTTTTAACCGTCTCGCCACTTGGCGAGCTAGAAAAAAAGAGACTCCCAATCTGTTTCCAGGGTTTCCCCCAGTGTATTATAAACTTATAGTCACCTGACAACGTCACAACTTAGTCGCGCATAACGGGACACGTCACGGACATCATGCTCATCAGACCGCTGCTTCACCAGCTGACCGAGAGGAACGCACCGAGCCCAGTTAATGTGAGCCCAGCCGCGGCTCCAAAAGGCTCAGTCAGCTGCTGTAGCACAGCTGTTAGCTGTTAGCTGGTAGCACGCCGGAGTCGGTGGTCGGACTATCCGACGGACGGGGGGGTGGGGGGTGGTATTTGAACACTGTACAATCAGCGCGATATAGCGCATTTACGAGCGGCAAAGTGCCAACTGTCCATGCGCCCGTGTCTGTGTGTGTATGTGCGCGCCCGTGTCTGTGTGTGTATGTGCACGCACGCGTGTGTGTGCGTGCGTGCGAGAGAGACGGCAGGTGGACTGACTGGCAGAGATGAGAGTTGGTGAAGCGCTGTTTAAAAATTATTATTATACTGTTCTTCTTTGAGTGGGGTGGGATTGTGGGAGGGATAAAAAACTGGGGAAAAAACGGAAGAATGGAAGTCTCTATGTCACGTTGTACTGTCATGTTGCTACCTGTGAAATTGCTTCCATTAAAGAAAGTCATCAAAAAAAAAAATAATAATATATATATATATATATATATATATATACTGTATATATATATATATATATATATATATTTTATATATATATATATATATATATATTAGGGCTGTCAGAGTTAAGCGTTAATCGCGATTAGATTAATTAAAAAAATTAACGCGATTAAATTTTTTAATCGCGGTTAATAGCGGCCCATTTTGTCCTCTGTCTGCTGGACTGGAGGACTGGAGTGTGGGACCTCCAGTCCAGTAGGTGGCGGTAAGGCACCTTCAAGTTGGTTGCTACACAAATATACACAGTCTAACATATATCCACAGCTCCATCCATTGATTTTTTGACGGCTTTGTTGTCAACAAATGCACATGGCCATGTATTGATTTTTTTGACGGGGTCGGTTGTCAACAAATGCACGTGGCCAGGCAGAGGCGTAGCAAAGTAAAGGGCAATTTCCACTGGATGCAATTCGTTTCAATTCTGTGTGAGTTTCATGCATCATGTGTTATGATTAGATACTAGGCCTGCTAGGTCTGGTCTAAAAGTTGTTTGTCTAGAGATTATAACACTTTGGAGGGATGAAAGTCCAAAGCGCCATATATAATATTTTTAATAGAGATTAATCGCGAGTTAACTATGGAAAAAATGCGATTAATCGCGATTAAAAAAATTAATCGTTTGACAGCCCTAATATATATATATATATATATTAGGGCTGTCAATAAAATTATTTTTTTCTTTTCTGTGAGAGCCTGTGGCAGGCCGCCACACATAAACTACTGTTATTCCAGAAAAGTTGAAAGGTCATCGTCTACAGAGCACAATTGATTGAGAAGAACAGGATGACTGTTATATAACTTGACGTCGAAATACAATAGTGAAGCAACTTGTTGGTTTTGGCTAGTAAAAAATCTGTCTGGCGAGTAACTTTTTTGACTTACTAGCCACTTGGCTAGTAGGTCAAAAAGTTAATTTCAAACCCTGCCCTGAGATTCTCACTCCTGCCATGCTGCTCACGCAGAAAGTTGCCATGCCTCTAGTCCCCCCAGGTCACTTTGACGACCGTGACCTGTTTAGAGCACAATGGAGACGTGTACAGTACCTGGCCAATGTCTTCTGGGGATGATGGAAGAGGGAATACCTCAGTGGACTACAACCTCGTCGCAAGTGGAGAACACCCAAACCCAACCTACAAATAGTCGTCCTACTTAAAGATGGGCAAGAGAATAGGAACGACTGGCCTCTTGGCGTTGTTGCAAAGACCTTTCCTAGCCAGGATGGAAGAGTGAGGAAGATCCAAGTCAAGATAGTCCGCAACGGCGAACAGAGACTGTACTTGAGACCTATCAGTGAAGTCATCCTGCTGGTAGCGAAGGACCACACCTGAAAGACATGTCCTTTGAAAACAGTGGGTGTGACATCCTACTGATGTCAGACGGGGAGTATTCTGTCTCTCAGTCTTGTTTTGTTAGTTATTCTGTACTTGAGGTTTTATTTTGTGACACACTCTAGCTATTTTGCTCTTGTTTTGATCTGGTAACTGTCCCTTTAAGAGAAGTGGATTTTGAGTTTGTTGACACACACTGCCATCTAGTGGCGTAAAGCGGGAGCAGGAAGTGAGTTTGTATCGGCAGAGTATAGCCGAGTCCTCCTAACATGTCGTTCCTGTGTGAAGTCTGCTGTTTTCCTCACCTGTTGCGCTTGAGAAGATCATAATCTGTAAGTTATGATTATGGACGTGTATTCGTGCTTTCATTTCGTATTATTACAGCCGATACGCTATTCTAATCAGTCAAAGCTACGTGTTATGAGTTGGCCTTTTGGTTGCTATTCAATACAGGATCTGTTGCTAACGTTAAGTACGTGAATTGGTTATTTTGCACATAGCAATAGTTTTGAATGTGAAATGTATATTTTTACACTGGAACTGAATGCTCTTTATTCTGTTTCTGTTGTCACAGTTTTACAAGTGAGAAATGGTACACCAGTAAAGCTCAGAAGAATGCTACAAGTGACTCACGAGTGGTTACTGAAGCCATTTATGTTTAGCTCGCTGCATAAGCTAAAGCACTCCGTTTAGCCGAGGGCAGAAGAGACAGTGATTAATATCTTCAAACTAGAATGAGTGTCATAAAAGGGATAGTTCACCCAAAATTCAAATTTCATTCATTATCTACTCACCCTCATGTCGACTAAGAGCTGTGAGAATTTTCAGAGTCCTCCGTGCCTTCTCTGAGTCACAGGGGGGTCCGTGCAGCAGTATTTGTCCATAATGGTTGTCAATGGATACCAACTTTCTTCATCCAAAAAGACACACCAAAAAACATCCATATACCTCCATACTGCTTGTGTGTAATGTCCCTCTTGTATTGAAGCCCTGACATGAGAAATTGTTCTGAAAAAAATTAAATAAGTCTATATTTCAAGCTTGTTTGTAGCGGAAGCTCCCAGTGTCTCGGTTCACTGCTCTTCCTGTGTCAGTGCAAATCTCGCGTGATTTGCACTGACCAGTGGAACAATTTCTCATGTCGGGGCTTCAATACAAGAGGGACATTACAGACGAGCAGTATGGAGGTATTTGGATGTAGCCTCGTAAACCAGCCTCTCGCGGAAATGCATTTCATTTCATTTCTCGGGAGAGTCTGGCCTCATCCCCATTCTAAGCGTTTGGACTGAAACCCTCAGAAGGCCGAGCCAATCAGCTTCGCCCGCTGTGATTGACACAGCACGTTGGCCAATCAGGGACCAACTGGTGCAAAGCCCCGTCACTACACCAACTTGCTGATTGGCTGAATGGGGTTGTCTGTCAACGCCACTACCAAAGATATTAAACCGTCTTTGCTACTACTCCCGCCCAGCTCCCGCCCACCCCAAACGCTTAGAGGGGGGATGAGGCCAGACTCTCCCGAGAAATGAAATGAAATGCATTTCCGCGAGAGGCTGGTTTACGAGGCTAATTTGGATGTTTTTTGGTGTGTCTTCTTGGACGAAGAAAGTTGGTATCCATTGACAACCATTATATGGACAAATACTGCTACGCGAACCCCCCTGTAACTCAGAGAAGGCATGGAGGACTCTCACAGCTCTTAGTCAACATGAGGGTGAGTAGATAATGAGTGAAATTTGAATTTTGGGTGAACTATCCCTTTAAGGACATTCCCTTTTCCTACTATAAAGAGTGAAGTGAAACTCCTGTGACTCCTCGATAACTCCTCAATATAGTATATCCTCGATATACTGTCCTTATTTACTGAGGTTTGATGACTGTAATTGGGAACAAAGGCAAAATGAAAAACATTTTTTTCACAGTCCTTGTCCAACGACGCCAGCTCAAACTGATGTGACATGTTTTTCTTTCCTTTGTTTTTTTTTTTTCTTTGCGGCTGTCAGTTGTTGGGGCGTCTGTGTGAGGATGATTCCTGGATGATGCAGGAGGCTGTGATGATGGGCACATGGCTGAACAGCAGCAGAGGCCTGAGAAGTTGAAGAAAAAAACAACGTGCCATTTTGAATCAGTCACGGCGCCACTAGAAGCCACAGCACCACTCAGCACGTCACCCTCCTCTCGCTCGCTTTATCCTGGTCTTTCTTTCCATGAATGTTTTGTCCCTTTCTAGTTCACTTACCCTGTTACAACATACCAACAAATGTTCCAACCATTGCATCCTAGCTTTAAAGTTATAATTTGTAAAATGTCGAGAAGCAGCTAGATAGATGTTCTAGATGTTGTTGAGTTGTGTTCTTATATTTTCCTAAATCTTTCAGTCAATCTTCAAACCAGAGAAATATGTTGTTTAAGTGTGGAAACACTTTGTGTCATTGGTTGACCGTCAGTGACATCATATGCTCCGAATCAGCACTTTTACCAAGTTTTAAGCCACATACACTTTTTTGCTCCTTTGTGGTTTTCAACTCTTGTAACTCAAGTTCATTAGAGGAACAAGCTGAGTGAATGTTGGACAGCTGCTAGAGACGTCCTGTCCCATGTCCACTGAGGAGCGTTGTTCTATGTCTGAGTTCACTTACAACCTGCTGAACATCTGCTTCATAAGTTCTCAGAGAAACAACAACCAGAACAGAGTCTCCTCTGTGCAGCACCAGTGAAACTTTAAATGTGAAGCTGCTTTCAGTGTATTCACTATTCACATCATAATCACAGGGTGGTTTGATTTACTTACCCACTAACACTTAAGCAATCCAAACTGGGAGGAGCTTATGGTCATGGTGGTAAAGACAACAACTCCCAGAAATCCATGTTATTTCATTGATGCCATTCAATGGCATCTTTTGTTTTTGTTTTGATGGAGAGCAGCCTATAGTCAGAGGTTTCACACGTTACATTACAGACATTACAGACTGTGCCTTTAACAGCGCAGTGAGTTTCAGTTTCTCTATATGTAATATCATAGATTAATAGTTATCCTTTAATCTTGAACCTTATCATGACATTATATTGGGGTTCCATGTTTTAATGTCAGGAATGATCTGTTTTTCAGTTTTTTCTCTGCCTCTATTTTCTCTCTTGGGTTGTTTAGGTCACATTCTTGCACTGTTTGCTTTTGTCCTCACATGCTTTTTAACCTCTGCTGAGAGAAGGGTGGTACAGTGGTTAGCACTGGCGACTAGCAGTCAGCCGCCTCTGAGGGCCCCCCACCCCCCCACTACCCTCGCCCAATGTGGGCTAGGACTGGCTCCGGCCCTGTTGCAGATAAGCCATGTAGATAACAGACAGATGGATCCATGTCACAGCACAGCGGATTACACATGTACACACTGTTTCCCTGCAATTTCTGCATCGCTCAAAAATTTGACACATGGATCAATTGTACTTATTTGGTATATTGTGAATCGACTGCTCCACACGTGTTCCCCTAAACATGGCTGCGGTGCGGTGTTCTCCCACCCTGTTGTCTCACTGGTCTTAAACCGCCCAATTAAACCACATTTTGAACCAATTAGTTTATAATTGAGTTACTCTGTGTGACATGCTGGCATCTGTCTGTGTTTACAACTGTGTGTGTTTTACTGCACTGTCAGTGACTGTGTGTCCTTTGGTGTGACGGGACGGGACACACCCTGTTGGAGATAGCGTGACTTGAGACTCCTGACTCTGAGCTCCCCTGACCTCAAAGCTGGCCACTGATATGACACAAGCCTCTGGAGTGTTTAAGCCTTTATTAATGGTTTCCATAGCAACAAGCATGCAGGCAGCTGTTATTAAGTGGATGCAGTATTTATGGCCGATCACCCTTCTGTCACCTTTTCACACACATCAGGCCGGGGAAAGGAGATATCTCACTGGGGATCATGAACTTACATATGCACACACAGACACACAAACACACACACACACACACACACACACACACACACACACACACACACACACACACACACACAGAGAGAGACACACAGACAGTCGCAGTCTCCTGGCTTCATAGCTTCTTGGCCTCTCCGATGAACCTGCCGTCTGTCAGCTTGTCACACTGCATCTTGTGGTGTTGTGCGTTGGTGCTGTGGGATGTGTTCGTTTTTCAGAAGCTGCTATGAGGACTAACCGCTCTGTCACGAAGAGGCAGAGCGCTGAGCTCACGGCTTGTTTTTCCATCTGGTTCAAAATGTTAATCCCTCTTATCTCAGTCCCACCAGTGTTTAATCAAAAGCAGAGGAGTAGTTTGGCACTTGTCTCTCAACTGTTGAGCCGCTGTTTTCCTTCCCTCGTTGACATTGTCTCTGTGTTCTGACTGTAATCTGTTGTATCATCAGGTGCAGAGACATCAACATCTGTCCCCATTCATTAGCCTAATATGCAATCACTATCAATCACACTGACCTAAGTTTGTGCAATTACCATAATTACCTATAGTATAATTACCCTCGGCTTATTGATCATCATCCAAGAATAATTCTAGTTCCCTGGTTGTTTCAGAGTAAGGTCACAGTAAGGTTTTTTTTCTGTTCACTTAACCTTGTGATGCAACTTCTCATCTGAGA
Source organism: Trachurus japonicus (assembly GCF_045865225.1). Taxonomy (NCBI): domain Eukaryota; kingdom Metazoa; phylum Chordata; class Actinopteri; order Carangiformes; family Carangidae; genus Trachurus; species Trachurus japonicus. The sequence continues at coordinate 3,228,432 of NC_140912.1, forward strand.
GTCTGCACGCTCTGTGACACTGTAGTCACAGCTGCTGTTAATAGTTACCACGTTCCCCGTATCAGTTTTGTGTTTGAGCGGAGAACAGCTGAGGGTGAATGCCTTTAGGTTTGCAGCTATTTAACTGTAAACCAAAGTACTGGGCGACTTAGAAGATCATTAAAGTGATGACACTTCATCCTGAGGGTGTCATCAATAGCTGTCAAGACATTTTATTTAAAATCATACATATCCACCCCAGGGTGGTGCTCAAGCAGTCAGGGCATCATCACACTCGGTCTGACCGTTGTCTAGGAACCGTGTGTCTGTCTATCTCGTTTTGATCGGGTTATGTCACTGAATACATCGTCATTTCACTTGCTACAAAATAAATAAATAAATAAAAGCGCAGGGAACATGACACTTCATCATAGCTTTTAATTATAAACCTCTAATCAGTCAGTGTCATGGTGGCACCAGAGGAATCACTGACTTTATCAATCAATTTATGTGAAACATCTGAAGAGCAGTAATGTTGAATGAAAATGTTTCAAATGAGGAGCATGGAGCGTCCTATGAAGTTCTATAAGTATCATTATCATCATCATCACCATCCACAGGACTCTCCTTGCACACGTTTTACTGGTTGCTTGTAATATCCCTAAATATTAAGGTTGTTTTTTTACATTTTGAATTATAATACTTTGACTTCACAGATTATTATTATAAAGACATAATAAGACTTAATTCTCAAACTTGTGGCTCTGTTACTTTATTGCTGCCAATATACATTAAAGAAATCACAATCCAACATTTTTCCGGTGCCAGTGTTTTCCTGTTCCCCCACTTTTCTCTCATTCATCAAGCCAGTTCACTGTGTCTTTCTGACTGATCCTCAATCTGTTGGGCCTTGTTCAGAAGACAGTGGCCCCTTGCTCCCTTTTAAACAAAAGCCAGTTTTCTTTTCTTATTAGAATGAGATGAGTCATCATCGGAGGGCAAGCATGGCCGTTTGTGTGAGTGTGTTTGACCGTTTCCGCCTTTTCTGTGGGGGTGATGAGGTAGAGAAAGAGAAAGTGGGGCCCAGTGGGTTCTCCCTTGTGGTTTAATCATAATTTGGCCTAATTGAGCTGTCAGCCACACAAGTTCAAAACAAAAACTGTGACTGACCACCCCACCACTCAACCACCCCCCAACCCCCACAACAAAACTACTACGACTTTTACTCCCCCCACTCCGCTTCCTTGTCCAACCCCAGTTATCCATGTCAACCAGGGGAAGCCAAAATTAGTCCGTACAGGCTCCTCCGTTGGCACGACAAACCCACATTCTTGTTGTGAAAGCATGCACGCATTAACTGTACAATACACAACACAAGACAGTAGACAACACAACAATGCCCCCTCTGATACTGCAATCTACCACGGCCCCCAAACTTCTGTTTGGTTTATCTAAGGGCCCCGCTGCCCCAAATAATGAGCAACAGACAAAGGGGCCTATAGGAGGTCGCTGCTGGTGCTTGAGAGTCACGCTATACGGGGATGTAAATGTGTCAAACCCCCCCACCCCCCAAAGACCAACCTTTATCTGTATTACCTTGTTTCCATGGAGACCTAACAGTTAACCTTGACCTTAACTACTAAAATCTATAACTTCTAGGAAAATAAACCAGTGACATAGAGACAATAATGTTGAAGAACATCTCGTTCAACGATTTTACGCCTCATGTGTTTTAGCTTAACAAAGAGACTAAATAGGCCAAACCATGCTGTGTCAGCTGTGTGTGGTCAGGCAGCTTCTGACATGTTAGAGACATAGGCTACTGTTCAGAGCCACAGTGTCCATCCATGAGGGGACAGTGCACTTCAAGTGATGGTTCGTCTCATCATTTTCTGCACCTTTTCACACAACTGTTGTGACCTGTTGTATGAGCTTTTTCATTCCAGGCTTTAAGGAGTCGGTGTGCATGTGACACGGCGCTGCAGTGATAAAGGCATGCAGGGTTTGAACATTGCTCTGAAGCGCTCTTCTAACCCACGAACATCTTCAACAAGAAGCTGTACACAATTGTCCCAGTTTACTGACCTCAGTCACTGGAGGCTCTGATGGATGCTTGGACCTGCTATAAACATGAAAGTTCATTTCAAGCACATGTCTACAGGGAATTCATTCACTCTTCTGATTTTACAACAAATCATTTCTGCCAACATAGAAGGTCTTAAATATCTCAGTTTCTTAAGTTAATATGTTAAGGGGTTAACATCATCATCCCAAAGCAGAGACGGTAACTCTTTGACCACTTCTGAAACACATTTCTTTGCCTTAACCTTTGGTAATGTCAGATTTGTCTGTTATTATCTATTTTAAATCCCATCATTCTTTCTACATGTTAAAATGCTGTTCGAAACCTTTACTCAGTGCTGATTTGAGATGTTTTTATACTGTACATTATAATGATGCCCACTTGAATTTGTGTTTCTCTTACCCAGTTTCATTTTACCGACTGACGCACTTTGAAACTCAGTTTAGAAAAGTAGCCTACTATATATTCATAAAGTTTATTATATTAGTATTACATGTGCATCCTCTATGTGTGCAGTTTACCTTTAAATTCTGGTTTGTGATTCAGATTATGTCTGTACAAAGACTCTTTTCAGTGGGAAACACAGCTCAATCTTTATCTGTTTGCACCAATGGTGTCTAGTTTTATACCTAATATATTTAAGAGATGGAGAAAACAGTGAGTACCTCCCAACATCACAGAGGACAGAGCAGAATTGTGTAGTATTTGTATAGAATAGGAAACAATGACAAGGTCAGTATACAAATTCTTTTTTCTTTTTCTTTTCTTTTTTTTTTTTTTTTACAAACATTTCACAACAGCACATGCAGGGAAAACATTTGTGAATGATCTAGGAATAGGAAGTAGAATATACAATATATATTGAAACAAACAATTCACATACAGCTGTGCGAGGACATAGCTCAGAGTCGTGGGAGAGGAAAACAAACGGACACTGTAAATGTGTGTGTGGAGAGTTCAGCAAGAGCAGGAGCAGTAAATGTAAATGTGTCTCTGTGGCATCGAGGCTGGAGGACAACTCTCCCAATTTAAAGGTTCCTTTCTAGGAGCACAGTCTTTAAGTCTGAGGGGCAGTTGACGGTGAAGACTTTGTGGGAGGAGCTTTTCCTTTCCACCAGGGCTGCAACCCCTTGGCCCAGGTCCAGGTGGTTCAGGTAACCAGGGGCCATGCGCTCCGGAGTGGCTACACCCGTGTCGATCTTCACCTACCGCCACCAAACAGTGAGGAGAGAGTTTTAGCCATGATTGTATCATAGAGTAATTCAGGTTTACTGCTCACACGTTCCATAACACTAAAGTGATCAATTACATTGAAAACAAGCCAGTACGTCATGCAATTGATCCAAACCTCTTCATGTGGAGGTCAACTGTGAAATGTCAACCTTAAAGCAGGAAGTTGGTCTGTTTACTATGAGTCTAAAAACTTTATTGTCCATTTTTGTTTTCTCTTAAAGCAGAAGTAAGCGATCCGGTGGTTTTGGCTAACTTCTTGTCAGCCGATGGAGTTAGCAGTCCCCGCCCTCGTCCCTACGTCACCACATTCACGTGCATCCCTTGGCTGCATACACAGAGAGGACCGCCCCTTTATGCCGTTCTCTCTCCTCATTGGATAAAGGTTGAAGGATACAAGGAAAGTTTTCTCCTCGGCTTACAGCAGAGCAGAGTGACTGACAGACCTGTGTTTCAGACCAAACACTCTATATAAGTGATTGCTGTCTGAAGATAGAACTATTTAAGACTTATATTAACACAAATATTCCGCTTACTTCTGCTTTAAGTTTCTTCAACACTGCACAATCCCATGTAGGTGTGTATGTTATTCATATGGTGAGCACAACTAGAAAATGTGTTATTAATATGAAAAGAAGATCTGAAAAGTAATCAGTACTTAATAAGAATGTTTTTTCCTGTAATTATTTTATTTGCCCAGTGATCACATCATATACTACTGACACTTTCCTAACATGAGAATTGCACTTATTTTCTATGATTCTGAACTGATTCACAAACTCAAATCAGGGTTTGTATGTTGTTAGTTAGTCACAATTTCAGAGGGAAACTCAACAGTGCAGTATCCAGAGACAGGCTAAACAGCGTAGACACACTAACTGTATCATAAAAGATGAAGCTGAGCTGAAGGAAAACAGCTGGCTCTGTCCTGCATCTGCACTGAGTTGGATAATGACGGATTTCACTGATTGGATTAGTTAGTCTTTCAGCAGAGTGAGTTCACGAGAGTAAACCCTTTCCTCTGGTTTTTGGTTCAGACTTCCAACTGGTATACTGTATTTCATTCTGCACTTTAGTTGACCAGACATACAGTAAATTATCTGCACACAGTGATCTATAATAAAACAGCTCCTCCTTCTCCAGTTACTGAATTAGAGATGTGCTTGAGAATTGCTGCTGAAATCCTTGAAAGAATCTGAATTTAATTTAATTATGACATGCTCATACTGTATCTGTAAATTTCTATACAGCTTTATAAAGTCCAACAAAGCTTATTGGTAATTCAACCTGAAGCCACTTTATGACAGATTTGAAACCTGGGAAAAACAGGCGGTGATGTTCTTCACATTTTGGGTTTCTGCAGCATTGGTTGTTATGTTATGTGGGATCAGCTTTGTGGCTGCAGAACTTCAGGATTGTTAAAAAACCTTTTAATGGTGGGAGAAAAAAACAACAAATGAACATATTTAGCCCAGACCTGCTAATCCAACTTTACAACAGTGGTGAACTGGGTGTTGTTGAATGAACAATGTGTGAAAAACACAAATGCTGAGGCTGTGTGTCTTTACTAATGCAGCTTACAGCACATCAAAGTGATAACTGGTATAATTAACAAATAGTGTGTGTTTTAAAAAGGTTCCTGGCTGCTCTATGGGAGAAGCAACAGGATCTCTCCTCTTGAAATGAAATCTGAAGTCTCCTTTTGTTATCAGGACTGAAGCTGTGAGACCCAGGTCATACAGAAACTCTATATCAGCTCCGGTGCTTTGTTCACTGACGTCGTGCAGCGTAATCCATTTAAAGTCTCACCTGGTTGAGTTTACAGGGCACCTCGGGGTACTCCTCTCGTAGCACCTGGCAGAAGGCCAGAGTGCTGGCAGCTCCCACTGTCAGGAAGCCGGTACCCGGCATCAGCAGCTTTTCTCCTGCTCCTCCTGTGGCACAGAGCAGCACAGCATCAAGTTGTATTAGCACAGGCCACTTTTATAGTCCCTAAGTTTGACATAGGGGAGAGCAGGGTCGAAAGTAACATTTTTCAAATAAATGTCATTTAAAAAGATAGTATTACAGAAAGAGACATTTTTTTTGTTGTAATCACCATCTCATATGTGTTCTCTATCAATACCAGGTGTTATTTTGTAAAAATGTGAAACGACGTCGGTGTAATTTGACTTTGAAGAGAAGCTGCGCTTTGTTACTTTCGTCCCTCATGGCAGGGACGAAAGTAACAGGGGGGTGGGTCAAAAGTAACACGACAATATAAACTGGACTTGTTCTTATTTTTCTTGTTTTTATTTAAAATGTCTGACAATGCTCTTGTTAATATGTGATTACAAACATATTGTGACCTATATTATTAAAAATATATTAAATTTAATTTTTAGAACGAACGATCAATGACGCTCATTTGGATTTTTTTTTTACGTTTGTAGATCGCTTATTAGCGTGCTGATTTTCTCTAAATTCCCGCTATTTTCTCTAAATTACAGTGTGAATTGGTGTTAAATAAAATTTATTAACTTTTTTTTTTACTACACTACACCTTGAGACTTGGTCAGAACAGATCTCTGTTGCCCTCCTGCTGACAGCCTGTTGTCCTGGTCCACTATGACTGGACCACCATGAGCAACTGGTCATGCCCTCCTCCTGCACTTCTCCACTTATATATGGTCAAATTGTTTACGTTGTGTGTTTTAATCCCTCCCGTAGCACGGTGACCGATTTTTTTTTTTTTTTTTTTGCACTGAATTGCTCATTGTTAATGTGTAGAGGGACGAAAGTAACAGGCCGTTACTTTCGTCCCTCCAGCGACTCCCGACACACAAACCTGAGCTGCTTCTATACTGAAAAACTCTGACAAGTCAAACTTTATGATGTGTTAGAGGCCTAATTAAAGTGTCTAACCATCATAATTATAACAACTGAAACGGTAAACACAGCTGATTAACCCAAAAAATTACCGCTCAAACGAATTTACTTTTCGTCACTGAAAACAGGTTCTTGAGTGTAACTCGGTCAAAGTCAGACATATTCTTAAGCTTTTTTGCAGTTCTGTTAGGTCCTGCATGATATACATGCTGACCAAGTTAGACATGTCAGACTTGTATGGGCTCGGAGAAAATCGCTCTGTTACTTTCGTCCTCCGTTACTTTCGACCCTGCTCTCCCCTACTGTATTTTTTATAATAACAAAAGATAAAGTGAGTTTGTGTAACATGCAGTGGTGGACAGTAACGGAGTAAATTTACTTGAGTACTGTACTTAAGTACATATCCAGAGGATTTGTACTTTACTTGAGTAGTAGATTTCTTTGGTACTTATTACTCTTACTTGAATACATTTCCAAGACAAATATTTTTACTTTTACTCGAGTTAATTTCTAGGAAGGCTGAAAAGTACTCGTTACTTTCAGGTCTTTTTCTAAAATCCTATTGGACACAAGCTGTGTTTGTCAAAGAAGTAAACCCTAACCCCTAAAAGCAGCACATCAGTGCAGCTGCTTTCAAAGAGTTCATTCTCACAAACAAGAGTTAAAAGCTCCTTAAATTCATTTAGAAAAAAATATAGTAATTCATTGATGTGAAAAATAAGAAATTTACTCTTACTCTTACTTTTACTTAAAGTAAATTTAAAAGCTGTACTTTTGGATACTTAAGTACCTTTAAAAGCAAGTACTTTTATACTCTTACTCGAGTAACATGTCAACTGAGCTATTTTTACTTGTAACGGAGTAAATTTTGACCAGTAGTATTTGTACTCTTACTCAAGTACTGAGGTCGAGTACTCTGTCCATCTCTGGTAACATGAAGTGACTAATTGTGTTAGAAATATCACCCAACTGGGCCGTTACCCATGTTGTCTGTTGTTTAAGTGTCGCTGGATGTGTAAACACAACAGTTTGATATATATTATGTCACAACAACCTAATCACATAAACTGCTTTTACAAACCATGTTTCCTGTTCTCACTTATGTATTCATTCATTATTTCAATATGTAAAACCAACAGTACGGTATGAGTCGAGCACAGGCGAGCATCTCCTACATTACACAGGGAACTGTCTACTGTGCTCTTAGTAGAAATACTGGCTGAAGGTCAGGACTCACCTGTTATAAAGGTGTAGGTACAGTTGGAGTCATCTCTCACCAGGGGGAAGAAGGCCTTCCAAGACACAAATGTGCTATAAAGTAATGTCTCAATCACCTGGAGGGTTGAAGGAAAAGAAATATGACACAATAATCTGATGAATAAACAATTAGACATATTATAACAGTAGAACTACTGTTACAACAACCAGTAGTAATAGTACCACCAATGGAACTATTAGCAGTAACAAATTATATACATGTTTCATGAACGCAAAGAAAGTCACAATAGAAGCACGTATTGTCTCATGTACTGAGCTATTGGTTTTTTACTCACCCAGTGAAGGTCTTTGAGGGTCTGGGTGTGTGGAGGTCCTCCCTGCCACCAGCTGAAGCCCAAAGAGGAAACAATGTCAGTCACCTTCCCCACAGCCTTCAGCAGGGCCTGCTTGGCCTGCTCCGCTCCCTCCTCTGTCCCTAGAACACAGGGGTCAGAAGAGGAAAGGTCCCCAGGTTAGAGTCCATTGGAGACCACAGAGACCAGAGCAATGTGTGCCCCTCACATGGGTCTGAAAGGCTGACACTGGCTGTTTTTGACTGACGCTTCTATCTTTTGGTGATACATGATACTTAAAGGGATAGTATCATTTTTTTTAAAGTGGGGTTGTATGATCTACAAATAGCCCCTAAGTACTTTAATTGCAGTAGAAGACTCTCTTCCCTCTGCCCAGAGGTTTACAACATACAGTGTTTTGAACAGACCCAAAGAAACGGCCTATTTTCACGGCCTAAAAGAGATTTTACTTGAAAAAAAATACACAGTTCCATTGTTCACTATAATATAATTTTTTCCAGCCCTTCAAAGTGCAGGAAAAATGCAGTTTTTATTTGGACCTAACCAACTCACGTATCCCTCCGCCCAGGGTTAGCGCCCGCCGATCAGCAGTTGGTTAGCTCCAAATAAAAACTTTTTTTTCAGGTCAAACCTCTTTCAGGTCAAACCTCTTTTAGGCCGTGAAAATAGGCCGTTTCTTTGGGTCTGTTCACAACACTGTATGTTGTAAACCTCTGGGCAGGGCTATGGGCTGGCGTTGCTAACGGGAGGAGTGCAGAGAGTCTTCTACTGCAATTAAAGTACTTAGGGGCTATTTGTAGATCATACAACCCCACTTTAAAAAAAATGCTATTATCCCTTTAATGACCTCCTGACACGACAACTGACTCACCAATAAGATTTACACAACATCATTATCAAGCTAAGTAGTACTGAGGTTGTGTATGATGACTTGAACGTTAACGAACACTCCTCACTGATGGATGGATGGTGTGGTGTACCCACAACTTACCCACATTCCCCACTATGGTGGTGAGGTTATCCTTTGTGTTGGGAGAAACGAAAGATCGCAGTCTCTCCAGCCGGCTGTTGTCTCTGGAGATCACAGCCACTTTAAAACCTTCACACACACACACACACACACACACACACACACACACACACACACACACACACACACACACAAAGATCAGATTAATCTGTGGTGCAGACAGATAAAACCAGCACCTTTAACACGGATACAAGACTAATCCCTCTCACATGAAAATCAATATTCAGTAATAGGCCTAAATTGTTCTAATCTGTTTATCAAGGTCAGATCAGAGGAGTGACTGTCACAGAGCAGCAAACTATGGACAAAGCAGTAAACTGTCACAGCATTTAGCGCTGTCCCTATCACTGCTTCACACAGTGTGGAGGCTGCAGAGCAACATAAAGAAAGAGGAATTCAATTTCAGCTTTGGGACTGAGACGCGCCCTGATCTGGGATGAAGAACCATGTGCCACACTCAGCTATCTTCACTGTGTAATGGTGAAAAGTATACCAGACTTAAGATCAGTTCAGGTCAGAGTATAAAAAGACAAGTAAAAATCAAATCAACAGGAGACAAATCTTGACTAATATGTCCAGAGAGCTCTGATCTTGAGGTCTGACATCTTTGCTGAGTTTACAATCTCACCATAAACCAATAAGGAAACAATAATGGCTCATTTATAGTAGAGTCTATACATTTGGAGCAATACAAAACAATGTGTTTACATAAGAAAATTCAAAACTACTTTTGAATATTATTCAAAATTCTCCAGTTCTTTTAAAACAAGTAAAAATCTGACTGTCAGATTTGACCAGGAGGATCTGTACGGTGTCTGAGGTAATGGAGCTGTTTCTGTGAATATGAAATGACAAAAGTATAACTAAAGCTAATCCCATTAACAACTGATGATAGGACTGCCTACTTATTTTGTTGAATCAAATTTTCTTTACATAAAAAGATGGAAGCAGAAATGTAATAAAGAAACAAATAAAAGCAAAAATGATTTACACCTGCCATGTCATTTTTTGTCCTTCACATGTTTCATGTCCACCGCATGTCATCATAAATTCACAACATTGGTTGTTGGTTAGTGTTTTGCAAAATAACATACTTTCTTCTTCAATTTCTTTAAACTAATAATCTCACCACAACAACATATCACAAATAGCTGATTTTACTGTTGCCAAAACCACTTCTGATTCCATCTAAAGTCCTGCAAAACAAAATAATAATCATACAGAATTAGAATTAGTGTGGAAGTCAGCTTTTAAATTCTTAGTATATTTAGTTCAGGTGTTTCCTGTCAGCTTACCTTTATCCAGCAGTCCTTTAACTATCCCAGAGCCCACTGTCCCTGCTCCTCCCAGAGCCAACACCACCCTGTCCGAGTTTGACATGCTGTCTGTCTGCAGCTGCACAGGTCTGCTGGAGGATGGAGGAGACGAGAGGAGAGGAGAGGAGAGGAGAGCTGGAGGGAAGCTGCTGACTTGTGCTTGGCATCTTCACCAACCCAGGAGGCTTTTAAGTAAAACTCAGGGGGCAACAACAGTTCCGCCCTTCTACCGGTGTCACTCACTGAAGTCCCGCCCCCAGGTCGACAAAAAGAGGCTCACCACTGATTCACCTCACTACTGTGTGTGTGTGTGTGTGTGTGTGTGTGTATGTGTGTTCTAGTAGGCCTACATGCTACGTTGTGAGGACCTGAACGAGTTTTTAACCAGCAGAGTGAGGACATTTTTGGGAAGTGAGGACATTTTGGCCGGTCCTCACTTTTTCCAAGGGCTGTTTGAGGGTTAAGACTTGGGTTAAGACGTAAGGTTATAATTAGGTTTAAATTAGGTTTAGAGTAATGGTTAAGTTTAGGCATTTGTTTTGGATGGTAAAGGTTAGGGTAAGAGGCTAGGGAATACATTATGTCAATGACATGTCCTCACAAAGATAGATTTACAAGTGTGTGTGTGTGTGTGTGTGTGTGTGTGTGTGTGTGTGTGGTTCATGTAGAGTTGAGGTTGGTAAGGCAGAGGGTTTAAAACTATGAAATACTGCCACCCAGTGGACTGGATAGATAACCAGATGTAAACTCTAAAACTGTGTATTAGTTATTTTGGTATTTTGTATTAGTTATTTATAGTCATTTTGTTGTCCTTCATAATGTTCCATGTCCACCTCTGAATTTAGTTGAGAGGGATTTCCATAATTTATCCATAAAACTTTTTTTTTTTTTAATCTATCAATTTACATTCATCTATTTTATCTATGTAGGCTACTTTAATTTTTTTTTGAAGCCACATACTCTTTACAGAAGCCCTCCACGCCGCCCGCCGGCCCGCCCTGACACACCTAGGAAGCGCACCCCTGAAGCTGGGAAACTCCGTGCCACGTGACAATGTTTACTTTATTGTGGAGATCGAGCAGCGAGCAGCGACACTGCGATGACCGGCGTGGCCGGAAATGTCTTCCACAACCATCTGAGAGACATCTGACGACGCTCCAGACACAGGTGAGTTCACGTGAGTTCACGTGCCTCCTGTGTGTCAGTAAAAACTGACACTGCTGTCAAAGCACGGCTTCTGTCACACAGCTAACATTAGCTTAGCTCGGCTAGTCTGGTCGGTCAGAGGCGTCGGTCACGTTTGATAAAATATGATGTTGCTTTGCGTTAAAGATCACAGTGAGCCATGTCGTTTTGTGACTCAGGAGTTTGGACCTTTAACACAGAGAGTGACTAAGACAATATGGATCTTTTCTTCTTTTTAAGTGTTTGACTTTGACGTGACTTCCTGAGTCCTCTCCCAAAAATGAAACACCGAGGTCTGAGCCGCTGCTAAAAGTTTACTAATGTGTGTCAGTCGAGTTGGATAATAACCTTAACTTATCAGAAAACCATTTAAACGGTATATTATGAGAAACCAGGGAAGAAATGTGTAAATAAATACTTTAGGCGTGAAGTTCTCGCCCTTAAAATAAATAAATAAATAAATAAATAAATAAAGCGACAGAAACATTTCAACCTAGCAAACGCAGCTAGTCAGTGAGGGAGGATGCTAATGCTAACAACAAGGCCACCTGATTTAACCTGACCTCGGTGTCGGTCAACATGGCTCTTCTTTACATAAGACAGCTCACGGACATAGATGTATATATATTTCTGTGGGCCAAAAGTCTCTCAGGTTTCACTTTCGCCTTGAGCACAAGTGGATTTGAGCTGCAGCTACAGTAACAGTGTGTTGTAATACTTTGTTTTTCCAGTGACTTGAGCTTTATTAAGCTCGTGTTTATTTTCAGACATATTATATACCATCTGTTATTGTCTAGTGTAATGTATCAAGTCTTTCTGTGTTACTATAAAACCACTGGTCTTTTTCATGTACTTATCATATCATGCTATTATAATGGCCATATTCTATATCATTGTCACACCATCAATGTCAGTAGTGTCTCTGCTGTGCCAGAAGGATAGTCATTTAGTCTGGTAGTACTGTAGCTCTGTCTGAAAATCTCTTCCCAGTGGTTTGCCATCTAAAACAGGAAGTTAAAATATGTTAAGGGTCATCATATAATTATGTTTTCCACATTGACCTGAGGCATGAGGAAGGAGGCTGTGGTGGTTACTGTTGCAGTATCACAGCCGTAATAATTTAATATAATTTGGAATAAGCACTACATTGCTTAAAATGTGCATTTATTATATCTATTTGAGTTAGACTCAAGACTAGTTGAAATAGTAACACACAAGTCTCCTGCTGAAGTGCATCCTCTGAGTTAAAGCAGAAGTAAGCGGAATATTTGTGTTAATATAAGTCTTAAATAGTTCTATCTTCCGACAGCAATCACTTATATAGAGTGTTTGTTCTGAAACACAGGTCTGTCAGTCACTCTGCTCTGCTGTAAGCCGAGGAGAAAACTTTCCTTGTATCCTAATCCTACAACCTTTATCCAATGAGGAGAGAGAACGGCATAAAGGGGCGGTCCTCTCTGTGTGTGCAGCCAAGGGATGCGCGTGAATGTGGTGACGTAGGGACGAGGGCGGGGACTGCTAACTCCATCGGCTGACAAGAAGTTAGCCAAAACCACTGGATCACTTACTTTTGCTTTAATTCCAAACATGGAAAACAAAAACTGCGAAATTATGGATCAGATTCAATTGCACAAGAAATGATTATGGACAGATAGCACTGTGATTAGTAGATTAAACCTTCATTTCAATGTTCTGTTTGTGTCCTGCTCAGCTGAATGATAGAGATGAGCAACTCCAAGCAGAGGGCCAGTGATCTGCAGAACGCCTATGATCACAGCCTGGAGCAGCAGATACTGGGCCGAGGCTCCACCCTGGTGTGCAGAGACGAGGAGCTGTGGAAGCAGGTGGAGGGGCGGCTGAGGGATGGGGATGCTCAGGAGACGCACTGCCTGGGGCTGGATCCACTGAGCGTGATGGAGGAGTCGCTCAAGGCAGCCACGGCGGCAGCAGCAGCTGCCAGCGGTGGGCCGGTCAGAGCCAGAGGAGGGCTGCGAGGTCTGGCTAAAGCTTTCGAGGTCCTGGAGCAAGCTGCCCTGAACCTGTACCTCGGCCCCTGGAGGGAAGAGTACAAAGTCGTCAAGGTTGGCTGCAAATAACTGGGTTCAGACTAGTCCTGCCTGTTATGATTATGATGTAAATAGTTAGGATTAATAAAACTGTCTTTTTGCCAGGACAAAATCATTTCAAGCTTCAAATGTGTTGCATGTTTTTAAATGACTATTACAGTAGAGTAGATATTTTGGTAATGACTCTCTTTGTTAAAGGGATAGTTCACCCAAAATTCAAATTTCACTCATTATCTACTCACCCTCATGTCGACTAAGGGCTGTGAGAATTTTCAGATTCCTCCGTTCCTTGTCTGAGTTACGGGGGGGTCTGCGCAGCAGTATTTGTCCATATAATGGTTGTCAATGGATATCAACTTTCTTCGTCCAAAAAGACACCAAAAAACATCCAAATACCTCCATGCTGCTTGTGTGTAATGTCCCTCTTGTATTGAAGCCCCGACATGAGAAATTGTTCCGCCGGTCACAGGAAGAGCAGTGAACCGAGACACTGGGAGCTTCCGCTACAAATAAGCTTAAAATATAGACTTATTTAATTTTTTTCGGAACAACTTCTCATGTCGGGGCTTCAATACAAGAGGGACATTGCAGACGAGCAGTATGGAGGTATTTGCATGTTTTTTGGTGTGTCTTTTTGGACGAAGAAAGGTGGTATCCATTCACAACCATTATGGACAAATACTGCTGCACGGACCCCCCCGTAACTCAGAGAAGGCACAGAGGACTCTGAAAATTCTCACAGGGTGAGTAGATAATGAGTGAAATTTGAATTTTGGGTGAACTATCCCTTTAAAGAAATAATGTGTGGTTAAGTCAAAGTAACTGGTGAAAATCTGATCTATTTTCTTTTCTTTTCTTTTTTTTTGCTCTGTTTTGATCTTCTCTACCTTTGTGTCTTAGATGTACTCTGGCATGTTCACCCACTATATCAAACCAGTGCTGTCAATGCCACAGATTGAGAAACTCTTTGGCCTGTTAGGATATCAGCCCAGCTCATCTCGCCACGAGCAACTTTTTCTCCAGGCACTCGCTGCTTCTCTGGATGAACTCCTCCGCTTGTGTTGTGCTTTCTACCTGGCTCGCTGCGAGTGCCGCCTCCTCCAGGCGGCTCTGGGGAAGCACGTCGGTGACGCCCAGTGGGAGCTGAGTTTGGTGAGAGAGAGGCAGAAAGGAAACAGCCTGCAGGTATGTTCGCCTGCTTGTTGGGAAATTTTCTGTATTTTGAAAAATGCTTTGACACACCTGCAGGTATATTTTTACTTCTGGGGTTATCCCAAACTTTCTAAAGATGCCAAACACTAAGTGAGGCAGAATCATGGGGAAATGTACATAAAATAATTACGTAATATAGTTTTATCTCATGGAAGGATCTGTCCCACCATAGGAGGCCACGGAGTCTTGGACTTGAATGTTTCACTCTGTGTAAACACAAGGCAATAATGAAGATTATTATTGATTGGTTGATTATTGATATTATTACAGACTGTTAAAAATGTCATGCTGTAGTTCGGCACCAGATCCATTTCTATCCAGATCTTTGAGTATCACTGTTGTTGATTTTCTATTCCATTTTTCCATTACACACTTCCACTTAAAATATAAGTTCAGTTAATATGTAGATGAGTTTTTCAAAAAGAAATCTTGCAAGTAAAAGTACACCTTTTTAAATGATGTTCTCTTCTGTTCCTCTGCCTCTAAGTGACACATTCTTACTGGGTATTGTTTGAAATGTAGTTTTAGATACTAACTGATATAGATACACTCTAGTCAATATTAAAAGACATAATTTGGCCCAAATTCTGTAAAAATTTAAGACAGGTTTCTGAAATGATTGAATTCAAATATCTTTTGAAAACACACCCTTGAATTGAATTGTTTTTATGCTTGAAATTGCTTCACCAAAGTCTAAGTGCAATATGTGAGTTAATAGTAGATAAATGGTTAATAAATGCCGATATTAAAGCAGAAGTAAGCGATCCGGTGGTTTTGGCTAACTTCTTGTCAGCCAGTGGAGTTAGCAGTCCCCGCCCTCGTCCCTACGTCACCACATTCACGCGCATCCCTTGGCTGCACACACAGAGAGGACGGCCCCTTTATGCCGTTCTCTCTCCACATTGAATAAAGGTTGTAGGATACAAGGAAAGTTTTCTCCTCGGCTTACAGCAGAGCAGAGTGACTGACAGACCCGTGTTTCAGACCAAACACTCTATATAAGTGATTGCTGTCGGAAGATAGAACTATTTAAGACTTACAGTATATTAACACAAACATTCCGCTTACTTCTGCTTTAAATTTAGTAAACTCGCTGATTGTATTGTGTTGGGGCTGAGGCCTGTCAAAATTGTTAAGAGCCTACAGTCTACAAACTCAACAACACTGAAAGCAGATTTCTACGCTGTATTACACAGAATCAATAAGATCCAGTCTCATCTAGACTTGTTAACTGTTGGGGATGTTTCTCGTCCGTCCTTGTCAACAGGTTTCGCTGGACAACACCAAGAAGACACTCAGAGTCAGTCAGCCGCTGATGGAGCCATTTGATGGTGAATCAGACATGGATCTGTACACAGATGAGCATATCAACGGGCGGCAGAGAGAGGCGGTCGTGAACGACGATGAAAGTCGCCGTTCTTTGGACTCCCCTCTTTGGCTGACTCAGAGGAACGTACCTGCTGCTGTTAAACCACACAGCAACGGAGCGACGCAGCAGCTCTGCATCTCTACACTCAACTGCCAGCTGCCCAAGATGACGCCTGTGGAGTCGGAGAGAAGCTCCTCCTCGGCCAGCAGAGGCCAAGCCAGACGTCCCTATGAAGAATCGGGGTCGGTCAGTGCCGAGGCACAGTCGGTCAGCCTGCAGTTGGGAGCCATGGGGCTTTCCAGGAGTGTGCCTGAAACCAACCACTTCTGCAGCTGCCTCCAGTCCTCTCCTCTTTGTCCTAATCACTGTACTGAATGCAACACTTTGCACCACATCACCTGTGACTTGCTTCAGCACTGCAAGAAGAACAACCACAGTATAGGGAGGTCTTACATCACGCCTGAAGAGTCAGAAGTGGGGTCGGCACAGAGTGAACGTCTGGATGTGGGCGACATCGGCGCCATATCTCTCACCAGCAGCGGCGGCGCAGCGATGTCCTCCTTAGTTCCGTGTGACGACCCCGAATCCCTACATCCGTCTCTTCCTCCGATCACCTACCACAACTGTTGCAACCTCGCCCAGCTGGACCCTCAACTACTGTGTCGCACCTGCAATGTCTTCCACTCCCGGGTCTGCAGAGATGCAGACCGCTGCCAAAGTCAACACCACGAAGTCCAAAAGCTTGGAGTGTGTCTCTGCGGGAAGACGTGTCCCAGAAACCCCCTGGTTCTGTGCAGATATTGTGGAAAGGAGTACTGCCGGGATTGTTGGTACAGGAATCCTGTTGCATGCATCTGTGGCCAAACCTTTGACCAGTCATCCCCTGTGTGATGTGTATTTGAAACGTAATACACTAACAAGGCACAACTAGCAAAATCACAATGCCTTAAATCTGCACACTTTGAAATCAAGAACAATCAAATCCAAATGTTGCCTTGACACAGCGCTGAAATGCAGTATTAAGTGTGCTCCAGTTTTTCTATTTTGGACTTGTCTCATTTCTCTTTATCATCCAGTTACTCTGTAAATGGACATGTTTACCACCATCAGCAATTTAACCTGTTGTGTATTGTTAAGACTTGAAGTCGTGGTTACAATTTGTACTCTTGAGTCACTTAAATGTAACTTGGTGCAAAGCACATGGTCGTCTGTTTTCATCTGTATTTGTTGCCTGCACTCAGACTGGAGTAAAAATAGTCACTATGCCACTTGTCTCTTAAATGTGTTTCTATCACCTAGTGTATAATTGCTGTGGAAACAAAGGCTGCAACAAACGATCCGTGTTCTTGATTCATCTAGAGATAGTAGATGATTTACTTATTATTTATATTTGATCAATCAAGGCAAGGCAAGGCAATTTTATTTGTATAGCCCGTTTTTACAAACAGTTTGTCTCAAAGGGCTTTACATGGCATCACAACAACATCCTCTCTCCTTAGACCCTCACATCCACTGAGGAAAAGCTCCATAGAAAACCCTTTTAACGGGGAAAAATCGGAGAAACCTCAGGGTGAGCAACAGAGGAGGGATCCCTCACCCAGGACGGACAGATGTGCAATAGATGTTGTTACAGACAAGAAAACAGTTTATAACGGAGAATGTGAGAAACATGGAAATGTTAACAACAGCTGAAGAAGGAAGCTTCTGGTAGGAAAGGAAGGCAGGGAGAGTAGGCCAGCTTAATGGGGGGACTGGATGGTAGACTGGTCCATGGAAAGGGAGGGCAGACCGGTCTAACAGCAGGGGAAGTGTGTGTGTGTGTGTGGGGGGGGGGGGGTTTGCAGGCGGCGGCTGGTGCAGAGAGATAGAACTCCGGTGGATCTGTGGAAACACAGAGAGAGTGCGAGACACCAAGGCCAAACTACAAAGTACAACAGAAAATGAAATCAAATCTTTGTGTAGGTGATAAAATGGCCATCGGTTTCCTAAAGGCAAACTTCAGGTATTTGGGCATTTTGGGGCGAAAAAAAAAAAAGACTTAAATGACTAATCGGTAATGAGAAGTAGTTATTTTTCCATTAATAAATAATAATTTTAGCCCTAAAACCAATAGATGAGATTTCTGTCAACACAGCACAAAAAGGTGCAATGGAGGACCAGGGGAGATGTCTGCTCATGTCTGGGACATGTCCTGAGTCCCTTGTCCAGATGTGACCAGGTTCATGGGACATGTCCTGAGTCCCTTGTCCAGATGTGACCAGGTTCATAGTGACTCCATTCTCAGTGCTGTGAAACCGGCTGCTAAAAATTATTTTCCAAATAATGACTGAAAATCTTTGTACAAATAACTTTAATTACAACTTATAAGCATTTTGTATTTAGAGGAGCTGAACAGACAGAAGTCATTTTATTGACATGAGACAATATTCTTTGCTCAATAAGTATTTTCCCTTATTTTTTCTAAATGAAAACATATGAGTTATCATGGTGTCAGTCATGATTCACTCATTTTATCATGAAAATATCAACCTTTTTGTTGATCAACTATCTGGTGGTCCACAAAACCTTTCTCTTTTCATTGCACTTTAAAGTGGTGGTAATTTGCTTCTGAGTTTCTTCCCTGCACCTTCCAGTGCTGGATGGTTCTTCATGTGAAGCACTTGATCCTGATACTCAGCTCTTATTCAAACCAGAACCAGAAACCAAAATCAGTCATTTTTCACATGAAAGCTTATGTAGAAACAGTGTGCTCAGAGAGCAGATGAAAAGCTTTCAGCCATTAAGATGGAGAAAGACTTCTGTTACTGCAGTCTGCATCCGTTTTACGGTCAGTCTTAATGTAAATGTCTGGGATTTGTCCTTTTTCTATTCATTGTGCGCGTGCCAGTTGATGTTGATGAAGGTCTTGCTGTCCATGCGGTCAATGTAGAGGACCCCATCCAGGTGGTCCATCTCGTGTTGGAGGATGCGGGCTGGCCAGCCGCTGGCCTGCCACGACACAGCTTCACCCTTCTCATCCATACCTGCAGGATCAGTGAGCAGGACAAGAAAACACACAGAAAATACATCAGCAAAAAAAACCCTACCCTTGAAGGTATGTAATAATAAGACATAGAAAAGTTACGATCACATCAGAAACCCAGTGTAGTGTCAGCATGCTCATTAACATCTGCAAGCTGTTAGCCCTGCGGCTCCCTTGGTCCATGCATATTGGGTCCACTGTCGTAAAGAACCAATTGAACCGCCCAAAAAGTGGTCCAACATGCCGAACCTGTTACAATGCTCTACTCCACATCTAGGACCTTCACATTTCTGGTGTTCAGTATATTGTTTTCCACCTGTAATCTGAGGGAAGCCCAACAACTGCCAGGCCACTACACACTAGTTAGACTTTTCCATTCCTATATAGCATCTCTGTTTGTCTCTTACTTTCTGTCCCTCACTGCCCCCTTGACCCACTGCCGTCTCTGGCTCTCACAGGAAACTCCTCAATAATGTGTGATAGCCTAGTTCTCAGGGAGGGATGGTGACGCTCACAAACTCATACAGTAACAGTATAAAATTTTTCAGCTGCAAGACTTAAAGGATAATTTCCGTTTTTTACAACCTGGACCTTATTTCTAGCATAAAATACGATCATTTACTCACCCAGACAACTTTGGTGTCATTTGGAGTCGTTTTGACGAAATTAGCCCCAGTGGAGCAGCACGTATATCCGTATAATGCGAGTACTCGGGGCACGCAATGCAGCCTCTAAATAACACATTATCTGCGGCGAAACTCGTTCATTTCACCAATATTTAGTTAGGATACACTAGTGCTATTCCCCTCTGAGTCCGGGGTTAGCTGTTATCAACATCCAGGGTCTGTAGGTTGACCTACTGACCTCTGACCTGGATGATGTCATCTTTGACCACGGCGCGGCTAACTTGCTACCGCTAATGCTACAGTTTGTTTCTGCGTGTTTCTGACTTGTCAGAACAAAAAGGCAGCTGGATGAAGTTCAGCTTCCACGGGCTTCCTCTCCTCAGCCTGGACTCACTAAAGCTCCGGCTAGTTGAGATAAAAATGGACCCGAATGCCGAAGCAGAATGATTATTATCAGAATGAGCCGGGCAGCGCTCGGAGATGACATCATCCAGATCAGAGGTTAGTAGGTCAACCTACAGACGCCGGATGTTGATAACATGCCACCACGGGCTCGGAGGGGAATAGCACTAGCGTATCATAACAACATATTGGTGAAATGAACTAGTTTTGTGGCGGATAATGTGTTATTTAGAGGCTGCATTGCGCTACCCCGTGTTCTTGCATTATATGGATATACGTGCCGCTCCACTGGGGCTAATTTCGTCAAAACGACTCCAAATGACACCAAAGTTATCTGGGTGAGTAAATGATCGTATTTTATGCTAAATTATCCTTTAACAGTGCATTTATCTTTGAAAAAGTTGGTGTTAAACTAGGAAGACAAATGCAGACACAGAAAAAAAGACTCCATTTTGAAACTTCTCTCATGTGCTTTGGTGTTTTACACACAGCAGATATGTGATATGATGACTGAAAGAACAGCAAATGTTAAGTCAGCTGAGATTAAGTTATAAACATACGTACCAGACACTTCCACAGACAGGTAGCGAGGAACTGAGGCAGAGAAGCCTGAGATGCTCTCACAAGCTTCCTGAAACCGGGCAGTCCGTCCGTCCAGCACCCTCAGCTGCGGGTTGACGAAGACCCTCAGGGGCTGGACGGAGAGACCGCGGACCTCCCTGGATGCTGCTGAGCTCTCGGCCAGCATCCTCTCTGGATACTCCAGGGCCAGGATGCGGAGCGGTACCCCGATCTGAGGCGCACTCAGTCCCACGCACTCGAGTTTCCGCATTACTTTCACCATGGTGTCGATGACCTTTTGGACCTCGGGGCCTGTCACAGCTGCAGGGTCGACAGCAGCTGCATGCGCACGCAGCACTGGGTCTCCTACCTGGCACACGTGACTGTATGGAGGAGTGGGAGCGGCTATGATCTTGCGTTTTACGTACTGAAGATAGGAGCGCACCCTGACATTGCTGCAGTAAGAGCGTCTGTAGGGAACAGGTGAGCGAGGTGAGACGTGTGGAAGACAGGAGGAAGTCACTGCCGGTGAACTGGAGGAGGAGGCTCGGCAGTGAGGAGCTTTAGATGCACAGAGTCTGAGCCCCGCTCTGGAGAGCTGGAGCAAAGACACACATGACGTTGTGTTCATGGTGGAGCGGCAGCTGGGAGGAAGTACCACATCGAGGGCTGATCCACAGAGCTGTAAGGATGTCAACAGGAGAAGGACACTCAGTTACTTTATGTTTCTCGCCCTGTATCAAGAAGAACAAACCACATTAAGAGACTTGATGACAATCAGGGGTGCAGATCCGATGTTCTTATATTTCGCCTCTCACAGACCCTCCCAGATCCCCAATACTTCTCACCATCGTCCTTTTCTCCCAGTGTATGGGACTACTTTATGCATGATTAACTGATGGATGAATATCAAAATATGAAGCCCTAAGATTGAGGGGGTCGTTTCTTTAAAGCCTGCTGATGTCATCTGTGTAAGAAACTACCCATTCATTTGCATGGTAGTGGAGGAGACCAGAGATGGAATGTGGAGTCAGAACATTGTCAAACATTATGTTCCACCATTTCAATCATAGATGTGAATCTAAAATGTGAAGAATGTAAAGTCTGAAAATACATTTGTTCAATTTTGAATAAACATGTGTTATTGTTGAACATGGGCACTGATTTGCCTGCACTCCTCTGGTTTCAGACTTAAGCAGATTTCCTCCCATTATTGAGGCTGGGACTCAGTGCAGGTCATGTTCTTCTGTGGGCCGACCTTTGAGAGCAAGGGCACGGTCCATATTCAGGGGCTGTAGTTTGGGATGTAGCATTCAGATCATCGGAGCTCCATTGTCAAACCATATCATCATCATGTAGTTGACGTCCAGGCTTTATTTACAGCCACTGTGTATGGAATTTCAACATTTAATATTGTTCTGGAGTTAATCAAGGTCACAAATCCTAGCTCCGCGCAGTAGAATAACTAATATTAAAATTGCAGATACCAGAACAACATTGTGGTTATTTCACAGTAGCCTACATGTTTTTGTCGCTCGTACACTTAATGGTCGGTTTATTACATGGTCAGTTTCCATCATCCGCTCTGCTGTCAACAGCTAAGCAGTAAGCCCCACACCCCCAGCGGGGTAACCTGGTGCTGCTAAACAAGCGCGCCCACTCGACAGCCGCGACAAGTACCAGAGCTACGTCCTTAGCACGAGACAATATGAGTTACATGTATAAACACAGAGACAGCTCCACTAACTGAGGGGAGCAGTTGCTTGTTTAAGACGGTGCACGTTTCTATTACCTTGAACTAGTTGTAGAGGACCAACACCTTACACTGTGGACACTGGACAGGACAGGAGACAGTTGACAGGAGAGAACAGCACCGGAGAGACTGGAACTAGTTCCGGGTCAACGACGTCACACCGGAGAGTGAACTTCACAATAAAAGTCCACATCCAAATTGTAACACACACAGACAAACACCAAACATGATATTTACATTGACAAAAAATATTGAGTGAAAATTCAAATAAAGTTTCATGATAACATAACATAAAATAGAATAAAATAAAAATAATTTTCACATGCGTAATTAGCCATTCTCAAACTTTATTCAGAAGAGAGCCATCATCCGAGAGTTTGACCCGGAAGTGATTCCTATGTTTCTCTCTAACTTGAAATGGTCTGTAAATAGAAACTGGATGGAGAACATTTGACGCCTTTGACTTGCCGGTACATGCCCGGCATAGTGTATTCATGAACCCGGTTTTAAAAGGTCAGTCGGCCGATGACCAGAGCGTCAGAGCCGCGGAGCCGACGGTGTTGTGGTTGAGATGGAGGGAGGAGAGCTGCAGGCTGAGAGGAACAAGTCTCTACACAACTTCCCCAAGTTACCAGTGTGGATCATAGAGTATGTCTGGGCTCACAAGATGATGGATATACAAGAAGGTTGGTTTAAAGTTATTCTTACTGAGGTGTTGTCTAGTTGTTACACTGCAGCAACAACGTAACTCGATTGATGTTTTTGACCCTTAGGCTACTTTGTTACAAGTAGGCATAAACAAGCTGCAACGAGGACAAAAGTTTTCAGTCAGATTATCTATTGTGTGTGTGTAAGCATTAAGTACGAGTACATCGTGTTAGTATGGAAGTTCATTAAGCATTAAGTGACTGCAGCCAGAAGTTGTTCAGTGTTAACATCTTATCAGAAATTTTGTTTTAACTCATTGGGAATTTGTTATGCAGCAGAGCTCAATTTCAAAAAATAACAAAATAACCCCGTAGGTAGCCTACTCAAAAACAAACAAACACAACTGTCAATAATAATATACATAGTTAATATTTGCATACTATTTAGCCTACTGTCAGCTCATGATTTATGCACTAAATTTCATACTAATTTGTTGCACATGATTGTGATTGCACATGAAAAGAGTAGAAGAAAAGAGATCATAAAGAGGGTGTGCAGAGATGTCCAATACTGCTCATTGTTTTTTTTTAATTAGTTCTGATGCCACATTAAAATGAAAAGTATCAGCTTTAAACAGTTTCCCTCAGGGGGATTAATTAAGTATTTATGGTGTAATTTGGTTATAATCAAGATGAACCACTTGTGTGTTAGATGATGTGATGTGTTTCTGATTAGAGAGAGAACGTTCCATAACATCACTGACTCTCCTCAAATTGACAATTGCCTTGAAATTGAAATCAGATTAGGTTGTGACACGCTTCACATATTTCTTCCTCTCAGTTGTGGAGCCGTGCGACTGGCCTGATGTGGACTCTCAGCCTCTGAGCATCCAGGACTCTTGGAGGCTGCGTGTTGCCTCGGCCCAGGTCTACTCCATAGTGAAGAACAGGGACATGGAGCACTTTGAAAGAGTGGTGAGCTTCCTGGAAACCACTTACAGACTTCTCCCCACGCTGGTGACCCCCATCAAACACATGAAGGTCGTGTTTGGCCTTAAAACCATGGTAAGGCAATGAGTGGTTGTAACAGTCATTCATTCATTCAACAAGCAAGAAGATCACATTAAACGGTTGCTAAGCACACGTTCTAGTAGCAGATGATACATGGCTGTATTGATGTGCTTCTTATTGATCCACCCCTCTCTCTTGGTTATTGTTGCTCTCTTCAGGTGATTATGTGGATGCTCAGGGAGGATCTAGGGATGGTCCATACTCTGTTTAAAATCTCCCAGTTCTTCCCAAGTAAACTGCCTCAATACCAGGATCAAAGTGTAAGTTTCCGACACCAGCTTCCCTGCATATTTCAGCCAAACACACTCAGTTGATCTTAGATCTGTGTACAAGTCACAGTCACTTAAAGTTGTAGTAATCACTGTTTTGACATTAAGCATGAAAAAAATGACAACTATTAATATGAAAGGGGTCTGCTGTAGTAAGTATCACCAACCTAACTGCAGTTTCACAGAGCATTTAGTCTCTTTTCCTTCATTGGTTCAGTTTAATATAGTATATAATAGTCTGTCACATGACTGATTTGGTTTACTCTTATCACACTCGTCACTGTACATTACCTGCTCAGCACCCATTAGCAGACAGAAAATTGACTAAACAGCATCAATAATCCTTTATTGTTTTTCTTGCACAGAACCAACATGAGATGTTCCTCATGAGGAAGAACACCCAGGACTTTAAGGCTCTGGCACAATCTCTTGCTATGGACAAGGACAAACTGGAAGATTATATTAAGGTAGAAAAACAATAACTTATTAGGGATATGAATATCTGTATGTATCCACATTTACCCTTAAAAAATGGATTGTAAACATGGTTTGATAAAAGATTGAGTAGCCTACATTTTATTTGCACAACTGAATTGTTCTCCCAGTTGTGTAAATAGGCAAATTAAGTTGTTATTAAGTTATTATTGTATCATGCTGCATCCATACAACTAGGCGTAGTCCGTATTAGGCTTCAACATAACATCAAACACAAACTCAAGTCAGCCCAGAATTATTCTCAAAGTTACTACAAGAGGCCTAAAAAAACAACAACAACAAATACAGTAGGCCAATAAATGAAGAGCGTGTCTCACTTTCCATCTCTCCCACAGCTCACCTGCTACTGAGAGTTTTGTAATCACTCACTAGATCATTTTGCACACATGTTAAGAGTCTTCATCCTGCTATGGTTGTTGCAAACTGGGATTATAAGAAAACAACTGGTTCCCAGTGTCTCCCATCATTTCAAACATGTAGCTCTCAGTGTGTTGAATTAGTCCACAGCACAGGGTCCAGTCTTTAGCCCTAAACTGTGACTCCTTGTCTGTCCAGCAGGATGCGCCACAGATCTGCATTATGTATACCAACAAATGTAGAGAAGTTTGAGCCGCAGCATTCAAAAACTGATGTCATGAGAAGTAATTAATGATTTCATTGTTGTTTCTCCTTGTGGCCAACCAGATATCTAATAAACTGACTGAGCTGTGGGTAAAATGCTAGAAAAGTCTTGTTTAGAGGCGCCAGAGTGAAATTAGACAAAAACGGTTTCCTAGAAATCTCTGGAACGTGAGTATTAAAGTTCAGTAGGTAAAAACAGCAAACAGACAGATGGGGAACAACAGACCACAACAGCTGGTTTCTAAGGAACCCCATAACACAGTGGTTTCATTTACAATCTGACTGCAAAAAAAAAAACTTTCGCCAAAAAATAACCCAGGTTATTTTTTGTACCATTTCACCTCAATACCTTTACTCTCTGGCTTTGGGCATATGTGGTTACGTCCAATAAAGTGTCTAAACTGTGATGTACATCTCAGTGTTACATGACAAATACTGTCTGTGTTGCAGAATGGGATGGAGACGCAGTACGGTGAACATTACGCCCAGAAAGTAGAGGACAGGCTGCTGCACTATCTTCAGAAGCTGGAGACTGTGTTACCAGGAGATACCTTCATCGATAAGGTTTGTGGTTTCCAGTAGTGAGCACTTTGTAGTAAGTTTGTTTGTTGCCAAGACTGACTTAATAATACAATTACCTGTAATTATGATGGAAACTTTACACATCTGAATATGTTCACTAGATCTTGAGGAAGGAAAGCCCTGTTACTGAAGAGGAGAAGCTGCTGTTGGAGGTGATTACATCTGACTCTGCAACTATAGCAACAACTCTAAAGAAACTTCTGCACTGCGGTAAGAAAGACCTCCATGTTCGCATACACATGCTACTATGCACTACTAATACTTTTGTTAAAGGGATAGTTCACCCAAAATTGAAATTTCAAATTTGAGATGATCTACTCCCCCTCATGTGGACTAAGGGCTGGGAGAAGTTTCAGAGTCCTCCGTGGCTTCTCTGAGTTACAGGGGGTCTCGGCGTAGCAGTGCATGTCCATATAACGGTTGCAAATGGATACCAACTGTCTTCGTAACAAAAAGACACACCAAAAAACATCCAAATAGCCTACCTCCATGCTGCTCGTATGTAATGTCCGTCTTGTATTGAAGCCCCGAAATGTGAAATTGTCCTGAAAAAAATTAAATAAGTCTATATTTCAAGCTTGTTTGTAGCGGAAGCTCCTCTTCCCGGTTTGTCAAATTTGGACGAACCAGGGTCTGTCCTCTTCCCAGTTCGTCCAAATTTGACAAACCGGGAAGAGGAGCTTCCGCTACAAACAAGCTTGAAAAATAGACTTATTTAATTTTTTTCGGGACAATTTCGCATTTCGGGGCTTCAATACAAGACGGACATTACATACGAGCAGCATGGAGGTATTTAGATGTTTTTTGGTGTGTCTTTTTGTTACGAAGACAGTTGGTATCCATTTGCAACCGTTATATGGACATGCACTGCTACGCCGAGACCCCCTGTAACTCAGAGAAGCCACGGAGGACTCTGAAACTTCTCCCAGCCCTTAGTCCACATGAGGGTGAGTAGATAATGAGTCCAATTTCAATTTTGCGTGAACTATCCCTTTAACTGGGTGCTGGAGTTACACACAAGGGGACTAGACTTGTTTAACGACATGATGTGTCACACATAATGCAAATAATCAACAGGACATTTTGTTTCTAACTTTCTATCCTCACTTATATGATTAATATATGGAAATGGTGAAAATGTATTTTGGTGCAGGGTGTGTGTTGGGATGTTCCCTCTGTTTATAATATTATAGTATTAGGAAATACAGTAACTGACAAAACAGCAAACAACAGGAAACACCGAAGTTCATCAGTGATGCAGCTGATGTGTTTTTTTTTCCTGTAAAAACTTTGTGCTTACATTATTACACACAGTGTAGTTGTGTGTAACCAGAATTGTTCGGGATCTGGATGCATTATGCTAATCGAGCATCTCAAACTACTTTTTATGAGACACCTAAGTCATTTTTAGTGCCTATCATGTATTAATTGTGTGAATTCTTTAACATGATACACATTATTATATTACATGTTTGATGTCAGCTGTAAATTCAATTGCAGAACACATGTTAATCAGAACGTGCTGCGTCTCTGTTCCTTTAGATGTTACTTCCTGTCGAGCAGAGCGTGGAGAAGATGAAATGAAAAGCTCTCAACTCTCAAAGTCACCTTTACCTGGCAGCTCTGCAAAGGCTCTTCTTAAGCTGGAGGGAGATGAAACAGCCCAAGGGTTTCAGTCATTGTTGGAGAGTGAAAACCATTTAGATGTTAGGACACATCAACAAACAGAGAAAGACGGTGAGGTCATCAGGAGGATAGAGGAAGAGAGCAGTGAAACGGCTCCCTCTCCTCATTTCTGCTCCAAACACCAGCGCTGGGTGAAGAGCATCCTGCAGGAGTGTCCTGTCCAGTGTTCACAGGAGCTGCAGCTTGTGTCGTCTTCGCCCCTACTGTTCCTGTCGTCCTCATCCACCTCTTCCTCACAAGATCGTACCCCCTCAGACCTTGTCTCCAGCCCCCCTGACCAGCAGCATCCCCCACCCTCAGAGACCGCCCCCCCTGCTCCGACAGCAGCTCACCTATCTGACCAAGCAAACCCCCAAGAGGCATGTGATGCCTCTCGAATGACAGCTCTACCTCAGACCTCTTCCAGAGACTCTCCTCTGCCCCCAGACGACCCCCCGAACACAACAGCCAAACTGCAGATCCCCCCTGTGCCTCATGATGCATCTACATTACCTCTATCAACCAGCCGTCAGACACAAACTCTACAGTCTTTCTCCAGATTTTCAAGAAATCACAGGCAGGCAAGCATCACCAGCAGTGAAAACCTTGAGGCTGAACGGTGTGAAAAGGCTCAGGCGGCCTCGGTCCGTGCCGCTAATAAAACCCCTGAATCTACCAAACCGGCTCCACAAGTTGTCACTCGGAACTCAAGCAGGCTTCGTCAATCAAAGGCGCTCCAGTGCTCCGACGTGGCCTCCACTACCTCCACCTCAGATGGTGTGGCTGTCCGGTCTGAGCCCAGCCCAGCCCGGCTCAGGTTGTCGCTGCCGTGTCAGGCCGTGCTGCTGCAGTCGGCTCTGCTGCAGCCCTGTGTGAGACTCACCAGGCTGAGCGCTCAGGAGTGTTACCGAGTGACCGGAGGCAGATCGTCAGCCACACATGTAGAGTCACAAAGCAGCGACGGGGAGGGAAGGAAGAGGAAGAAGAAAGATGAAGATTCAGATTCCTCTGTTGATGTGTACGCTTCTGACTCTAGTTATTATTCAAGTAGCGACAGTAGTGAGGACTCGATTAACTGCGACCCTGATTATAAACCAAACATTAATAAGAAAAGACTGTTGTTAGAGTATGAGAATGCAAGGAGCCTAAAATGAGAACACTGTGATAGTGGAAGACCAATGAGATATTGATATTTGGGAAATTTAAAGGTCACACAATAACAAGATTGGGTAACACTTTACTTGAATATGGGTTCATAAGATTGACATAATACTGTCATAACCATGACATGAAACCTGTCATAAACATCAATGAATACTTATGACAGCTGTCGTTAAGTGTCATTCGGTAAGTTATGTCACTTTTAATGCAAAGTTGACATTGTTTGAGATGTCCTTGTTATGAGAACTTGACATAAAGACAACATAACCTGTCATAGCAGACCTAATTGCCAAAATTTTAAAATGATGTCAAGTTCTCATAACAAGGACATCTCAAATAATGTCAACTTTGCATCAAAAGTGACATAACTTACCGAATGACACTTAACAACAGCTGTTATAAGTATTCATTGATGTTTATGACAGGTGTCATGTTATGGTTATGACAGTATTATGTCAATCTTATGAACCTGTATTCAAGTAAAGTGTTACCCAAGATTGCACTATTATAGCATAAACCATCTCATAGGGAACCACCACATCTGGTCTGTTGGACATTTTACATGGTAAAAATGAAGTCGTTACTGGTCCCTGGTGGTCAAGCCCTGTCATGGTGAGGCTTTTTCCAAATGATCTCAAGAATAGTTGTGTGTTTTTGTTTAGCAGTTTCTTGTTCAGACAGTCTAGCATTTGGTGTTACTGATGAGATGTTACACTCCAACTCCTCTAACTCCAGGTTATGATACAGACGAAGGTGCTATCAACAACCTATCTATCTATCTCAGCTCCAGCAGGGACTGAAACAGTTCAGTAAGCTACTTGCTCAGCAATAATCATAATACTGTATGTCAAACAAGGGATTTTGAACTTGTGTTCCATGCCATGCTAAATGCAATTTGAAAATAACCTGTTTACAATCTTTTAAAAGACAGCTATTTAATAAGTTTTAAAGGACAAGGGTAACTGTAGATCCTTGTCTTCCACTTGCGCCTTTGACGGGTGGTGACTGCACTGTGAACAAAAATGGTTGTTGTTGTGAATGTGTGAACAATGCTGAATATTATGTGTGTCATTGTGGTGCTCAGATTAAATAACCCAGTGGGATTCGTAACAGACCTTTTTCATCAGTTTTTTTATTCACTCAGAGTTAAGTCAGTCCATCTCTTTATTGAAATATTTCTGTCGGATGGATGCTCATGGTCTCCATCAAAAGCTGACACTTGAAATATCTCAGCATCAACATATTTTCACTTTATTATCACTTATATAAGAGTGTTTGGTCTGAAACACGGGTCTGGGGTCTGTCAGTCACTCTGCTCTGCTGTAAGCCGAGGAGAAAACTTTCCTTGTATCCTACAACCTTTATCCAATGAGGAGAGAGAATGGCATAAAGCAGAGAGGGAATGCAAACAGAACAGTGCTATAGAGATAAATTCTTCAAACACCAAAATCACTTCTGCTACTTCACTACCTGTACCTGTTGATGTTAGTGAGTGTGTTTACAACAGGTGTCTTTTGATTCGATTATCGTCTAGATTTGGTGTTCACCTGCAACATGAGAAACCTTTGAATCATGTCCTTGTACATGATCATAAACAGTGTCCAGGTTTCTCACATTGAGCCTGCAGGTATGTCCTGCACCACATGGTTTAAAAAACTGGACAACAAGTTTATGCATCACAACATGCTGATTTCTGTCTTCTCCAAGTTGTATATTTAGGTTTCTGATAAGCTGGTAACCTGCACAAAACCTAACCAGCATACAAGCGTGCATGTAAATGCAGCCAGTCAGACACAGACCGGTTCTCCATGGACCAGCCTCTGGGAGTCACGTCTACTTTATTTGGCCAGTTATGTTATTTTCACCTGAGTGAGTCAATCAGCTGTGTGTGTGTGGAGCTGTCGAGTGGCACGACCCCAGCAACAGCCAAGATGTGAGCAGCAAATCACAAAGGGTCAGCTCTGTTTACTCAAGTGTGTTTACACAGTGTTATTTGTTATTGGTAGGAATAGTAGATAATCCAGTAAAATGAGGACACTGGCTATTGACTTTTGACCTCAGGGGTTGATTAGGAAATGTGCCCTTGAATGATATATCCTGAACATAAGTTCAACACAGAACAAATACAGGATTTATAGCAGACGTCACCTTGACATGTAACTTTGCATAATGGCTCTTCAGTCACCAAAGACTAGAATATTGTTTTTTACTCTTCACAGTGGTTTTCTGTCCAGAGCTCAGCGCACAGATATCTTAGAGATTAACGGCTGAAGCGACCTTCAGTAAAGCAGTTTAGACTTCATAATAAATGTTCTGTGAAAATTTTGGTTAATAAACTTCATTTTCTGATCTGATTTCATCATAAAGTCAACCTTACATAATATTAACCTGGAGTGCTGTTCAGGATGCCAAGTCTGTGTGAGGGTTTATATTGTTTCTCTCTCTCTCTCTCTCTTTTTTTTTTTTCTTACTAAATTGTTGCTGGTGGTTTGAAAATCAGAGTATCAACACTGACCTGATGTTTCCTCTGGCTGTCTTTTCCCACTCATTACACAAGTATTTGATGTTTTCCATGTGTACAAATGAGTAAAATGCTATGAGATTTTCTGAAAATGCATGACATTGCACATTCATTCTGCCTTCAAGTGTGGCCATCACAACAACTAAACACTTACATGCACAACATGGTTTAACAGTGTGGTCAGAAAGAGTGAAAAAAGTGACCCAAAACCACCCGACATCAGCTGAATACAGCCTATACTGATTGTGATTGTATATCGAGTTTGTTGGAATCCAATCAGACTGGTCATATTTTTAATTACATTAAAAAAAAAATAGAAACCATAACTTTCTGGAACTGTCTGGCAACGTAAATGCTGCTCTTGTCTGTCTTTAGAATACTTTTCAAAAAACGATGTTTTCGCATTATTTTTTCCACTTATTGAACATTAGTTTGTTCGGCTAATGGAAAACATTAGGTCATAACAGACGTGGACACTGACACAGCCAGAGGAAGAAAGAGAAACTGAAAGCCAACTCTAGCCCAAATTTTCATATACCACATCAGCCCTAACGTGACCCAAAACCTACTTTGTTGGGACCCGTGAGGTTTGGGTGGAGTAGCAGGATCTGAGTGCACGTGTGTGTGTCACACAATAACACAAGATCATCAAACATACCTAGTATCCACCATGTTTTTGTAACTCACATTACCAGGCCCCTACAAAATGAAGTGGTTACTACAAGTGTTGTTTGCTTTTATCCATTCATCCTCCTTGTTGATGCTACATGCTGCACGTACTCTGTTTGTGCACAGGTGCCTGCACCAGCAGTAGAGGACAAAATGGCCCTGGCTCTTTGCTAAGTGATACAGTGCTGGATAAATGGCAGGGAGCAAAGTGCACAGCATGGGGTAAACTGTGTGTACCGAGGTGTTATATAAATCCCTACTAAAAGCAAAAAGCAAAAAAACAAAACAAAACACCTAAATAATAATTAATCCAATGACAGTCACAGTGTTTATGTAAGATCATACTTGAATTGAACATTGTGTTATTAGTGACTTTGGTTTTTTAGAGACAGCAGAGCAAAAGTCCAGCAGACGTATAAGAGTTTTTAGTGATAGAATTAGTCAGGGACACATTTATTTATTTGTTTAATGTCAGATGTACTGGCTGTGACTGTTTAGTTTGAGTTTTTCCTTGTATCAGGATTGCATCAGATACATGTGATGTTGCATGGTCCCATGAGGCTCAGTGGATGACTGAGAAAACACATGGTTTTTTTTTTGTATTCAAAGCAAGTGTGATTTCCTCCGATTTTGGTTTCTAATTAAATACAGTATCTTTACTTAATCTTTATCTTTATGACCACCAGCAGCTTGATATTTGAGTGAAATGTGCAGACAGTTACTGAAGAAATAATCTTATGACATTAATGTCCCCCAGACGATGAATTGCGAGAACTTTGGTTCCTCTAAATTTGTTCCCAGCACCATCATCTTGCTTTGTTCAGTGTGTGTGGTAAGGATCATATATTTTTGAAGGCCACACCTACAAGTTGGAATCAACCTGGTTCCCTTGACCAATGGCTTTTTAACACTGGCTTCTGGGTTATTGACTATATTAACAAAAGTTTGTGCTACCAACATCTTACATGTCTATGATGTTTGAAGCTTAAATCCAGCTGCTTGAGGTACAGAGGCTATGGCTTTAATTAACAGACATGAACATTGCAATTCACGAATGCAATTAATTGTTATTCTGTTGTTAAAACATCTGTTTAATGTTTAATTGTTTGTATTGGTGCACAATGTGTTGCTGCTCACATGGCCAGGACATCCTTGGAGAAGAGATTAAAAAAAAAAATCTCAATAGATCTTCCTGGATAAATAAAGGTTAAAAGGATACTTCACCCAAATTCGATAATTCATCGATTTTCTACTCACCGTCATGCTAAGGAAGGTTTCGGAGAACTTTTGGAGTTATCAAATCGCTTTCGGAGTTCACTTTTGAATCATCCAAAACACACACTATGAAACATCCAGATACCTCCATACTGCTCGTCCGTACTGACCCAAGTGTCCTGAAGCCGCCACATGAAAAAATAATGTGATCTCTGTTTTTAACCTCATTGTACTAGTAGATCCTAGTGGCTCTGTTGATGTTTGTGCACATGCGCGAGATTTGCTGCGAGATGTTTGTTCATCGTTGTAAAAAAAACATTGGATGTATGATGTAAACACGGAAGAAAATCTCACAGCAAATCTGGCGCAGCCACTGGGAGCTACTGCTACAACAAGGCTGAAAACAGAGATCAAATTAATTTTTTCCGAAGTATCCCTTTAAATAAATAAAGCAACTAGGTCTACACCAAGTCACATGACCTCAACATCACAACCACTTGTAACTTGTAATTATATTTTTTTCATCGGGTCAGTTTTCCGGTTTGCTATGATGATGTTTAATGTTCCCAACAACATCTGTAGTCTACCTTTTGTTAGCAACCAGCCTAATTACGGAAGTAATTAGGATAAAGGTACTAAAAGTATTAAAATGCTATTGTAGGTCTTAGCTCCCTCTTCCAAGTTGCTACACTCACTCATACACAAAATTGTGTTTTGTGCTATAGCTAATGTTTGCATGCTAACTTAAAGATATGGAGAAGATGAGCATTGTTTCTGTCACTTACAGTAACTTGGGACCTCCCATGTATTTACTTACACTATTTTATGTTTACTTCTCTTTACAGTGCTGACCTGCTGGAGGTGCAGGGTCATTCACCCAGTTTACCTCCCTACATTTACCCTCCTCTTCTGGAGATACTGAAGACTTCACCTCACCTCTTAAATTGCCATTGTCGTCAAGCTAATAAAGGAGAATTATGCTAGTAATATTAAAAATGCACCATTTAAATTAATATTTGCTTTACTTTAACTTTCTGACAACTTTGATTATTTATGCAGAGCACATACTGAAAGTGGGAGATCTCCCCATGATGAAGTACCAGACAGTGACTGTGCAGTTTTGGATGAACTCTGGGGTCAAACTGTGGGGCCACACAACCAACCAGATCATCTTCACATAACTACTAGGACCAGTCACTTGCTCATGTGTCCAGTGTTCAGAAAATACTTGCATTTTGCTCAGTTTAAAAGTTATGATTTTCTGCTATAGTAACAAATTCTATTCTAGTCTATTTTCTTTTCTTTTGCAAGAGTACCACGTTGCCCTGTAGTTTTTATTGCTTCTTCCCTCTATGTTATTACCTGTAACAAACATCTGTTTCCCTTTACTGTTACTGACGTCATTCAGTCAGTGGGACAATTAAATGGAGTGATGCTGAGCACAGGGACCCCATGGTTCAAAGCAGCGAAAAGAGCTTGACCCACCAGCAAGTGAGTTTTCCACAGAGGTGTGACCAACATCTTTCACCCTCACTGGTGCTCAGTATTCACTGATCATAACTGAAGGACATGGGATACATTGGATATATGACTGAACAATTTTTATGTGGCGTAACAACGCCATCACCACTGTGTTTTGTCCACTATTTGTCTGTCTCACATATTGATTTGACACAACGTGACTGGAGATTCTTACATCTGGAAAAACAGGAGCACTTCAGTCATAACATGTTTTGTTGACTCATATTAGCCTTAGTAGCCCATGTCATTCCCATCATGAATAAGTAACTTTTTGTTTGGGCAGGGAACACCATAGAGACAAGAGGCTAATGACTGAATGTTTGTTTGACATGGCAAAGTATTTTCATTAAACAGTTTTAGGCCTACATCCTGCACATGGGACAAAGTCTAATTCTGTAAAATATGGTACTGTAGTTCATATGGCTTTTTGACAGCAGGTCTGTCAGAGTAGGAAGAACATTTCTTTGCAACTATTAACAGCATTTCAAAGTGGAGCATTTTATAATCAACAGTGATTAACAAAACTGTT
This sequence comes from Trachurus japonicus, assembly GCF_045865225.1. NCBI lineage: Eukaryota > Metazoa > Chordata > Actinopteri > Carangiformes > Carangidae > Trachurus > Trachurus japonicus. The sequence continues at coordinate 3,263,671 of NC_140912.1, forward strand.
TTGTGACTGAAAGTGCGGGTGCTAGCCTGTCGTACTTCTCTCCTCCTGGAATGTGTTGAAATTAAATCCTCTTTTGTCACTACATGTTGTGGTGATGATGAATCTAATAGATTGTTGATCCGTTTAATTAAAAGTTGTTTTAAAAAAAGATACGCCAACAACGCCACCTAGGGTTTGGCAGAACCCTAGGACTCTCTAAGGCAGCCTAACACAAGTTCTTACAGTAAAATCAAGGGGGGAATCAACCAGAGTTACACACATTCAATACAAATTATTCCAGACTTCACAGAATAAATCAGTTATTTAAAAAGTCAAAGATGTCCAACAGGAATAGTCTTTTTCTTTTTTACATCACCACTGGGGCTTCTTCGGTCCAGTCCTGTTTTCCCAATCCTATTCTGGAAGTGTCTTCTGACTGGTAGTATGTGTGTGTTATGTGTGTGTGTGTGTGTGTGTGTGTGTGTGTGTGTGTGTGTGTGACTGTTGGAAAACCAGTCCAGGTGACGACCTTCAAGCTGATGAGAGAATGTGTCCAAATGTTTGACTGGTATGTACATTCTCAAAGCAGGTAAACTAAATTCAGGGTTGTAAGGTCGTGGGAAGTGAGAAATCAAAATGAGTAGGTAATGAGTACTGAATCATTACTGAATCATTAGTTACCCTTAGTTATATTTTTCTTGTATTCAGACAATGAAATCAAGGGTGATGTTACCTGCTTGACAGTTTCGACTGTGACTCCAGTCTTCCTCAGAAGCGTCATCCGACGTGCTGCTGATGTGTCATTTATCAGAAAGGGTAACTAATGATTAAGTAATGATTCAATACTCATTACCTACTCATTTTGATGTCTCACTTTACCTTAAGGTACACAAAAAGGGTAACTAATGATTAAGTAATAGTTAGTTCCTCAGTAACTTGATTAGGAGTTACTGAAGAACTCGCCATTAACTAATAGTGAGTAGTGACTAACTGTGAACCACGGTGTGATCAGTATACAGTAGCCTACTTTACACACAGCCCCATGATACATTCATTTAGCCTACCAAACATGTGACAAACTATCATATTTATTTCGAAGGCAACATGGATGGTCATTGGTCATATTCATGTATATGTGGTCTGAAATTAATGAATAAAATCTTCTCAAGAATCCTGCTGTCTGTGATTTTTTTTAAGGAACTACTAATGTAAAGATGAAGATGAAGAAATGAAAAACCACTCATTATGTGTCACTTTAGGTCATAAAGGTTAACTACTGGACAGGTTATTGAGTAATGATTTTGTACTGATGAAGTAGCCTAACTAGTTCACTAATCATCAAGTTGTGATTAACTTTCTATGAAATTTGATCATGAGTTAATGAAGAACTGATCATTAATAGTTCCTCATTAGTTCCTCAGTAACTACTCCTCTGAAATTTGATCAGGGGTTCCTGAAGAACTGACCATTAAAGCAGAAGTAAGCGATGTATTTGTGTTAATATAAGTCTTAAATAGTTATATCTTCCGACAGCAATCACTTACATAGAGTGTTTGGACCGAAACACGGGTCTGTCAGTCACTCTGCTCTGCTCTGAGCCGAGGAGAAAACTTTTCTCGTATCCTACAGTTTTTATCCAATGAGGAGAGAGAACGGCATGCAGGGCTGTGTGTGCAGCCAAGGGATGCGTGTGAATGTGGTGACGTAGGGACGAGGACTGTTATGGTGCATTCAAGGCAGCCCGTAACTCGTGTTTTTCCGACCTGTGAAGTCGTACCAGTTCGATCTGGTACGAGTTCACGGGTCGGAAGTTACGAGTGGCCGTTATAGTGCACTTTCACAGGTAAAACAGGTCGGAAAAACACGAGTGGGTTGCCTGGAACGCTACAAAATCGTAAATTGTGACATGAAGCTGTAATTTACGGTTTCAAAAGCCTGCCTGGAACGCAGCATTAGCCAAAACGACCGGATCGCTTACTTCTGCTTTAACTAATAGCTAATTAATCAGTAGTTCCTCAGTAACTAAGTAAGTACCTCAATTCCTCACTAACTACTCATTAGTTCTTCATTAGTTCCTCATTAACTACTCTAATTTTGTCTTATGTAAAGCACATTGAGTTGCCCCTTGGTATGAAATGGGCTGTATAAATAAAGATGCCTTGACTTGCTTTAGGTCAGGTGATAAGACTTTTGTTTTAATTAACACTTGTTTACTTCACAACTCCATATGTGTTCCTTTAATGTTTTCAGTATGAATCTACAATGTAGAAAGTAATAATAGTAAAGAAAAACCATTGAATGAAAAGGTGTGACTATGACTATGTACATCTGTTGCCCATGAAGTTGGAATCATTTTTCAGACACATTCCTCTTTTTATTCCTACACATGGTGCAGTGATTACATACTGCAGTTAATCACCTGTTCCTACTTCAAGTCTGTGCAGTCAACATTTACAGAATTGTCTGTATAATTTTCAACCAAATACCAAGGTTGAAAAATTCCTATTGTTCAATACCTCCAATTTTGTTTAGGCCTGGACACACAGTTTGCAAAGGTTAAGTGTGGTTTAATTTCCACAGTAATATGTTTGGAAGAGACTGATCAATAAAGTTCTGAGAAGATATAGGTTTCATTTTCATGAAGATCAATGTGACGAAATGTGGTTAAGATGTAACTCAGTATATGTCAGGAGCTATTTAAACAGTTCTTTGTTGTCCTGAAATGCATTAACACTGACTGTAAACTGTGGACCAGCCTCACAGTCCATGAGGGGTTAACGATATTTAGTCATATTGCTGATTTGAGGTGATATGGTTTTCTCTGTCTGAAACATTAGGCGACTGTATGAGTGTTTGCAGATCAAATTCTAGAAAGTCCTGCAGCCTGCTTTTCAGGAACGAGTGAATGAGGCACGGAGGGTTGTTACATAACAATGTCATACACATGGGGGTGGAGGAGGAATACTTTCCTTCACCGAGGAGCCATGCTGGAGACTTGTAGGCCTAATGGAGTATTTACTTTATTTTATTTTTTACATTTTTGTTTCACCACTTTTACCTCAAAGAAAAAAGAGAAGTGCCCCATCTGTTTATGTTGTGGTTACTGTCATCAATGCATAAACCTGTATAAACTCCTTTACTTACTCCAGATGGAACTTTTTGTTATGCATTTCTACAATTTATATATATATATATATATATATATATATATATATATATATATATATATATATAAAAAGTTAGCCTACATCATGTATTGAATGTGAAATCTAATTGTGTAAATTAAAGTTGTCATGGACTGAAAAGTATCATAAACCACCAGAAATGTAGTGAAGAAGTTGTGTGAATGAATTCTTCTAACCCTTTTTTTTTTCTTTCTTTTTTTTAACGAGACCCGTTGTTGGGGAATTGTTGGATCTAGTTTCTCTCTGTCAATAACGTATAATTAATGTGAAGTGTTTCATCCCTGGTGTTATCATGACGGACTCGCACTTTGCGCCTTTTCTGTTGTGACGCCAGTGCGCATGACGCACTGAGGCGTCCAGTCTGTGACCCTCCTGCAGCGACTGACTGATACAGTTGATGGTTTGAGGTGGTATGGTTCTGGTTAGTGATGTAAGAGGGGTGTAATGGCACAGCCCTCAGTCTCCACCAATGGAAACATGGGCCGGGTTCGACACCCATTTTCGGGGATCTTGCTATAAAACCGGGTTAATTCATCCCGCACAGTTCATTTGATGTAATTAACCTGTGCTGCTACTTTTGGAGAAAGCTGAATTTACAATGAGGTAAGTAAATAACTTTCATCTCATGTTCTGATGTGAGATCACTATTGTTTTTTTTATTTGAATGACTGATTTATAGAATAATTAAGTTGTACAATAATGTCAGATTTTGCATGATTATAAAACTTAATCTTACATTTATTTAGAAAAACAGAAATGCATTAGGCCCATATGAGTTTCACTGTGCAGGATTGTGATGGCCTTCATACATTATATTAAATTATGAGCATCTGCGTTTCATCTTTGTTTATCCATGTTTGGAGATTAAATCTTTGTCGGTTCATTTCCACCGTTAATTTTGCAGCATAATGAAAATGATCACATGACCTGAGAATATAAGGACTCACTCCGCTAATATTTGCAGAGTTTATGATGCTGATCACTGTGTGCTCTTTGTGTCACAGAGAAGGACAGAAAATGTATACACAAGTTAATACATAAACAAATTTGATTTATAAAAATCAATGCAGGGTGATTATATCATTAATGATCAAGGATTTTCTCTCTCTTTTTTTTTTTTTTTAAGATTTCCAGAATATATCTGAATCATTTTTTTCCCTTTTAAAAAAAAAAAATCTTTGCTGTGGAAAAAAAAGGAAAAAGGTTTTTTTTTTTTTTTTTTTTTGCATCAGTGTAAACAAAGAGACATTTTCCCATTCTCTTAAAGGAAGGTAATGAAGCATCTTAATATGTAAAGTAGTAACTAATGTCTATCAAAGTAATGCAATGGAGAAAAAATATTAAAGGTGCATAACATGGAATATTACATGTGTAAATGTTGAGTTTTGAGTAAATGTGCTTCCTGCTCACACACTCTGTCAATCATCCTCATCAGTTCCAGGATGGAAAACAAGTCTTACTTGGTGCAGATGAATGGGAATGGAGTCCACGGCAAAACCACACTCAATGGCAAAACCCTGAATGGGTCTGGAGTCAATGGGAAAGGAATGAACGGGAATGGCATCCACCATGTCAACGTGAATGGCAGCTTGTATCCAGCCAAAGCCAAGAGCCGCAGGCAGCGATGGGAAGTGAAGCCCTCAGAGATGGCCATCAATACACTCAACCCCATCAGGGCCATTGTGGATGGCATGAAGATCACCCCCAACCCAGAAAAACCAATGATCGCACTTTCCATAGGTGAGAGGGTTTGTGGAAACATCTGGAGAAACCTCTTTGTTGTAGCTTCACTTAACATGTTCAGTAAGACGACAGTGAGATAGTTCCAATTACACAATATTACTAATACTGTCTGGTAAAGACACAGAGTTTTTTACGCCAAGATTTTTTAAAATTAACTAGTCTCCAGAGGGGATGTTGACTTTTAGCTTTTTGACACTGCTGACTGATTTCTTACCACCACGTCTGTTCCCCAGGCGACCCTACTGTGTTTGGAAACTTGCCTACAGATGATGCTGTGCTTCAGGCAATGAAAGATGCTATAGATTCACAAAAGTACAACGGCTACGCTCCTTCTGTTGGTGAGTTGCACTGAATGACTAGATGCAACACAATGCACCAAAATAGTGTGACAATTCTTGTGAGATGAAGAAACCAGTGTTTATTATGAAATGATGAGTGGTACAGTGTAGTACACCAGGTGAGGTTTAGAACAAACAAGATGAACATCTGGGTGAACATCATCTTTGTTTCCTGGACCCTGAGTGCAGATATAGTTTATAGATTCGGTAGATTAAATGCTACATTAGCCACTTCATCATAATGAAATATTTAGTGCTCAGAAATAGTTTGATGTCTGACAGTAACACAGGCTACTTCTGGCTCATGTTTGCCAGTTTTAAACAACTGGTGATGTTACAGTTTGATTCTTCACTGCCTGTATGTCTGATGTTTCTCTTTGTGTTGTAATCAGGTTATCTGAAGAGCCGACAGGCAGTGGCCAACTTCTACAGCTGCCCAGAGGCTCCACTAGAGGCAGAGGTACCTCATAGCTTCACTCACACACTTTTTCATTCATGTTCTCTGACCCTCACTACTCTGCAGAACTTTAAATACAATAGCTACATAATGCTTTTAATTGGATTGTAATACATGTGATGTTATTCAGGTCAGAGACGAGACGCAGCATGATGTTATCAGCTGTATAGAAGGACATTAATTCTGTGTCTGTGCTCTTTCAGGATGTGATTTTGACCAGTGGCTGCAGCCAGGCCATTGACCTGGCTATCAGTGTCCTGTGTAACCCAGGGGACAACATCCTGGTCCCATGCCCAGGCTTCTCCTTATATAAGACTCTGGCTGTCTCCATGGGCATCAACGTCAAACTCTACAACCTGCTGGTAAGTGAGAGGAGGGGACAATCCCTGCTCCTACTAAAGCATGTTCATTACTTTCACTTGATGAGAAGATAATAGACAAAACAACAAACTGTTTCAAATTCACATGGAAGTGGAACACTTGGAAGTCTGTGGTCAGTCTGACGCTCTAACAGAGATACACCCTAGTGGCCGTAAAGAGGAACTGCAGCCACAAATAAAGTTCCTTTTTTGATTCTGAACATCACACTCTGATGTGACTATTTTAAACATTTGACTCATTTCTTGAGGTGAATTAAAAAAAGCTGAGAGTAGCCAAACCAGTAGATTCTCTTTGCGCCATTTCAAGAGCTACACAAGAATTTCTAATTTGTGTAATTTATGAACCCCATAAAACAGGAGCCTCATGAGGCCCAAAGGACATTTTCACTGTACGCAGCTTTCAGTCACCATCTTGAAACAGTATCCAGTTGCATACACCAAAAATGTTATTAGTCTTCCTGCCACTTTGGTGTTTTGTTTTGCCGTTGGCTATGGATTTTATAAGGAGACACTGTTATAGCCACATTTTAAACATATTCTCTTGGCTCTGGTCAGCTTTTGCAAATATAGAAATTCTTTTTGTTGTACACTACATTGTGTAGATTGTGTTTATTGTGTAAAATAATCTCAAATTGTCAACGTCATGAATGTACTGTAATTGAAGAGCTCTTTCACATAAAATAACAACTTCTTATATAAGTATATCCCTGGCATCACATTAGATTTCACATTTTCTCTCTCTCTCCTTTGTTGAAAAAGCTGTGAGCAGTTAGTGGTCCAGCGTGACAACTCTACAGAGTGGAAACAGATCTCAGACTGATAATCACAACCTTTAAAAAAAATACACTGCAGAAGGAAACCAAACTAGGTGGCAATCAATGCCTTAATGAAATATACTGAATCAGTACATTGGTTGTACATCAGTCAACACATCTCTGTTTAACAATTTAGGTGACGAGAGGTCAGTAGAAACAAAAAAACAGACATCATAGAGGAGACGTGGGAATCAGGCCACTGGGAGGAGCATGTGGGCCTGATGCATGGCAGAAAAGAAACAGGAAGGACACTTAAGGACAGTGAAATAAACAGTTGTTGGCATCAGTATAAAGAATTTAGGACATTGTACACAGGGACTATAGAGCAGCAGTGGCTCCATTTTCTAAGTCTTTGGACGTTTGTTAAAAATCCTTTTTATTAAAGTGTAAGTGTGACCAAGTGGTTCGGTCAGTGGTGGGTGCTGGCCGTGTTTGTCACCTCTGAACATCATCAGGGTGTATTACCATGCACAGTGAAGTGTCTGACGTCATCCTGACATGCATGTGTGACTTACAGCCAGAGAAGTCATGGGAGATCGACCTGCAGCACATGGAGAGCCTGATTGACGAGAGGACATCCTGTTTGATTATTACCAATCCATCCAACCCATGTGGCTCCGTCTTCACCAAGGAGCACCTACAGAAGATCCTCAAAGGTGAGCCGCTAGTCGATAGAGCTGAAACTTCTCAAAAGTCTTTCATTGTCCATGGAAGCAAACACAGCCTGGACATAACTGACTTAAGTTGATTCTTGTTTTCTCAGTGGCCTCCAGACACTGTGTTCCCATTCTGGCTGATGAGATCTACACTGATATGGTGAGTAAAAATTCACACCAACACAAGTCACATTTCATTACAAGTTGCCAGGTGTGTTTGGCCCTGTATAACACCAGCGAGGCACATTCTTCAGCACATTGCCAGCAGAGGTTGCGTTGCATTTGGTGGTATTTGCCCTGGCTCTGGATGGCGAGGGCACAACCCCACATCAGCACAGGAGGGATTAGAGCCCATGTGCCGTGAATGAGGCCTGGGAGCAGCAACCAGTAAGGTCGCCCAGTTCTAATATAATGATGATTTTGTCAAATGATGGTTCATTTGAAATGCAGATTCAGAGGTGTAGCTCTGCCCACAGTGCAACTTTATTCTTATTTTAGATACCAACGGGTTTTATGTCCCCAGATGTTGACATGTCTGTCCCAGATGTCTCTCTTAGGGATGCACAGAACAGATCAGCGCTGGTACGAACCTTACGCCAATGCTCCATGTGGGGAATCACATGTAATAGCGACTTTTATCATGTTTAAAACTCTGAAATGAGGTACAGGACTGTTATTGCCACAGGAGCAACAACAAATGTGTGGCTGTGTGAAAGCTCTTTTTATTTCACTACACTGATTTTGAGTCAATGGAAGCATATTTACAACATCTTAAAGCAAATTAACATACACTATGTTTGCACTTTTATTATATATCCTTCCTCTGTACACAAAGAACATGCAGTTTCCCCAGCAGTCTTACCATAGAGAAATGAATCAAAGGATAACACAGACATGGTTTCTGACTGTAGATATCACTGATGATTAGTCTGAAAATGACCAAACTGAAGAGCAGAAAATAACATCGTCAGCACATTCAGTCCAAATCTGTGCCATCTGTTTTTTCAGCCTTGAAAAGTTTGTACTGATCAAAGTTTAGTTGAAGGTCATGTACACAGATATACACACACCCACACACACACACACACACACATGCGCGTGTGTGTATGAGCTCACAATGAATGGAGATCAGGTCAGAGTTGAATTGTCTTGTTCAGTAGTTTTCCACTTCAGTTCCATACTGATAAGGTGGCTCAAAAGAGAACTAACGTAAAAAACAAAAAAAAACAAACAAACACACAAATACAATATACCATAGAATAAGTACAAGGGTTCAACCATCTCTGCTCGGTACAGGGAGGCTGTAGCTACAGAGTGCTCACAGAGGAAACCCTCACTCACACAAACAACGTAAGCCAGTAACTCCACTGGTCTGACCTCGTTCTGACCACACTCACTGATAGTGACATAAGAACAAGGTCAGGAGGTAAAAATGACCTGATGGACGTCAAACTGTAGGTTCAGACAGCTGCTGCAGGAAGTCACATAAGGTCTTTGGGTGGAAGACCTTACGTGACTTCCAGCACCAACTAATCAGCACATATAGACTCATGTCAACAATTCAGTCCCATCAAAGATTAGTAATGTGGCAGACTGAGAGCCCTGAGAGCCTTATTTACAGTCACACTTTGAAGCTGTTAGTGCTTAAATACAACATTTCATTTCCTCATTGACCCATTTGGTGACTGCAGTAGCTGTCGTGTTTACATAAAAAATTATAGAAGTGGACGGTTTCTGATGGTAATACTGACAGTAAATGAAAACAACAACGACAATAATAATGATAATTAAAGCAGAAGTAAGCGATATTTTTGTGTTAATATAAGTCTTAAATAGTTATATCTTCCGACAGCAATCACTTACATAGAGTGTTTGGACCGAAACACGGGTCTGTCATTCACTCTGCTCTGCTCTGAGCCGAGGAGAAAGCTTTTCTCGTATCCTACAAGTTTTATTCAATGAGGAGAGAGAATGGCATGAAGGGCTGTGTGTGCAGCCAAGGGATGCGCCTGAATGTGGTGACGTAGGGACGAGGACCAATAGAGCCATGACGAGGGCGGGGGCTGCTAACTCCATCGGCTGACAAGACGTTATTGTGCGTTCAAGGCAACCCGTAACTCGTGTTTTTCCGACCTGTGAAGGAACTGGTACGAGTTCACGGGTCGAAAGTTACGAGTGGCCGTTATAGTGCACTTTCACAGGTAAAACAGGTCGGAAAAACACGAGTGGGTTGCCTGGAACGCTACAAAGTCGTAAGTTGTGACTTGAAGCTGTATTTTACAGTTTCAAAAGCCTGCCTGGAACGCAGCATTAGCCAAAACAACCGGATTGCTTACTTCTGCTTTAATAATACACTTTTGCTTCTGCTTCTCCTGAAGTACATACAGTGTGGTTGATAATAAGAAGCAGAAAAGCAGAGATGTACATATCTTCATAGACTCTCCTATTGAAGAATAAAGCATACAGATCAAGGAAAACAGGAAAAACACTCCACAATTATCATTGGCCAGTTTGCTGTCTTGAAAGCTTTAATCCAGGATGTGAAAATATTCCTACTTGCAGCATTTGTGAGAATATCATTCATTAAGGGGTTTACCTTGATTATAGTCTGCACATTTCCCCTGCAGTTACATCTCAAACCTCTTCCTCACATTTACTTGTTGTTGTTTCTTCTCACTGTTTATTCACTTTAAGAGTTTCTGGAAACCTGATGTTGATGTTGTTGCTGGAGACACACAAGTCCTGCTGTGAGGTGTGTGTGTGTGATCATGTGTCATGGGGAGTTTTCAGGCTGCTGTGCCACAGACAGAGGCATTTGATACAAGTGTCCTAAACTCTGATCTTGTCCCTTACTTCTCAGTGTCTGCCAAGCGGAGTAAAATGTAATATAAGCAGCAGAAGCGTGTGAGGAAACTTTGTCTCAGCCACCATTAATAAAATGCGGCTTTTCATCTGCTGCACAAAGGCAGATGCATTTTGAACGCTTGCATCTGCGCTTTTGTAATTTGTTTGTTGCAGCTATTGTCAATGGAAAAATTTGGAGTCGGGGTCGTTGGGTGCATCCAGAAAACCCCACCCCCACCACTACCACCACCATCTGACCATTTTGCACTGAACACAAGCAGACCAGAATGACTTTGCAGTTTTTTGGTTGCATGTGTTTGCAATTAAGGCCAATGTCAGGTTCTGGAGCAGCAGGAAAGAGGGGAGGAGTGGGGGGGGGTGGGGGCTGGGGAGCTGCGTCGGGGGGTGTGGTGGTGAGGTCTTGCGTTTATGACTATGGCGATTCGAGGGGCCAGGATGTCTGTGCACGGCACTAGCCAATCAAGGCCGAGACAGTGGGGCCGTCTCCTCCATTAGACCCCGGCAGTAGGTTTTTATCACACTGTCTGGAGGAAAAGTGTGTGAGCTGTAAAGACAATCTATTGGTTCAGCTATACTTTAACTTTCGCACTCCCCTGACCTGTCTGTGCTGATCGTGATGTTGATGTGATCTCGCCCGCTTTGCGTGTTAGGTGAGCTCACAACTACAAGCCAAAAATTGCCCTAAATTAGAGAACTATTTCAAATGCACTGTTATGTCATTCCCAGCGGTCGGACCAATGGGATGCGGGGCGGCTCCCCGCTCAATGTCAAAGATACTGTAATGAGAAGCAGCTCTCTGTGGGTGGAGCCTAGATCACTGTGGTTACTGTGGTTCTGTCCATTCTTTTAAAAAGCCCTAGAAGACTTTTGTTCAAACAGGCTTTTAGTTAGATCAGGGTTTTTTAATGTCTGTCTGCTCTTATGTCAAGCATATCATATCCATGACTTTCACATTTTCATGAGACTATGAGTCTTGTTCAAGCGCACTAACTTCATGGCAACCCATACCTACTGTATACATGATTTTGCCATCTGAAGGTATTTGATTTTATTCCTGTTCTTGTCTTCAGGTTTTCCCAGGCTGCAGTTGTCCTTCCATGGCGTCTCTCAGCAGTGATGTTCCCATCCTTTCCTGCGGTGGCTTGGCTAAACGCTGGCTGGTTCCTGGTTGGAGGCTGGGATGGATCCAGATCCATGACAGGAATGAGATATTTGGATCCGAGGTACATATATACACTGTATGTGTGTATACTTTGATTGTAGGATACTGTTACCGTGAACTAACTGACACGTACGTGTCTGCAGATTCGACAGGGGCTGGTGAAACTGAGCCAACGGATCCTGGGAGCATGTACCATTGTCCAGGGAGCGCTGGAGGGAATCCTCAACAACACAAGTCAAAGCTTTTACAACAACACTATCAGCTTCCTAAAGGTAAAGATGAAGACAGTGAATTAAAATATATACATTGTATCTTCTTTTTGATTATGATCCTTGTTTGTATAATTAAACCAGGATCAGTATCATAAGATCATAAGATTAACAGCTCAACATATTATTACTGTGAAACTATTGTCTTGTGCAGCTTTAAAGCTACAGATGACCTGATTTCTGCCTGGTCAAAGGAAAAACAATCATTTATTTCTTATCATCTCTGCCAGAAACATTATACTTTTTATTCTGAAATGCAATGATGCACCACACTCATGTGTAATATGTTTTTTCCTCCCTCAGTCCAACTCAGAGATTTGTTACAATGAGCTGTCCACTGTCGCTGGCCTGAACCCCGTCATGCCCTCAGGAGCCATGTACCTCATGGTCAGTACCAGAAGTCTGTGAGGGTCATTTTGGACATAGACACTCATGCATTTATTTTATTATGTTATTTTATTATGATGAAGCAGTAAAACATCAGTTTACAAGATAATCACTGTAGTGAATGAACCATGTGTGTGTATTTTATGTGTCTGATGTGTCATTCAGATTATTTTCTACTCTGCTCTTTTCTTTCTGTCATTGTACATTATTTAATTGAGTAAACTTTTTTGTTTTCTGTGTGTGCATCTTTGTCCAGGTGGGAATCGACATGGACCACTTTCCAGATTTTAAGAATGATGTGGACTTCACTGAACGGCTGGTGACTGAGCAGTCGGTCTTCTGTCTGCCTGCCTCGGTGAGACACCATCACTTTTTCTATCACTGTATCGTTCATCCATTTGTCCCTACATGTGTCTATTGCATCATTGCTTTAGTACCTACTGTAAGAGTATCCATATTCTGTCCTCTCCCAGGCATTTGAGTATCCCGACTTCTTCCGCATTGTGGTGACGGTGCCGGAGGAGATGATGGTGGAGGCTTGTGCTCGTATCAGGGAGTTTTGCCAGTGCCACTATCGGCCCCGCAGCCGCGACAGCAACGATCTGGACCAGTGAAGGAGCTGAGTTAGACCTGGAGTCTAACAGTGTGGCGACCTAGGCCTAAAGACTGGATCAACTGTCCCCTGCTCACATACATTCATAAGCCAAAACAAATTATGTCCAACACACTGTCCCTCACATGCCACCAAAAAATAGGACCTCTTATAGTAATGTGTTGTTAGCAGCGGATCAGACCTATGCTGCGTTCAGGGGCTGCTTTGATGGGGGGGTGTTGTTTCTAGCGGCAAGTCTCGAGCATGGAAAGGTTCATGTGTTCATATGTGAATCACACACAGCACCCTGACCCCTGACCTTGACATGCACCGCTGATGCGAGATTATCACTGTGTGGTCATAATGTCTTGGCTCATTAGTGTATACTGAACTGGAATCAGCTTGGGGGTTTTATTCCACCATAATCCACCATATTATGAGGTTATAGTCACACAAATCTGTGTAAATATTGTCATCACTGTGGCACCAAAAAGCCTCTAGGCAGTGTGTCTGATGGTCCATTCATGGTGTAATTTTTCATGCGAGCCATATGAAATGAGTAGACCCAATATTTATATTTTATACAGGCAACTTGTGTTAACCTTGTGTATTTATATAATTTGTGTACGGCTATTGTATGACTGTGTGATACAGCCTCTTCAATATCAACTGCAGGATCAAATGAACACACCAGTTGGCTTCTTTGATATTTGATACTTCACGCCTGTTCTTTATTTTCTCATCCACAATTAGAGGCAGTATATATGTACGTATGTATGCATATATATAGTTACAGTATCAATTTTTTATAACTATTATGTATTGATTATCCTCTGTATTCTTTGCTTGTGGTAGAAAATGACTCGGTGCAATGTATTAATTAGACTGCATGGGCAAGCTCTTTGTCAGGACCCTCTCTTTACATTTGTATGTTAATTGTGTCATATTGAAAGGCATATAAATATATTTTTACAGACACAAAATTGTATGTAGTTGTTTTGTTGATAATAACCTAATAAAGAACGTGTTGATATGACTGGTATTGATTGATGTGAGAGAAGGTCTGGTCTCAATTTGTTGTTGGGTTCTTGTATTGCCTGTGTTGCTGTATGTGCTATATACTGTAAATAAAGTTATTGGTTGATTGAAGGTCATTTGAGGATTAGATACTCTGGGCTATGTGGAGTTTAATGTTTGACTGGTGACTTTAAATTCTCCTTACTTTGTGAATGTGAGTATGTGAGGTGGTTTGTCTCTATACTGTATGTTGACCCTGTGATAGACGGTGTATCCCGCCCTCGGCCTATGTCAGCTGGGATTGGCTGCAGGTACTGTATAGCCAATTGATGGATGGACGGATGGAGACTCACCTCGTGGAGCGTTTTTCACATCAATCATATATGCAATGACTGTAGAATGCACAGCAGTGAACAAACCTACAACACAAAACAAGTCATTGGTGATTTTAGTTCAGAAGTCTTTAAAATCAGCGATACATGCAGACTCTCCATGTGTTTCCCTTCCTCCACTTTTTCACAGCGACTGTTATGTAACTGCACACGTGACTATAAATGCACAGTACACATATGGATCCTTACGCTGCAGTCCGTTGCCCCCTGGTTTCGTTCCATTGGGCAGGATTTCTCTAGTAAGAAGCAAGCAAATCGGCCAATTCATGAAATTTTGTTCACATGGTCTCTAGGATGAATCCAAATGATTCCGGAAGATCCCCAAACTTTTACTCCAGCACCTAATTGCTGGACAGATATGTCTCACTTTTGGTTCTTTGGTCCTTTTGTCCCTAATCCCATTCACCTCAACAACATGCAGGCTCTGTGCAGAAACAGGCTCAAATCCATCAACAACTAACAAACATGCCCCATGTTGCTCTTTACCATTGTGGCTGCAGAGGTGCAGCCATAATCTTGTTGTACATACTTGTTCAATGACAATAAAGGCAGATTTATTCTACTTGTTTGTCAAGTGTGTCTGAAAACAAGGAGGCCATATGTACACAGGTTTCACTTACCTTGATCTGTAATCAGTCAACCTGTTCATTAAAAACTTAAAATCCTTTGATGCTGTTCCAGGAAGTGATAAGGGATAAAAATCAACAGTCCTCATTCTGTGCAAAACAAGTTTAACAAACTTTGTCTGAGGCTAAAGTTAAGTTTCAGTCAGCCAAGTTTCAAAGTTGCATGTGCTTTAGTTTGTTTGATTCCCTCTTTATTTTTTTCCTGATGATCTGTAGTGGTGGGGAAATAACAAAAACACTCTAGTTTTGTAAGTTTTCCATTTGATTCGATTTGTTATTCTGAAAAACACACCTCATTATCCAGTGTAATATATCAGTGTAACACTAGACTTCATTTTAGCACAAAGATACTTTGGATTTTGTGCATTTTACCTACATCACCTACAAAGTATGTTTTCATTTCCAGTGTGAACAGAAGGACAGAATAACTGTTCAGTCAGGAAAGTGTTTATTTCTTCAAAATAGAAGAATGAAGATTTTAAATTTTATTTTATACCTTATCTGTAAAATTAATATGACAGTTACTTCATAAGTATTTAATGCTTTAATTGACAAAGGTAGAACATAACAAAAAGATTAATATTTAGCTAAATCATGAAATAAATTTACTGTTAGATATATTTTATCTGTGACATGAAGTTTTAATTAGTATCCATTAAATGTTATTACCATGTGATTCGTATTATTACATGTCTTGGTTACTCCTGTGGCCACACAGTAAATTAATCTAATACCGCCCTCTGTTGTTGAAATGGAGATATTACAACCAACATTTAAGTACAATGTGACCCTTACTGCCTCTCTCTCTCTCTCTCTCTCTCTCTCTCTCTCTCCCTCCCTCTGTGTGTGTGTGCATCTGTGTGTGTGTGTGTGTGTGTGTGTGTGTGTGTGTGTGTGTGTGTGTGTGTGTGTGTGTGTGTGTGTGTGCGTGTGTCACTGGCACTAGGTTATTACCCCTATGCTTTGAGAAAAGTGACCTTTGCAACATGCTCCTCCTCACTTACAGAGTATACACACAAATACTTCATGCTGGTGAAGTATACTTTGTATGTTGTCCAATAATTAACCCCACGACTGATAAGGCAGGAGGAGAGAGCAAAAGAAAGACAATGTGGGGGGAAGAGGAAAAGGCAGAGAGAGAAGGAAAGAAACACATGAGATAGAGAAGCAAAATCAGCAAAGAAAAGGGAAGGACGTTGATTCAGCAGACGACAGAAGAGGAAGCTCTGAGCAGTTTGTGCTGAGCCTCTCGTTTTGTTGTTTTTCACTGAAGGTGATTCAATGTTCTTCATGGAAGACACTCAGGTGGCCCGGACCATAGAGCTGAATGACGGCAGCCAAATGCCACTTTTGGGTCTGGGGACATGGAAGGTAGCCTCAACACTCACTCTTGTTATTTGTTCACACTGTGAAGAATCAATGTATTTGTCATCAGCTTGTTTTCTTGCACAGCTACAGTTTGAGAATAATGTTGTATATATTAAGTGTTTTTTTCTACAGAGTGTTTGTTTAAAGAAATCTGCCCAGACACATTGAAAATACTGGGTTTCACTGACAGTTTAATGTCTTGATTATCATTGACTATTGATATTTCTTAGGCTGTTGATTTTTTTTTAAATTATTTGTATCCTATTGTGGGTCAAAAGGCAAGGGACTCTGTATCCCACCTCCTTTATTAAAGGGGCTGTTCAACACTTTTGAAATGGAGTAGAATAGCCAGGAACTTTAAAAGCTTAATGTATTACATGTTTAATACTAGATAATATGTGACTATGCAAATCCTGTCCTATATAACCTGGACAGAGCCAGGTTAGCTTCTGGCTCATAGGTTCACCGTTAATAAATGAAAGTGGTATTGATCTTGTCATCTAACTCTCCACCATAAAGTGGAGCAGTGCAGTGTTCACATCACACCTGTTAGGGCAGATTTAACAACCTGTTGCTCACCACAGCAGCAGCTCAGGGACACAGTAGATCTACTGTATGATGAGGTTATTTTATCTAACTATCTGTGATCATATCTGACCCAGTTCTGCTGTTTATGATGCATTTATCACATGCTGTGTTTTATTGCTCTTGTGCTGTGGCAGTAGTTTCTGGCTGTAATAGGGTGCTAGCTTGGTAAATCTTGTAGAGTAATTCAACATGATGGAGGAAACAAACACATATTTACTCTCTTGTACATAGTTAGTGTAAATTAGGAAAAAAAAACTCTGGTCTGTAAAATATGTCAGCCAATTAAATTAGTTTATTTGCTTCATCCACAGAAGAAATACAAAATGATACAATTTATGTACAATTTATGATTAAGGGTGTCCTTGCATCAAACTTCAGCATCACCCTCTGGTATTGGGATGCCTGTTCCTCTATTTCCTGCTGTCCTATGGTAAACCAAGCTTAGTAGCTGCAGCCTTTACAATATGCCTGAGAGTTCATCACTCAAAAGTGAACAACAATTTCTTTAACAGGACGTTTGAGACACAAGTATAAGAAGATAATTTCTTTGTAATGCATTTGGAGTGAACATCCCTTGGTGACCATTATAGAACGGCACAAACAGGAGTGAAGCCTTTGATGGTTTTTATGGCTGCAGAGTGAAGAGCCCTTTTTGAAGTGTTGTTCTTGTTGCAGTCGTCTTCTCAGCCCAAAATGTGCAATGCAGTGCAGTGTGCAGTGGAGGCTGCCATTGCAGCTGGCTACCGCCACATAGACACCGCCTACAGCTACAAGAATGAAGTGGATATTGGTAAGGCTCTGTGCTCTAAGATGCAGCAGGGCATCATCAGGCGACAGGACATGTTCATTGTTAGTAAGGTGGGTGCTGAAGACAACAGGCGTTGATTGATAATACATGATATGCAGCCATTACATGATTTTATTTTATTTTTCTGTTCACCCTCTTGGTCTGCACATGGTCTTTCCAGCTGTGGTGTACCCACCATGACCCCGAGGACATCCCTGCATGCCTGAACAAGTCCCTGAATGATCTCCAGTTGGACTACCTGGATCTTTACCTCGTGCATTTCCCTGTCGGCCTAAAGGTTGAGAATAACATCCCAAACACTGACAGAATCAAAACTTTATAACCCTCATCCTGTCTGTGTAGGTTGGTTGTGGCTCAGCCTGAGAAGTCCACCTGCTCTTGGACTGGAGCAAGTGGATTTCTTTCTTTTTAATTTGGTAAAGCTGTAGTAAATGAACCTTGATTCACTCCAAACCAAACTCACAGATTAGCTCTGAGACACAACGGCACATCACATTGTTATGTTAACCATACAACAGCTGACAGAGAAGATCATGGCCATCCCAGGAAGAAGTTCTAAACTTTGAGGAGGACGCATGCTGTTTAATTTCTCCACAGAAAATGGGTGATGAGCTTTTCCCAAAAAAAGATGGACAGATGCTGACTTCTGACGTAGACTATGTGGATGTGTGGAGGGTAAGAACACCTGTACTCTCTCTGTTTGCATGTACACTGTGTATAGTATGTGTGTGTCCACTGTTGTTGATAGTTCTATGTCAGGATCTTGAAACTAAATAAGATGCCACTTTTGATAAGCTTGGTTCTGTGATGAGCTACATCCCCTAATTCCACAAATGTCTACATAACATGATCATGTAATAGCACTTTTACATATTAATATACTCAGGTGTATTTTCCCTGCATTGCTACTGTATAGGCAGCACAAAATGACATTTGGCCACATCAGGAATTTCTGGTTAAAAGTTCTGTGAAACACAATCTACCCAGATGCCTTTTAAAGGGTGGGGCTATTAAAGTGAGAGAGGACGATGACACTGTGATTGGTTTACTGGATTTCATGCCCCCCATGTTTAAAGAGACTGAGATGAGACCCTTTGAATGTGGCACAGGTTGTGTTTTCCTGCAGACATCCACACACATGCACCTAAATGCAATTGTGCCATGCTCTTTAGACCAGGGAGCTTTGGGCTGTTAAAACAGAGTCAATCAACTTCACACACAGACAAAAAAGCGCTTCTCAAGTGGCTGGTAGAGTTGTGTTCACTGTCACTGTCTGCTGTTGTGTTTGCAGGGGATGGAAGCCCTGCAAGCTTCAGGAAAGGTGAAGAGCATAGGAGTGTCCAACTTCAGCATCCTGCAGCTGGAGAGGCTGCTGGCTCTCTGCAAGGTTCCTCCTGCTGTCAACCAGGTGCTCAACATGTAGCTGCATTATTGAACACATTCTTGCTTAATGTATGAAATAGTTGAGACATGTGTACAGTTGAAACACCCTTAATATCTTGCCCGCGCTGCAAGGCTGAGCCACCATTTTTACTCAGCAAATGCATATTAGCATCCTCTTTGGTTGTGGGAAATTTGAAGAGTTTTAGCATCTCCAGTCCAAAGATATCAGCAAAAGTCTTTTCACTTTACCATGTCCCTTCCACAACGAATAGCTTATTATCCTTTTGTGACCATCAAACATAACTTACATCATTGCAAACATTTTTTTGTGCCCTTTAAACTCACATATCTCATGCTATCCTACTATGTTAGGTCACTGCACAATCTAGAGAAATACACAAAGTGGTCAGTGGGGTACAGTTGAGACACAATGTCTCAACTGTACCCTGATAGAGTTCTATCACATCACATCACTGTTAAATTGTGCAGTGTAGGCTACGATAACATGTTATAAGTCATAATAAGACCCAAAAAAACAAAGAAAATGGAAAAAAAACTAATATTTGTGATACCTGAACAGTGTTATATTAATATATACTATTAATATTATAATTTTATGTTATATCATAATATTTATATTAATAATACAATAATATTCCACTGTTTTTAATTTTGATTAAGAGGAATACATTTATATTGAAATATATTGTCAAATTGTCATTTTAAAAAAAAGTTTATTGCATTTACAATTGATGTTCAGTCATCATCAATGGGTTTCAATAGGTGTCTCAACTGTACCATGGTACCGTCTCAACTCTACACGTATGGAGTATGGTTGAGACGGGACCATGGTAAAAATGCACCTCATGTTTATGACCTGATTGTGGAAAAAATAAACAAATAATAAATGATATTCTTCAATAATAACTTAGTATACAAACACATTAAACAGCATATGAAACATCACTTATTTTCAGTGTATAGTTTTTTTGCAATATCTATTCAAAAATGGAAAATCAAAAAGTGTCTCAAACGTACTCGGTCTACCCTATGTCTCACACGTTTGTTTACTGTGACAATACAAAGAGGGAGTCATACATTCATCAAGCACTTTATCAGGAACCTCTGTGTACCCACTCATTCATGAAATTATCCAGACAGTGCAGAAAATCATACAGATTCTATACATGAGCTTCAGTTAATGTTCATATCCAACATGTTTTCTCAGTCAGTCATGATCTGAATGTCACAGTCTATCTGTGTATAGTTTATGACCATGTTTCATCCATTTATGGCCACAGTTCACCACCCCTCCAGCTGGTCTCATCAACATGACACAAATACATGATGCAATTGCATTGGATCATATCGTTGCACTAATAGTAATCAGTGTCTTTCATCATCCATAGGTGGAGCTACATCCATACCTGGTCCAGACAGACATGATAGAGTTCTGTAAGTCCAAGAACATCGCCCTGACTGCCTACAGCCCCTTTGGCTCACCTGCACGACCCCCACACCTGTAAGACACACAGCATCAGCCACACTCTACTGACTCATGAATCCAGCACCAGGACACATGTCATCAAGAGTTTAGACAGATTGTTTGACTGTGAAAATCAGCACAGTTTTCAAACTACATGATAAATGTATTCATGGGATAAATCAGAAATACAACGAACTAAAGTCATGTGCATTTCCATTGTTAGTGCGTACAAACTGTCATGATTTCATGAAAAAAAAGTGTTAAAAAGCATTTAACAACTAAATAAATTTGGTCATTTTCATTGTATGATGAAGACTGCACAGCTTCTTGTTGCTAAATCCTCCCTTTATAAAAGCTGACAGTAAATAACAAACGTATCCATCATGAATGGGCCATCAATAGTTTATCACCCACCCATGCACAAAACAGTGACAGATATTGCAGTGTTAACTGGACAACATTAAAATGCAAAACATCTTGTATAATTTTCTGTATTGTAAAATCAATGTAATATCTACAGAGAGTTAGATCATGTATGTTGGTAATACACCAACAGTTGTTGCTCTGAGTACATCCATGACTGGATCTGAGGGCACCCTGCATCACTTTTAAGCAAAAGGCTCTGTTATCTCACAGTAATTTGATATCTGCATGTGTCTGTGAGTACCAGCACTGTCTGTCTTTTATTTATTTATTTATTAAAATCATTTCTGTCTCAGACTCAGAGGAGAGACTGATCCACAGAAGCTCCTGGAGGACCCGGTCATTGCAGATGTAGCTAAAAAGCACAGACGCAGCTCTGCACAGGTTGGTATAATGTCTGTGCTGTAGAATCCACGCCTATGTGTTGTATGTCCATTGTCAGTAAAAGTGGTATTCTTGCAGGTGTTGCTGAGGTACCATGTGCAGCAGGGTATTTCTGTCATCCCTAAGAGTGAGAGGTCTCATCACATTCTTGAAAACACAAAGGTAAGGTGCACATACTCTGCAGTCACCTAATAATCTGACCAGAGGTTATCTGACTGAAATATATGAATACTTTCCAAACCACCACATCACATGTCAGATAATGTTGTCTTAGCACCTTTCACCTGCTACTGCAGATATAATAAAACACTATTGTGCATGATGCTCTTGTCAGACTCAACGTTTTAATGCTGTTGGCATATTGTGCAGATCTTTGACTTCAGTCTGTGTGAAGAGGACATGATAGCGCTGAGAGGACTGGACCGGGGGTGGAAGGCCTGCAGACTTGATGAGTAAGTGAACACACAGTCACAGACAGAGCAGCAACAGTCTCTTGCAGGGTGCAGCTATCTTCACATGTCTGTGTTGTTTTGTTTCTCATTCAGAATCAAGTCCCATCCTTACTACCCTTTTGTCTGAGCGGAGTGGACTCAAGCCATCTACATGCAGTCTACCGACAGTATCACCCTGTAATTATAGTTTTTCATAATAACATTGATGCAACTGTCATATCAGAAACATCATCTCAACTCTTACCGCAGCCCTCACAACAGTTCCTCTTTCCCCTCACACCATTCTAGCCTCATTACAGTATGTATCTTCAAGCTTCTATAGTGTCGACACACAGTTTTCTTTGTGTATGAAAACAGTTTGTCACACAGAATATCAGACCTCTCACTCACTTTGACCCTGCAGTGTGAATTCACTCTACTATACTGTAAGTATGAGTTCATCTTTTGGTTTGTCTATTTTTTGTTATTGCAATTGATTATCGTTTTGCCTTCTTCAACTGCAGCAGTTGTGTGGTGTTTCATTTACAGATCTCATTATTTCAAATAGGTTGATATGTTGTATAGGACACCAATGTAATGCTGATTACAGTTATTTTACAACAAGTTACTGTTTTAACTGTAGTTACGTTTTGTCTTTTTTTTTATCTAAACATCAAACTTTTGAGGGACTGACTGAAGCTCTGGTGAAAAAGTTGAGTTCACTGGTGATGACAGTGTTGACTGACTTTGATGTTTCAATATGTGAACAAAGTTTTGGTTGTTTCAGAGGCTTTTGCACAGGGGGTTTACTGTTATGAAAATTCTGAGAACTGTATTAAGAGATGTGAGAATGATGTTTCTGATGTGAGAGATGCATGTAAGTGACTGAGAACAATGGACTTGTTTACCTAAAAATTATGAAATGTGAATGTGAGGACAAATCAAGGCACTGAAAGCTCTTTTCTATATACTGTAGATGGAAACAGATGTTGCTGTGTTTATCTGTTGTGAATAAAGTAATATATGTTCTTATCTATACTATCTGTACAATATTTTCATTTAAAGACAAGTAATATATCTATTTTTTTTTTTTTTACAATGTACAATACTGAGTGTGTTATGATTTCATTTAAAAAGTCTTCACACACTTTATTTGGTCTACTTACAGGTAGTTTAGAGATTTTCAACTAATCCTTGTTGAACTCTCTGATGTTCAACCAATGTTGAACAAGTGACACTAGCTTGAGTTGTTGAATCCTAACGAAAAGCTGTTTAAATGTTAAAATACTCTGTGAACTCTCTGTGGGCAGAATATCCCCAGTTCTGGAGGAAACAGGGCAATGCCCATCACTGGCACAATGGCACTGAACCATGGTGGAAGCAGCATCAGGCTGTGTGTGTGTGTGTGTGTGTGTGTGTGTGTGTGTGTGTGTGTGTGTGTGTGTGTGCGTGTGCGTGTGAGAGAGAATGAGTGAGTGTGTGTGTTTCATCATGATGGTCACCACCTGCAGATACACCACATGAAGTGTAACTGTAACTAATCAGGAGCTCTGCTATGTTTTGTCACATACAAAGCTCAGTAAATGACTGTTTGTTAAGGCCAAACCCATTAGCTGTCATTTCTAGATGACATCTGTCGTTTAGTTGGCTGACTTTCGATGACTTCTGACAAATTTGTTTTTAAAGGAGTTAAAAGAGGAGATTTAAAGCAGATAACAGCGGCACGGCCGTTTCGGCTAATGCTGTGTTCAAGGCAGGCTTTTGAAACCGTAAGTTACAGCTTCAAGTCACAACTACGACTTGGTAGCGTTCCAGGTAACCCGTAGCTCGTGTTTTTACCATCCTGTTGTCTGTGAAAGTTCCCTATAACGGCCACTCGTAACTTCCGACCCGTGAACTCGTACCAGATCGAACTGGTATGACTTCACAGGAAGGAAAAACACAAAGTACGAGTTTCCTTGAACGCACCATGAGTTAGCAGCCCCCGCCCTTGTCAGGCATCAATTGGTCCTCGTGCTACGTCACCACATTCACGCGCATCCCTTGGCTGCACACACAGCCCTTCATGCCGTTCTCTCCCCTCATTGGATAACACTTGTATCCCACAAGGAAAATTTTCTCCTCGGGTTACAGCAGAGCAGAGTGACGGAGAGACTCGTGTTTAGGCTGAAATACTTCATGTAAGTGATTGCTGACGGAAAATAGGACTATTTAGGACTTATATTAACAAAAACATTCCACTGATATCTGCTTTAAATCTTGATGGTAACAAACATGTTAGTGATGCTTAAGGTCAAAAGCTGCAAAAAGTCAGTGTCCTCATCATCTCCAATCCAAAACACAAGGGAAAAACATTGTTAGGGAGTATGCTATTATATCACACTGCAGTTGGTACACTACCTGATAACTGACTCCTGTTTTGAACAAAAAATATTTTTAATAACAAGGTAACAGCGATTTATTGGAAAACATTTTACTCAAGTATCTAGACGTGTCAGAGAGAGTAGAGCCTTACATTTCAGAAATGATCACACTCAAGTGAACTCAGGTTTTTCTTTCTCAAAAATAAACAACTCTGAACAATCAATCAGCATCATACAAAGGGAGTCACCAGTGTTAATTCAACAATTAGTCAACAGGTGGTCTTCTGCTATACAGACGTATCCACTGTGCACTGTTCACTTTTTTAATTCACAATCCACTCTGTGAGTTTCTACAAGCTCTTTTCTCCTGACGCTGTGTCTGTGGGAGACGTAACAGTGTGTTTCAACACCCAGGTAACCTGTCTGTCTCTGCAAGTCAGAGACTGTCCAACATGTGATGTAGTATTTGTTAACACAGTTATTTAAGAAGGAAAGTCAGTGGTTAAGATTATTGCTCCTCCTTTACATTATTGTGGGAATGCAAAAATGACTCTGACCTTTGTTTAGGGGATGTTACAAAATATTGACCTCCTGTCGGCTGTAGCGCAGCCCAATGTCAGGGAAACTCCCTCATGACTGTTGTTACATGGGGTTTGAGTTTCCTTTCTCTCTTTGTCCCACCTTCTTCTTCTCCGGTGAGGTGGACGACCGTGAGTGTTTTACAGTGCACACACACGCTGAGGCTCCTGCGATGCGTTTTGGCAAGTCAGGCCCTCTGGACCAGGAGCCTTTGTCGGGGTCGTACACCTGCGTGGCTCTGGAGAAGGCCATGTTCTCCCAGCTGTAGCCTCCCAGTACGTAGATCTTCCCCGCCCAGACTGAAAGCCCCGCCTCGCTGTTGGGCAGCAGCAGCGCCGACACCTGGGTCCACTGGTTGTTGTGTGGGTTGTAGGACTCCACCTGCATGATGTCGAAGCGCTCGGTGGTGTCCTCGTGGTCGTCGCTGCCCCCCACGGCGTAGATGAGGTGGTTGAGGGAGGCCATGCAGTGCCAGCCTCGGGCCAGAGACATGGCCTGACGCTCCTCCCACACCTCACCGTCTCCAGATGGATCGTAACTGAGGACGTCTCGGCGATACGGGCCGATCTGATAGTCATGGCCGCCTGAGATGTAGACCACACCATGGTGGACTGTCCCGGCATGGCCGTATGTAAACCTGGAAGGGACATGGTTCAAAATATCAGAAAAACTTAAAAGAGCTTAAAGGGATAGTTCAACATTTTGGCAAATTGGCCCATTGCCAAAATCCCTTTAGTCTTAGGAGTAGGTTCATTACCTTTAATTGTCGGTGCAAGCTATTTTTAGAGCAGCGGAGCAGAGCCACGAGCTGCTTAGAGCTACGCTACAGAGGCTAATGGGATTTCTTGGTTTCCCTCATCAAACTCATCAAATACACAATCCAACAACTCCACAATGCTCTGGTGGACAAGTTGTGACCTGCACATTCACCACGCTATGAGATAACAACAGAACCTTACCAGACAGAGTTGTTTTAGAGGGAAATTCATGCAAAACCGCTGATGTGCGTTCCCATCGGGGGCAGTTTTTCATCAAGCAGTCTCTGTATTTATCTCTAAAACAACTCTGTCTGGTAACGTTCTGTTATTATCTCATAGTGTGGTGAATGAATGTGCTGGTCACAATTTGTCCACGAGGGTTACATGCTGTCATTCCGACATCCCACCACTCCGACATCTCACCATTTAGACATACCACCATTCCGACATGCGATCGTCCCACCATTCTGACAAGGCTTTCTATAAGGAAATGTTTGTTACTCAACAGGTGACTCCCTTCTTTAAGACATGCTGATAGAGGAATACACACATGGTTGTGCATAATTACGCAGCAGAGCGCAGACAGAGCCTGTCTGGCCTCTACCTGCTCTTTTTACTAAAATTAACCAACTCCTTTTATCATTGCCTAAGCCCAACCAGTGCAACATCTTTTGGGGAAACAAATCCACTACTAAAGGAATTGTTGGAAAGGCAGGATGTTTAAAAAAAGAAAAAAATACAATCATTCCGACCATAGGAGGCAAAAATTGTCGGAATGATGGGACATTTGATAGAAAATTAAGTGTTGCCATTTAGACAATTAGAGCCCAGTGTTGGACTGGTGGGATGTCGGAATGGCAGTTGCCCCCCGTCCACGAGAGCTAGAGATGTATAAATCTACACACTACTCACACCATACAGTATAGGACATTCTTATACAGGAATCTATGTTGGTCTAGGAAGGCTCGTATCAATGTGCTCCAGATTTTTTGAAAGGTTGCAGGCTTCTTTCTCACATTTTTCAAGCTTAAATAATATTTAACAAAAACTGCCAAAACAGCAGCAGAGCACGAAGAAACTACCTGGGAAGTTCTGCCACGAAGGACCAGCAGTCCTCAGCAGGGTAATAAACCTCCACTGAGGACAAAGCTCCGGTGTCGTTCCTGCCCCCCACAGCGATCAGACACTCTCCCACTGTTCCCAGGTAGAAATCCACTCGTCGCTGGTTCATTGGAGCTCCCTGGAAAATCATCATACTGTTACTGTGGCATCTGCATGTTCTGTGTATGCTATAAACACCTTTTTTACTAAATCAAACTATGTGATGAGGAGAGCGGGGGTACCCTGGTCCACTGGTTGTGGCGAGGGTCGTATCTGTAGAGCAGGTTGCAGGCAGCATCTCCACCGTTGTCTCTGGACGAGCTCCCACCTGCTGCAAAGATGAAGCCCCCCAGCACCGCCAGGCAGTGGTGGCTCCGCTGAGCCGGCAGCTCCGTCTCCACCTCCCAACTCCCCGTCTCGCCATCTAGCCGGCAGACGTTGGCGCTCAGCTCCTCTCCAAATTCGGACACCTCAAGAAGTAAAGACAGGAGGGGAGAGGAATCTGATGAGTGTCTCCTGTAGCAGCCAACGTGAAAGGTGTCAAAGTTCAGCCACCACTGGGAAAAAAAAAAAAACAACCTTTTTTTCTTTTTTTGGTAACACTTTACAATAAGGGTCCCTTAATTAACGTTAGTTAGTACATTATTAAGCATTCATATATAAACTAATGTGTTAATTAATGCTGAGTAATGCATACATAATGATAACTAATTACATTATTCAACTTTTAAATGTATTAACTAACTTTGAGTAGTAAACATTAATTAACTGCTTACTAATAGGCTACATCAATTAATGTGTTTCCTAATCCTAAGTAATACATAATAATGATTGTTCATATATCTGTTAACAGTTAATTGATGCTTAAAGCAGATATCAGTGGAATGTTTTTGTTAATATAAGTCCTAAATAGTCCTATTTTCCGTCAGCAATCACTTACATGAAGTATTTCAGCCTAAACACGAGTCTCTCCGTCACTCTGCTCTGCTGTAACCCGAGGAGAAAATTTTCCTTGTGGGATACAAGTGTTATCCAATGAGGGGAGAGAACGGCATGAAGGGCTGTGTGTGCAGCCAAGGGATGCGCGTGAATGTGGTGACGTAGCACGAGGACCAATTGATGCCTGACAAGGGCGGGGGCTGCTAACTCATGGTGCGTTCAAGGAAACTCGTACTTTGTGTTTTTCCTTCCTGTGAAGTCATACCAGTTCGATCTGGTACGAGTTCACGGGTCGGAAGTTACGAGTGGCCGTTATAGGGAACTTTCACAGACAACAGGACGGTAAAAACACGAGCTACGGGTTACCTGGAACGCTACCAAGTCGTAGTTGTGACTTGAAGCTGTAACTTACGGTTTCAAAAGCCTGCCTTGAACACAGCATTAGCCGAAACGGCCGTGCCACTGATATCTGCTTTAATAATGTACTAACTAATGTTAATTAAGGGACCTTATTGTGATAGTGTTACCCTTTTTTACTAGAAATTCATCAAAACAAATCAAATCGATCTTTATTTACAAAGCACTTTTCATACAAATGTGCAGCACAAAGTTTTTTACATAGTTAAAAAGAAATAAGGAAACACTGGAGATATAAACTAAAAATAGCAAGTAAAATATTAAAATGAAATGCTAAATGATAGATGAAAATTTGGTAAAAGACTAAGAATGACATACAAACATCAGTAAAAGACCAAGTATAGCATTAAAGCATCAGTAAAAAAGCTTAGAATGGCATTAGAACCTAAGTCAAAGAGGGCAAACGTGCTTGGGCACGGTACAATTGCCCAGTGTGAGTGCGCCCTTACTAACAATAAAACATCCGTAATATAAGAAATATTAGTTAAAGGGATAGTTCACCCAAAATTCAAATTTCACTCATTATCTACTCACCCTCATGTCAACTAAGAGCTGTGAGAATTTTCAGAGTCCTCCGTTCCTTCTCTGAGTTACGGGGGGGTCTGCGCAGCAGTATTTGTCCATATAATGGTTGTGAATGGATACCAACTTTCTTCGTCCAAAAAGACACACCAAAAAACATCCAAATACCTCCATACTGCTCGTCTGTAATGTCCCTCTTGTATTGAAGCCCCGACATGAGAAATTGTTCCAAAAAAAATTAAATAAGTCTATGTTTTAAGCTTGTTTGTAGCGGAAGCTCCCAATGTCTCGGTTCACTGCTCTGCCTGTGTCAGTACAAATCTCGCGTGATTTGCACTGACCGGCGGAACAATTTCTCATGTCGGGGCTTCAATACAAGAGGGACATTACAGATGAGCAGTATGGAGGTATTTGGATGTTTTTTGGTGTGTCTTTTTGGATGAAGAAAGTTGGTATCCATCGACAACCATTATATGGACAAATACTGCTGCGCAAATCGATCAAATAATAATACAGTAGAAACCGCTTATAGTGATCACGGATATAGTAATCAACCGCTTATAGATCAAAAGGCTTGGGACGGAATCATTTCTATACAAATGCTGTTTAAATAATTTGTTTATAGTGATCAAGAAATCCGCTTATAGTGCTCATTTTTGGTCATTTTATGGATGGAAACATGCGTAAAACAATTTAAAAACTAGGCTACGTGTAGCCTATTTATTTTATTTTCGGCGGTGTCCCTTTAACGTGCACTGCTGCAGCAGCCTGCACATGTTGCTGCGCTGTGTGTTGTTGTGCTGTGCGTCAGCTGGCTGACTGAGACACATGACTGTGGGTGCAGCGCGGCTGTTTGTGTTGTCTGTTAAAACATGGATGAATGAAACCTATCAACTTTATATCGACCGCGGACGTCAGGAATAGATTTTGGGCTTTTGGCTCGTTCCGTTCATCTCCGCATAGCGCTCCTTGTCCGTTATTGGCGGAGAGAGAGCGAGCGAGCGAGCGAGCGAGAGAGAGAGAGAGACAGCAGCGCGCGGTAAAGTGAAACTCTGACAGTGACATGTTGCCTGTTCATTCACGAAAACCATCCTGAAACACTCTCAGTCAAACAAGGTGGGGAATGAGAAACTGCGGCGCTACTGTAGCCTAGAGTAGTTCGCTAATTTTAAAAACACACCGGCCGCAGCGCCCGCGGATCTGTACTGAGACGTGTCACGCGAGTTACTGTAAATGATGCTGTGCAGAAAACCAGCTGTGGTCTGTGATCTGTGATCAAGGTGCAGACGGGTGAGTTTGGAGCTGACGAAATAATCACGCTGCTGACAGCCGTTTCGTTACATTTTTCTCATTGAAAAACTATACAAATGGCATTTAGATGATGTTCTGCATTAAAAAAATAAGTGAAATAATAAAAATTCGGTTTTAGTAATCAACCGCTTATAGTGATCAAATTGACTCTGGACCAACGTGATCACTATAAGCGGATTCCACTGTAAAATAATTCTCTGAATAACTCAGAGAAGGCAGGGAGGACTCTGAAAATTCTCACAGCTCTTAGTCGACATGAGGGTGAGTAGATAATGAGTGAAATTTGAATTTTGGGTGAACTATCCCTTTAAAAGCCAAGTTATGATTCACGCGTATAAATCAAAAATGTAGACAGTGAAAGTGATCCATCACCCATCGGTACCTCTCCTCCAATCAGCAGCAGCTGCTCCTCTCCTCCCCTCAGCACTGTGCGTCCTGTCTGCAGCAGCGGCTGTGCACTGACGCCGGCATGATACTGGAGAGCTTCCTCTACCAGGGCCTGACAGCCCGCGTCCAGCGGCAGCAGGGCCTGCACCGCCGGCACCGCCTGGCCCACCAGCTCCACCAGCGGCATCAGAGGGAAGCGGATGTGGGAGAGGAGCTGTGTGGCGTGGGCCGTTCGCTCAGGAGTCTGGCTGAGCCACTGCATGGTGGCCTGGAAAAGCCCCTGCTCATTGTCGTGCTGAACCTGAGGAAGGGGAGGAGAGGAGAGGAGCTTCTTAATTTAATCAATTTAATTCAGTTTATTTGATAGGGACTAGGGTTGCAAAGGGGTGGAAAATTTCCAGTAAATTTCCGGTAAATTTCCAGAAACTTTCCATGGGAAGTTAAACTGGGGAATATTGGAAATATTCCAAACTGGAAACTTTCCATTGGAATTATGGGAATTTATGGGAATTTAATTATTGTATGAACAATCAATTCATTTACTGAACAACAAAAACATGAATGTTGACTAAAATACTACTACTACATTACTACGATGGTATCTGATCATCTGTGAACCTCCGACTTTCATTCATGATCAATGAAAACATTCTTGCCAAGTATTTTCGCTTTTGTCCGTCTTAATTTTATTTATTTAACCTTTATTTTACCAGGCAAATTGCTTGAGATAAAAAAATCTCTTTTACAAGCATGGCCTGGCACTGGTCCAAGAATTTCACCGTGCACGCGGAGGCTCATGGGAAATGTAGTGAAAACACTTCGCTTTCCATAGATATCCAAGTGTACTTGCATTAAATCTGGTTGTTTTAGTATGCTACAATATATTTTTCACAACTATATTTAAGTTCCCTGTTAAGGACCTTCAATTTTGTAAATTTCTGATTTATTCCCATTTATTCCCTTTTATTCCCATATATTCCCATTAATTCCCATGGAAAGTTTCCAACTTTGAAAATTCCCGTAATTTTTCAACCCTAATAGGGACAATGCAGATTAACATAGTGACACTTCCACTCATTACAAACAAGTCAATGTGACTAATGTTCTGCATACAGAGATTATAGCTAATGCTAGTTCCAACTCCTGTCCCTAGTTAGGCTTTTAGTAGAAAAAAGAAGGTAAGAAGAAAGACATCAAAGTTACATCACAACATTATAAAATGTACAATACTTCTAAAATCATACCAAGTCATGACACATTAAAAGTGCATACAGTACTGATTTTGTTTCAGCCAGATTTTAACCTTTGTATTAAAAATTAGAATATCTCGGGTTAGTTTTATTTCGGTCGGTAGAGAATTCTATGATGTCACCGCTCGCCGCACGTCTCTCCCCAACCCGTGGATTTCATGTTGTGTCATGATCAGATTGTGTTTGTACTTACATGGCCACTGGAGAGGTAGGAAGTGAGTTTGCGTAAAGGAATGTCCTGAAGAAAATCTGAGGTGAAGGAGAGAGTAGCGAAGCGTGTGAGGATGAAGTGGTCGATGAAGGCGTCGAGTCGCTCCAGGCTGTAGAGCAGAGCCAGTTCCTGCAGGTACAGGTAGTTGTCCTCGCTCACCTCCTGCTCCAGGTACTGGCAGCAGAAATCTACCACCTGCCACACCTGCACACACACACATCTTTCAGCATGTGTCATTTGTTGAGATATTCCAGCATGAGACACGTCTTCATATCAGAGGACAAAATTAGAGGTGTCTGCTTTAAAGGGATAGTTCAACATTTTGGCAAATTGGCCCATTGCCATAATCCCTATAGTCATAGCAGTGGGTTCATTACTACTAATTGTCGGTGCAAGCTATTTTTAGAACGGCGGAGCAGAGCCGTGAGCTGCTCAGAGCTACGCTACAGAGGCTCATGGGATTTCTGGGAAACGCTCTGGTGGACAAGTTGTGACCTGTATTGGAGCGGTGCGTGGCGCAGTGGTTAAAGCAGCCGCCCCATGTAGAGGCTACAGTCCTCAACGCAGGTTTGAATCCCGCGTCGGGCAGACCTTTCCTGCATGTCATTCCCCCTCTCTCTGCCTCCCCCTTTCCTGTCTATCTCTCGCGGAAATGCATTTCATTTCATTTCGACGGAGATTCTGACCCCTGTAAGCGCTTGAGGTGGGCGGGAGCTGGGCGGGAGTAGTAGCGTTGACAGACAACCCCATTCAGCCAATCAGCAAGTTGGTGTAGTGACGGTCCCTGATTGGCCAAAGTGCTGTGTCAATCACAGCGGCAACGCTGATTGGCTCGGCCTTCTGAGGGTTTCAGGCCAAACGCTTACAGCAGGAATGAGGCCAGACTCTCCGTCGAAATAAAATGAAATGCATTTCCGCTAGAGGCTGGTTTACAAGGCTAGTCTATCTCACTGTGCTATCAAATAAAGGCAAAAAAGCCTAAAAATATACTTTAAAAAAAAGAAAAAAGTTGTGACCTGCACATTCACCACGCTATGTGATAATAACCGAACGTTACCAGACAGAGTTGTTTTAGAGGTAAATTCATGCAAAACCACTGATGCGCGTTCCCATCGGGGCAGTGTTTTTGGCGAGCAGTCTCTGTATTTTTCCTAATGTATAAATAAAACATTTTATTACCATCATAATGAATGATGCTTTTTAATCTATAAAAAAGAAACAACACTGATACTTGATGTCAAACACACTTGCATCTAGACAATATTTACAATAACAGATTCAAACAACACGTCGATGTGGCACAATACAACGAGACAGATGACAGATGAACAAAGACAAATGTTGTGTCACATTTTTCAGTCGACATAGACAGTGCACAAATCCGGTGGTAAATATGATGACATCCCTCAGTAGTTTCACACAATAGTTTCATTGAATGCTTGTTATTCACTACAGGCTTTTTCACACACCAACCCTGAATTATAAAGGATGCATCTATGTACAGAAACAAACGCTGAATAAAAAAAATCCAAACACTGAGTCTGGGACTAATACCAGCCAGCTGTGCCTGTTCTTGGATAAAGCACATGTTGGTTGTACTGGTTGTCCATCTGTCTGCACCTTAAACAACAACAGGTATGTGGAATAAACCTGGTTTAAAGCCTGTTACATTTAACATTATGTGTAGAACAGCAGGTCCCTGTGTCTCACCTGTAGGAGGTGGGCAGCTTCCAACACATAGTCAATGTTTCCTCCATCCAATGGCAGCTCTCCACTGTACAGGAAGTCCACCACAGCCTTCAGACCGATGTAGGACACCCCGACCAGCTCCACCTGTCCACATAAAGAAGACAATCACATGTGAGCTGTGCTCTTAAAGGGATAGTTCACCCAAAATTCAAATTTCACTCATTATCTACTCACCCTCATGTCAACTAAGAGCTGTGACAATTTTCAGAGTCCTCCGTGTCTTCTCTGAGTTACGGGGGGGTTTGTGCAGCAGTATTTGTCCATATAATGGTTGTCAATGGATACCAACTTTCTTCGTCCAAAAAGACACACCAAAAAACATCCAAATACCTCCATACTGCTCGTGTGTAATGTCTCTCTTGTATTGAAGCCCCGACATGAGAAATTGTTCTGAAAAAAATTAAATAAGTCTATATTTTAAGCTTGTTTGTAGCGGAAGCTCCCAGTGTCTCGGTTCACTGCTCTTCCTGTGTCAGTGCAAATCTCGCGTGATTTGCACTGACCGGCGGAACAATTTCTCATGTTGGGGCTTCAATACAAGAGGGACATTGCAGACGAGCACTATGGAGGTATTTGGAAGTTTTTTGCTGTGTCTTTTTGGATGAAGAAAGTTGGTATCCATTGACAACCATTATATGGACAAATACTGCTACGCGGACCCCCCCCCCCCTTCTCACAGCTCTTAGTCAACATGAGGGTGAGTAGATAATGAGTGAAATTTGAATTTTGGGTGAACTATCCCTTTAATCTGGATTGAATGAATTATTTCAGTAAGAACCACAATTACTAAAGAAATAAATAGTGACACTGAATGGATAAGACTAAGAGCTACAACTGATCAAAGGAGTCAGATCCCTGTTGTGTCCTGTGTACCTCCTGCTGCCGCTCCTCCCTCATGCCCAAGGTGAACATAGCGTGGAAGTACGGGCTGCAGACGGCCAGCAGGGCTCGGTGAGCCGGGAGCCGCTGCTCGTCGGCCACCAGCACCACATCGCAGAACTGGCTGTGCTGCCGCTGCTCATTGAGGCCCTGCAACACCACCACAGCTTGGTCCGTCCATCGAAACACCTGCCAACACCAGAGCACAACACACACTGACGACAGACCCACACAGTTCAAAATCCTACTTTTGCCCCCCTTCTAACAGATTCAATAAAACTTTACTGAACCTTACTGCAGACTCACAGTGTAAAAGCTTTACAAGCAGTAGTGAGAGATTTAAGGCATATTTGTCCCAGCAGGTAAGAGCTTATTCACGACTCAAGGTTAAATGGCAAAAAAAAGTTAAACAAACACGTTAGACCTCATAATAAGCTGACAATCACAGTGTTTGTTTACATGAAACCTGTCTGGATATTGGTGTGGACCAGAGTGTGTGTTTTACTGTAGATAGTGATGTCTAATTTATTAAGATATCAGCATTCACATTCTCTACTGAGGTGTGTGTTGAGATCAGCTGCAGTGATCATGGAGGACAAAGTTCATCTGGACAGAAACAAACTATTCTGTGGATTTGTGGTGACAGCAGGAAAAACAGTTAGACTAGGTGTATATGAGGATTACTGATATGATAATATATCCCTGAGGTTCTTCTTACAGTATAAGTGTCCTCGAGACTGATGTCGATCGTCATCTTCACCTCTCTGTTGTACATGAACCATGTCCTTATTGTTAGCTTTTACATAAGTGTGTGTGTGTGTGTGTGTGTGTGTGTGTGTGTGTGAAGCAGAGAGAGAGACAGAGAGAGTTTGTCACACACGCTGCCACACTGACCTTGGACGATTCACTGATCCGCTGAGGCCGACACACCCGGCTCGGTTTGCCATTGTCCATCATGTCCCGTCAGGCAGGCATCATCTTTAGTACACTGACACACACTCCCTCATCGAGGACAGGCCTGATGTACGGTGGCCCACAGAGCTCAACTGCAACTTAAGAAAACAAATGCAAGGACAAACATGTCAGAAAACAACTTCATCACACTCACAACACAACACAATTTCTGGGGAAATAAAAAAAAGTGTCAGACCTGGCTAAAGACTAAATGAACAGTAAATAATGGCAACACTATCTGAATCATGTAATTCATGTTAATAATCCAAACAAACTGACCTTGTTTTAAACAACAAGCATTCAACTTCAGTGTGCCCTACAGTCTGTCTGTCTGTCTGTCTTATTGTGTCCCAAGAAACACCTCCATAGTGTTGTGAGTTTTAGCACTTATGTCTTTGCACGTTTTTCTTAAATTACAGTGAGCTGAGCTCTCTGGGCTTCCGTACTTTTGTTATATAGGAAGTAGGTTCTCAGTTACAGGTTATCAAACACAACACAACACAACACAACTAGGGCTGCCACGATTAGTCGACTAGTCACGACTACGTCGACTATTAAAATCGTCGACAACTAATTTAATAGTCGATGCGTCGTTGTTTTGTTTTTTTTTACTTTGTTTTTCTCTCAAAACTGCTGCCGCACCGTCCACACACGCACCCGCCGCCGCAGCCGCCCACCACACATACACACATGCACATGCACTCACTCACTCAGTACACATAGGTGTTCTCTCTCTTTTCTCTCTCTACCTGTCTTGTCCCTCATCAAGCGGCACCGGTGTAGCCCCCCTCCCTCGCTGCCGTCGCCGCCGCCGCCGCCGCCACCGCTCCTCACCCTCTCTCTCTCTCCTCTCTCTCTCTCTCTCTCTCTCTCTCTCTCCTGTCATTTTAAATGAGCAGCGCTACTAGGAGCGGTACCGCCGCTCCACCGTTTTAAATCACGGACTGAAAAACAGCCGTTCCTCATTTAAAAATAAAACCGCAGACTTTGAGACTCGGTGTTGGAGAACTAGAACGTTACCGCGTCCGGTCACAGCGTCCTGGTCACGTAACGAGCGCTCATCTTAACGAGGAAGTCTTCTCTCCCGGCGTAAAACCACGTCAATATTTTCCGGTAGCTTCTCATCACAGTCTGCACCTTGCAGAGTTTGAGCTGCACCTCAGTTTCACTTGAGTTTCACACAGAACTTTCTGTTGAGCCTTTCCATGTTTCTCCTTCTGTGACAGTAAAAAGGCACATTTAGATTTTTTCAGACAAGACGATTGTCTTATAAACTATTCAATTTTTTTTTAACAGAACGACTAGCCTATTATTTACACTGAGCACAAGTTATATTTGAATATAGGCCTACCAAAACTTTATTATTGTGAATAATTCCTTAGTTTCAGGTGTCCACCTCATTTTATTTAAATGTTATGTTTAATGCCAGAGACAAATGAAGGAAAGAAAAACCTATAAAACCTTTAAGTATTTATTTTGGTGTTGTTTAGGCCAGTGCCTTATCCTTATTTTACTGAGCTGTTTGCACTTTATGCTACAGTTAAAGCTGCATATTTCATTAAAAGTTTAATGAACTATCATCTTAATTGTCTTTATTTTTAGTTAGCATATACCTTAAACACTTCAAGCTGAAAGCTAATGATGGTATATAAGAGCAGCTGCATGCTGGTGCGATAAGCTGTATGTTTTACATTCAATTTACGTATGATCCGATTAGTCGACTAATCGAAAAAAATAGTCGGTGACTAGTCGACTATCAAAATAATCGTTTGTGGCAGCCCTAAACACAACACAACACTCCTCACTGGCTGTCCACTGGTGGGTCAGGTCACTTCTGGTATCTCGGTGATGGAGTCATCAGTGACATCCATCTCATCATCTTGTTACCGCGGTGTATCACGGGAAGGACAAGACAAGCTGCCGTCTCCGAGGACTTTCCACCGCCGACCCTGTCCTCAGCGCCTCCCGAGCAGGGTTCTGTCCTCACGGACTCATGTTGCTGTGTGAGGACAGTTTCCTGGCACAGACAGAGCTGAACAAATGAGCTTCCGGTTTTGATTTTCAAAATAAATTCCTTTGTCATAAGACTCGAGGATATCATCCATGTTCTAAAGACAAAACATTTACAGTATTATATGAAAGAAGCTGTATGCAGTAAAATATAAAAATCACCAAGCGTAACAAAGGAATACCTTCGTGCAGTTTATTTAATCTAACGAGTCTAGGGGATATTATGTTGCAATTTGATCAGGTACAAAGATTACTTGAAAAATGTCTGTGGTAAAATTACAGCGTGTTTCAGGCAGATATAGAAAAAAGGACAGAAACTGTAACGGTTCACGTCGTTTTTACGTGCAAATTTGGCACCCTTTGTTTTTTTTAACGTCTTAATTTGAAGCTAAAACCTTTCAACCGGATGTTTGCGGAGCTGGACCAATCAGAGCCAGCTGAGTGAGAGGACGTTCAAGACCCCGGCAATAAAAAATAGAGTATCCATAAAACTTCCCCATGCCAATAGGTGAGTTATAAAGGAAGTAATTAATAAGAGACCACTACGGATGCATGAAGTAAACAGACCACAGGCTGCGTGATTCTTCTTCTTCTTCTTAATTAATTATTATTAATCTATTATTCTTCCAATTTCTTTGCTCATTTGAATGTTTTTGGGAACATACACAGACAAAACGTTCACTGTTGAATTCTCATATAACTACCATACCAAAGACGGTTTATTATTTTCTCATATAACTACCATACATAGTGGGCACCACAACAGGGGAATGACGGATTGTTGTGTGCTAGGCGGTTTGTGGACCAGCAGGTGGCGGGATGATGCAGTATGAGACAACAGGCCGGGGAAGTGGTGGTGGTCTTCTCCCTAATCCTGATCAGTGTCCATGCAGGTGGAGCCGGTGCACTCAGGTCTATGAAAACCTGTTGACCTCTGACCCCTCGGCCTAATACTCGCAACCTTCATGTAGCCCACAGGCCCACACATGCAACCCGCCTGTGGTGACTTTGTGTACATAATTTATATTGTACTGAAGTGTATAGTTGCACATCTAGTTTTGTTGTGCCTACATTGTTAATAATCTTGCAGAAGCACATTTTTATTCTAAATAGCATAACATTGTATAATTGTGTGCTGTGTATCTCGGTGCTTGTATTAAAAATACACAATTGGCCCTCAAGTGATACGAATCGTTGTTGTGAAACTGTAAAAAATAATAAAGTGATAATAAGGTGATAATACCTCTGCACTGAGCATGAGCCTGTCAAGTTCCACAATTTACTTAAAGAAAAGCCGGAAGTAGTTGTTTTCCCCTACTATCAAAGTTGTGTCACTGAAAAAGTAATCAATATTTTGTTGAATGTAAAAGAAAAGTACATACATTCAGCCCACCCTGGTTATCTGTGGTGTCATCTACTATTTCGCTGCTGTCTTTGGTAACAGTTTCTCTTGTTTAAGAGTTGCTATTCCTGTCCTTTTCCCGTTTTCCTGTTTATTGTGTTTGTTCCTAAAGCAGCTATAATAATCCTGTAAAATAAATGATCGGTCAGTGAAACCATAATTAATTCAACCAAAATGCAAAGGGTTTATTTGTTGCTATTTGAGTGAAATGATGTAAATGCATGCAGGCATATATTCATTTAAAAGTTGTGCATGGCATAGTTTTAAACTATGCTTTCCTTTCCCCAACAAACTCAAACAAATACATAGAAATTTAAATATATTGTTACAACATTAAAGATAGCCTAATAGACTGTGAAATTATGAAATTAAGTAGCAAACAGTTTTGAAGGAAATTGAAAATGCTCTTTTAATTAAAAAACAAACAAAACAAAAAACAAAACAAATAGGATAATACCTTCATGTCTGTTTGATCAAAATATTGTGGGTTAGGCCTATATTGTGCACAGCAGTAGGCTACACTCTCACAGACAAAAAAAAAAAAAGAGAGAATAAAATAAAGTGTGGAAATAAGATAAAGAAATAAGGAAATAACTGTTTTAACTAAAACGAATACTTACATGTCTGTCTCATCAAAAAGTGTGTGCGATGTCACAGTAGTAGGCTATGCAACCATGCAGTCTCTCTTTACTTTATTTTGAAAGTTGCTACCGGAAGGCGCACCTGTAGGTTGCGGCTGCCTTGACTGCCGCCCTCGGACTGCTGCTGCTGCTGATCGCTCTCAGAGGAAGAGGTGAATCCAGCGTCTGGGGGACTTCTCGGTCTGTCAGCTGGCAACCTGATTGACTAACATCACCAACGCCCATAAAGTGGCAATATACAGGAAATGAACGGAGCTGCTAGAAGAAGAGTCATCTCTCTCTGTTAAGTCCGACCGGCTCAGTTGTTTCCAGTGCGGTGGTCGTGATTTTGGAATGAGGATCGCTGTGCCACACTGTCAGTGATAGTTGTCTCATGTGTAGCATCAACTGCACAACTTAGCTGCTTTATTACTGTGTAGTTAGTTCCCTCTGCTTTTGGACTGAGACCGCGTACACTTCTCCTGTTTTAACTGCAATCCACCCCGAAAATGGCAACCCAGATCGATAAAGAGGCTTGCAGAGAGGCTTACAACCAAGTCAGAGACGACAACACGGATACCAACTGGTGAGTGTGCGGACATGGTTACGTGTCCATACCGCGTTAAAGAATAAGGCTGTTTTATATGGTCATGCAAAATTTGCTGAGTTGCACCTATCATTCACATGCCTGAAGACCTCATCTGAATACTCAGTGGTCATTGTTGCTTTCGGCGGCCATACAACACATGAAGCATCTGGTTTTATGGTCTTATCAGTTAGACTTGCCTCTACATACCCGCCCTGCTGCGCTGTCGTGTCGGTGGAGAAGGGTGCGGAAATTAGAAGGGGACTTTTTTAATGAAAGTTAAGATTTTTTGTAGATACGCTATTTTCCGCCGAAGTGTATATATGCCGATTTATACATTCACTCCTCTAGACGCAGAAAATGTATGAAGTGTATTTTATACCCGATGTATTTTTGCACATAGACGCGGTAACCTTAAATTGCTGGATATTTGAATGCAGTTCAACGAAATCCTGAATGCGCGCTACAATGGCACACCAGGGGTTCGCCCGCAATTGAGACCTCAGTAGATTGTTCACAATGATAACATATTGTACACCAAGCTTTATCCCAGTGCATGTGCTTATAATACCAATGGCTAAAACATGTATGAAGCTTTCAATGATCTGTCGTTGTGCTCTGGCTGATCTGTATTCTGGCTCTTCAGCGGCCACACACTGCACAGTTATCAGGCCCAGCGGGGCAGAAGTAATTTCCTTTGTCCCGTATTCAGAGAGGATAACGTTATAGTAGTGACACTTGCACATGGCTGACGCACAGCTGCCACATTGCATGGGCGTCTTAGACATTTTTCGCATTGCTTCGGCTTGCAAAATGGGTTTAATGTGCATAATGCCGCCCTTGTGAATCAACAGATCATGAGACTGCATAATATATGGGGTAATAGCTAATGGTCGTGTATCTGCATCCCTCAGGGCTGTGTTTAAGTATGAGGGCTCCAGGATCGTGGCTGCAGGACAAGGGACTGACTATGAGGACTTCAAGAGGATGTGCACAGGTAAAGAGCGCATTTTATTGGCACCTTAGCTGCCAGAGAGAGTGTGTGTGTGCCTGTGTGTGTGTGTGCGTGTGTGTGCGTGTGTGTGTGTGTGTGTGTGTGTGTGTGTGTGTGTGTGTGTGTGTGTGTTTGCTCAGTCTCTGGACAGGTTAAACTGCCTATATGCCACACAGCTTGACTTGGCAGGACACTAATCTTTTAAGACTCTGTGCTCTTTCACCCATTGGCCTTGAGTTGTGTGACTACTGTCAAAGCACTTAACACTCTATGCATTGCATTGCATATTTTTTTCTAACATATCTTGTGTGTGTGAGGAGGGGGTGGTTTCTACAAGGTGAAACATTAAAGGTCAACCTTTTGTATATCTGTGCAGTTTTTGCTCCTAAATTAAAACTGCAAGATGCTCAAGTGCACTTTAAACTGGTTGAGCTGGTTGACATTCATCCAAGTTTATCTTATACCTGTCACTACCTGTGATGCCT
This sequence comes from Trachurus japonicus, assembly GCF_045865225.1. Classification (NCBI taxonomy): domain Eukaryota; kingdom Metazoa; phylum Chordata; class Actinopteri; order Carangiformes; family Carangidae; genus Trachurus; species Trachurus japonicus. The sequence continues at coordinate 3,304,922 of NC_140912.1, forward strand.
CTCAATTCTGTATACTCCCTCCAGTGCAAATTGCTGTCTTTATAGCCATAGGAATACTTGTTCTAAACATGTTTCTCTCTAATTTGATCGTGTGTATTCAGCACAGTGACAAGTTGCATGAGGCTCATTTTTGTCCCTCACAAAAAAGAGCAGAACAGCAAACTTCTTCATCTAATGGGCACTGGCGAGACTTATAGAGAAAAAACAGCCTAACACTCTGATGTAAGGTCCTTTTTTCTGTGTCCTCTAGGGAAAAGCATCTGCTCAGATGTTGGGTGTGGCTGTCTCTGATGCTTGCTCTTGCTGTCTTTAAAGCCTGCGGCCTCAGGGCTGCACTCCTCTCTGTTTCACCAGTATAGCTTGCATTCCTATGTTGAAACAACTCATGTATCTCTGTGCTTTACTACAGCCTGGCTGGTGAATTTGTCATTGGTTGTAGTTCAGGGATGACACACATTATCAGACATCTCTCTGTCTGTGGACTCGTTTCCCTTATTTAGTGGTGAAGTTGTAACTACAGAGGAAAAAAAAATCATCTGAGTGTAGGAGGAGCTGGTGCAGACTCATCGTCTAGTGAGCTTAGAGAGGGAGGGCCGGCTTTGAATGGTGATATTTAACTTACAGTATACAGCTGCAGGAAGTTAAAATAGATAAGTTCTGGGTCAATGATTTGCCATCAATAATTTTAAAACCATTTTTAACTGGCAAGATCTATCAACAATCAATAAATTACCATGAATCATAAATGACTCATTTTAGGCCTCCAAACTATCAGCTAAAAGAAATGTGAATACGAATGTGTTTCTCAGGTCTCCACTCTTCAAATAGAAACATACCAAACAGAACTGTGGTGTTTTAGTCATGTAGCTCTAGAGGGGGCCGTGTCGGTCAGTCTGTCCACCTCTTCTGTCCAGACTTAAATAACTCTACAGATACAGGATGGACTGTTGTCTTGATGTTCCCCTCTTACTCTTCCTCTCATGTAACCAGCAGGTCAAAGTTTCATTTGTCATGTGAAACATCTACTGGATGAACTGGAACAAAATTTAGTTCTGGATCTCTAGTGCATGACCCCCTGGAGACTTGAATAGTCAGGACATAGTCAAGTACAAGTCAGACTTGTACTTGTACCATTAAATGTCACAACCTTCTTAATGGATTGTCACTAATTCAGATATTCATGGTTCCCACACAGTGTCCTATCATCTTTACTTCCTTCCTGATCATGAGGTTGATGTTTCAAGTGAAAAATCTCTAACTATTTGATGGCCTCCTATAAAATCTGGTATAAACATTCATTGTTCCTGTAGGATGATTTATAATCAGGTTGATGATCCCTGTCGGCTCTACTACTTTGATTTATCACCAAATACCGACATTGTCCTCAGCTGCACTTACCATGGTAAACACTATATCTGTTAAACATCAGCATATTAGCATTATCATTGTGAGCATAAAAATAAAGCCGAGGGTAGAAACTGTCCATCCTCTGGGCATCACAAACAGCCTCACAAAATTTTGAAGGAAATCATTTTACAGCATATTTATTGTTTATAAGTAGTGGTAACAGTAGAGGAAAGATCAGAGGATCACCCAAACTGTAGGGTTCCTCCTCTGGGGAACCACAGATATGAATATTATAGTATATTCCAAGGAAACATTACATTTCAATATGCTGTGATGGATCAGTGTTGGTTGTGGTTGAAGTTCTGCCAAGAGTAGCACCCGGTTTAAAAGATCTCAGTGGTAACAAAACTAGTACGATTCATTCTTTGCCCACCAAGTTAAATGGCCTAGCGACTGGCTGGTGTAACCATGCCCAGGCCCTGATGTTTGCAGTGATATAAACAAGACCAAATTTGGACTCAATTAACATGTTGAAAACAGCACTCCTCATCAAAAGCTCCTGACACCGTCCACAGGAGACTGCTTCAGCCTCTAGACTGTAGCGCAGGGAGACGCAGTGTGGGCTGAGGGAGCTCTGACAGGAAGCTCCGGTGTCACCTGCCAACCTTTGGTGAGCTAAAACAAAGACAATTTATGCAGACCAACGTCTTTGCCACAAAGTCCTTTCTGCTGTCTCATCACTGTGGTAGTTTCAGTGCCGTTTTCTCTGCTGCAGGGGAGAGGCTGCCTGCAGAGGACACCGTCGGGATGTGTGTGCATGTGCATGTGTGTTGCTGCCCAAGGAAAGGTGTTGAAATAAATGATATCCTTTGTGTCGCCACTGATAAGACTCTTTACAGTGGCTGCTCACATTAATGTGTAGCTGGTCTGATCTGACAACAGTGCCTGAGTCTCTGCCAGGAAATTCTTTATCAGCAGCTACAACAGGTACATAGAAATACACAGGTAACAAAATCAGCAGACCTTTCAACACTGACGTAACTTATATAAACTTGTTACCACTTTCAGGAAAACCCCAGGATGTATCATCCTAAAATGAAGTACCTTAAGTTCTCCTGAAGTATAAAGGTTGATGCTTACAGCGCCATACAGTATAAAGAAGTCCATGTGTTATTTAATTATAGGTTCTATATTATTACTGTGAAACCATGGCCTCAGTCTATAGAGAAAGGCACACAGCCTGTATTCACAAACTAAGCCTTGAAACAAGCCGTCAGGACCTCTGTAACTTTGCGATGTCACAACAAAGCAGCCACCACTGTTAGCCACGCCCCCAGAATGGCCGACCTGGACCCAATGAGAAGACTGACAGGATTTAGTTCCTCTGAGTGTTTGCATCCAGAGAGACAGAGAGAGCAGATGTAAAACTACATTAAGATGTTTTTGGTTCTTAAAACCACAAACAAATCTTCTCATGGACCAGCATGTAACAGAAAAGTGTAGAACATGGGATCTTTAACATTGTTAAGTGATTAAATGTACCACCAAGTGTAAAATTTCTGTGGAAAAAATGTTAGCTCAGTATCACACCCAAAGCTGGAAGTTTATTTGAGTTAATTTGAATTAAGGCTGCTAGTAAATCAAAAGAATCATCAGTAACTTGTTGTAGAACGTTCCTGTTGTTCTGCAGAGAGAGAATAACGTTGATGGTTGTCACTAATCCTGTGATACAAACTGTAGCATGTGGTTTGAAAGATGGAAGATGTTTAACAGGCAGTATCTCATGAAACATGCTGTCGAGTTGCCTTCTGGGAAATGTAGTAGGCCTAAGTGTTTTGAAGTGAGACAAGAACTTGACTCTCTGTCCCTTGAGGGTCAACCAATTGAGCAGAGCAGCAAACTGAATCGCTGACGTGTCATGCTGTGGCCTTTTGTGACAGAAACAGTCTGGGTTATGAATTGCGGGTGTGGACGGGGAATATGTGGTTGTTTTCCAGGAAGTAAAAGTCATAAGTAAGACAGTGCTGAGATGCATGATGTGGAAGTTTAGCACCCACTGGTTATGACAAATATCATGACCCTGGCTGCTTCACTTTTGACCATTCTTTCTGTCTTTCTTCAGCATTAAAGGGACAACGAGGAGTTTTGGAAAAGTGAAGCGTTTTCACACTACATTTATGAGCCTCTGCGCGCACCGTAAAATTCTTTGACCGGCGCAAGACGGACTCATGTTTTCATTCATCAATAATTAAAGTCAGAGGTTCAAAGAGGTTCACATACCGTCGTAGTTCCGACCATAAACGGCGATTTGGCTGCGTTATTCTCATGACTCACCATGAAGGAAACGCTGGTCGGCTCGACCAGCATTTCCGCCACCACTAATAATAACAAAATAACGATAGAGACAGAACGATATATTTATCGAAAATGGGCCCATTAACAAGTGTGGGTAGCGGAGATTCATCCACATTAACGTGAGACTTTTTTATAACCGAATAGAAACTCCTCGTTGTCCCTTTAAGGAAGAGCAGCTGGTGCAGTCAATAAAGCAGTAGATAGTAGTAAAGAGACTTACTCAAACAGTTTTTGATAGACCAACACCTCTAATATCTAAAACTAATTCTCACAGTTGACAACCAGGAACCAATGATCAAAACTTATTTACTGTCTTAAAGGGATACACCAACATTTATTTTTCGTGTCTTGCCACACTCCCGAGTCCACGACAAGCAGGTAGACACCATCCTTTTGACTGTGTGTGCAGTAACAAGGGAGATACGGGCAGAGCTGGCGCACCACTAATTAGCTTAACTCAAACGCTGGAAGTGCATAGGTAGTGTTAGACTGCCTCCACCTAAAGTCATCAGAGAAACTCTTCAGCAACTCTAAACGGAAACCGGCGGGCCGATCTTCGTCTCAGAGCTGACAAAACTCTCCGGTAAGGCATCTTGAGCGGTCAAATGCCGGTAACGGGACAAGATCAGTCAAAACGGAGGGTTCAAGCAAAGACAGTTTATTTTGGTTCAAGCTAGCTACGTCGAGGGTAGGTTAGCTTCCTATTTCAAAGTAAAAGCACAAATTCTATCGTCATGGTTTTCTGTATGTAAAGGGCAACGGGTGTTTTATTTTGTGAAAGTAACTGGAAGTGCGTTGGTCACAATGGCTAGCTTGAGTAGCGTCGAAATTAACGACACACTGCTGATCTAAACGGCTACTTTTATCGCCATGTTTGAAATGTCGATAAAGTGATATATTTACAGAGTTTAGAGCTAAAATTAAATCAGCTTCTGACTGCTGATTTCGGCTCGAGTAGGAGGCAGGCTAACACTACCTATACACTTCCGGGCGCATGACGTCTGTCTGACTACCCATTTCTCCGACCATACATTTCTTTATTTTTGCGTCCATTAGTCCGACCTCCCACTTCTCCGACTTAAGTAGCCCTAACCCTTAACCTTACCCTAAACCTAAACCTAACCTTAACACTGTAGAATGGGTAGTCGGAGAAATGAGCCGTCGGACTTTTGGGCAGTCGGACTGACGTATGCTCCCCTACACTTCCAGCGTTTGAGCTAAGCTAACTAGCGGTGCGCCATCTCTGCCCGTATCTCCCTTGTTACTGCACGCACAGTCGAAAGGATGGTGTCTATCTGCTGGTCATGGACTCGGGAGTGAGGCAAGACACAAAAAAAATATGTTGGCATATCCCTTTAAATGACATAACTAAATGTCTTATAATTTCTGCAACCTTTTTGAATATAGTGAGTGACATGATTTAGTTTTATACTCTACATGCGTTTGCCACCATTAAAAAACAGGTGAGCATAATATTGGTGCACACAGCGTCATAATGTTTCCCAGACTCACTGCAGTGGTATCTCAGTCAGTGGTGATGAGCTGCTCTTCACTGCAGCTCCACTTTGAGTTTTAGGGGCGGTGTTATGTAAAAGTGTTACCCGGTTGCTGTGCTGTGTGTGTCTGTGTGTGTGTGTGCTGTCTTCTCAGGTACTGCTCCTCCTGCACCTACAGTACTGATGGAGTACACCAGATTCCAGTCACTCATTAGGTCTCACATATAAGGGGGATGCAGAGGTGCAGTGGTGCCAGTGGGCCAGCAGACAGCTCTAGTGTGTGTGTGTGTGTGTGTGTGGACTAACCCCCTTCGCTTTAAAACTTGACAGTGACTTTTGCTGGATGTGTCAGTAGTGCTGCCCTCTGAGCTGTAAGTGCAGGAACACTGTCTTTGAATGTATTGACAGAGTCAGATTAGCCAAAACATTGAAAAGAGGTCATTCAGTTGGGTACGGTGGCCCTGAGAGCTCAAAACACTGCAGCTTAGGAAAACACATGCAAATAGACAAAACATGACCAAACTCAGAAACATCTTCATGAGTTTTACAACAGAAAAAAACCTTGAAGTTGTTCTCTGAATTTGCTTGGGTTTGTCCATTTGCATTTGTTTTCTTAAGCTGCAGTGTTTTGAGCTCTCAGGGCCACCGTAGCTGGGGATGTTTTTGCCCTGTAGCTCAGACCTGAACATCTGGAAGACAATGAGTCATCTGTCAGTGTTGTTGCTGCACAATGATACCGTGAGCTTCCTCAGCTACATCCTCCCTACTCCTTCTTTCAATCCAAATCAAGACTTTAAAACAAGTTGGCTTTTCCTCACACTGTCCCTACAAATAAAACCAAATGCAGTTTCTCAAACAGTGTCCAGAAGAAAAGGACAATAACCAAACCTTGCTTTTCCTCTGAAGTTACATTGCTTCTAAGTGCTGATATATATACATTCCAGTGACGCCTATTAAAAGCGAATGAAATGATAACTCCTCCGCACAGTCTCTGCTTAGTGGGAATGGGTCATTTTTTCATTTTCAAATGTAATTACTTGCTGATAGGACAGATAGAAGCATGTTTCCTGCCTGCCAAAATGATGGCTGTTAACAGTGATGTGAAGTCAAGCACAGGCTCTTAATAGAGCACTGATTACACTCATTAGCCATTAGTACAGAGAAACTCTGCACCACTGCTTGCTATTCATAAATGATAGTGAAGGATTTGTCAGTGTGTTGTCAGTTAATTCTTTCATGAAAAAAAAACAAAAAAAAACATCTCTGTTATTTCTTTCTGAACGTGATGTCTATTCAGTTTACTGATGTTTTTTTCTTTTGAATACAGACAGAAACCTGGCTTGAGCTGAACATACTACAGCTCATAGATGTCAGCCTGTTGCGTAAATGGAGTTTATGTGCCACCCTGTCCAGTATGACGCACATATCATAGCTACTTTATGATCATGTTAGTTAGTTTGTATTTATAACACTTTCAGACTTTCTCCTATCTTACCAATGTGTGTCCTCCTATATAGTGATGCTGTTGGCCTGTGTCCTTTCATCACACGATACAGTAATGTTCTCTGATGACACTGTTTTGTTTAAATCGATTTTAGAGATCTTACTGTAAGAGAGATGTTTGAATCAGAAAAGACAGAGCAGCAGAAACATTTTTCCTTGTCAGTCTAGTTGTATGAATTCGGACTGTGTTCACAGAGAGTCAGGTCTGTAGTGGACCACCGTGGCAGTGAGGGGTGTGGCCACTCAGAGCTTAGGGACACAACTAACTGTGAGGCTCACAAAAGCAACCTTTAGTCTATTGACCCAAATACTTCCTTGTCTTTCACACGCACAGGCACACACACACTCCACAAAGCTTCACTCTGCTGATGCAGTGCAAAAGCAGAACCAATGTGACCTATCTTGAACCCCAATACATACATTTAAGCTGTGCACTCTCTATTGAGCTGTAGGTTGACTGATGTAACGGAACGAAGCTGCTACTCTGGTGATCTATTCTACCTCATTGATCACAGACGTTATATCTAAGTTATATAACATTTCTTTGCAGTGTTTCACCATCAGGGGAAAAACAGTGTATCAGAGTGTATCATTACATCACATGACAGGAGGCCAGTCAGTACCTGCCTGTTGTAACAATGGCCTACTGCTGTGTGTGTATGTGTGTCTTACAGTCTTCTCCATCTCTTTCCTCAGATGATGCTCGTCTGTTCGGCTTCGTCCGGATCACGACCGGAGACGCCATGAGCAAACGAGCCAAGTTCACCCTCATCACCTGGATCGGTGAGAACATCAGCGGGCTGCAGCGTGCCAAGATCAGCACTGACAAGACGCTGGTCAAAGAGATCGTGCAGGTCAGATACACCATGGTTTTGTGTGTGTGTGTGCGTAGGAAGATGTAATTAAAGGACTGGTTGTCATTAGGAGGACAGGATAAAGTGAAGCTTTAATAGTCCCTCAGGGAAACTGGGTGGTGACAAACACAACGTGGCAACAGGGAGGTGGATACAGTGGCAACAATCATTTAATGCATCAAAGGATCAAGATACACAACATTTGATATGTAACATATCAAAGCAAGAGTGAGCAACTGTACTGAGTACTGTAAATGTAATCAGTGCCAAATGTTCCTCATATTCTCATAAGCTGTACTAATCAATATTATCTATTATCTATCATTATCAAGAATGGAAACAAATCTGTATTAAATGTGAAACAGTCCCAGACAGGAGCCAAAGTGAAAGTAAATATTAGACTTAAAGGTCCCATATGTTACACTTCCATCCATAAGATGAACTTGATCCATAAGAAGATCTAGTTGTGATTTTTTAGGAACCAAACGCCATCTCAATGTAGCTTTACATCTCATCTCTCAGTTCTCTCTCTGGAGCTCTAGTAATAGCAGGTCACTGTCAGCCAATCAGAGGAGAGGACGCTCTAAGTCTCTCGTGTGCTTGTTCTACTTCCACCAAATGGTTAAAATCACTTCATTTGGTTTTAAAGGTCACCTGTGACACAGTTATACACAGTTATATTCACATGTTCACCAAAACACACGTGCAACACTTTTGTACCCAGAAAACCATAGGAACATGTTTCAAGTATTTACATGAGATCAATTAAAACGGGGACCTGTTCATTCAAGATCTGCCCTGGTGAGTTACTATCAGTCAAACACTCAACATTGCAACTTTAATATTCTGTCCTGACAAGTTGCAATAGTTCCTGAACGAGCCATGTGAGTAGTCATTCTGTCACTACTATTAAAACACGTGGAAACATGCACAGTAGTTCCTCCGTGCCACTTTCTGGAGTGACTGGGCCTTGAGCAGAGCTAGGTGTTCTACATCAACATGGTTTGAGGTACCAGCTGACATGAGCCTGCTGTGTCATGTGTCCAAAGCTGTTAGGTACTAAAAGACCAGATACTGATTTCACTTTAACCAGATGTTGTGAGTCCGGACTTAAAACACTATAGTTTGTCATATAATCTGAAAAACGTTTTGATTATTCCAAGAGCAATTGAATAAAACTTGAGTATTGATTTGAGATGTCAAACATTACCCTGTGCTGTCTTTTTGTTCCCATCATGCCACACATTAAGCATTTTCTAAAGTTTTGATTGTTCTGGTCGTACTCTTCCTCACGTAAGTGTGTTTTGTTTTTGCAGAACTTTGCGAAGGAGTTCATGATCAGTGACCTGAGGGAACTGGAGGAGGACTATATCCGCACGGAGCTGAAGAAGGCGGGCGGAGCCAACTACGACGCTCAGGCAGAGTAGAGAAGTGCCACGGTCCACTGGAAGGGTCGGGGTCAGGGGGGTTGGGTTGTGGTGGGGTGGGGGGGTGGGGTCAGGTTAGGTGGGGTGGGGTGGGGTTTGGAATAACTGGGAACAGGGGAGTGTTGGAGGCAGGGCTGCTACCTCTTGGGGAGAGGGTGAGGCAGGATGGAGAGGGCAACTGAGGAAAGGTAAATGCACCCACTAACCACACGCTTTTACTTTTAAAATGAGGTCATGCCAAAAGACCTCATGGTGACCGACTCTTTCATTTGCAACAACACGCACAAAGCAGAGGTGCACCAGGGGCAGTTTGTTGAACCAGTGTACAGTAAGTGTTTCAAATATTAACCAAACACTGTTTATGTTACTTAATAATAGTTTCTTATACATCAATAGATGGCTAGTTACACCGCTTGTTTATGCTCTCTCAGTAAAAGCCTTTCTCAGATAACAGATCAGAGTCAGTGGCGTTGAGTGCTGGCTCAGATCCTGACAGTAGAAATGCTCATGGTGCACCTCTGAAGTGGAAACATTTGCATTTGAACACTTTTAAAGAAAGATCATTTTAAAGGTTATGCATGAGCTGCACTGTGCACATCCCTGATTTCACAAGTGTAACTGGAAGATTAAGAACTGTCCCCGACTGACACTGGAATATCTTTCTTTAACATACCTTTACTGAGATGTTAAAGGAATAGTCAGATATTGTTGGAAACACACCCTTTTGCTTTTTGTCCTATGTAACATGAGACAGTTGGTGGATCCAGCAGCTGGTTAGTTCAGCTTAGCACAAACACTGGGAGGAGGAAAACAGCCTGGCTCTTCCTACAAGTAGGAAAATCCACCTACCAGCAGCTCTACAGCTCACTAATTAACATTTTATATCGTGTTTGTTTAATCCATACATAAACCAAAGTGTAAAAATGACATACCGTAGTAGCAGTTGCTAGGCAACAAGCAGAGACTCTAGGAAGTCGCTGCTCATGGCCTAGAAATAGTCCCATGTGTTACCCGCCATTAGACTGTGACTTGTCAGTTTAACACTGTGGTTTTTGTGCTGATGTAACACATGAGGTGAAATGTATTAATTCATGATCATGTTGTTTTATTATAGGCCTATTTATTTACTTGCGATCAGAGCCAGACCAGCTGTTTCACCATTTTTTCTATCTTGATGCTGACCTACTGTAAGATAACCGGCTGCTGGCATCATGTAACCTCCTGGTGAAGAGTGAGATCTCATCTCCTTTTCATACACTAGAAAAGAAATATGCACATTTCAGCGTGTCCCTTTAAGGGGCTGGATCTGGAAAACAAACAACCCGGACGGTGAACACAACACGGCTGCTTCCACATTCGGCATTTGCACTTCTCAACTCTATTTTACGAGGATGTGCACAATCAACACTCCAGCACACGTGAAAGCAAACACACAAGCGCTCGTACAGGTCACAACTCTCCGCCTTCTCTCCTCTCCTGCTCTCTGCCCTCTCCCCAGTCAGCTCATGGTTGGTTATCTACTGTGCTGTGCATCATCATCTCACACTCATCCTCGTCTCAACTGTGCTGCAGTTGAGCATCATGAAGTAACATCAAGGCTGCAGCACTGTTTGATAGGATTTTTTAGTATAATGGGGATGTGAAAGACTGAAGGGTTTCACTTCAAATCGCTGTACTGTGACCATGGATCGGGTTGTAGACTGTTAATAACATAACTTAGTTGGAAATTGACGTCACTGATGAAGACAGATGTATGGTTTTGAAATGAAACCCTCCACTTGCAGGCATGTGACTGACACCAGAACATGCTCTTAGTCATGACACACTGTACCGCCAGGAGGAAAAGATCTCCATTTCCTCACAGGATCCTCACTGACGGTTGGCAGCTTGCTTTGAGTCACAGTGCTAAGTTCTCATTTGTCCACCTCTGCATTTCCAGCCAGACAGCTGTGTTTGCGTTACAGCCTCAAACATTACATCCATTACGTCAGCCCCTGAGACTGACTCCATTTCGTCTTCTTTTCTTTCAAACCTGTTCTTTGTGCTGTGAAGCACGAGTGTGAACATTGTTGTTACATGTACTGTTCACTTTCTCCTTCCAGTTTTTCTTGGACATAATCAACGTTATCAATCACCAGAGCTGGGACAGGCTTTGTAGAAGAGTAAAACTGAGACTCTAGTCTTTACACAGTGTTGTTTTCTGGACTGTAGATACATAGGTCCATAGAAATCCAGAGAACTGATATATGGATCACTTAGCCGCACTTTGGTCAACTATTGAATGTTCCCCAAAAATCTCAGGATTTTGAGGGTGGAGATCTTTTCCTCTGATGTCTCATCTCACAATTTACCACTTAAAGGTATCCATGCATACTGTAACCTACTGTGTTTGACTGCCTTAGTCTCCCATGGAGAGAGGGGCATCATGGGAGTCTGTGGACACTACACTGTGATTGGCTATCCTCCTTACACGTGGCTGGGACTTGGATCAGTATGTGGATCTGGGCCTGGGCTTGTCATCCCTACCCAGCCCAGGAGGAACCATGTCTCGGTTGTAGCATCTCTTTTTGTTTAGTTTAAACCCTCCCTCCCCCCTGCAAAAAACAGGATTTTTTTCTTGTATTTTTTTTCTTCTTTTTGAGATGAATTTTATTTTCTCTGAAAAGTTTTACCTTTTGATTTTATTTTTAAGAGCATTGTTATCTTGGACATTGGTGGAAGAGATTTAAAAAAAAATAATAATGCAAAAAAGAAAGAAAAGTGAATGGGCACAATATCAGTCATTTCAAAAATAAAAATTGATGTTTTTTCCAAAACTGGCTTTGTGAAGTGTCTTTTGTGTGTCTCTGGAGATTACGTTTCATTGTTTTTCAGTTGTCTTAGACATTCAGGCTGTACAGTACGTTTTGACTTCTAAATAGCCTTTGCTTTGAATTTCATTGCTTATTAATAAACTCCTTAAAGTTCTTTATTTCATAGTAGTAATAATAGAGTAACATACCTGACAGAAAATAATGCAAATTTAGGACAGACTTGATCTTTACTATTAAATTACATGAGTTAAGCAAGTCACCAGATCCAGCAAAATTGACAGTTCACATTCGTCCTCAGCAGCGTTACAAAGACTGGACATATGGTCACAGTCTCTCCTTCCTGAGTTACAGTGGTGAATGCAGGCTGGAAGTGCTTTTACACACATTATGATGTCTGACCTTTGACCTATACAATATAAAATGTCATGACTTTGTCATTTTATCAAATAGAAAAACTTTTCATTCTTCATCAACACAGAGAGCAAGCTGTGTGATTTTGACCTTAATTCCAAGGAACAAGGTCGGCGCCACACTGACTCAAAGCCATATTTTATGTGACACATTATAAACATTTCACAATAATCCACATTTATAGCCAATTAGTATGTACCCATCTTGTGCACCTTGGCTTGTTCAATAAGCTACCACAATTTAAACCTCAAATGCTTTTCTCTGATGTCGATAAACAATTAGATCAGATCCATCCTTCAACTCATGTCATTTGAGTTGGACTTTAAAACAAATTCCAGCAACTTTACTCAATAGTCAATAGTCAGTCTACTCTTCTGTCTGATAACTCGCCTCAGGTGATGTAACTCGAGTCACACTTGTTGGTGCTGAAAGTGTCAAGTCAGAAACAAGACTGTGGCCTGTTCCTCAGGAGGTTAGTGGCTACATTAGCAATACACTTACTGACTGAATGGCCTGTGATCTGATTGCATTGTGGGTAATGTAGGCAACATGCTTTGACAAGGAAGACAAATGTGTGATTTTATGAACTGTCCAAAGATGGAGGACTCTTTGAAGGCTGAGTGTTGTGCTATCAAAAGATCTAGTAGCCTAAAGAGTTCTTCACTGTGTCGTGCCGTTAAGTTGCCGTTATTCAAGTTGTTGTTGTTTTTTTATATGTCTGTAGGATGAGGTAATGGGAGCATTTTGGCACTCAAAGTCAAAGTCCACATAGCAACCATCTCTGGGAGCTTCAGGACTCCCAAGGGTTTCCATGGTCACCGCTGTAGCCACCATGCTAAGCCAGTCAGCGGTTGGTGAGGAAAACAAAGAGGCCTGATCCTGCAGCGTCTCAATTAGCTCCTCACTGTCCGAGTATCCGCCCTCCCAGATCCCAACTGTCATTTTGTTAGCCCACAATAAATGAATACATCACTTATTAGTTGTCAACCATTTCCATGGCGATATTAAGTTCCTGATTATTAATAAGTTATTAATAATCAGGAACTGCACTGCTGTTTTTAGCTGTGTTTCTGTGATCCTTCTACCGATCTACAATCACATTGTCCAATTAATGATCAGACTTGTTGTTTTCTGCCACTGCCATGCACTTTAACGGTTACTCTCCATATTACTTTTCACCAGGTTAGGTAAATATATCACTGATAAGTGTGTTACAATTCCTAATGACTTAATCCACTGTAAGTAAGCCTCTTGCACTCTGCATTCACATCATGGTCAGGTGATAAGTCAGCGTGTCCGGGGATGGTCGGTGACTTTCAGCACAGATCTACTGTTTGTGCTTTATTGTGGCTTTCATTGGCAGGGTTTGTATCAGGGTCAGTGTGATGGCTCCCAGCTGCTCAAACCCACACAACAACAGCATGTGTGTGGTGCATGTGTTATTCTGTTGCAGCAGTCAGACGGATGGATTAATGGTTTCGTCTGGATGACTCAGCCACTGATCAAACATGACTGCTGTAGAGTGCTCGTGTGGTTGTGTGTGTGTGTGTGTGTGTGTGTGTGTGTGTGTGTGTGTGTGTGTGTGTGTGTGTGTGTGTGTGTGTGTGTGTGTGTGTGTGTGTGTGTGTGTGTGTGTATGAGTGTGAGCGTGTCTGACAGGCTGGCTGCACTGATCTAAAGGGACTAATACTAAGGTGGGTGTATAATGACAGAGCTCTGCTGTAGCTCACTGTGGCTTTAAATAAGCTGTGAAGAAGTTGAGGATGTAGTTTAAGCTCATGCTACAGTGCATTTGTGTGTGAGTGTGACTGTGGGAGTTAAGGCTAGCTGCAACAGGTGTGCCATATGGGGGTATATGTGTGTTCACATAGATTACATTGGCAATGATAGAGCTCATTGCATCTATATTCTGTTATTCTTTTTGTTCTGCTCACCTTCAAAAGAATGAGGAACCACTGATATCAACATCCACTTCATAACATGAACGCAAAATCATCCAAAATCCAAATCTACTTCCTTGTTTTTTGTTAGCTTGTTCTAGATCTGGAGCTGTAATTCAAGCACAGTACTGTAGTTATTTGAGCTAAATGTTAATACTCTCATAATGATCCTCTGGCATGTTGATGTTGAGTAGGCACAATGTTTCCTGGCTCAGGGGATAAAGTGGGTCGTCAACTAATCAGAGGGTCACTGGTTTGATCCCTGGCTCCTCCAGTCCACATGTCAAAGTGTCTGTGGGCAAGTTACTGAACCCCTGATGTATCATTAGTTTGTGAGTCTGTGATGCTAGAAAAAGCACAGTATTCATACAAAATGTGTCAGAGATGATTTAATTGAATGTTATTCGTTTTGCAGGTCATGACCCACAATAGTGGATAAAGATAAATTAAAGCCTGATGGTGCCAGATGAAAAGTGAGCGGTTGATCCAGGGAACAAATGTTTTTCAATGAAAAAGAATGTCAGGCCATGTCATGCAAGTCATCACAAGACATTAAAGTCTATGCAGAAGCTGTCAAAATAGCTCAGTGAACTAACAAACCAACAGCCAAAACACAGACACCACCATCTGCAGAGCTTTGCATTTCCATGGAAACATCATATCTGTAACTTCCCTAACTGCAGGTTGATCATTTAATGAAAAGGCACAAAAAAAGACTTATGAAGGCTGATAGTCAAATAAGGATCACAGTGTACAAGAAACCCACTCACACAGCCCAGTATCTCAATTTATTCATTAACCACTACTTAAAAAAAAAAAAAAACATGAGTGGTGATGGGCTGCCCACACAGAGCGACTTCCTGTCAGTGAAGAGGAGGATAGAGAGGGGAGTGCAGCTGGTACCAGGTCAGTGGAGGATGAGGATCCAATCTAGATTTAACCCCAAAATGAAAACACATAAAAATGACCCACCACATATTGTTAAAGTTATATGGTGTATGAACTTGCATTGTTTTTGAAAGGTTATAAAGATGAATATAAATGCAACCTATTGTGTAAACTGAAAAATGGGCGGAAAGGCAAGAGACTGTCATCGAGAAACGAGCTGATAAGACGTCAGTCATTTGTGCAGGAAGTTATAATGAGCAACAGTTATTTTTTGTCGCTAGGCCACATCTAGTTGTATAGTAAGGGGGATGGGTGGGTCACAAACACGTAGGACTTAAAGACAAGAGAGTGAAGTTGAATTCCCATATGAAACTCCTGATGTTTTTCTAAATCTAACCAAGTAGTTTTTGTGCCTCAACGTAATCACTTATCAAAGTAAACATGATGATCAGTGTGCTTATATGGTGTGTTTATTTTAGTATACCTGACACACAAGGTCTGTGTCTCTGCATCTGTGAGGACATTTCAGAATTGGTCATATTGGTCATATAGTGCTGAAAAATGACTGAATGTATGGTTGTGATCTAGTGTTTTGGAAGTCTATAGGGGACTGTATTGAAATGATACTGTAATTCCACAACAGCACTATAATTATCCACATAGACTGGAGGACTGTTGAAAGGAACAATCTTTATGCCTCTTAAAGCAGAAGCGATCCGGTGGTTTTGGCTAACTTCTTGTCAGCCGATGGGGTTAGCAGTCCCCGCCCTCGTCCCTACGTCACCACATTCACGCGCATCCCTTGGCTGCACACACAGAGAGGACCGCCCCTTTATGCCGTTCTCTCTCCTCATTGGATAAAGGTTGTAGGATACAAGGAAGTATACAGTACACGAAGTTTTCTCCTCGGCTTACAGCAGAGCAGAGTGACTGACAGACCCGTGTTTCAGACCAAACACTCTAAGTGATTGCTGTCGGAAGATATAACTATTTAAGACTTATATTAACACAAACATTCCGCTTACTTCTGCTTTAACATGAGAAGTGGCTAACTCCAAAACGCAGCATGATAGTGGAAAGGAATCTCCAAGGCACTCTCTTTCGGCATACATGCCTTCACCAGGGAGTAAACATGTTTTTACATGTTTGTTGATCCAAAATGCAGCAGTTGGATGCAGTTCAGCAACAATAAGGCAGAGTGCAGTGCTACTTAGTGGCTAATACTACTAAGTAGCTAATGTTATGACACTCAATGTACCTATCTGTTAAATATTTGCATATTAAAGGTGTACAGAAAAGAAAATTGAATTTAAGCCCACTCTGGGTCATAAAATTAGTGTAATAACTCATCTATCAGACGATGTAGGCCAAACTTTGTGCAAAATTCTATTTTTGAGTAAATCCGGGATGAAAGTGTGTATTTTTTTTTTCCGCATTGGATAATGCAGGCGCACAGATTATTCGTCAGCCTGTACACGATTCATCAGCCACTGATATTGGATCCGTAATCCGTCATTCAAACGTCTGAGATGCACACACACACACGGAGCTTGGTCTCGCCCCAAGCTTTGAATATCCCGCCCGCTCGATAACGACCAATCAAATTCGTTTTCCTTACTCGGGTAAACTCGTGTTGCAGCTCGTGACAACTCGGCGCGACAAACAGGACAAACGGCCATTTCTGTACACCTTTAATATTGTCAATGGCATCTAAGGCTGATGTAAGCATTTATCTCCAACCACTTTAGTGGGTAACAGAGTTGATAGTGCTTCCAGACCTGAAGTCTTGTTTTCACTGGTTTACAAAGGCGTGACATACAACCACAAGTTTGTTCTTAACAATTTCACAAGCTTGAAACCCAATTCTGCTTCTCCATCATTAGTGTATAAAGGTATGCTGCTAGCCACTACACCCCCCCCCACCCCCATGTTACTTTCACTTTGCAGTTCTCTGTGACACACATGTCCCGACAGCTCCAGTCAGTGTGGCCAAAGGTAAGGCAAGGCAAGGCAAGGCAAGGCAATTTTATTTGTATAGCCCGTTTTTACAAACAGTTTGTCTCAAAGGGCTTTACATGGCATCGTAACAACATCCTCCGTCCTTAGACCCTCACATCGACTGAGGAAAAACTCCATGGAAACCCTTTTAACAGGGAAAAGTCGGAGAAACCTCAGGGTGAGCAACAGAGGAGGGAGGGGAGAATACAGGCAGTGCCATTAGTGTACTGTAAGTGTGGCAAATACCCAGTCTGTTAGTGTGTGTGTGTGTGTGTGTGTGTGTGTGTGTGTGTGTGTGTGTGTGTGAGAGAGAGAGAGAGATGTTAGCATACAGGACCTGTAGGAGTGTCCAAACAAGGATTGTCAGATCAGTTCCTGCAGAGCGATACCACTCAGATCCTTCCTGCATTCCTCAGACCTCCTCAACACAGCAGCATATTTTACAGCCCACAGCAGGTCATGTGCTCTGTTGGAGCATGTGTGCGTGCGTGTGTATGTCTGTGTGTGACAGAGAGGGAGAGAGAGAGAGAATGGCAAGAATTGTTTTGTTTTTTTATAGCCACCCAGTGCCTCCACGTGTTTGTGTGATGACATTTTGACTGTATTTTATTGTATTTTATCCGCATAAGAATCGTGAAAATTTTAATTTCACTGAGAAGCTTTCAGGCCTTTTAAGCCCTAGCAGGAAGGAGCCAGTTCTTTCACTTCCAACCTGCATCCACGTCACCACAGTATGACTGGCTCAGTGTTATTAGTCACAGCTCAGCAGGGTCCGAAATCCAAACGGACCAACGTGCTCCAAGTCGTTTGTACACGAGTGAATGATGTCGAAACAACCCCTCGCCCTGGGAATGAGCTCATAATCATCGTCTCCTAGAAAGAAACAGGCGGGGGCTCACTGTGTGTGTGTGTGTGTGTGTGTGTGTGTGTGTGTGTGTGTGTGTGTGTGTGTGTGCGATAGGGGTGGGGGTACATGAATTCATTTTACTCAAGAAAGGCAAATATATCTTGTATCTTGTATCTTGTATCAACATGCAACATGGCTGAGATGCTCTTATTGGTCAATGCCTTCTGTGTTTGAAAATATTTCTTCATCTATGCGTTTTCCTAAATTGCAGTGTATTGAGGGCCTCTATATGTCAGGGCATTTGGAAGTTTTGTTTTGGTTTTATGTTCATATGTTCATGCATTTTTACATCTACAATTTATTTGTAAACACAATATTTGGCTAAATCTGGAGTTGCACATGACCCGGATATAGTCGCAGGGATTTGTACTCTAACCAAGAAACTCTTTCATTTTTGTTTGGGAATGACATTGCTAATTAGTTTTAACATGGCAATCAGTCAAAATAAAATGTAAATTGGGAATTCCTTGGACGCCTCACTCAGACTTGTGGGCAGTGTGTTTTTTGGTGACCCCAACTGGGTGAAGAAAGACAGAAAGAAAATGAAAGAGAGAGAAAGATAATAGCTGACAGGAGGAGCGCGAGGGGCTGGAGGTGGGGTGGGGTGGGTGTTTGGAAACTGAAATTTGCGCAACTGAGCAAAGCAAATGGGGGTGAGAGGTGGGGTGGGTCTCTTTTCAGATTCTTCCAGGCCATGTGAATAGGGAAGAAAGAGTGACACAGAGGGAATATGAGTGTGAATGGGTCAGTTCTCAGTGCTCCTGTGTGCCAGTGCAGCACAGTGTTGGCACAGAGCAGCCATTGACGGAGACTAATGAGCTGAGGGCCACTTCATTCTCCCACCCCAAATGAGCATCTGTTTACTGAGTTTACTGAGTACATTTACATTCTAAATACAAGGTGACAAAGGGACCTCTGTTTGCTGTGGTGTCACTCTGTTATTGGTTTTCCATCACTACTGATGATCAGTTCCTCTGAGTTTAGCTTTCTTCTCTCCCATGAAAGCTAAGTCTACAGTTTGAATCTGGTCATTTTTGTTGCCAGATGGGTGTTAGCTGACATTTTTCTCATAATCACCAGATCTCATGAATGGGCCGAAGGCCTTTCTACAGAGTACGCTGAGGTCAGACTTGTATTCTTGGGAGCTCAGTCTTGGCAAGTTGAATGGGAATGTGAATTGGGAAGTGCCTATGCGGTTCTCAATTTGCAACTGGGACAACTGTTAGCAGCTAAGCTAACCACAGGTGATTCCACTTTAACCACACTGTAACATTTTCGTTTGTATCATTAAGGAAGGTTCCGTATTTTATACTTTCTGATGCTTTATTTGATTTATTGATCCACAAGAAGATATATTAACCAGATTAAAAAAAAACAAAAAAAAAAAACATCACAGTTTACATCTCCTCTCTCTTGAACTCTAGTAGCAACTGGTCAGTGTCAACCAATCAGAAGAGAGGAGGGTCTGACCCTCAGATCAACTAGAAATAATGCAGATTTTAAAGAAACAAAATACTGAAATGTTGTATGGTGGGTCCAGGTGGGTCCAGGTGGGTGTGGCTTGGGACAGGGCTGTGACTGATTTGTTATGACATCACAAAGTTACAGAGTGGAGGGTTGTTTGTTTCCACAGTATTATGCCTTTAAATTTATCCAATACTGCAATACATGTTTGTGTGTTTGTTTTGTATTTTTGTTCTCAGCATTTACATGACACCTCTGACCCAGACGCCAAGAGGCTTTTATCTAAACTGAAACCAAGCAGAAATCCTTATCTGCGCCTGTTTGTGAGGAAGCCAAAAATGTGCAGCTTGCTTCCTGTTTCAATGGAGAAAAGTGAATTTGATCCTCAGGGATTGCATTCATTATGGTTTCTTTCTCCAGGCTGACCATTGAGGTTAACTGGTCAAATAAACTTTACAGATTCTGGCTGTACCTGATCTGCTTCAAGATGGTCTAGGACTCTCAAATATAATCCTGACTGGAAAATCAAAAACAATTGCATATTTTCATACTATGTCTCGTGGCCGAATTAGTGTAAGTAATGTGTCTATGACCATTTCTCCTTTGAATCATGAACACCCAAGATCTAAAAATGAAGGATCCTTTTTTGTACATGATATTAAGAGAAAAATTCCCTTTCTGTACCACAATATGTCAAAGTACGGAAAGACGCTTCTGTGTTCATATGAGCTCTTTGTAACGAAGGGATTGGATCATCAGCACCATGACCCTCAGAAGGATAAGTGGCATAGTCAATAGATGGAATAATGCAATGATCATGAGGTTGTAGGAATGTTCTTCTTTTTTTCTTATGTGATTCTGATTGGTAATGTACTGTATCATGAGTAAATCAGTGCCAGTCATGTCATGAGTTGTGTCACTGCATTGGAATGAATGAATGTATACTTTAATTAAATGTTATGCACCAATTAAGGTGCCCAGCCTATAAGGGCTTACAAGACACATTTCATATTTAGACAACAAAGGATCTTGGATCTATCCAGTGCCAAAGTCACATAGGGTTCTGGACAATACACATTTTTCAACTGGCAATAAGTTCTGAGCTTTGGTTTAAACCAGATGTCATTAGCCCATTTTTCTTTATACTCAAGAAATAACTTGTGCTTCACAAAATTAACATTACAATCCAAACCATTAGTGAAAATATGTTATTGATCCGCCTTGTTAAAAATAGCAATCATTTCACAGCACCAATGATAGTTATGTGCTTTATCCCAGTTAAAAGCTTTTTTCAGCTATATTATCCTCTGGCATAGAAGACAATACAGATTCCAGAGCCTAAGCATCTCAATGTAGTTGTATAATTTGATATTGTTTTATAATGGGTGTATTGTGTTGTGATGTCTCATATAGCACGTTGAGATATTATGCAGTACCATATCCTACTCATATTATAATTGCATAATGTTTGTTGTATAATGTTTGACTCATAAATCAGTTTGCATATTTTTGTATCGATTCACCCCCTTTCATCATATATGTAAGCTACTATGTATTCATAGATATTGTGTTACATCATGTTATATTGCATATTCATCTTTCTTCACATTTAATTTATCATAATTTTACACACAACTTTTTCTTTTCCTTTCTATAAAATGTATAGACATGGCATCATATTCCATTTTATTATCATTATCTTACTTTGCATCACATTGTGGTGTCACATAATTGCAATATTCTGTACATGTTTGTTTGTATATCAATTACACTCTATACTATTTCTCAAATCAGTGAAATGACAGCATGTTACAATAGAACAATGTCCACACCTATTCAGTCAGGAGATCTGTTTCTGTACTGTGTTCTTGTGAGTGTCACATGTCTGCGTCACACTACTCCACTCCCCATCATCTCAGCATTGTACCTTCAGGCTACACATATTTCCTTTCTTCCACCTCTTCATGTCTGACCATCAGATCTTCTTCCTGCTGAAGATTCAACTCCCATGATAATTGAACTATAACTCTCTGCTTTGCACAAATTACTGACACCCAATAAGATAGCTATTCATTTACTGAACCTGCCCTTTTGCCACACTGTGCCGTCTCTGTGGTCAGGGAGGTTACAGTTAAAGGTCAACTGCCTCGACACACAGACTTTTATTATAAGAAGAGAGTGGCTGTGCATGTTAATAGCATTCTGAATGCCTCCTGTTTTTATAATAACACTGTAAATCAAGGGTCAACTGAGAGTTATCTAAGCAATCAGGCACTGATCTGTAAGTTATGCAAAAATGTAATAGCACTTCAATTTTATTTATTTATTTATTTATTTTTTACAGCAGTTTCTTACTTTATCCGCATGCACAGTAGCTCAGCATGCACTTATGATACATGAGAGGTGAACAGAAACATTTCAAGGCAAACAAATATATATAAAACATATATATACATATATATATATATAATCAAACTGTTCAAGTTTGATTGGATATCAATATCCAATCAACTGTATAGCATACTCATGCAATTTTATCATGAAAGGAACATGCAGGTGTTGCATATACTGTATCAGTAATGCCTCTAAACTAATTTGACAGAATGAGTTACACAAAATCTGGAACATTCAAGCTCCCCTGTCTTATCGGTGCACTGGGGCTGCTTCCAGTAACATGTCTTTTTTTTTTCCTTTTTACAAGGTTGCACTTTACAGTCAAGACCAGAGAGCAGAAGTCCCAACACCCACATAAAAGATGTGATAACATTCTTTCAGTTCTGAATCAGGAAGCTGTTTTTCACCTCTTTCTTAATAAGTGTGTCTTACGGTATGAGTTTGTATTTACTTGCTTGTTTGAAGGTCCATGCAAGTATTTCCGTTCACCTTGTGCAATTTGAATTGGTCTCAGTTTCACAAGAATGATTCAGTAACAGGTCACGTTGCATTCAAACACCAGTCATGGCCATGTCATGTCTATGCCCCCCTGCACTCAGCAGAAACCAAAGCATAGTTCTACCTATAACCAAGCTGTATTTTATTTGTCACGCTCCAAGAAACCACATAGCTGTGGAGGGATTTTTATGCCAACCTGAGCTCAGTTTAGCTGAAGCCTGACATGGTACATTGCATTCAAATACACACAGAGGACATCATCAGGTTTTAAGACACCAAAAACCGTCTTAGTCCCAGAAGAACATCATTCAAATCCTTTAGTTAGCACATGCAAAGCAGTGCCAGACATAGGAGAGGTGAATGTGAATGACCTCATATCTTCTGCCATATATGACAAAAACTCAACACAAAGAGGATAATAACTAATATAGGGATTATTTATACCCTTGAGGAAAATCCTAATTGTCTTCTAAATTATATATATATATTTTTTACAAATTCAACTGTACGTCATTGTATTTCTTTATACAACAAATTAAAGGATAATGGGTTCTAATGTTTGTGGTCTTGGCCCATGAACTGAGAATAAAGACCACATAGAAAAAGTAGAAATAACTACAATTACATGCGGCAAGCAAGAGCAGAATTTCTGTTCTTGAAATGAATATGCAAGAAATCTTTGAAGTTGTGTGACAGTTTCATTCCGTCAGAGTATACATGTGGTGTGTGGCTTTTTTTTTTTTTGGGCATTCAAATGGTGGATTTCCTGTGCAGTCACTCTGCAATAGACTTTTACCATATAGGGATGCAGCTGAGAGGAGGGGTATTGAGCAAAGGGAAGAGAAAAGGAGAACTAACGAGACTCACTTCTCAAGTCTTGACTTGTTGACAGCTGATTCATTATAGTGGAGTGAACACAAGTGACTGCCAGAGATACTGATAAAGCCAAGTCTCCCTGTTTTTATTGGAGCGTGTGCGTATACACAGTCGTATATCAGTGAACCATGTGTGTTGCCTGGTTCTGTCTGTACCTGCTGGAAACACCAGAGAAGCGATACAAACAGAGGAAGAAAACTGAGGAGAAGGAGATAGAGCCTTGTCTAAACTGTACAACACTGATCACAGATACACTGAACACTAAACTCTCTCTCTCTCTCACACACACACACACACACACACACACACACACACACACACACACACACATTGAACAAACATGTTAGTGAGACTATGTAATGTCTAAGAGAAAATAACACTCTACCTCAGACAAATTGCAATTTGACTGAGTCTAAAATGACTGGCTGCTGATGTCAATATAAATATTGATAGGTGTCATTATATATTTAGATGACAGAGAAACCCATCCTCATGTTACTGTTACATCAGCGTTTACCATTCTCCTCTGACTGTGGCCGTATAGGCTCTGTTCTTAGTAACCCAGTTCATCTTTTGTAGCAAAGCATTGTAACAGCAGCAGGTGAGGTGTTGCACTGGTCATTCAGATACTTGGTAAAGTACTTTGTAATGTGAACCCAGTATCGAAAGTTCAATGAGGAAGTTCCTTCTTTCTCTCTCATTGAGCACATTTCTGCTATTTCCTCTAGTTCTCATTTTCTCACATCACCTGCTAATGTCAGTATAGTCTACATCTTGTTGTACAATGCACCTCTAATAATCTCTTCATAGTGAGCCATTTACCTAATCTAATCTAATTATTTTATCTCATAGTCCTCCACACTCCTGTGTCTCATATTGTGTATAAAGAAAAATGTGCAAACTTGTTTGATTCAGTTTGGGGTTGGGGGGTGTCAACTGACTAGAAGCCACAGCAGCTATGTGAAATGATGTAGCCTACAGTTATTTTATTTTTACTTCACTCTTTAACATGCAGATTCTCACACATAGGTTTTAAACTATTGTAATGGAACAACACATTTTTTATGCAAATGATGTGTTTTTAATCAAACCAAAATACAAATATATTGCAATATTATGCTAAATAACTATTAAAAATAAATAAATATTTATTTATTTATTTATTTTAGTTTTCAGTGTAATAGTATAGTTTGCACAGTTTTCAGTGTAAAACCTTATTTTGAATTCACCAACACATCACACACTGAACTTTGCACATCCTGCATCAGGTTACACTCTTTCAGAGAGTTGGAAGTGAGATGCTTCAGTGTCTGCAGCACTCATAGGATGTGTAGAGCTGGAGAGCTGGAGACTGAAAGCACAAGTACTATGTGCCTAAGCTGCAGCATGTTATCTAGATACATAGGCCTATTAGCACTGTTATCATACAAACAACAGAAAGAGGGCCAAGCTTTCAGCTCCATGAAAACTAACACACGGCTCAGTATATTGGATCTTGACTAGCAGTTACTTTTCAGGGAATTAAAAAAAAGTTGCGAGCTTCAAAAGGGACACGGTCCACCTCGTTCATTCATTGAGAGTTATGACCTAGTTTTTAACTCTGAGACGCTAACAGTCACTGCACTCGAGAAACTCTTGGTGGATTGTCTAGCTCTGTGTAGCAAACACTGATTCATCATGGTATCCTGTTTACACCAGTGGGCAAATGGCTGCACGTCACCTTCACACTCAGCAGTGCTGATGTGGGTGCATCCACTGTCTTGTAAGGCTTCATTACAATGCAACACACCCAGCTCAGTGCACTCACAAATCTCATGCCCTTAAAAGGAGTTTTTTCAACTGCCTGCTGTTTCTGCAAAGGGTCCTCGATCTCTCTCTGGTAGCTCCTGTGCACACTCTACTGGTGAAATGTGGGCTGTGACTGTATCACTTTATGACAGGCCTCCATGTGAGTTTATACATAGTTTTGTGTATATAATTTGTGTCCTTGCATTTAAAGTCAATAAAAGATACAATTAAAGAAGGAATTTGAACATAGCATACACATTATTCAGTCTGTTTTAATTTACTCATTTTCTGGAGAAAAGAAAAAGAACATTTCAGTGACTAAAAGATGAGTATTTTTTATTCATGCTCATGTATGCATAATATAGCTTAACATCATAATTTCATATTTTAAATCTTATTTCAACAGCACAGCCCAACTACTTTAATCATTCATCATTATGAGACTGGTCCATTGTAATCTGAACCCACATGAACATTTAATTTCTATATGTTTGATATATCTAACTTGCAGATGTCCTAAATTTGTATGGCTTTTCTAAAAGAGACATCTTCACTGCACCTTGAGGTGTGAGCTCCAAATTGCACAGAGGAATCTAGGGAAATGAGGAAGCAGACAAGTTAGTGAAGGAGCAGGTGTAGGAGAATATTTAACATCAACCCATTGTTAAAAATAATTAACCGTGGACAGAGTATTGGAAAAGAGTGACAAAATGAATACACAAGTAGAAGGGGTGTGGAGCAGCAGGAGGAAAACATCCCATAGGTCAAGTGTGTCCTTTATTCTAACAGGAAACATAAAGAGGAAACAACAACAAAGTTTACAAGACAAGATAAAAGATGTGCTTGTGTGGGGGGACAAGATGGAGGGGAGAAAATGGATGACAGGTTTGTGGAAGACCAAAGAACAGGACTGTAGTGGACGCTCAGACCAGAGAGAGGCAGTATCAGAGTTAATGGATGCAGGTGCCGTAAACCTCCGCAGAGGAAGACAAAGTACATACGTCATGAATGTCCAGCTCATTTCATTGGCTGCCTTCAGCGTCACGTGACAAAGACCCGGAAGTTTACATTGTGCTGTCAGGAGAAGCAGGATGGAGAGTTGAGCTGCTGTATTTTAACAGGTCAGCAACACACAGACACATTATTGTGAAACTGTCTGACTTTGAGAACATCGTGCATGACATACTTATTACAATCAAAGTGTTTAATTCACAGACATTTCCGGTAGGGAAACAATATGCTAGCTAGATAGTGCTAGCTAGCGTTAGCTGCCAATGAAGGTCTAATATGAGAAGATGCGTTTGTGCATCATTCATTGAAAACTGCTTGTTTTATTAGCTGTGACTAAAGGCCTCTAACAAAACACAGGAAGCAGCAACACACAGCATCGTACAACATTATTTGTCAGATCATCATCCAGGAATGAATAATTTTCACAGTAATTTGTGTCAACAGAGATGAGACAATTGCTGCATTAAAGGGAACTATCCCTTTAAATAGTTCAGGCACCATTTAAACTTAAGCATATGATAAAGTTGAGGGGGTCACAGGATGGTTAAGAAAGCAAAAGAGATTTGTTTAGACATTACACAAGGAATAACAGCCGTTAAGAACTAAACTACAGAGTCACATGCTAAAGATGATTGGGAGTCAGTGCCCTAGATAAACAATAGCAAATATAGCAGCTATGATATTGTTGCTGACATTTGATGGTCATCTTTTGTTTTTATACCATCACCACTGTCTATATACTATATTGCTGTGCAATATTCATTCTACATACTGATACACATATGTTGTCTAAAATAAATATGGCACAAGATGTGTAGTGTTTCAAGTCGCAGCATAGAAATATAATAACACTGAGTGTGTTCCATCCTTTTGTGTTGGACTGCAGAGCACCATGGGTAACACTGAGAGTGTGGTGGTGCAGAAGCGGCTGGCCCGCTTCCGCCCCGATGAGCGGCCTGTGGTGGAGGGGGTCTTCACCAGGCTCCAGGGGGCTGGGGGGCCCTCAGGAGGCCCCGAGAAAACACTACAAGGGAAGACTCTAACACTTGCTATGCTGCAGGTAGTGGTACCACTATGAATCAGTCTGTATCATTTGTACATTTTAAGTCTAGTATGGATTATCATGATTTGACATGATATATGAATAATTTATTGTTGATTTGGATTTTTACTGTGAGGAATAAACTTTCACACTGACGATGTTTTATATTCTTGTTCCACTGAGGAAGTGCTATTATAGTGTTCTAGTGAATCTCACCTGTTGTCTCTGCCAGTCCTCAATGGGCAGCCTGGCATCAGCTTCCATGATAAAGAGGATCTACCAGTGCATGTGCAGTATCGACTCTGCTGGACAGGCAGCACCTACAGCGTCTGCTGCCTCTGTGGGTCGGGAGCAGCTGATTATCTTTCTGGCAGACACCCTGCGAGGCACTGCAGAGGAACGGGCTCCTCTGGTCATGACCATGTCCCAGCACGGAGCAGCGGCTGCAACAGCTGTCTCATGTGAGCAGGTAGCAGAGGTGAGCAAAGTCAAACTTCAAAACAAATGTATATAGGAAACAATGTGTCAATACAGTATGTGCTGTGTTTCTGTTCTTTACTTTGTTTACTTCACACTCTACTGCCTCCATCCTACAGTACAGTATCTTACTTAGATCCCACTGTACTTTTTCCTTTTTTTCTTTTCTCTGCAGTTCCTGCAGGACCTAATCTCTGCTGTAGTTCAGATTCTGGTCCACAGAGGGCGCTTGCAGGGCTGGAAGCCGGAGAAAATGGGTGATGGCTCCCTCGGTGTCCAGCTCCTTGCAGAGCAAATGTGTTCTGAACTCAAACCCTCAGGTAATGAGGTGATTTGAAGGTTTTAGGACATGTCGACAGTGAGGAAATGTGATTGTTGACAATGTTTGACTTTTCAGATCAGGGAGGTTGTGATGTGTCCTGTCTGGAAGATTGGATCTTCAGAGTGTCCCAGGTGTCTTTGTACCTGGAGATGCTGGTAGCTGAAGGCCTGAGTGTGTCCCTGGGGGGCCGGCCGGCCCCCACCTTGCTGCCCCCCTGCAGAGAAACACCCTGGAAAGAGTTAAAGTGTCTTCTGGACCTTCCCACCCTGATGTTTCTGGCACCACAGGTCAGAATACTTGTGTGTTCACTGTTATGTGTGCGGAATATAACGGGGAAAAGATGGGAAAAAACAGACAAATGAAGAAGAGAAGCAGCAAAAAAGAAAAGAAAGGCAAAGGTTTACACGGCTCAGGTGCTGGTGTTAGTTTGACAGGTCACTCTTTGTTTCGTCACTAGTTATCTCTAGAACAGGAACTAACTGCACTGACAGCGTTGTGTCAGGAGCTAGAGACCCAGGAAATCAAGTGGCAAGAAGAGGAACATGTTCTCTGTCATATATTAGATGTTCAGCAGTAATATGATCAGTTCCACCCTGCTTGTTATCATATAGTTTTATTATAGTGTCAGTTTCACACACAGTTTCAATAGACACGTCTTTCTAAAGGCACAGTTTAAATGCTTTAAAGGTAAAATAAATTTCTTTTAAAGTAACATTTTAAAGGAACCATTTCTTCTGAGACCAGTTAATACCACTGCTGTTCTGTTGGCAGATGGGTCAAAGTCCTACGTGTGATCTGGAGTTGCCGTCCTCTAATGTAATAATCACATGCACTTAATGGACTTGATTAATGATTAAACTGTAATGTCAGTTTTCACTTTATATGGTTTGGGTGCAGCTGTTACGGCTTTGCTTTCATTTGTTATCTTCAGTTTTATTTGAATGTATTTATTTAAAACCAGCTGCTCCAAATAATCAACCGTAGGTCTGTATATATTTAAATTACTTATTACTTATTTGTTTTTCCTCAATATTTTTATTCATGAATTATACAAATGCACAACTATATTGTGCTGTAAAATGTTGGCTAGAATCCACACACTTGTTGTAATTATAGAGGATAGTTCATGTTAAGGAATAAATGATTGATATTTTAAAACAACCACAACTCATTCACACTCAGGACTGTGTTTGTGTACAGACCATCTTCCTCATTCCACTGTTAGTTTCCCTCCTGCTTGGCAGAAAAATGTACACCTTTATTATTTCAATGGGATTCAAGTGTTGGTGTTTGGTGGCTCCAAACCTCTGCCTAACATCAGCCTGAGTACAGTCCTAATCAGCCAGAACCCTTGTGAGCTGATGCTCAGCTTTTAAAATCTCAAAAGTTAAATATGTAATGTAACACTGTTCCTTTTTTTGCACACTATCATTGTACTGCTTACTTCCATCCTTCCCTAACTCTCCTCTTATCTCTCCAGTTGCCAGACAGCTGCAGTGCCCCCTGGAGGCTGGTGTTCTCCACACAGCTGCATGGGGAGAGCTTCACCAGGATGGTGTCTGGCCTGATGAAGCGTGGGCCCACTGTGCTGCTCATCAAAGATACAAAGGGACATGTTTTTGGGGGCTTTGCTTCTCACGGCTGGGAGGTCAGGCCTCAGTTCCAGGGTGAGAGACGTGACCTCTCCATCTGGTCCCACTGATCCTACAGCAGTTTCACACTGACTAGTCATTGTCTCAGCTGACTTCAACAGTTCCACAGAGAGCACAGCCATTTTAATCCACATGGTTCACTATTTCATATTAGTGCATAATAAAAACTGATTGATACAGGATGCTGACGAGACTTTGTTACCGAAAACACACAAAAATAAGCCCTTACTTTTGAGTGACATAAGCTCTTACCGACATTTAGTTTGTGCATACATTTATTTCTAGTGTTCTGCCCTTGATTTCACCTGTTATAACTGAGTGTTTTGAAATCTGATAGTCAGAAAAGATAAAAGGAGTTTAGATAACACTTATTCAGACAAGGTTCTGTGTAAAATGAAGACATTCAGTCTTTCTATTGCACCAGCTCTATCTGTAGCAACATGTGAATCATGGATATTACTGTACTACAATTAAGTCTAATCAGTTGTCAGAAACCGATCTTCAGCAGCATTATAGACACAGACCATTATAGAAACACAGAAGCTGCTGATTCTGTAATACTGAATAAAGAACAGAGAGGATTTCAACACGACACGAAAACAAAGCTCAACAGATGAGTGAAATGTGTTTGATAGATGATGGTGAATTGTTTTAAGTCCAGAGTGTAGTAGTAGAAACTGTACTATCATGTTAGTGTGGACCAGAACCCAGATCAAGACTAGCACTGATAAAATGACTCATTCAGGAAGTAATACCACTTGTTTGAATACTGTAGGCTGTCACTTGACTTTTCTCTCAGATCTTCTTAATTTGTATATTTGTGTATGTGTGTGCAGGTGACTCCAGATGCTTCCTGTTCACTGTGTTCCCCAGACTGAGAGTTTACACAGCAACAGGATACAACCAACACTTCATGTATCTCAACCAGAATCAGCAGACCATGCCCAACGGACTGGTGAGACCATAGTCTACCAGAGGAGTGCTTAAAGGGGCTGCAGTATAGAAGGTTTCTGATTTAGGGAACAAAGCCGTGTTATTAAAAACTGCCTAATTGTCACCTAGAGTCTCTGAGCTTTCCTGTTATGATGTAGCCTTAGAGGCAATGTGGCACTGTTTGGACACGTGACGATGCAATGTAAAAGCTTCAAAAATCAATTTTAGGATCAAATAACTAAAACTAATGGTAAACTAAACTAAACTAAACTAGTGGTCCACTGTATTGACCTCCCTGCACAGAGTTATCACCAGTTCCCTCAGCTCTATGGAGCTTTTTAGCATCTTTCAGCCTGTTGTTTTGACACTGATGAGCAGCCTGCAACTCTTCTTTATCTGTTGTAGCAGGCAGCTGTAATCCCCTGTATACCTGCTCAGCACTAAACATTTAGCATCTGAAATAGTCCCATTTTTATTGTGGTATGATTTCACAAAATGCTGGTGTCAGCTCAAAGACAAGGAAAAAGTAGAGTTGGTTTTATGCCTCTGCCACTTCAACTATTTTCAGTCAAGTCATAAAACAAATGAATCTTTGTGGTAACCGCTTTGTCTTCATACCTGACTGAAATCTTGATTTATGGCTAAAAAGTGTTATGTGCTGTTCTTTTAGCCTTGGTTCATGTTCTGTATGTAAAGAGGTTTCCTTGAAAAGGGATATTGCATTGACAAGGTCACAATCAATGATTTGTGATGTCGCTGTGACCTTGATTTTTGACCTTTTGCCACAAAAAAATCAGCATATTTAATCCTTGGGTCCAGGTGAACATCTGTACCAAATTTGTAGAGGTTTCCTCAAGGCATCACTGAGATATTGCGTCCACTGGAATAGGATAGATGGATAAACAACCCCCCTAAAAAGTGTGCCTCTGGCTTAGGCTGTTGCAGAGCGGAGACAAAAAACATAAAAACTAGGGCTGGGACTCGATTAAAAAAATTAATCGAATTAATTAGAGGCTTTGTAATTAATTAATCGCATTTTAATCGCATATAAATATTTGACCTGAGAACAGTGAGAAGCATTTTTTTTCACATGGATTTTAGTATACCATTGAATGACTGAATACATAAGCTTAAGCATTCAAGGTGGTACTTAACCAAGACCAATAGACTAGGGATGCAAATTATCGATTAATTCATTAATCGATATTTGATACATGGTCTTTCCTTCCAATACACTATGATGATTACTGTAGTATTTAACTAGGCTACTTAAATCACAGAAGCATAAACTGATTTGTTGAACTCAGCCTGATTTAAACATTAATAAAACTCAGTAACCAATCACACAGGCAGCTCCATGTTGTCCCTGTGTGATGTTCAGGGACAGGTCAGGACAGTCTGAAGACAGACAGCTCTGAGGGTGAAGTCCTATCATAATGAGATGAGATGCACCTGTGACAGTGACAGGTCATAGATATAGCGCTGCAGCTGAGCAATTAGCGCTAGCCTATATAGCGCATTTAGCGTGCGCCCGTGTCTGTGTATCTATGTGCAGGCAGAGATCAGAGATGGTGTTTTAAATAACCATGCTAGCGTTTCACCAGCTCTCATCTCTGCCAGTCAGCCTCTCAAACTGCCGCCTCTCTCGCGTGCGGGCGCACCGCACGTAGACACACGTGAGAAAAAAAAAAGAAAAAAAAAAAATATATATATATTTTTTAATAAGTGCAATTAAAATGCGTTAATTTTTTTAACGCGTTAATTTTTGTGTAATTAATTAATCGTAATTAATGCGTTAAAGTCCCGGCCCTAATAAAAACATGAGCTGTTAAATTCAATTCAATTCAATTCAATGACAGATCATTTTACTGGAATTACACATTTGTCTTTTTTTTTCTTTTCTCTGTATCTTTTGTTGTTGATGTTTTCTGGTCTTCATCAGGGGATGGGCGGTCAGCATGGCTACTTTGGCCTGTGGCTGGACAGTGACTTTGGCCGCGGTCATAGTCGTGCACGGCCCAAGTGCACTACTTACGGCAGTCCTCAGCTGTCCGGAGAGGAGGACTTCACCCTGGACTCAGTGGAAGTGTGGGCGGTCGGAAAACCTCCAGAACCAGAAGAGGTCAGAGGATTTTTTTTTTCTGTTTATTTATTCATTTGATATTAGATGCTGTAGTTGCAGAGCAGAAACGCAACAACAGCGCCTGACTACATGGAAGCAGGGGCAATGTTATCATGTCAAGCAAAATCTCTACAGTAAACATTCAACAGCCAACATTTCTCAGTTTATTATTCATTATAGTTATAAATTCAAGTTAAAAGTACTGCTTGACAACCCTCTGGTCGCCATTCTAGGGGTCACAAGTGTCCTCGATGGTGATTGCTAAAAAGCTGATTTTACGAGTGTGGAAAATGGACTTTGTGCCCACTTATAATTTATGGTTGGGAGAATTGTCAAATACTTTACATCTGGAGAGACTGAGATTCTACAATGAAGACAGAGGGGAAACGTTTAATAAAACATGGGACCCAGTACTGAATTACCTTAAAAATGTGAGCCCATAGACACTGGCTATTGTACAAAACCTCGCAGTGCAAACAAGAGTATGATGATGTATATGTCTACTGACCTATTTATTTTACTATTATTTATTTATTTTTCTGCTTTTATATTCTATCTATAGAACTCATTTTAAGACCATGAAATATCGTTGCGCTTGATGTGCTGTGTTCTCTTTTTCCCCTACTTATTTTTTCTCTTCATTTTATATGTATTTTCTTTTTCATTTTTCTCTTCATTGAAAATCAATAAACATATTTCAAAAAAAAAAAAGTACTGCTTGAGCATTGAGCTGGAAGTACAGCCAGTCGCCCACAGAGATGCATAATCAGCAGAATTACGGCAAACCATCCCCAACCATGCACGATAAATGGAGAACCTCATTTACATCCTTGCTTTTTTACATTTTACAGCTGTTTCCTTTAGAATGTGCAGTGAGTAAAACCCGGGCTATTTCTGTATGTGTCTTTGCTTTGTGGTTCAGGGCGAGGAGGGAGAAGGCAAGAAGAGTATCTTGGATGTAGATCCAGAAGTCCAGGCCATGATGGAGATGACAGGGAAGACTCTGCACAGTCAGGGCCTCAGGGAGCCAGAGGAAGACGAGGATCAGTGAGGGACAACAGACTCCCAGTTCACCTGGTATTAACACATGGTGGGATTTTATCACGTGGCATACAGTACACACACAAAGTGACATCACAGTTCTCTTTCCCTTCTTGGAATTCTCCGTAGATCCACAAGACACTAGATGGACGTCCTCCTCAGGTGTACATCATCCAGCTGTAAAAGTTGAGGAAGTCTGAAAAGGCTGCTTATAGGTCTGTAAAGTCTGATCTGACCCTGTCACACACAATTAGAGCAACATCCACCACTGTGCAGCCTTCAAGTGTGAAAAAACAAGCATGTCACGGGTGTGTTCACACTCCACTGCTACCCAGCAAGAAGCAGCCTCAGACCACGTATTAAAATGAAGAAAGTAGGCACAATAAAATGTTTAATTCCACCATTAATGATTATATTAATGCAATAGTACAGGGTACTATCAGATGTTACGGGGGGGGGGGTCCTCTTGAATTCACTTTAAGAAAAGTATAACTGTGAATTATTGTGTGATAGATTATTTAATTGCTACACAATTTAAATTCCTTCATGTTTCCGAGACATAATAGCTGAGCTGTTAGCCACTCTGTTTCTGATTGATTCACCTTCTGAACCATTGGTTGATGGCGGTTAATGACAAGACCCTAGGGTGGTGAACATCTTTATATTTAGACATATGACATATTTAGAGAATTTATAAAAACACGATGACTCAGTGACTGTTCTTTCAATACTAAGGATGATAAGTTACTTGACAACTGTGAATAAACTGCTTACGGTACATAAATGGACACAAGAGACAACCACTTCCTCCGATGAGCTATTTTTTTTTACAAACTGGACGCATTGGTTATTATTTTTATTTATTTTTGCTTCTTGCTCAGAGTCAATGACATGTCCACCCACATCATGAGCTAGACATCAAATGAGAAGTTAGACTGAGCAACACATAAAAGCTCTCCTTTCATGAGAAAATGTGACAGGAGCAAAATGTATATCAGATAAAAGTAAGTACAGGAAAACCTATGTATATAATATATATAGTATATATATATATATATATATATATATATATATATATATATATATATAGTGTATATATATATATATACTGTGTGTGTGTGTGTGTGTGTGTGTGTTTGTTTGTCTGCGGTTGTGCATTTGTGCAGTGTTGCCCTGTAAAGTTGATTTTATTAAAGTAAGAGTGCGCCTGGAGGGTGTGCCTACTTTCACTTGTGTTTTTTCCCTTAAATGAAGTGTAGCAGTTCGCTCAGGGGGGTTTGTCTTGGTTGGATCGAGGCTGACTTTGCCAGAAAGCCTGTAAACTGTTGCCATAAACATAAATGATAAGATCCTGGCCTCAGCGTCGCTAATTGTACTAATACAAACACCTGCTCAGAGGCTGAAAGGTAACTCTGTATTCACCCTGCTCCTCCTCTTCTGTTCTGCTATCATGCAAATTACTGAGGCAAGTTACACATGCAAATCTGTTATATAATCTTACAGCAATCCACACAGTGCCATGATGGACATGGTTCCATAAAGAATGTTTATACTCATCTTTTTATTTGTGTATGGAAATGATTTTATTCTTTTAGTGGCAGAGCTGTGACGGCACTCTGAACCTCAGGATCACCTACTTGTATACACTTTTACTTGTGTATATTGTACAGATGGTCAACCTCTGTCCCTTAATATATGAGTCAGTGAGTTTAACCTTACTTTATCATGTCAGGGACCAAGGTCTTTAGAGGCCGCTTGTTTACAGGCCACTGACAAGCAGACGAGAAGCCAAGAAATGCTGTCAACAGGAAAACAGCGGAAGACCAATAAACATACATACAGTAATGCATACATAGTGCAGTGTATTCAAAAAAAGTATTTATTATATAAATATATTTCAATAAATCTAGCAACAGACCTCAACCCTTTGTTTACTTCATTTCGTGCTGTCTCTGCCTTTTTACAATAGAGACCCCTTGTTATCAGGTCCTCATTTCCTAAAAATCCCGGTGTGATTCAGTTGAATTCAGGGATACCAAATTTGTTGTGTCATTTGAATAATTTTAAGGGTCCTGAAGATGTAAATTCATGCAATAATTTACGAGACAAAGGCAAAGGAATCAGGAAAAAAATGGATTTCTCTTCTACGGTTACACATTTAAAAGTATTTCCTTAAACAACATTTAAGAGGTTTGATATTTGATACTGAACAACTTAACTTTCTGTAAGTACTGTGACTAAGTAAATTTTAACTACTAAAGTAGATAACGTTCCCATTAGTTCCTTGAGCACTCAGTGTTCACTGTGTATCACACGGAGATTCTGTATTTTTTACTCCGACATGACAGCTGTCTTTTTACTCAGCAGAGTGAGCGTTACTAGTAAAAATATTTCAGTGTGAATATTCCCTTCACAGTGATAACTTAACTCTTTTCTTTCTTCTGTGACAATTTCCAGAGAATTAATTGATTCTGGACCAATTTAATGGACACACAGTAGTCAAACACTGGCCCATGGATCTAGTCTGGTGTCCTCAGCATCACAGACAGAGGACTGTGGACATGTTTGCTCACACAGTTGAAGGCTGTAAAGCCCGGCCCTATACACTTTATTTTGAAAATTTTTTTAAAAAAAGATACCATAAGTTTTCATCCTGACAGGTCAAAGTGGCAGCTCTTATACCCTTTCCGTCCAATGTCACTTGCATAGTGTAGTTTGCATAGATACCGTCCTTGCTTCCGGCCTTTTTTTTTTTTTTTTTTTTTTTTTAAACTTGAGGGCTATGCCTATAATGCAAGTTAACTTTTACTTCCTTGTACACACAGATAGAGGAACTGACCGTTTTGCGGCTGGCCTTTTTGTCAACACTCTACATCCTCTCCGGCTTCATTTCAAAACTCTCAAACCATGATTATATAGAAAACAAGCCGCAACTTTTTGGAGCTGATTGAGAATCGAACTCACTTGCAAGGTAAGGTCGGTTATTTCATGATAAAAAGCAGTTTTTTGGACGTGTTTAACAGTCTGTCTTGTCAGGGTGAGGTAAAAAGCGAGGAGGGGTTCGCCTAAGCCTTTTACGGGCAGCAGCAGCAGCAGCAGCAGCAGTAGCGGATCTTCTGAGACCGGACTGATGCACCGGTCCATGCTTCCACCGGCGGCAGGCGGAGAGCTGCCGGTGTTCTTCCACCTGCTGCCTCCGCTCAGCCGCCTCACTGATGCCTTTCCTCCGGAGTAAACATCTGAAGGCTTTAGACTTGCAATGGAACAAGTTTTAATCAGAATAAGCAGTGCAGTCCGGTGAAGTGTGGTGACACATGGGTGTAGTTTGGCGCAGTAGAGCGCGCGGAAACCATCCGTTCCGGCCTGGTCCATATAGGGTCTATTATTTTTTTGCTGAGTTTATGACAAAGCGTCACAGACATCTACCACGCGCTCGGCGTATTGACACATCTGAGCCAACATATTACTGTATGTCCTCCTGGGTCCTGGGCTAGGGTCTGGACTATGTTAGGTACTTCCACATCTGGGCAGATTCCGGCTGTTATCTGCAGGTATTTGCTGGTGAGAGCCGGAAGCTTTTCAGAATTGGGCCACATGTAGAAGTAGAGTCCTGCAGCAGATCGCAGACATGCTGTATGTGAGCCAGTTTTGGGCCAAAAGAAAATAGTATCTGACTCCTGTGAAAACCTTAGTGAATGTTTTAAAGTGAAGTTTTTTGTTCCAAGTGTTTTACAGTCACCATTGTTCTGAGTGTCAGGCTTTTACTGATACAATCTACAGTGATATGTTGCTGACTAACGGACTCCTCCTCCTCTTTAAATGTCAGCAGTATTCCTATATGTTTCCATGTCATTAACAAACAATGTTACATTAAAGGTCAGATCATTAAGTAAAAACTGAGGTGGAGCTGCTCATCCCATTGACTGAATTCAACAGTAAGTGGGACCAGTCAAGAGTCAGTTTACTGACTAATATGGTTTATAGAGCCTACACATCTGTTGACTGTTAACACGTCTCAAAGTGGGTAGGAATTATTAACTCTCATGGCTCAGTGTGTTCTTATTTTAACTGTAGATATACACAATTGCAGATCATTTCTACTTGTGTCATCATAACTTTTATTGAAATGAGCTTGATGTGGGTTAGTGTGCAGTGAGGTGTTTGGTTGATCTGGAGGAATATGATGTGCACGTGAGTCTGTTAAAGACATTGATCAGTTTCACATCCAACAGAAACACATTAAACTAATTTTAATGAACAAATATAATGTGACATTGCTTTCCATATTATGAGTTTGAGTCCAATATTCAGTTTTCTTTTAGCTACAATTTGATCTTAACCAATATCTGAGAAATAGTATAGCCTATGGCTCATCTTCATTTTCTTCACCTGCCGCCAAAACATTGTTGATTAGAGCACAAAATAAATGTTTTGTAACAACAAACAAATTACCAAAAACAGCTTATCTATTATATATGCAGTTAATTTTCTCTTTGTTTGAGGGCAGTGCTATTTTTTCAGTCATATTCAATGTTTACATTAACTGAATTCCCTAAAGTAATGATTAATCTAGCTTTGTGATTGATTCTGATTACAGTATGTTTGTAAAGCACTAGTTACAGCTAGGCCTGCCACAAATTATTACATTATTGCCTGAACGTAATTATTTTTGCTTATGTTAAAATCGTTTCCATACATCTGTAAAAAAGTAGCTAGCCGAAACTAACAGAAATGTCATGTTTCCATCACTATTTCTTCGTCATTTTCACCGTTTGAGACTTGAATGGTGCTCTTTTAATGACATTATCACCTTGCGCCCACTTCTTCTGCTGTGGTTTAATGGCACACGAATGGAGCGCCACAAACTGTTTATCTCAAGACGCATAATTTATAATATTCGATGTCTGCATTTCAATGAGCATCTATCACAGATTAGGTTGCACAGCCTAAAGGCAAACAGAAATGCAGTTTGTATACATGTTTCAATGTTTAATGCCAATAAATGTCTCTTCTTATTCATAAGGTATATATGTATCATTAAACTATAGGTTTATATAGCCTACTATTTGGCAGAAAATGATCAGAAAAAGACAATTAAAATGTTAATCAAGTTTTTCTGTATGGCAATTAATCATCAACTAAAATTTCATCATTGTGATAGCCCTGCAGTAGTTACAGCTGTTTTGATTTGTGAATATTGGTAACACACATGGATATCTGAAACATGTGTTAAATGCAAAACTTACTGTCATCTTTAATCGCAAACCTCAAAACTCACTGTCTGTAACCTTCTGGCCTTTTCACTTGACCCATTGCAATTGTTCAGCCTCTGTCACCTTACTTTTCTAATAGTGCTGTTTGACCTGGTGCCATTTATCACCAGTACCGCTTAAAACAACAACAAAAACATCCATGAAACCCGATCTCATTTAGTTGAACCAGAGAGTTTGTAGGTGTATGTATTTGTGTGTAGACAAATGCTTGTTGTATTTGGGTCAGTGTTACAGGGTGTAACCAAGGACTGCCACAAAAACAGGGCAAACACTATCATTCTGCATGGCATATAATTACATCCTGGTTTGTCCAACAGCAAACACCGATTTTCCTGAAGCGGGGGTGTTTGTGCACCAATGGCATGAGCATACATGGATGTATTGACACAGTATCTGTATTATGCATTGGCGCTGCAGCAGTATGAGGAAATTAGTTAGTCTAAATAAAGCTGCAGTAACAGGGACATTCCCCTCGAAGGGTTAAAGGTTGCAGCAGGGAAAGCAGGGGAATGGTTATGTAAGACTTCTTTTAATCATCAACTTCAGTTGAGAGCACTGAACAACATTTTATTGCTTTTATACTGTATGTCAGGTTTTTTGGTACGTTAGTGTCTATGAAAGTAGTAGTAGTAGTCATATTTCTTATTCATCTGGGTCATCGATCAGCTATAACATTAAAACAGCTGTCTGTTTTTTGTTGTTGTGGCAGACAGGTGTTTATCATGGCCTGTTTTCAGAGTTCATTCTGAATCATCAGTAATGTAATGTGTAATTGAAATTATTTTCTACGGCTCCATAACTTGGCTCAGTCAAAACAAAAGTGTGCATTGTGCATTTCTAAATTTATATTCTCACACCTATTTTTTATGTTGTTATTATTCTTAAATTCTAAAATTACTCTAGAATTTGAAATATCTTGTCCTCTTCTTCGCTCTAAACTCAATACCCCACAACTAAGAGAAAGCAGAGCCTCTAAGGTTTTTTTTTTTTTTACCACAAGATTATATATACAGTATAAATAAAAATTTTTGTGGCCTTCCACATATCTGAGCCATGACACCTCTGAGCTCCTCAGCAGCTCCTCGTTGTCAGCTATGTGTGTCCTTTAGGGATACAGAAAAAGTGAATGGGTCTGAAGACTTCTGAATCCACTGTAGATATAGAACACGATTGATCGATATTGATGCAGCAGAGATATCCACACTTTCACTTTCTAGTGAAGTTAATAGTGAGTTAATCTCTAAAATCGCAAGATAATAAATTTCCCATTATACAACCGTTAAGAGCTTCCCGTGTGATAAGCAGCCATACAGTAGTTACATCATCAGGGTCATTTTCTCAGGCTCCTCCAGGACCACAGAAGACATTCAACAGCTGTTTCCTCAGGATGAGGAGGATTAAACTGATATTCATGTCTAAAATCAGCGCATTGCTGTGGAGCGCTTACTTTTGAAAACAAATCAAAACCTCTGACGTCTCAAACCTTTGGAAAGATGTGAGGAATAAAATCCCCCAAACACTAACACAATGAGTTACAAGGAATTGAGTTGGCTTCATGAAAGTTGGTAGTTAGTCGTCATCAGTGCTTGTGGAGTGTTGTTTTTTTTACACTGGCAGCAGCTGTGTGTGAGCCGTGGATGAATGTTTGTGTCTCTGTCTCCCATCCGGTCTGGGCTCCAGAGATGGCTCGTTCTGGGCAGCAGGGCGAGATGACGGAGTACAGGAAGATCCTGATCAAACGGGACCTGGAGATGGGCGTGGTCATGACGGTGTTTCGACAGAAGTTGGAGCGGCTCACCGTACAGGTCATCATGGAGACCCGGCAGGTGGCATGGACACGCACTGCAGACAAGACTGATGGTGTCTGTAAGTATATAATGGAAACTCATCATCATCATCACCTCTATGTAGGGTTGAGAATATCGTTTTGCCCTTAAATTCTGGGCTGGTAAAGTATCGTATAGTTAGATTAAACTTTATATGCATGATAAACACACTTTTTCTTTCACCATTGCTCTGTTGATGAATGTTGCTGACTGACTAAGTGACTTTACCTCTGGTTAGCTGAATGCCTCCAACTGAGTTACTGTCTCTGAGAGGTTACTTTAAATTGGCGTTGCAGTTTATTTCACCTGTGCACTGTGAGCACATTGCTCTCCAGGTTCACTGCTCTTTGACATCGCATTTTACCCATGCTATAGACAGATGAAATCACACAGATTAAACCATGGCTGCTGGTGATGACAGCAAGTTTGGTGGATCAGGGGTAGTTGGGTGAAGACACAGCAAGCATAACGAGTCATACTTAGATATAAACAATAGAGGATTTATGATATGACATGTACCTGTAATAGAAAACTTGTGATAGAAGGTGCTCTCAAGTGGTTTCTCATGGTTCACAAGATGTTTTAATGAGGCACAATGGAAGTAGACAGCCCTGTATGTTTGCAAGAAATGACCACAAGACACTTAAAAGAAAAAGAAAGTCTCAGGTCACTGTGTGTGCAACTTGAGTTCAAGTCACAAACTCCAGTCTCCATGTCTGACACAGTATTGATAGCAAAACTTAATTATACGTTCAATATGGAAACACTGTCCTCTGTCATAAGAACCAAAAAAGAATGAGATTTTCACTGGCCACAAGAGAATCCATGGTTTTAACAGCTACAGTCCTTTAAAACTACTGAGGCTCAGAGAGAGCTAGTATATGTTGGAGCTTTGACAAATGTTGGTGATGGTCTCCACTGTCAGGTTTCTCCACACTATGTTCATCCTTGCTATTTTCTTCTTCATCTTATCATTAATGCTGCTGGCCACTGCCCAGCTTCTTCTGTGACAGCGAGGAGAGAAAGCTGCTCTTGTCATTTCCTTCCCCACATGTTCTCAGCTAGAAACAAATGTGATTCTTAACTCAGCTTTTCATTCTGAAGGCGATCAGAGCCGGAGGCATCATGTCTTCAGGTCCGTCCCATTCTCATCAACAAGATGTCTCAGCAATGCCTCAAAAAAACTCTTTCAAATTTGGATAATGCAGTCGCCATAGTATTTATA
Organism: Trachurus japonicus; assembly: GCF_045865225.1. Lineage (NCBI taxonomy): Eukaryota > Metazoa > Chordata > Actinopteri > Carangiformes > Carangidae > Trachurus > Trachurus japonicus. Next base: position 3,346,805 of record NC_140912.1, read on the forward strand.
TTGTTATTTATTCTGATGCGTTTTTATGTCACTATATGTTTCCTGTGTTTTATGTTTTTACTTTCATGTGATCCTATGAGCTGCAACACAAATTGCCCTTTGTGACATGACATAAATTGAACCTGAACCTGAACCTGAGCCATTCCAGTTTCAATAAGATTTCAATGCATTGTTTAGCCCTAGTCCAGTCCACGTACACATTTCTTTTGTTCTTCAGCACATACGTGGCCACAAAAGCTGCGTTTCCTTTAAACCTAGTTCAGGCCATAGAGGGGACCATGCAAGTGATGATGGGGAGATATCAAAATAGGGTGGCTGGCAAAAACAGATGGTAAAACACATTTGATAAAAATGTAGAAAGTGGTAGAGGCCTGGAGCTTGTTGTGGACTAATGAAACAGAAATCAACCTCTATAAAAAAGATGCAGCATTGATAATGGCACAGTGGTTTAAAGTGGCTGTATCTCACATGTGTCTGATGTGTCTGTCTCTATTAATCTATATTTATATATTTCCTGTGTGTGTTGAAATATCTCGACTGGCTATGATCACTGCAAGTGATCAGAGAGCAGAAGAGCTGTTGTGTGAAACTGAAAGAGAAAACATGTTACATCTACATAGCATCACTTGTGTTTTGTTATTTCGAGCACAGATGATGCGTCGGTTTTGAAACTAATAACCACAATGAGTGTGTGTTGTGTGTTTTAGTGGACCTGTTTGAGATCAGAGAGATACGTCCTGGAAGGAACTCTAAGGATTTTGAGCGTTTCAAAGACGGCAAAGACAAACACGATGAGAGCACCTGCTTCACCATCTTCTACGGCTCACAGTTTGTCCTCAACACCCTCAGTCTGGGAGGTGAGTGCTTTACTGAAGTTTTATTTGATATCTCTGTGCGTCTCTGTAGGCCTTTGGACATAGTTGATGTTTTGAGGATTAATAATTGTTGCGAACTTGCGAATGAAAAGTCTAGGTAGGCTTATTTTCAGTGTTTATTCATTTATTTTTGCTTTACAAACTTGATTGTGTTGTAGAATTAATTTATAAAATGTGCAATTGAAAATGCATTTGAAAATGTATACTTATTTATTATGAATCAAAACTTAGTAATTAATTTAGAACAGTCTTCCAATCTATCTATTTAAAGCAGAAGTAAGCGGAATGTTTGTGTTAAAATAAATTAAATAGTTATATCTTCCGACAGCAATCACTTATATAGAGTGTTTGGTCTGAAACACGGGTCTGTCAGTCACTCTGCTCTGCTGTAAGCCGAGGAGAAAACTTTCCTTGTATCCTACAACCTTTATCCAATGAGGAGAGAGAACGGCATAAAGGGGCGGTCCTCTCTGTGTGTGCAGCCAAGGGATGCGCGTGAATGTGGTGACGTAGGGACGAGGGCGGGGACTACTAACTCCATCGGAAGTTAGCCAAAATGACCGGATCGCTTACTTCTGCTTTAATCATCCCCCCAACCCACAGATTTCAGCAAACTGGCCCAACAATAAAACATTCCTGCTCTAGTTAAGTTACAGCTGCTTGTTGTAGATAATGTCCCACCAAAAGCCAAACCATGGAGTTGACTGAACTCTCTGTGGTAAACTGTGGTGAGAAATAAATCAGGACAAGGAAGCAAAACTGTATCTAAAGCTCGGAGGGTTCCCAGGAGCACAGGAGACTCTAGTTAGTGTTGTGGCTGTATGGCTGTATGCTCAACTGAGTAACACTGGTGACCATGAGCCCAGCAACAGTTTGTAAAACAACTTATTAAGAAGAGATGAAATGTAGCAAATTTGTGTCGATCAATGGGAAATCGATCAAAGACACCATACTCTCTCTGTCTGTCTGTGTGAACTGTGTGAGTCAGTACAAGGTTGTGGTCTAGCTTAGCATACAGACTGGAAGCTAGGAAAAATACTTGTCTTGTTTCCATCCAGTGTTCAGAAATACACCCACCACCTGCTCACAACAGCTTCTGGATGTAGTTTCTCACATGGTACCAGATCTGGCAACCTCACTTGTGGTGACATGACTCCTCTAAGCTGCACACTGAAAGTGCCTCCACCTGTTGTCACATGACCTCCTACTACTACAATGACTAATTGTGGTTTTCAAATTCATGTTTGGTTACATGCTCAACAAACAAAATGCATTGTGTTGAGTTGATTTGCATATTTTTACTCTATTGGCAGACCAGGCTAGCTGAGCTCCTTGTCTTTGTGCTAAGCTAGGCTCACCAACATATTAAACATACAGTAGATTATTAGATATAGATATAGTAGCTCATGTTCACATTTTTTGATTAGGCACCTGTTGCACTTATTATCCCACAATGATAAAAGTCTGTTTAATATTATGTTAATCTTTCTGTTCGACTCATTTCCAGCTGATTCTGCGGATGAGGCTCAGAAATGGTTGATAGGACTGGAACTGCTGAGGGAAGAGACAGTGGTAGCTCCGACCCCGGTTCTTATAGAGAGGTACACACACACACACACACACACACACACACACACACAGGTATCGTATCGGGGATTAAGATTCATTGTTGTTGTTGGTTCCACAGCTGGCTGAGGAAGCAGATGTATTCTGTCAATCAGACCAAAACAAACAGGTAACGTACATATAGATGATCTGTGCATTAAAAGGTGTTTTTCTTCCATATGTTTTACATACAATAACGCCTAAAGTTCATGTATTTGACAATCAATAATAACAGACTGCACTCACATGGTGTCTCTGTGTCTTCCCACAGCATCTCCATGAAGGAGCTGAAGGCTTTGCTTCCTTTGCTCAACTACAAAGCTCCCGGCTCTCGTGTTCTCAAAGACAAATTCCAGGTTCTCTTCATCTTTTTGTGCCATGTTCTCCTCATTGTTGACATTGAATGAAATGCTTTAGAAAGAGGGCTAACTTAGACATAGACCGCCAGTGACTAACTATTGGTCTACTGTATATACAATACAAACTGTATCTGTATATCATATCCAGAAATAAACTAATTTGACAAAATCATTTTTGGAAATAAATTATAGTCTAACTCACTCTCACTCTGCGTTTATTTACTTATTTTTCACAGGAAGTTGGAGGGAAGAAAGATCGTCTGGACTTTGAGCAGTTTCATAAATTGTACAACCTCATAATGTTTGAACAGAATGAAGTGAGTCTAAAATCGATCACTGCAAATATAAATCATATAAATTACTGTGCATATGTTCTTCTAGCATTTTTATTCATTTTATTTTTTAAACTCAGATCCTTGATGAGTTCAAAAAGGAATCATGTGCTTTTATTCTGGGGTAAGCACTAGTTTTTCCTCATCTTAACTAAACACTTGAATCACATGATGTGAATGAGAGGCAGGCTGTAAAGACTGTGTGTTTGACTGTGTGTTTGCTCCTGTCCATTACACAGTAACACAGATAAACCAGATGCCTCAGCAGTTCTTCTCCACGACTTCCAGCGGTTCCTCATCTACCAGCAAAAGGTGAAATGAGCTTCAGTGAATGATTAGTCAACCTGACACCAGAGCTGTTGTTTAACTTTGCATGTCCAACTTTTTGCATATCTGACTCATTTTTTATTTGCGCCCGTTAGATACAGTAACTACTTTCCCAGTAATTTGTTTGGTAACAAGTAAGAGCTGCAATTACTGAATACATCTGTCATGGAGGATTTTGGTTTATTCACAAATCATAAAAATAAAAAAAAAATTTAAAAAAACTTAGAGTTGCAGTTTGGGTCCCAGGTTTCTTCGTACTAAGTTCACCATGTTAAACTGTTTAGTCCATCAAACTCAATCTCCACCAAACCTCTGTATTTACTGTCCATTTTGCACATGCTGTAAAAAAAATTGTTTGATTTAGTGTATGTTCAAAATTGAAAAAGTGGTTTGCCACACTCAGGAGCAGGACACGATCAGGGATGTAACTGGAAAAGCAATAAAGTATTTCCTTTTTCATATTTTAATGGGTTTTAAAAACAGAAAATGTAAAAAGAATTTATAACTGAATGTTTAATCCAATGAATACTTAAGAAGCCTTACCATTAAGGTTCAGTCTGCTTATTTGTCTCACAAATGATGCTTCTTTACATCGAATTTCATTCCCTTTTCATTACATACAGGCCTATGTAAAACATTTGCACCACATTTTGTATGTTAATGTCATTACCTGATTCACAGTGAAGGAGACTAGTCTACTGTGATTTTAAAAAGGCAGAAATAATTTCATTTATTGTATAAATTTCTTCTTGCCAGTTTGAATGATTTGTTGTTTTTTTCAAGACAAATAGCAATAATTCAGAGGCGAATCAGTTCTATCTTATTCAATTAATTCCTGTTATTGATTATTTAATAGCACCACAAATTATTAATCTCATCTAATTCCTTTAGAGTTACTGTAATAATCTTAACTTCCCTTCATCCCTCAGGAACCCTGGGCCAGTGATCTGAACCAGGTCAGAGAGCTGATGACCACCTTTATTGACGACACCATGAGAAAAACCAATGACCCCGAGTTCACTGTCAGCGAGGTACACTGCTCTGAGCCTGTGTGTGACAGAGTATTCAAAGACTTAACAAACTGTGTGTAGGAAGGGGCCTGTGCATATTCTCATTTGTCCAGGTCATAGTATCTCAAAGGAATTTTAAATCGAAAGCAACTGGACTTGGTTATCAAGCTTTCGATTTAAAATTCCTTTGAGATGTGTGTAGGAAGAACTTTCAGTCTGAGTGTCAGTTACACTGACTCCGACAGGAAACTGCAGGTTCAATAGTTAATTTGGATGAATGCAGCTCAGTTCAATGTATCACAGCAGTGATTGTGTTAACCCACCTCTCATGTCCTCTAGTTCCTCAGTTTCCTGTTCTCCAAGGAGAACTCTGTGTGGGATGAGAAGTTCTCAGAGATCAGCAACCTGGACATGAACAATCCTCTGTCTCATTACTGGATCAGCTCCTCACACAACACGTCAGTACGGCTTCACTCATCCACACACACTCAATAATGGTTCAAATCATGATTTAATACAACTGCAGTTCAGCTGTCATTCATTCATTCATTCATTCATTCATTCATTCATTCATTCATTCATTCATTTATTTATGCATATCAACAGCTTTTGGGTGATTATGCTTCAAATGTACACATTGATGGTTAGAGACACAATTGTGAAATACATAGATAATACATTTACTGTACAACACACTGATTGATGACCCATTATTCTTGTAGTTTATTAAGAGGACTCTCTGCCAATTTTATAAAGTTGGTTTATTCATTATGAGAAATATTACTCATCCTTTTGAAACCACTTAGAACATTTTTTTTGTGCAGCCGTGGAACCAGTTTGTCTCATCTGAGTCAATAACTCAGATGATGTGGCATTTAACAAACAAGAATAGTCTAATTATAAGATGATTAGACCATTTAGATTTTTTTTTTAAAGTATATTTTTGGGGCTTTTATTGCCTTTAATCGATAGTGCAGTCAAGAGAGACAGGAAATGGGGAGGCAGAGAGTAGGGGAATGACACGCAGGAAAGGGCCGTCCGACGCGGGACTCGAACCGGGGCCGCCTGCACTGAGGACTGAGCCTCAACATGGGGCGGCAGCTCTACCCAGTGAGCTAAACGCCGCCCCACCATTTAGATTTTTTAGATATTTTCTGCTGCTTTGATTTCACCTTTTGTTTTTTGAAGACTATCCTGCTGTTGATAACACAATGGTTCATTGATCATCTGAACATTTAGATCTGAAGTATCTCATTGAGAGTATTTCTGACATTTTCCAGAGCACCCTCCTCTAAGACATTTGGATATGTGAATATCTTCATCAAGAACATTTTCTATTTTAGTAAAACACTTGCGAATACAACTTTATGGATCGCAACATAAAATCTAGACAATAAGTTTTAACTTAGGGAAACTCAAAAGTTGTATTCATTCCATACATATAACGGTCTCTTAATTAGTAGTTAAATATGTGTAGAACTTTCTCTTAATATTCTTCCAATTGAACAGGCAAACCAGACCAGAAACAGGGTTTTAATTCTGTGAAATGCCTATATCCCACCACGCCTCCTGTTCTGTGTTTCCACAGTTACCTGACAGGTGATCAGCTTCGCAGTGAGTCGTCTACAGAGGCTTATGTGCGCTGTCTCCGTCTGGGATGCCGTTGCATAGAACGTCAGTATAAAACACTCCACTTGGATGGATGTTTATTGTCATTTATTTTCTGGGGAATGGTTGAGGTTTGTTTTATTTCTCTGATTAACAACCGTTGTTTGTAGTTCAATGATTGGTCTACATATGCGGTGGAAATTGTATTCCTATGTTGCTTTGTGCGTCATGCATTATGTGCATTGTGTGTGTGGTGTTTAATCTTATCCAGTGGACTGCTGGGAAGGGCCTGGAGAGCCAATCATCTACCACGGCTGGACCAGGACCACCAAGATCAAGTTTGAGGATGTGGTCAAAGCCATAAACGAGCATGCATTCGTAACCTCAGAGTAAGACTTGATATTGGATAACTGTGGGTAACAGTGTGTAACTAAGCAGCATATCAGAATGCATGTGTGTGAATCACATACACATACTTGAATGATTTTTATTTTTTTTTTGCTTTATATTCAAGTGAAAACTCCTCATAAAAACTGAAAAGTTAGAATTTTAATCGCTGTATCAAGTCCTAATTAGTCCTATTTTTTTAAAATCTGCCTGTTCACATGGAAGTCTCACAGTGACGAGTTTCTCAAACTCATCTTGACACACACTCTTCTCTCTCAGCTTTCCGGTGATTCTGTCCATAGAGGAGCACTGTCCGCTGGAACAGCAGCGTCAGATGGCTCGCATCTTCAAAGACGTATTTGGAAACAAGCTGCTGACTGAACCTGTGGAGCAGATGGCTGAGCAACTGCCCTCACCTACACAGCTGAAGGGCAAGATCATACTCAAGGTACTCTCTCTCTCTCTGTGGTGGAAATGGTATATGAATAACAAAGTGTCTTGGTTTGCTGTGGGTAGTGTTGGTTGTGACTGCTCTCCTCTCTTTGTACAGCACAAGAAGCTGAGTGTGGAGGGAGGGGGGAGCAGCAAAGACCTGAGGAAGGGGCAGAAACAGGGAGACCTGGAGATCTGGGACCCTGTGGACAAGGTACTGTACTGTCAGAGGAGTCAGGGACCAGCACTAAGTAAAGGGGCTACATTGTATTTCCTAACATAAGGTTGATGAAAATAAAAATACCTGGTAACACTTTACTTGAATAGGTATTCATAAGATTGACATAAAACTGTCATAACCATGACATAACAGCTGTCATAAACACCAAGGAATACTTATGACAGCTGTCGTTAAGTGTCATTCGGTAAGTTATGTCACTTTTGATGCAAAGTTGACATTGTTTGAGATGTTTTTGTTCTGACAACTTGACATAATTTTTAAAGTTTGGCAATTAGGTCTGCTATGACAGTTTAAATTGTCTTTATGTCAAGTTGTCATAACAAGGACATCTCAAACAATGTCAACTTTGCATTAAAAGTGACATAACTTACTGAATGACACTTAACGACAGCTGTCATAAGTATTCATTGATGTTTATGACAGCTGTTATGTCAATCTTATGAATACCTATTCAAGTAAAGTGTTACCAAATACTCACAACAAGGTAAAAATTTACAATATAATCACAAAACCCGAAGTATGAAAGGCGTTCATTATGCAGACAGACAACCCAAATGAATGCCTGGCTTAGACCTTGCTGGGAAGTGATGAGTTGATTCATGTTATGAATACATGAAGTCTCACTGGTCTGCACCTGATTTGTGTTTCATGACACATTTATAAATGGGAGTCATTGTAGCTATAGGAGCAGCATTAGTAGCTTTAGCCCTCTGCTGTTGTTAAAGGGTATCATCGCTACATGCTACATGACATTGTGAGTTTTATATTTCCTATAAATAAATCGAACATTTTGTTGGGATTTACTCATGGATGCAGAGAAATAACTTCTATTAAAATGTCTAAATTAAATCTGCTGTTTGGTTTTACACTCTACAACGTTTCTCTGTCTCAGCGGTGGAACAAGCATTACTGCGTACTCCGTGATGACAAGCTGTACTACGCAGAGGAAGATGAGGAGCAGGAGGAAGATCCCAGGAAGGTAAAGGATTGGAAAATTTTGTTTTTTGTTTTGTTGTGAGGTCACAATTAATCAGCCTGAAGTGGTTCAATAAAAAAGTCAATAAAAGAGTGTGTTTTATACTTGATCTTAAATTTAAAAGTAAAACCAACATTTGTACTGGAATATGCACTTTAATTCTCTTTTCTCTTCAAGTGGGTTTGATAAAATTGATAAAAAAAAGTTAAAAAAATTGGAATCAAAGTCAAGGTATCAGAATCAAATATTTTTGATAAATGAAAAGAACAATTCTGATAATGACCTACTGGGAAATGTTTTTCACATTGCTGTATGTATACTATGTATTGTCCTGAAGCAAATACATGTGTTGTTGTTCTCTCTCTCAGTACCAGGAGCTGCACACCATGGAGCCGTGGTTTCATGGCCGGATGAGGGAGGGCAGGCTGATGGCTGAGCGACTCATCTATGACTACTGCGCAGAGACTGGGGGAAGAGATGGCACCTTCTTGATCCGAGAGAGTGACACCTATGTAACAGACTACACCCTCTCCTTCTGGTACAGCATCCCATTTCTTGATGGCCAAAAACTGAAAGACTGAAGCTTCTGTGTATGTACAGTCCCAGGTGGGGTTGCCTCTTCCTAAGAATGTGGCCGATAAAAGTGTGGCTGGACCTAAGGCTCCTCTTCAAATGAGATTCACTACAGTGTCACATATTTATCATTTTCTCTCCAAAATAGGCTTTATGCACAGCTCCACTACTTCCTGAACTTTAGCCAGCTCCTTTATTTCCTGTCTTACATTATTGGATAAACTGATTAATCCATTGTTGTGAGGTCATACTAAATTCTTTATTAGTTTATTAGTTGTTGTTTTTTACACTGGGCGGCGGTTCTCAGTGTATCAGATCAAACCTGATTAAGGATATAAGTAAACTCATTATTCTACCACTCTGAGCTCGGACCTCCGGACCAAAACAGCTGTTTCCTCCTGGGAGAGGTTCGGCCTCTGGCGTCGCTGTCTCCTCTGTCCATGTCAAAGTATAAAATGACAACTCATTTGATTGGTGAAGATCTGAATCGGCTGTGTTAATCCCACTTCACGCCTTTCTCTCCTCCTCCTGTCTCCCTCCCGCCCTGTCTCCTCCCTCTTTGCCGTTTGCGCCGGTAGGAGGGACGAGGCAAGTGCCTGCACTGGCCTGCACCGGACTGCGCCGTGCACCAAACTTGCAAAATGCGCCTGGACACACCACGTTGGTGCGGCAAAACTGTGCTGTGCCTAGACTGCGCCTCGTCTACAAAACTAGGGCCCTGAGTAGGGGTGGGAGAAAAAATCGATTCACATAAATAGCGCGATATCTTTTTTAATATTGTGCAATGTGCATTTGTTAGCCTTTTTTACATACAGAGAGTACAGGTTTTGAAAAGGGTTTAAGTTCACTTTATAATGGAGTATGTTAATTTATAGGCTCCTACAGTATTTATGTGCAGATAAATGTTAAAAATGCTAAAGACTAAAAATCGAGAGAATCTGCAATATCGTAGAATCACAATTTAAATCGAATCGCCATCCAAAAAATCGTAGAAGAATCGAATCGGGAGAAAAGCATATCGTCCCAGCCCTAGCCTTGAGTGTCAAAACCATTGATGAGGACCTCTGTAACTTTGTGATGTCATAACAAAACACTCACCATACTTAGCCACACCCCAAACCCTTCCCATCTGGACCCATCATCCACCACTTGCAGGATGGTTTGGTTTCTCTCTCTTCTGATTGGCTGACCCTGACCTGTTCTTACTAGAGCTCCAGACAGTCTTCTTTTAGATCAACACACAGGAAAATATGGACTTTAAGGCGCTATGTAACAGCTCTGTAACAGCCTTTGTAGACATAACTATGTGTTATCATTGAAAATATTTACTAAGATCAGTTATTTCTGAAATGTTTTTATCTCTAACCTGATCTTAAACCAACACTAAGTAACTTTTCAACCTTCATAAAATATTTTCATAACTTTTGTGATGATACATCGACTTACAACAAGTTGAATGACACCTCTGTCGTGGTCTGAGGGGGTCTGTATCTCTTTCTCTGGCACTAAGCAGCTTTGAGGAGCATGGTAGGAACCCTGCTCTCACTTTACTTTCACTTTCACTTTTGCGAGTCACAACAAGGAGGGAACAGGCAAAACGGCACTTTAGCAATGGATTATGTTTGTGTTTTCACTTTGAAATGATCCACTGGAAACAGAAACTTAGTTTTGATGTCTTCTGTTAATTTTAATGCAGGATATTTACAGGTCTTCACGCTAGTGTTCATGGGAAATGGAGTCTTCCTTCAGGCAAAACACTACCGCTTTGGTCCACAGGCGCCGCCAAACTCAACCAAAACTGAAAGTTCTTTAGTACTGCTTTAAACATAGACACAGAGAGGAAACACAGTTGGAGTCCTTTCCCGTCCTGTTTTTAGATTCTAAAAGTTTCATATTTTTGATTATTTATGTACTGTGTGCGTAAACACACCTTGTGCACATATTTCAGGCGCAGTGGGAGAGCCCAGCACTGTCGTATTCGCTCTGGCTCAGAGGGAGGACATACTTACTACTACCTGACACCAAACCTGCACTTTCCCAGCGTGTATGCCCTGATCCAGCACTACAGAGAAAACCCGCTGCGCTGCCAAGACTTCGACCTGCGCCTCACTGACCTTGTGCCACAGCCCAACCCACATCTACAAGAAGGGTTTGTCTCATATCAACTTGATATAATCGTATATAAGTCATAGTGTAATGTAACCTAGTGAGTTAGTAAGTCTGGTAGATAAAGGATCTTATTAAGATACATTAAGGGGAAAAAAACACTTCTATTGTCTGAAGATGTCCAGAAACGGCTGTTGGAGTTTGTCTGTTCCACATTATTTTGTGTTTTTGGCAACAATACAAAGCTTGCAAGGGATATTGCAGTCTATGGTAGCAGTGAATGTACTTTAAGCACCATCTGTGGGACTAGAGTTAGCACAACTCTTCACCCACTACTGTGGCTCTGTCCCTCACCGTCACCTCCTCCTGCTGACCTCATCAATAAGTCGGCTGGGGATGAAATGGGGGAAGATGATAAAAATGGTGAAAGGTTTTTGGAGCATCTGCTATGTTCGGGAACTGAAAGATGCAGGCTTAAGCTGAAGATCCCCAGAGTGAGCGCAGTCACAGTGTCAGCCTTATCAAATGTTTGGAAGTGTTTTACAGGAAGAGAAAATACATTGATTTTGATGTAAAATTGCTCAGATAATATAGAGGATACAGGAGTAAAGCTGGGAAAATATATGTTTTACATGATGCCTGCCTGTTATTGCAGAAACAAAGCTCTTTGATTAACAAAGTGTCATGATATTGACATTGTTCAGTGACATAATCTTCACAAATGAACACAACTGCTCTTGATGCCTCAGTACAATCAGCGGGAATGAACAGCTTAGCCCATAAACCAACGACTCCACGGTCACATGACTTCACTGTCAGCACCACAGTTTCCTCCTTTCCTTCCACAAAGTTTGCAACAGTTTGTAAAGTGCTGGTATGAACATAGCAAGGCTGTGAAGGCGACTGCTGCGTGCATCGCTTTTCATGTTGTTGTTTAACGTCCCTGACGACTTCTGTGGTCTCATTTGAATTCAGAACAAGGCTATTTACTGACATTTTGTCAGTAAATAGCAAACATGAACATGTCCTGAGTTTGTGTAATTAAACCAAAACCTCTTGACTTTGGGACAAAGGAAGTGGAAGAGTAAAGAAAAAATCTTAGGTTAACACTTTATTTTAAGGGGTCCTTGTTCCTGTGTATCTACCTAATTAATTACAGTGTAATTACCTATGTAACCGTATGTAATAACATGTACTTACATTGTAAATACATAGTGTATTTTGGTGTACTTACAGGTCCTTGTTACACTTGTAATAAGAAATGCCAAAGTGGCCTCTCTCTTTGCACAAGCATTTCTTATTTTAAGTGTAACAAGGACCTGTAAGTACACCAAAATACACTATGTAATTACAATGTAAGTACATGTTATTACATACGGTTACATAGGTAATTACACTGTAATTAATTAGGTAGATACACAGGAACAAGGACCCCTTAAAATAAAGTGTTACCAAATCTTATGTCCTGTCATGGGATTATTCCTGCAGCAAATCATTCCACACATTTCTCTTCCTTGTCAGTCACTGGCACACAATTACCCACAATGCAAATCAACAGATGTCACATTGTTTTACAATTCAGCATGTTATGCTACAGCTGCTAATGGATCCTCAAAACACAGGTTTTAATCAGAGATGAGGAGATGTGATGAGATCCCTTCTTTCCTACTCCACACAGACAGATTATTGTTTATTTTAACTTGTATTAACTTGTAGTCCTCAGTGCCAAGCAACACTGTCTCAAGTGACAACGTTTAAAAAACTGCTGCTATTATTTAAATATCATAGCCAGCGAGGCTATGAATGTGGCAGTCATCATTCTCTACAGGACATACAGAGTGTAGATATGAATCTTCTTATCTCACCTCTTGCCTCACTGCCAGTAGCAGCTCAGGCCCAGAGGACCAGACACAGACACACAAAGTCAGGCTGATGCAAAGAAGTTGGTTGAAAAGAGGCTTCCAGGCAGACGAGAGGGCAAACAGGAAACAAGTCACTGAATGTGAGAACAAAAAACTGACAATCCAACTACAAGCTGTTGGTAATGTCAGGTTTACATACTGGCTGGGGTTGCTGGGGAAACTGGGAACAGGTGAGGATCAGAGAATGGCAGGTGTCGCGAGGTGGAGGGAAAAATTGTATATAAGTATATACATATACTGTACTTGTTTTCCTCATCACTCTGAACAACACCCAAGCCCTGACAAAGTTCAAAGGTTAAGTGATATTTATAGTGATACTGTAGAATCTAGTCCAGTAGAGAAAGTTTAGTCTTTGACTGTTACTTTGGATTCATGTCTCACACTTCCCCCCCCACACTCTTCAACCACGCATGCAGGGCTTCTATTTTTCACTTTTCACTTTCACCTAAACACCTACAGACACACAGTAACTTTTTCCTTTCAACTGTCTTCAGTTGCTTTTGAAATCATTTAGCAGTGTATGGAGCAAAACAGCTCCTGTATTAAAGGGATAGTAGCATTTTTTAAAAATGGGGTTGTATGATCTACAAATAGCCCCTAAGTACTTTAATTGCAGTAGAAGACTCTCTGCACTCCTCCTGTTAGCAACGCCAGCCCATAGTACAACATACATTGTTGTGAATGGACCCAAAGAAACGGCCTATTTTCGCGGCCTAAAAGAGGTTTTACCTGGAAAAAAAAAACACAGTTCCATTGTTCGCTATAATATAATTTTTTCCAGCCCCTCAAAGTGCAGGAAAAACACAGTTTTTATTTGGACCTAACCAACTGATCGGCGGGCGCTAAACCTGGGCGGAGGGATACGTGAGTTGGTTAGGTCCAAATAAAAACTGTGTTTTTCCTGCACTTGAAGGGCTGGAAAAAATTAGATTATAGCGAACAATGGAATTGTGTTTTTTTTTTTCAGGTAAAACCTCTTTTAGGCCGCGAAAATAGGCCGTTTCACAACACTGTATGTTGTAAATCTCTGGGCAGGGCTATGGGCTGGCGTTGCTAACGGGAGGAGTGCAATTAAAGTACGTAGGGGCTATTTGTAGATCATACAACCCCACTTTAAAAAAAATGCTACTATCCCTTTAAAGCTCAGTTCTGTTATGTCACCTGACTCTCCACTGACATTTAACATACCAGCGTTGATAATCTTGGAGGAGATAACATCTCCTACAGACACAAACATGCATAATGTAACTCTTGTTGTGTGTGTGTGGTGCAGGTGGTTTTACAGCAACCTGAGCCGGGGTCAGGCAGAGGATTACCTGCTGAGGATTCCCAGAGATGGAGCTTTCCTCATCCGACAGAGAGAAGGAGAACCTGACTCATACGCCATCACATTCAGGTGCAGAGATGATTTTATGACTATTTTTCTGTCATGACTCTGTTTGTTTCTGTAATAATCAAGACATCTCTCTTCCAGGGGTGATGGTAAGGTGAAGCACTGTCGGATAGAGAAGGAGGGCAGCATGTACCTGCTGGGCACCACTACAGAGTTTGAGAGCCTGGTGGAGCTCGTCAACTACTTCAGGAAGAAGCCGCTGTATCGCAAGATCAAGCTACGTTATCCTGTCACCCCTGAGCTGGTTGACCGCTTCAGCACAGTGAGTCACAGTAGGAGAGACAAAGACCAAAAGAAACCTTAAAGGGACATTGTGTAACTTCTCCTGTTATCTATTCACGAAAATCGATTATTTGGTTCAAAAGTCTGTTTTTCATTAATCAGTAATCCCCCCCATCAACAAACTGAAGTGTTCCTTTCAGCTCTGAATTAGCTGTTCATATCATTCATATCTACATGGAGTGGGTAAGCTCGGTGCTGGCTGCCATGTGGTGTCGCCATGTTTTTACGTTCAGTGGCAGTGTGACGGTAGGAAACCACGGAAACTCAGCGGAGACACTGGAGCTGTTGGCTCAGGTCGAGGTGGCGTCTGTGAAAAGTCACCGCGGTAACGCAGTGAGGAGGAATGGAGCGTTACACTGATGCTGCATTCACCTGCAGTCGGGCAGACGGCCGTCGGTAACAAACCAGATGTCATTTTAGTCACAGAAGTCGCCATGACAACATTGTTTTTCCTCGTGCTGACGGACCACTTGTTTACATAGAGGCTTGTTTATGCCGTTACGTGCAGCGGCTGTCGTCCGTCTGCCGTCTGCCCAATTTCACATGAATGCAGCATGAAAAATACGATTGAGTTGCTTGCGATATACAACCACAACGCTAGATGGGAGGAATTCCTAGTGTACCTTTAAGAGAGAGAAGGAGAAAATTGAGACATGATAGAAACTTTTTTTTTCAAATGGCTGAAATATATTTAGTGACCAACAAGTCAGAACAAATGAATACAATCCACTGAATGTATTCCACTGAGGACGGTTCACTGTTTATCTAACAAAAACCAAGCTTTTATTTTTGTGGAGATGAGAAAAATGAGAAGTCGACGTGATAAGATGAACTGCGTTGATGTCACTTCCCTCTGATGACAGCCTGGCAAAGCAGTGATATTATCTCGTGTTTATCTCGGCCACTGTGGTCTGAAGTCATATGACATTTGCTTATGGGCCGTGCTGTGCATAGGATGGAGTTCAAGGGGAAAACAGACTACAAATCATATCAGCTACAATCAGCTAGAAAGAGAGGCGAGCTTGAGGCTGCGTTTTATACAAATGTTACATACAGATGGGATGAGGACTTGCAGGGAGCCATTATCCAGGCTATAATACTCAATATGGGCAGTGAGGGAAACAGAGATCCATGCTGGCAGGACACTGAGCCCCCCATCCCAATCTCCCTGACTTCATGTCATGCATTTCTACACTTTCCTCACTACTGTATGCAAATTGAGTGAAGAAGTAGACTGCTCAACAGGATACAGCACACCCTTCACTCCAGGTCACTATTCTCTGTGTGTATTTGTCTTAAACACAATTTTCCTTCTTGAATCTACAAAGTCTGATAAGATGAGGGCAAATCTTATGGCTAATTTGATTGGCCTGCTTTTCCCCCTGATGTCTGATGGGATTTCCTGTCCTGAATAAGCAGAACACAGAGGTTTTATGCTCAAGCAAATAGCTTTAAGGTACATAAATGAATACTTACACAGCATTAATGCAAGAACAAAATCGACTAGCCTAACATAAAATTGAATGACTGCAATCAAACATTTAACATTAGCCCACCATTTTCTTTCAAACACCTGGCAAGCGCATGTCACTATAACTCCACTGATTGGTTTGAAAAGGAGTGTCTTGTCTTGTCTTGTCTTGTATCTTGTAGTTGCCCAGCTATTAGCAGCTTCCTCAGAAAAGAGCTATTGAGAAGACGGAGGCATTCAGAGTTCAACTTGTAGCGCTGAAAACGCTGAGCTTGCATCTGGAATGATTTAACATGTTCAGTGACGAGAGACAGCTAACACAGGACACAACCAGACAAATTTACAAAAGAAAAATTGCACATCACATTACTATAACCGTAATAACTAGTCATTTTCATAACTCTGCACTGACAGGCAGCAGTGGGGGAAGCAGCCCTGTGCATACATGTTGAGTCGATGTTAGATAAAACTTTGACCTGCTGTGGCGGCACTAGAGGAAAAGAGGAATGTTCAAGGGCTTGCCAAATTCCGGAGGATTGATCCTCTGGGATATCAGCCTTAAATGTCATCCAAACCAACTGATGGAGTAACCACACCACTAGTCCGGCTGAAAATGTACATTTAAAATCATAAAAGCAGAAACTCTGTGATGTCTTCATAGCTGTACTTACATGTTGTAACCAGTAATATAGTCGTCGATCTTTAAATGAGTGGCTTTTTATTTTGTTCACTGGTTTGGCTCATCTTCTGGTATTTAAGGTAAATACCAGGTGGATGTATCTACTTGTAACTTTTGCTATAACTTAACCTAACAGTGAACTGTTGTTCCCAGGAGAAAGACTGTGCCTCTCTCTATGAGGTGAAGACATATGTGGAACCCAATGAGATTGAGCCCTCACTGGTCTGTATGCCATTGTATATCTTGGCCTGTCTATATACAGTTTCCTCAGATAAAGACATTCATGATCATGTGTGTTTGTCTCCTTTAGCCTCAAAGTACAGTCAAGGCTATATACAGCTACCAGGCTAAAAGGCCAGATGAGCTCAGCTTCAATAAAGGAGCTTTGATACACAATGTAACAAAGGGAAACAATGGATGGTGAGTACACACACACACACACACACACACACACTGGTATCTCCTTATCACATTTATCTTTATTTACATTAACACAGATACACACTAATATCACACAGACATCCACATTGACGTGTGTCCTACTTACTGCAGGTGGAAAGGTGACCATGGTGGAAAGTTACAACTGTTCTTCCCGTCGAACTATGTAGAGGAAGTTTCCAACAACAAACAACCTGACAACAGAGGACAGGTGAAACTCCGAGTTTAACTAGAACTTTATTTGACTTTAACCAGCATGGAAACTGACTGAAACAATGTTTGTGTTTGTAATGTGCATTGAAACAGGACATGGAAGATAATCCACTAGGTGAACTATGTAAGGGTGTCGTGGACATCTCCAAGTGCAACATACAAAACTGTGAGTGCAGATTATTTTTGTGTCTGTTACTACAGTAGTTAATCATATGAATATGTTGTTGTTGATCATAATGCAGCTGGGTGTTACCTAGACACATACTGTCAAATCTAAAGCCCTGCACTTTTCTAGATTAAGCTCTAAAATACAAGACTTGTTGCTTCTTCTTCCCTGTCATTTTCCGCCACATTGCTTCATTTCCTGACACCTCTACCACAATGCTGTATGTCTGTCAGTAAAACAGCACAAACCCACTGGAAGGAGCATTTGTCGCATCATCACTGTGCCTTAACTTGTGATTTTCCCTTTGAACCGGTATCTGAATTTCATGCACATGCACCAACAACCCTGTCAAAGCTTTGCTGCGCTTGTGGTCACAAACCTTTAAATTCTTTTATATCCCAGTATATGATCTATGCATCAACAGCTAAGCCCCTCTGCAGTGTACCTTTCATTTTTAACTGTACTGTTTGTCTCACACATCTGACCACTATGACCTGTGAGATGTGGGGAAATAAGTGCTGAATACAAAGCAATGTATATCTGGGCAGGCTTAAGCTTTCCAAATCAACAGGAATCATCATCATTCTGCTGTGCATACATACAGTAGGTAGCTGTTATACTGTGTGTCAGCTAGTGGTGGACTGTAGGTTCCCTGACAGAGAGATGGGGCTTTCCAGTGGCTTCTTTTCTTCATGACCTTGTCATTTCCCATGGCATTTAGGCCACACCTTACCCAAGTGAGGTTTTATATGGTTTCACCTCACTGTGCCTCTCCCCTCCCTCTTTGTTTTTAGTGAAGAACGGTAAAAATTGCAGGCCCCATGTGTTGACCCTGCAGGATAAGGAGCAGGACAGTCTGCAGTTCGATCTGGCAGCTGGTTCAGTGGAGGAGCTGTTTGAGTGGTACCAGGTGGCCTGGGACATCACTCAGAGAGAGATGAGCAAGCAGTACAACAGGGAACAAGAGGTTGGTATGTCACTGTGAATGACAAAATGTGTATTGGAGGGAGACACCTGAATAGCGGGAACTCACAGGGGACATCTGCACTGTGTTGTTACACAAGAACTCTGACGGTCTGGAAAATGAGGTTGTCTCATTGTCAGTCAGCTCACATTGTGGTTTTGCATACTGTTAGTCCATGTAACATTAGTTCAAAGCAACTCAAAGCTCAGCGTGTGACTGAAATAGACTACGCACTATACAACCACAAAAGACTGTTTCACTGGTGTTCTGTCGGCATCACTGAGCAAACAGGAAGTGGTTTTTTCGTCCAATGTCAGATGAGACAGCAGGTGGAAGTGGAGAAGAAGGCAGAAGTTGCCATGGAGATGTCGGACCTGGTGGTCTACTGTCAGCCGCGCAGCAAGGAGAAGGACCGCTTTGGTAAACACATGCACATACACATTCTCAACACAAAGACCTTTTCACACCTCCACAGTGGAAAAAGACTCAGACCACTGCAAGCTGCATGTGGGCCAGCTCCAGCCTGTCAATCAACGACTAATGTTCATTGTTTGATTAGAAATGAATTTCTGCTACATTAATTCCCATAAACTGCAAAGAAATTAAGAACATTTGTAAAAGTTTTATCTCACTGACACATTTTCACTGAAGCAAGAGGCTTTCTCACGCTGTCTCTCAGCACACACACACACACACACACACACACACACACACACACACACACACACACACACACACACACACACACACACAGAGCCTGCTCTTTGTGAGGAAGCTAAATGTTCAAAAGCTATGTATCACATATAGATGGGGACATGTACAGTTTTCCAGTACAAACACAAATAGAACATCATCAATTCAAACTTCAAAATAAAACACAACATGTCTAAAATACGAGACTTTAAATGTTTAACTTGTTGTCTTTTTCGGTTACAGTAATTAGCTGAATATAAACTGTGTAGCTGACGCACAGTGCACAAATGTCCAAACCCACAGAAAGTTGTAAAAACACATGCAGTAAATACAGTATAACAAACACCTGAATTAAGAAAGCCTAAGCTTAACTATCAAGTGATAAAGTGAACCTTAAAGTGTAAGCATAAATCTATATGGTATCACTTAACACTTCACGTGTGAGATAGTGAGATAGATAAACTATTAAAATTAAAATTACCAATACGCACATTACCATCGGAGCAACTAGAGTTCTGTTGAGTTGATGATACGAATGGCTCAACAGTGTTTCAACCCTTTATACTCCACGGTTGTCTATAAAGTTTGAATAATTTTGTTTTCAGAAACATTCCTCTTTTTATTCTTAATATAAAGGTTAATTGTGGTTCAATTCTCACAGTGATATGTTTGGAAGAGATTGATCAATAAAGTTTTGAGAAGATGTACATTTTGTCTATCAAGAAAAAATCACATTGTCACAGTTATTTCATGGGAGGAGGCAAAAAAATTTTTTTTCAAATTTTATGGGCAACTGTGTATTTGCAATCTATAACATTATTATCAACATATAAACATAAAAATGTTAACAACTAACAACCAGACACCAACATGCAGCTTAAAGCATGTGAAGCTTAGTCTAGTTGATTGGCCTGTTATGTCCTGTGTGTTGATCCAGCCTGAAAGCAGCTTGTTGTGAGCCTGACTCTTCTCTCTGCAGACGGTTACAGCTACAAAGAGATCCGCTCCTTCGTGGAGAACAAGACACCAGGAAAGAGCCGCACCAAGGACTTCCTGCAGTACAACCGCAAGGCCCTGAGTCGTATCTATCCAAAAGGCCAGCGTGTGGAGTCCTCCAACTACGACCCTTTTCCATTGTGGAGTGTTGGCTGCCACATGGTGGCTCTCAACTACCAGACTGCAGGTGCAGTAGTTTATCTGGACTAAGCTCCCAGACAATATGTAGCTTAGTTTAGTTCAGCATAGCTTAGTTACACAATGTGAAGAGCAAAAGGAACGAAAAAAATCCATTCTTTCTAGCGGCAAAGAACTTGACCAATGTCGGGGGGGGGGGGATCTTTCTCGTTGTCTTTCACAACGTGGACCATAGCTTTAATTTGGTTAAGAGTTATAATTTCAATGTTTTCCTTGGCTGATTTCTCTTTCACTATGTTGGAGTTCAGCTGCTCCATCTTTCACCTGCACTTCTCATACAAAGCTGCCGTCTGGTTGGGTCTTATGTCATTACTTCCTCATTGGTCATCAACCTAATTAGTGACAGCCAATGGCATGAGCGTGGTCTAACTGTGTACTGTATAGTTCACTGGAAACAAGTAAAACCTAATCAGGAATGTGGCCCGATTGATAAACACCTATTAAAGATCTTCCACGTAACATCATTGTGATGTTAATGATGGCCATGTTCTGTTCAAGTGTCTCAGTAGGCCATGGCCATGTGACAGTGAGCCAACATGGAGGCAAACTGTGTCTTTCTTACTGTCTCCAAATGTGGATCTGCAATAGCAATGTATGAACCTGGCAAATGGGATGGGAATAAGGGGCATGGCCAGTATGAAACTAAGCAGAGGTTCTTAAAATGAATGTGTGTGTGTGTGTGTGTGTGTGTGTGTGTGTCCACCTAGATAAATACACCCAGCTGAACAGTGCCCTCTTCAGTGTGAACGGACGGACAGGCTACGTGCTGCAGCCTGAGTTCATGCGCTCTGATACTTTCGACCCTCACCAGGAGAAGAGGGTCAAGTACAACATTGTAGTAAGGGTATGTCTACACACACACACACACACACACACACGCACGCACACACACACACACACACACACACACACACACACACACACACACACACACACACACTTTTCAAAAAAAAGAAGACATTTTTTCCAAAAACAAGAACCAAATAGAAACTACAATGAACAATGCAAAACCAACTAAAACTAAACTGAATTTCAGATAACATTAGCTTAGTTTTAGTTTTCTTAGAGATGGCTAAAGTTGCTGGAAGAAAACACCACAGTTTACAGTAATATGGGACTACTGCTACAACCCACAGGTAGATTAGAGTGAAGGTAACATGAAGACTGATGGGAACATTTATGGGATGCAACTAAAAGGGAAAAATCCCACAAATTTGGAAGTTCATCTTCAAAAAGCCTCACAGAGGCTTTCTTCTAAAACCTGAAAAACAAAAACTAAGACTAATAAAAACTAAATAAAACGAGTCAATTCCTCAAAAATAAAAAATAAAATAAAACTGCTTGATCACTGACTAAAACTAAACTGAAATTAAGCAAACTGAAAAACTAATGAAAATTTTAAAACTATAATAACCTTGGTCTAGACAGATTAAAGTTGAATCTACAATGAAGTTTTGAGAAACTAAAGGTGAATACCGTCTACTCTCTGTACTAACTGTACATCAGTGTGGGGACTTTGTGACAGTCAGACTGCATCATCCTGTTAGAGGGGCCAGATTCTGAGTGACTGATATTTATTTAGTAAAAATTAGTACGGGAAGAATATTTTGCTCGCTGGTCTGCAAACAACTTCCTTACAGCAGCTGCGTTTGTCCTCTGCAGGTGATTGCTGCCAGACACCTGCCTAAGCCCGGCCGCAGCATCGCCAGTCCGTTTGTAGAGGTGGAGTTATGTGGACACACAGATGAGAAGTTCAAGACCACCGTCTACCGTAAGTAAAAGGGAGGAGTGGAGTGGGAGATCTATGGACAGACAGTAATAAGAGTTACACACCGAAAGGCTTAGTAGAACATCCTGTTGAAACCTTGCTGCTGTCCTGCCACCTTCAGGTGACAACGGTCTGAACCCCACATGGAAAGCCCCGGCAGAGCCCATGATCTTCACCGTGTACGAGCCCGAGCTAACCTTCCTGCGCTTCGTGGTCAACGAGGAGGACATGTTCTCAGACCCCAACTTCCTGGCTCAGGCCACATTTCCTGTCAAAGGCATCCGCTCAGGTGAGAACACACTCACTCACACACACTAATATATCCATCTCCTTTTCACTCTACTTACAGTAGGTTGTTGTTTTTCAGCTCGAGTCTGATTTTGTTCAGATTATTGCAGGTTATTGATTCACACAGTCTAAAGACTTTTACACAGGAAATATCAGCTATTTCTAATGATGTACACACCATGTGGCCTTCACTGCAGAGTGAAAAGTAATCTCAGATCTCAGTGAACATCGGGCCTGCTTTTAAAACTTATGTTACAAATTGATGAAGCCCAGTGTGCCTCAGAAAGTCTGTATTATAAAACAACAACGTAACTCTGACCACCGAATAAGCAGATATACAGTACAGTCATGTTAACTGAGATGAACTGAATTCAGGGTCTCATGCTTGTTAATGATGCAGAGATGTTGCTTTGGTTTGAAGACTGAAGTTCTTCAACCACAAACACTGCTTTACCTTACCATATGCACACATACACAATAAAAGTATAGACAGATTTGTACTTCTGTGTTATGTGTTTAGAATATCAAGGTAAACGCACTGCAATGAAATGTCCTCTGTGACTGATATATTATTATAATACATATTAAAATATATATACAATACATTATTAGATTGTTCCTTCAGCTCTGTGTCAGAAACATTACACTGTTACCATGAGATAAGTCTGAGGGGTGATGAGATGATGAGTGTAAAGGTAAGGTAAGGTAAAGGTACTTTATTAGTCACATATACAGCTAGTACAGTGAAATTCTTTCTCTGCATTTAACCCATCCCTGAGGAGCAGTGGGCAGCCGCGGTGCAGCGCCCGGGGACCAACTCCAGATTATGAGCCAGTGCCTTTGGTCAGGGGCACTGACTGGAGGATTAACCTAGCCGACATGTTTTTAGTGGTGGGGGAAACCGGAGCACCCGGAGGAAACCCACGCAGACACGGGGAGAACATGCAAACTCCACACAGAAAGGCCCTGGGCAGCCCGGGATTCGAACCCAGGACCTTCTTGCTGTGAGGCAACAGTGCTAACCACTGTGCCACCGTGCCGCCCCGTGGAGAGTAGAGAGTAGAGAGGAAAAATCTGAGTTCTGGTTCCGCAAATGTGGAGTCTGCACTTTAGAGGGGAAATGTCTCAATAATTAGACATGTTAAAGGGATAGTTCACCCAAAATTCAAATTTCACTAATTATCTACTCACCCTCATGTGGACTAAGGGCTAGGAGAAGTTTCAGAGTCCTCCGTGGCTTCTCTGAGTTACAGCTCCGTGCAGCACTGCATGTCCATATGACGGTTGCGAATGGAGCTCACTTTTCTTCGTCCAAAAAGACACATCAAAAAACATCCAAATACCTCCATGCTGCTCGTATGTAATGTCCCTCTTGTATTGAAGCCCCAACATGAGAAATTTTTTTTTTAAAAAGTATATGTTTTAAGCTTGTTTGTAGCGAAAGCTCCCAGCACTGCTCTTCCTGGTCCGTCCAAATCTCGCGTGATTTGCATTGACACCCAGTTCACGGCTCCGCAAATCGCACGAGATTCCAGCAGAGCAACACTGGGAGCTTCTGCTCGTTATATGAAGGAACAAGACAGTAGTGGTCTCCTGTGTGTGAACATGAACTACGTTTAGTTAGCTGGTTGTTTCACGTGTTTCAGCTAGACTAAAGAGCAAGTGGGATGGAAAACCACAGAAGTCAGTTGGCTGAATATACGTAGATCGGAGCAGGGGGCGGGTTTATGTAAGTAAGGCCGCTTTACGTAAAGCGGCCTTCGACTTAAGCCCGCCCATTCAAAACCTGCACACAGAACAGTCTCTGAGGCCTAGCTCCTCAAGGAAATGATGAATGGCAAAAATATATTTTTTACATGTTTTGAGGGACACATTTATGGCCTACTAATATAAGAAGAAAAATACTGAATTTGGTTTACCCGGTCTTTAAAATAAATGGGTTGCAAGTGCAACAATCAAACACCAGTGTGGACGTTTAACTTTGTTGTTTGATATGACTGGCTCAACACAGTGGATTCAATGTCTTTTTTTATAACTTTAACAGGCTTTCGCTCTGTTCCTCTGAAGAACGGCTACAGTGAAAACATAGAGCTAGCATCTCTACTGGTCTACATCAACGTACAACAAGCTGCGGTGAGGACACACTGACACACACACACACACTCTCACACAGGGGGAGAGAACATCAGTGTTGCTTTACAGACTGTGTATCTGCAGCATGCAGTACTTGACTTGTTGTGATCACATGACTCTGGTCACTCAGAAAGCAGAGGAGGAGCTGTACTCGTCCTCCAGCCAGCTGAGGAAAAAACAAGCTGAGGTCAGCAACGAGCCCTTCCTGTACGACACCCACGCCAACATACAGCGCACGGCCGTTCCTCGCCAACACAACAGCCTCACCAGAGAGTACAGCACCAGTGACAAAAGCAGGTACGCCTCAAATTCGCACTGTGCCGAGGAGACAGGTGTTGCATATTATTCTGATCATTTCCTCTGTGTTTTTGTTGTGTCCTAGGACAAGGGAAAAGAAGATAAACAACAGTAAGTTCTACTCCTGAGGATGCAGCAGAACCTCAACTGTCTCCAAGGATTTGTTATCTGAACAGGTTTTTTCAGTTTTCCCCTTGTGACATTTAAAATTTTGATTTTATACCAAAAATTTCAAGCAGCTACTGTTCCCTCAGATAGCTTCCTATTTATTAAACTTTTTTTTTTTTTTTTTTTAATTTGGTGTCAACATTTTCTGAAATATGTAAATATTGGAAGATTGGCGCTTTCTTCAAAGGCCTTCTGGGAAACTGATACCTTGAACTGGTTCAGGCAGGTAGAGGCATCCGTATAGACATCCAGTGTAGTGTCTAATAAATGTGCATTCAGTCTGTAATCAAACTGCAACACTGATGCTTGGTTGGTATTTATTGTTACGAAGAGATGAGTGTTCGCTGACTGCGATAACAGTTGAACAGTTTCACCATTTCATACAGGGCAGAAGTTTGTTCATCTGTCAGAGAGCTTGAGTTTTAAAGTCTCATTTAGAATATTAACTATGTTAAAACAGAGAAAAAAAAACTGATGGAGTGGATTGCACAGGCTCCTGTGAGTCTAATGACGTGCAAAGGTTTGTTTTTGCTTGGTAGTTTTTACCAGTGACATTGTTTTATCAGTGTGGTTTACATTACATATCCTTGGAAGTTGACTTATGATTGAGATTAATGGAAGCAGACTCTTTAACGAGATAATTTCATATATTTAATTTGAAGGCATTTCAAGGAAGCAAGCTGATGCTTGTAGCTTTCCTGTGATTCTTCTGTGACCCTCTAATTATTCCAGTCAATAAAGTTTGCTAAATGTCACCTACGGCTCCATTTCATCTTTCTTTCATAAGTTTAGTAACTTCACTCGTGCCTTTAGTAGGAACAGCTACACCTACAAAACATAGCAGCAGTGTGTAAGATGCAACACCAGGGGCTGAAGAAACAACAGGAACAGATGTAGAAGGTGTTTCCAGTGGCAACAGTAGCATTAGATGCTGTGTCAACTAGGGCCGATTATAGCCCGTTTGAGAATAATCGGTAATCGGCCAAAACTCGCCGATTGTCGCCAATATTTTCAGAAATAAAATGCAGGGAATAAGACTTGGTTTTACTTTGAAAATGTTCCCCCATTTGAAAAGATCCCCCGACATTAGGTTATCCTGTAGAGGGCGCATCCAACTGCATCCACTAACCACCTCACAGCCATAGACTCACACCAACACCAACACACCTGCAGAGTGACTGATCTGCAGCAGGACATGCTCCGCCATAGCCTTGTCACTCACACACATCACACAGCTTATTAACAACTTGATTAACTGTTAACTGTCTCAAAACCAGTGTTGCTGCTGGCTTTCTTTTTACTTTTTTTTCTTTTTCTTTTTTTATACACCGCGGTCGGGTTGTGAATTAATTAATTAATGCTCGTGACTCCGGCCGTGTTGGGTCCGAGATTCAACAAGCCGGCGGGTTTTACAGTTATTACCGGCAGTAGCTACGCCCGTTAGTCCATGAGCCAGACCACCAATCGCAATCGAAAGGGTGGGCAAATTCTTGTTGCTATTTTATTATTCCTATATATGTCCAGATTATTAATTGGTATGATAACCTTCGCACAAGAGTAGCTTAACAATATTTATCATGCATTCACTATTTTGACCATAAAAATGCCATATACACCAATTATGGCCATTCTCCGATGTTGCACATTTCATAATTTGTGTGCCAGAAGTTCACCAGCATCTTCACAGGGAGGTGAAACTTCTTCAGCTGCAGCAGGAAGTATAGCCTATCCTCTGCTGAGGCTTCTTGGTGAGGGAGCTGATGTTCTGCTCCCATTGGAGCTCCTGGGAGATGGTGGTGCCCAGGAAGCAGAAGGACTCAACCAGGGTCGCTGTAGAGTCACAGAGGATGACAGGGGGGAGGGCAGCTTGGTCCTTTCTGAAGTCCACTATCATCTCCACTGTCTTCAGAGCGTTCAGCTCCAGGTTGTTCATGCTGCACCAGGACACCAGAGGGTCCGTCTCGCTGCTGTAGGCCGACACGTCCCCATCAGAGATGAGGCAGATGAGGGTGGTGTCAGCAAATTTCAGGAGCTTGACAGACTGTTGTCCAGATGTGCAGCTGTTGGTGTACAGGGAGAACAGCAGAGGAGAAAGGATGCAACCTTGGGGGGATCCAGTGCTGATGGTCCGGGTGTCAGAGTCATGCTTCCCCAGCCTCACGAACTGCCGTCTGTCTGTCAGGAAGTCCGTAATCCACCTGCACATGGAGTCAGGCACATTAAGCTGGGAGAGCTTGTCACAGAGCAGAGCTGGGATGATCGTATTGAAGGCAGAGCTGAAGTCCACAAACTGTATCCTGGCGTAGGATCCTGGGAAGTCCAGGTGCTAGTGGAGGGCCATGTTTACAGCATCATCTACAGATCTGTTGGCTCTGTAGGTGAACTGTAATGTCCTTAAGGTGGGTCAAGACGAGGCACTCAAAAGTCTTCATGACCACAGAAGTCAGAGCAACGGGTCTGTAGTCATTAAGGCCTGTGAGCCTTGTCTTTTTGGGAACTGGAACAATGGCTGAGGCCTTGAAGCAAGCTGGCACATGACAGTTCTCCAGTGAGGTGTTAAAAATGTGTGTGAACACCGGAGACAGCTGCTTGGCTCAGTGCTTCAGGGTGGAGGGGGAGACCCCTTTCCCACTGGCCAAAAAACCCTGTTTAAACCCACAAACGCACCGACCCGCGTCAACCCGGGACGTCTGTCTGACTACCCATTTCTCCGACCATACATTTCTTTATTTTTGAGTCCATTAGTCCGACCTCCCATTTCTCCGACTTAAGTAGCCCTAACCCTCAACCTTACCCTAAACCTAACCTTAACACTGTAGAATGGGTAGTCGGAGAAATGAGCCGTCAGACTTTTCAGTCGGACTGATGTATGCCCCCCCGTCGACCCGCGTCAAATGACTCGGCAAGCGACGCGGGTTAAAATCGCCTTCAATCGGCTCGGCTCTGATCGGCTTGCAGTGGGAACACCAGACCCGGCTCAACCCGCTAATTTATGTGATGACATTGGGCGTTACGTGATGCCACATCATCGCACCAGTCGCGTCTCACGTAGGCTACCAAAACAAAACTCTGCTTGCATTCAAGACTGGGATTTGAAGATCAAAGAACACTGACCAAAAAAGATTGAAAAAAAAGAAGCGACAGTCTGTTTAACTGACATGTTGTGCCGCCGTGAAAGCGGGGGTTTATGCGGGGGTTAGACAGACAGACCCGGCTCATTTTGGTCAATGAGAAAGGAGCCAAATGCTGATTGTTAGCGGGTCGACCCGCATTTAAAAAACCTGCGTCGACCCGCTGATGTTAGTAGAAAAACGGCTAGAGTTTGGGCCTGCAGCTTTGCACGGGTTCAGCCGTTTAAACAGTCTCTTCACCTCTCCTTCTTTGATTTGATTTGATTTCTATAATGGAGAGAGGCGTGAGAGGTGTGGGGGAGGGTGGCACTTGGGTGTGGGGCTGTGTAGGTGATCCAGGTTTGGAGGAGCTGTTGCTGATCGATGGCTGGTGGTTGGAGGTGTGGGGGATATCAGGTCTGTCCCATTGTCTTTCAAAGCGGCAGTAGAACTCGTTCAGGCTGTTGGCCAGGCGTAGGTCATTGACAGAGGGACACTTGAAATACTGTACTGGCAGTATGCTCCACATTATTTGTGACAGAAGGAGCAAGCTCTTTAGTTGATTTTAATTGTGTAAAAAAATATTTGTTTGTTCTTGTTATTGCATGAAAAGTAAAACACTCTAAAAACGTTGGCTATTTCATGTGTATGTTCTAATTTTTATCACATTTTCATTCACGTATTCCTGAGGTGAGTCTATTATTATTACAGTAGGGTCTTGATAAAAGGGAAAAACATCCTTGAAGTGATTTAGGCACCCTGAGTGGTCAACAAACAGCATAATACCGAACAAGCGCTATACACAGTTTTCAAGTTTCCACTCTACTGGTCCACCTATTCAACACATGAAAACCACCACTAAGCTACCTGTTTGCAATGGTTATCATGCCAAACTGTTCACTAGAGATGTCTACCAAGTCAAAAAAACAAACTAGAAATTGCCCACCCGTTCGATTGCGGGAGGCCAATTTTGGGGTCTTGGCTCATGGACTATACGTTTATCAATAAACACAGTGGATGAGGAGGGTGAGTGACTGAGCTCAGGCTGTGTAGACTGGGGGGCGGGGGCGGCGGCGGTGCGGGTCTCTGACTGCAGCGGGACAATCATGTCTCTGCTCCGTGACTAGGGATGGGTATTGATAAGAATTTAGCGATTCCGATTCCATTATCGATATTGCTTATCGATTCGATTCCTTATCGATTCTCTTATCGATTCTCATTGGGTGAGGGAATAAAAGAGAAATGGGTTTGTTTGCATTAATGCAGTGGTTCCCAACCTTTTTTGGCTCATGACCCCTTTTGACATCACAAATTTCTGGTGACCCTCATTCAAGATGAGCAAGCTCAGATATTTGTATATGCTGCATTTTATTTTATCTTGATTTATTCAAGAAAGTGAATATATCAAGAATATAGTTGTTTAAGATTGTGAAAAATAATTAGTTTATTTATTTATTTATTTATTTTTAATCAATTACTAGACATTTAAGGCGATCCCATTTGAATTCCAGGCGACCCCACATGGGGTCCCAACCCCAAGGTTGAAAACACTGCATTAATGGCTCTGACATTAAAAAAGTTGACAGGACCGACCTGCCTGGACAGGTTAACACTAGACCACTGTGGCTGTGGGGCAGCTGTGCTCACAGGAGGAATTTAACAATGTTTCCATTACATAGTTTTTACGCATCTGTAGGTTATTGTTTTCATAACGTTCGTTTTTATGCGGAGTGAGCGAGTGAGCGAGCGAAAGAGAGAGAGCGCGCCAGAGAAAAGACACAGGGCGCAGCTACCGTTTCACCTGGCTACGAGCAAAACCTGAAAGGAAGTGATTAGAATGAAGAGAGAAAAACAGAAAGAATGGACATGTAGCCTGTTCAGGAGATGTTGACCTGTCCTCACGACGTGAGGGAGGGAGGACTGGATGTGGCTCACAGGTTAGTGATGAGGAAACGTCACTGTCAGCTGCATCTGTCAGCAGCTCCGCTCCACGCAGACACGCCACTAACTTTATTTTGTGAGAACAAACGGTGACATGTGGATATAAACACTAAGCATCCTCATTTATAATGAAGATTGATTTTAACGGAACGTTACGTAACGTCATTAATCAATTAATGCGCGAGTTTCTGAACCAAACGGAATCGATAAGGGAATCGTTAAAGCAGACACGCACACGATTCCAAGAATTGATCCAAGTTGGAACCGGTTCCGAAGAGGAACCGGTTTTCGATTCCCATCCCTATCCGTGACACACTGAGCGCTGTGGGACCGGGGCTCGCGGCAGCACCCGCTAAACATTGAAAACAGCGGTGATACGTGCTTCCACTTCGAGATCAACAAACCAGAAACGTCTGGAACAACATTGGAAAAAGTCGCTTTTCAAAAAAAAAAAAAAGAGAGAGCGAGAGAGAGAGAGAGAGAGAGAGACCGCCGTGCCGTGTAAAAACAACAACAACAACAAAAAAGTGTCACGTGTCATGACTTCCTGTATCTGGCCCTTCAAAATAAAAGCCCTATAGCCTTTCACAGTTCAGTCATTGATTTTGACTTAATTTTGACAAGACAGTACTCCAAATATTGTTGTTTTTTCCTGCAACCAATTGACCAATGAAAATTTGGCAGCCCTAATTTATATATTATATAATATATGTAGATATATTACTTAAATTAATAAAATTGTAAAACTTTATTAAAAAAAATAATAATGGGCCAATTAATCGGTTATCGGATTTTTTCCCCCCTAATAATCGGCATCGGCCCCAAAAAATCCATATCGGTCGGGCCCTAGTGTCAACCGCTCCAGCAGACTCCAGACTCACCATGGGACGTCTCTGTCCAGGAGAGTGGAGTCCTGGGAACAGCCCATACATTGTACACAACATTAAAACCAATCACCTGTCACGTGGGTGAGAGGTCAAGATATAGGAACAGTCTATACAGGCATATCCCAATATTTATAGCCATAATGCAAGGGCAACCACTCAGTCTTCACTTGCATCATCGACTTGAGCAACAGGCACTGCATGGCAACATGCCATGAGTGCCAGCGGAAGCCAGTGCACCACAATGGGTGCAAGCTACCCACTTCCCACTGCCCCACCACTTATTAAAGCAGGGCACTGGGCCACCACCTATGACTGTGAGTCGTTTAACTACACAAGTTTAGTAAGAAGACCCAGCTTCAGTGATGACGTTGCCTCTCTGTGCTCACATACTGTACAGACAAACTCACATACACAAAAATACAGATGTCTGTCTATTCATCTGCCTTTCTATCTTTTTCTATTACTGTTCTCACATTAGGACTTGTTGATTTCCAAAATTTTGGTTTCATAATTGGGATTTACCATGTCTGGTTTGCAGAAAAAAAGGGTCCAAGTTTCTAAATCAAGCAATGAATACACTGATTGGTAACATTTAATATAGCCTGTTTGCTGCTGCTGCTTACAGTAATATTGAAGTGGCAGGTTAAAGCAACAACAACTGGGGAAACCTATCATTCAGCTGATCAATATGGTCAGTCAGTCAGTCAGTCAGTCAGTCAGTGAGTCAGTGGCCTCCATTGTTGGGGTCCAGCCAAAAGCCTGGGTGCTGCTTCGCCTTTGTATTAGTACTGACATACATACAGTAGGCTATCACTTCTAATCTACTTTGCACTGTAAGAAGAAATGCAAACAATAACTTAACCTTCTTCTTGTGTTAGCCTTCTGCTACTACCTGTTAGGGTTGATTCTGACCCATGTCTTAAAGTCTAAATTGATGTTGCTATATTGTCGGTGCATGTGCACTCACTGCAAGCAATGTGATGCATTTTACATTTCTTGGACCTTTTACTGTAAGATACCATAAAAAATAAAAAAATAAAAAAAAATCAGAAGTTTGCTGTGTTACTGCACAGAACTGTAATAAACCCTGTAACATGTGTCTTTATACACTTATTATTTTACATTATAGTTTTACTCACATTTTCTTGTATATTTCCACCATTGGTCTTGTAATGGTAAAGAAGAACACATGTCACACACAGCTGAAACATATTCACAGACAATTTATTTTTGATTGAAATTATTTAACATCATAGTTGTTATTTTTCCTGTTGAAGATCTTTTGTAGTTTTATTACAACAGCCACAGAGCAGCAGCAGCAGCAATAATAATAACCCAGCAGGAGAAGCAGATCAATGCAGAGAAAGACTGAAAAAGAGAGAAACATGGTGAGCGCTCCTTTTCCAGCTGCCAAAAAAGATGTGACTACAAGGAATCATGGGAAATAGAGTTGTTGTTTTTTTTTCAGTCTGTCAGATTTGTCAGGCTGTGCCACATCTGATCCTGTTCCTTCCATAAGACATGAGCACAGTCGCACACAAGTTGGACATGGTAGAAACTCTTTACAGTTTGTGTAGAAAAAAATAACTGTCAGAGAGAAAAGAGACATGAGGGAGGAATCAGCATGGGAACAGAAAGCAAAGCACAGTGAGCTCCACAGGATACGGAGACATGACAGAACAGAAGAGGTGTTTCTATTCAACCATTGGATGTTCTACAGTAATACAAAAAAAAAAAAAAAACCTCCATTATAAGTCAACATGCTGGTCCCCACACTCACAGTTTGGACGAGTGGCAGCTCATCAAGGACTAAAACCTATGGGACCATCTCAGTGACAGGCCTTCCCCAAGACTACCACCTGGTTTTAAGGAAGAGTTGGACATTTTGTTTGCTTTAAATGACAAAAGCGATATCTCTGTCATGTCTGTGCATTAGCTGCCAGTCAGCTTAGCTTAACATAAAGTACAATGCTAGCCTGGCTCTGTCCACATCCAAGTGTCTGTCCAAGTATGAAACCTGGCAACCAGCAGCTATTTTAAACTTGATAAAAAAGGAGGTTTATGTGCCGGACTTCTCCTTCGCTGATGCCATGACTTTCTGAAATCTTGTTGGGACTTCTTCCCTTCAGTTTTTGCTCATCAAATCAGATATAACATGCCAGACTAACTGTTTCCAGTATCTGTGTTCAAATAAGCTGCAGCTTAATGTTAAATTGACAGACATGACATTGTTATCAATCTTCAGTCATATGATTTCTCAAAAACTGTAATGTAGGCTACATGTTTCCCAAAATGTTGAACTATTCCTTAAAGACCTTCAGACTTGGAAAAAAACAAACATCATATACAAAACAAAACTGATTAAAGTCAAACTGAAACATCATTATCCTGATGTGTTGATACCACTTGAACTTTATACAGTGATAATGGCCGGTACACCTTCGTTATGATGATGTGGCAGGATTAGAACAAAATTCCTGGATAATCAAGAAATATTTGCATTTTTTTGATATGAAAACTTAAATAATGAAATCTCAGCTTGAGGCAGCTTCAGTCTAAAAGTACCAGTATTGGTATGGTATTGGCTTTAAAAAAAAAAATCAATATCAATCAAACCCCAGATGCCTCAACCAACAGGCTGTGTCAGGCATGGGTAGACCTGGCAACAACCAATCAGAAAACTGTTAGATGGCCTCTCTCCATTTCAGTCCTTAACCTCAGTGAGATAGTGATCAGACCCTTTATTATATTTCAAACCTTTTATAAAACAAAATTACAAAATAAAAATACCAGATGATGCAGCAACATATACATGCAAAAAACAAAAACAAAAAAACAACAACAAAAACAACGAAACAAGAACACAGGAAACAAATGTTTGATTAAAGTAATCAAATCATAGATGTCAGAAACTTAAAAGATATTATGCATTGAAAACATCATTTTTTAGATTACAGTGCACTTTGTGTGAAAAAAACAACCACACACATTAAGATGAAGGCAACAGCAGCCTGCCCATGATGGGAGGCCGAGAAATATCCAGAAAAGAGATGAAGAATAAGAAAAATGGGAGGGATTCAAAAATGGTTCAAAGAGGAAAGGAGGAGACGACTATATACACTGTATATACATCATACAGGATATGAAAGAGAGCACAAGGTCCTAAAGCCAGACCCAAAGATGGCCGTACACAAACCAAGTCTACAGGCCAAACAGAAAACTGTCATGGCACTCAATAAATAGGTAACAAAGCATCTTATAGTGGACGGCATCTGTCTTCTGCTGCAGCCTTTGCCTTGATCAACAAACATCTGGAGGATTCTGGAGGTTAATACAAATAAATAAAATGGATGGATGCAGTCAGAGCGAGGCCGACTGAAATTAGGGGGAGAAATCTGACCTGTCCTGTGTTTTATGGGGCTACGACAGGACAATCCAACCCAAACCACATAAAGAGAGAAAAGAAATTCTGACATTTGCAGTGTCAGGGCAGTTACCACATCATGTGAAATATTGCCACAATAAACAGGCAACACTTTGAGGGAATGTAGATGGGCAGATATGGCTGAAAGGTGCCTTTTTTTTTTTTTTTTTCCAAACGTTTGTCCCTTATAGCCCATTGTGTCAAAGTATGTACAATAATTTTGTCTCATCTTTTGATGAGAAGTATTTATCCGTACAGCCTAAAAATGTCACCCACGTATGGTGTAATATCATTACAGCAGAACCATTTAAAACATGAGGTGTGACAAAAAGATAAAAAAGACAACAATAGGCAGCCCACAGCTCCACTAGAGGCACTGTGATCCTTCATTCAGACCTCAGCACGGAGGGGGGGGGGGGCAGAGACGTGAACACAGAGGGTGTCAGTGTCTCTCCACAGGCAGGTTACAACAGTCAGTCCTAAAACCAATGCACATGTTGGCTTGATGAAACTAGATCACAAAACAAAGACAAAATCTGATGATGTTTGGCAAGTGTCCTTTCTTCTTTTCAAAACCATCTTCAATTCAACCGTCTGTACAAAAGAGCCAAAAATAGCAGAGGATATGAAAATATACAACTCTCAGCTGGTGATGGGTCTCATTTTAAAGGTCCACTTTAGATTTACTGCAGTCCAATCTACAGGTTTACGTTACCACCATGGCATGGTGCAGAGAGATCCATGTCTGGGCACCCTCTTCGTTGGCTTCTCGTGTTATATGTTGCAAAACAACAGGGCCTGTGAATGTACTTCATTAGTCAGGACAAAATCCAGGAGAGACACAGTAAAGGAGGCTTTAAGGATACAACTTATAAATATGAGGCAGTCCCAGACCACCCAGCTACAGCTACACAACTGTCCAATTAAATAGTCATGGGAGATCTTCATGTATGTACACTGAAAACAAATGAAAAATGTTGCCATCACTGTTGAACTTTCCGACAGACACATCTCTGAAATGTCAGTATTGGGGATTTTCTTCATGTTTTATATAGAAACACACAATATATGAAAGCACAGATGTTTGGAAAAATATGTTCATTCAAGTTGATAAAAACCTTTTTTTTTTTTCTTTTTGTGTGTGTGAGTGTGTTATATATGAGGAATAGGCACAGTCTTGCAACTCTTCTTTTCTTTGGAGGTAGCACCTCATTTTCCCAATGAAAGACTTTGAAAAAGCAAGAATTTTGACCCTAAAAACTGAAGCCAAATAGCACAAGAGTGAGGACTGAAGTGTTCAACAGTTCAACACGTCTTTCTGGAGAGCTACATTGTGGACAAGGTCGGAGAAGAACTGGAACGTGACCTGCTGTATCCAGCCTTCGTCGCATGAGGGGGTGGGGGCTCTGAGGGCAGTGGGGTGGATTTAGGGTTTCCTCATGACACGGACACACAGAGATGGGGGTCGGCAGCTGGGGGGCTGGATTTAGACCGAATATGGAAACTGAGAGACCAGATATCAAAGGACAGGGCGAAGGATAAAGGCAGAGAGAGTAAAGGGTCCCAGTACAGCCACAACATAGTGGGTCCTTGCATGTCCTCTGATCACACTGATAAAAACAAGGTCCTTGGAACATTGGGGACAGAAGTTAAGGGGAGCGATGAGGTCCATAAAGATTTTCCACTTAGAAAAAAGCGATGCTGACATAGACAGTTCCTTCTTGGTGATGACATCGCTACGGGAGGTGGTGATGTCACCTGAAGGTGACAAAGTCTCCTCCTCCTCCTCCGACGACCACGACAACGTTCAAATTTGCCAGAGCTGTTCTGGTTACATCAGGTGATCCTCATGCTGGGATGATGTCAGAGTTCCTCGTTTAATGATAGTGATGATGGAGATGACATCACCGCACAATTTTCATGTTATGTATGTTTCATATTATGTGTGCATAATGTTTGTGTGTGTGTCAGGTTATGCATGATGGGTGTGTGAGTTTTGGTTGATCACCAGGCCTCTGTGTACCGAACATCAACATCTTTCAAGTTGGGCAGTTTGGCCTGCAGGAAAAAAACAAAACACAAAGGGAAACTGCATCAACACCTTCAAACATGGACATTTAACAAAAATAAGCTTCTTTCCTCTCATCAAGAGTGTCACTTATTTCTAAGACCTTTCTCAGACTGCCAGCAGGTGGAAAAGTTAAAATGATGTAACCTTGTGTGCTGATGGTACCCAAGATGTACTGGACAGCACTTTAAAGATGCTGTGCACAGTCATGCACACAGCTCTGGTTAGCCAAGAAATAGTTACAGTACATCACTCTTCTCATCTGAGAGCAAAAAAACTTCCTGATCATTTTAAACATACTTCTTCAGAAAGATTTATGCCATCTGGTCAGAATTACAGGTCTCATGGGGACATTTTAAAAGATGTAAACCACACATCGTAACATATTAACAAACAATAGCCCATTTAAACAACCAGCAGAAGCGCTGGTATCCTCCAGTTATTAATGTACTGCTTTTCTAACACACACTTATCAAGGAATGCTTTGAAATGTGGACGAGAGGTGCTGGGAATCAAACCATCGATCAATACCACAGCCACTGCCTTAAAAAAAAAAATTAAGAAGAAGAAACTGAACTGTGTATAAATTGCATGTACAGTTAACATAAAGACACATGGGATAAATTAATGAGAACTCAGTTAATTGTCTCTAGTTTTCTGTTATGAGAGCCAAAATAATGCACTTTGTTCTTTTGGGGTGAGAGGAGAGTCATTCAGAAATGACAGACCCATAAAAACACACCATGTCTGAATCTAAGTCATACTTTATAAATCAAGTTAATTCATTCATTTCATTACATAAAACAATATGCAGATTTCAACTATGTGAATACAGACTGCAGTCTATGGGTCTGGCTTGAGAGCCACAAAAGAGATTCAAAGTCTATTTTCATTTCAACGACCTATTTAAAGTTGGTGCGAGTCGCCGTGTTGTTACCTTGAGGTCCTCGTATGTGTCCGCTGTGAGCTTGGTGCTGTTCATGTTCAGACTGCAAAGACTCTTCATAGCTGAAACAGGCAGACACTTACAATCAGCTACAGTTCACTTCACTTCAACTCAAGTCTGAGGCTTATTTTCTATTGTTTTGTCACTGATTATACTTCAGCATTTCATGCAATTGATTTGCTGTGTGTGTGAGTGTGTTTTCTTACAGCTGAGAGCCAACAGACCAGCATCAGTGACTGGAGTCTCACACAGGTTCAGAACCTGAAGACAGGCCAGATGCTCCGACAGCAACCTCAACCCTGCATCCCCAAACTGAAAAAAGATGAACATGAACATTTACATATTGCACATCTTCTAACCCAGTGGTTATGTGTGTATCTTCCTGTGGCTACTTGACTTTTTGTTGTGTGTGTTTCTACCTGTGTGGACCAGAGGTTGAGCTGTTTGAGCGACGGCAGCTTGATGAGCTGCTCGGCACAGGCACTGGTGACGTTGGTGAAGGCCAAGCTCAGGTTCTCCAAATTCCCAAAAGATCCTGAACTCAACAGGCGGGCCAGATCTGCATCCTGTGGCACGGTGAGGAGGAACATTCATTATTGAAACAGTCAAAGTATTTTTGGTGCGCTGTCTTCTTTTTTTTTTTTTTTTTTTTAAAGTATATTTTTTGGGCTTTTATGCCTTTATAGATAGTACAGTTGAGACAGACAGGAAATGGGGAGGCAGAGAGAG
This sequence comes from Trachurus japonicus, assembly GCF_045865225.1. NCBI lineage: Eukaryota > Metazoa > Chordata > Actinopteri > Carangiformes > Carangidae > Trachurus > Trachurus japonicus. The sequence goes on from NC_140912.1 coordinate 3,384,810, forward strand.
GGGGGATGACATGCAGCAAATGGCGCCCGACGCGGGACTCGAACCGGGGCCGACCGCAGCGAGGACTGTGCCTCTATACATGGGGCGCCCGCTCTAACCACTACGCCACGCGACGCCCCTGGTGCGCTGTCTTCTAACGGATGTTGGTCAGTCAGGGCAGAAAAGGTTAACAGTGTGTTTGTGTGTGGCAGAGAAGGCGTCAGCGTGACCTCACCGTGGACTTTGAGGGCAGAGTCAGCCGGGTGGGGCCTCCTTTTCTTTGCTGAGGAGAAGACAAAAAAAAAAGATGGCGTCTGAGCTGAAGGCCTTGCAGGAAGTTTTTCAGACAGTAGATGGAGTGTGTGAGCAGTCTCATGTCTCATTTACCTATTTCTGATAGAATAACAGTTTAAACATGACATGTTTTATCCCTCACTGTGGATTGGGAGAGAAAATCCAGGAAGGTTTATTCTTTATTTTCCTACATGACATTAATGTCTTTGAATGAGATTTTTTTTGTTACCATTTTAATCTGTGTCATTAAGTGGTGCAATACAATTTGAGTTTAGTATTATGATTTCTTCATAAAGTCTATTATATAATATCAGATGCAGCACTGTATCATTTTATACATTAAACAGATCTAATTTGATCATTTACAACCCCCTGAATCGTGAAGTGATGTTTACAGCGGCACAGGTGTGGATGTGATGATAGAAGACAGTTAAAAGACAAATGTTGCCTGTTTGTTGCTCAGATCCTTCAACTGTTAATCTGTAAAGGATTAGTGTGAAACCGATCACATGTGAAACCTGTACGCTTGATTTCAGACAGGATCCAGATGTGTTGTGTATGAACATTTTAAATCGTATGATGATGTTAGATCTCACACACTTCCTGCTGAACGGGGTCAGGCCCGGTTCAGAGTAAATCATGGGACTCTGTGTTTGAAAAAAAAAGCAAAATACAGTTGCTTTCTTCATGTCAGGTGCTTTGCATGTTGAAATGTATTTACTATAAAGTCAAGTCAAGATTAAAGTAAAATCAAAAGTCTGAATCAGCAACAAAGCCTCTGTACTTGTGGTTCATGTTACGTGTGTCGTGGGAGTGTTTCAAAGAGTATGTTGCATGACAGTCATTCGGTTCATATGTCTGTACAAAGACACATTTTTAGCTCACACATATTAGATTTTAGGTTTGATGCCTTTTTTAAAGGCCACTGCAACATGTAGCAGGAGGAGCAGAGGGTCGATAACACATGACCCTTTGTTCTCTCATCCCATGATGTCCATTGGTTTAACTATTGGGACCTGTGATCACGGTACAGTATTACGATTATCACGATTATCATGCATCAATAGATTTCACAACACTATGAATGTGTAAAATCAAATATAGTCAAAATATAATTACATTACTAATCTCTCAATATAGGACCAGTTATTAACCCCCAGTGTTTGAAATATTTAAGTCATTAATTGTCATCTATACCAAATATTTCAGTTCATTTTAATCATTTTTTTTTTAAATTACAAATAATATGCTAACATTTAAATTCCTATCAATTCAATGTTACGTTAGGTAAATGGACCAGTATCTGTGCATTTTCCTTTACTTTGGCACCACATCTGCTGATATAGTTCCGACATAATCTTTTTCGGAAAGTGACGGTATTTAGGAATCTTTACGATCAATTAATTGTGGCGTTTAATACCGCGATTAATTGTGAAAACAAGTAATCATGACATCCCTACCTGTGACCAGTGGTTGTAATAGCATGAGCATGTGTATGTGTGTGTGTGTGTGTGTGTGTGTGTGTGTGTTGGAGCTGTTACTCACCAGCTCTTTGAGTTCTCTCTGTCGATCACAGAGCTGCTCATACATGCGCAGCCCCACCTGGGTGCTCTCCAGGGTGGAGATGATTTGAAGCTGGGTGTCTTTGTTGTCGATGATGTTGTACTCCAGCATTAGACACAGAATCTGGACACACATCAACACACACATACAGAGAACTGTAACGAGCCACAGCAGGGATGTTACATACGAGCATCAGTTTACATATTATGCAGAGAGCCAGTCGTACTGCTGTGGTTGTGGAGGAGGAGGAGGAGGGGGGCTTGGGGGTGGAAGCAGTGAAAATGCTGTTGGTTGCATTGTGGGAAATGTAAGGTCCAGCATTTTTGTGGCTCGACTCCTACCAGAAGCACATACTTTGGCCTCTGCTGCTTTGATTCTGACCAGTTCTTCAAAATATGTCTTCCCATGTAAAACTGGCTCATTAGAATAGTTTTAATTCAGTCAATTTAACCCTTAATGTTGGATCCACTGTTCTGGGGACTAGTCCCTCAGTTAGGTCTGCAATGACTATTTGTTAAATCATTCAACATGTAACATATGTGACTCTGCTCTGAGTGTATTTGGATTTTTAATCGGACAAAATGTCAGTCCTGGTCATTTGTGACAGTTTGTTTCTATATTCTGACATAAACTACTCATTAATTGAAGAAATAACTTTCGAATCGACATCGATTTGAAATAAATGTAAGCACAACCCCAACGCTATTTCAATTCTTACTTCTATCACTGTTTCAAAAATATAATTGGGAGTGATAACAGACACCTAGTGATGGCTCACCTATAAATACTGTGGGTGCCTGAGCAGTCTGCCTTTCTCTTAGGGGATTTGGTTTGGTTGGACTTTTGGTTGACTTATTTTTACTCATACATGTTCACATACTACACACATGAATGATAAGTGTGATTTAGTTTACTTCAATTAATATATGTCTGTTTCTGCTGTTACTGATGCTGTGAACTGTATATGAAAAGTGTTCATGAATAAAAACGTTTGTTTCAACAAGTCGTCTGCCACATTTAATGCGCCAAGGGATCAAAAAAAAAATCAAAATGTTGTGATGTGATGTTTATTATGAACATGAACAAACCTCCACCATGGTCTGGTTTCCACGCAGGGCCAGCAGCATGCAGGGCCCCAGCTTGTTTTCAGCCAGAGACAGGAGGAACTTCTTGGTCTTGTAGCAGGAGCCCATCAGGATGTGAACCTGCATGAGAGGAGGAGAAGGGGTCAGGGTGTGTGTTTTTCTACAGTATGTGTATGTGTGTGCGTGTGTGTGTGTGTCTACACTCACCATACTGGCAAACAGCTCTCCATCGTCATCACAGGCAACACCCCCAGGACTGTAGAGCTGGAACCAGCCATCCTTACCCGAGCGCACACTGAGGAGGCAGGAATGAACCTGGAAAACACACACACACACACATTCACAAGATGTTCCTGTTGATCAGTCCTAGGACATTTAGACTTTATTTAAGCTTTGGAGCTGCTTAAACAGTGGTTAACATGCCCAAACACACACTCACCTCCTGCCTCGGGTCCTCCGCAAACCTCTGAATAACATATTTCAGTTCCCTATTTAGACAGAGAAACATTGAGGCACAAATGTCAGATTGTTTTCAAACTGGAATCTAACAAAGTGTGTGAAGGACAGATTGTGATGTGTGACTTACGTACTTTGTGAATTTGGCGTGTGCAAGAGCCCTGAGAGGAAAGACAAAGGGAGATGTGAGACATTACAGCTCAGAGGCACCATGTTTGCTTCTGCAGCAGCACATGTTATGTTTATTGTGAGTCTAAGTATTTCTGGAGCCTCAGATGATCATGTTTTGGTCGGAGTTCCACTTCACGCCTCCTCTTACACCCATGTTAGGCTGATGACATGGCATCACAATGTTATTTTACAGCAGCGGACGCTGTCAACATGTTTCTGAGGGAGTGCACAGCTCATTATGACCTCTTCAGCACATGTACACAAGACATCTGCACGTGGACTTCCAGGGATTGTTTGTCTCATAGGAAGACATGTTAATGATCCCTGTGGAGAATCATCACAATTATGTTTCAGTTGGAGTTGTAAGAGGTGGACGCTGTGACGTGAGAAATGAAATGATCAATAATTTCAATGAAATCGTTTCCTCAAGTTCCTTCTCATGTTGTTTTCTGCGTCAGTCTTTTCCAACACTGTGGATCATGTGGTGTGAAATATTTACTACACCATCATTTATATGGTTGTTCACAATAACAAATCAAAATTGAAGCTGCGCTTGAGAAGAGCTCATGGTTTTACAAGTTAACTTGTGGCTCAATCTGCCATTTTTGGTGTTTGTGGGAACTTCAGTGTCTCCAGTTGGATTTTTAAAGACATTTTTGGAGTTTACACAAAGTTCAGCTTCATAAAATGTGTTTATGATTATAAAGAAAAGGAATGAAGAAGGTTAGAAGAAATCCACTCTGAGGATTTATGTTGTGTGAGCTGATACATGAGGATGGTGAAATACCCATTAAGCTCTGTGACAAATGTTTTTTTTATTAAAAAACAACAAAAAAACAAACCATTTGTCATTATATAAATCTATTCATTAAAGGAATAGTTTGATACAAAAAAAACAAATTCACTGTCATGCTGAGTGTTAGATGAGAGCGCACAGTCTGGCATCTAGCCCCTCTAAAAGGGTGAAATGTCTTTTTAAACATAGTTTATCTTTTGGATTAAGCAGAGAAGGTGTAATGTGTTAATTAGTGTTGTGTGTGCATGTACATGAAGTAATCTGAGCGTGTGATGTGACTCATTATACCCTCAGAAACAGACTGCTGGGGAGTATTGTTGCTTTTCCTAATGACGCCGGAAGACATCAACCAAGGCAACAGTGGCTCAGGTGAGCAACAGGTGCGTCCCCGCGTCAGGACAAACAACCAGTCCATGCTAATGAAGCTCTGCTACAGTATGGCCAGACAATTATACCCAAGGCCCACGGCTGCTTATAGCCAATTACAACAGGCCCTGTGGGGGCAGAGAGCTCTAGACCCCCCGAGGAGGTGTGGTGAGGTGCCTCATCTACGTCAGCAGCCCGGCTCCATTAGGACCCTGTAGAAACATGAACACCTCCCCAGAGACAGAGACATGAAAGAGTGACGGAAAAAGAGAAAGGTGGGAAGAGTGTGCAGGGGGGTTGTGGGTAGCATTCTGGTTTTGGCTGCTGTGGGACCAAAAGGTCTGGTTTTGCTTTTACACTGTCACAAAAACCCTCCATTACTAAAACCACTGCTGCTTCCAACTTTAAAAGGTACTTTTGCAACTTCCTCCATCAGCAGAACCAGTGACATATTGGACATTTCCATCTATCAAAAGAAAAAAAAACACCACCTCACTCTCTCCCACTGTCTTTTCTTCCATGTTCCTTGCAGAGCTACAGTACAGCGAGCCTGTGTTGAGTTTGTATTGGGTTCTGAGCGCTGCTAAAACACAAGTGACCTACACCAGATACAGCGCCTCACCGCATCCTGTGTTTGACGCTGACGGAGAAGTAAAGCCGCTGTGTTGTTGTGATGCTTTCACTGCACAGGCTGCAAAGACACTGTGCAGCTCAATGACAAACTACATCTTCACAGGAGAGATAAGGAGCAGCCGAGACCTCCACACAGGCAGGCAGGCCACGCTTAGTTTCACAAGTTAGCTTCTTATATCAAAGAAGTGGAAGTCATTTCACTTTTCACTTTGGTGGAAAATAAATGAGTATATTTAGCCCAGAAAGGTTTTGTGGTACTTGTGCTTAATGGAGTACGGTACATTTAATGAGACCATATGTCTAAATACACGTATGCATTAAACAGCTGATTCTGAATTGATGTAACCACTGCAGATATCTATATTCTCACTAACCTCTCTGCTTTGGCTTGAATTGCAAGACAATAAAAGGATGAGGAGTAAATCAACAAAGAGTTGAAGATGTTTTTGTTTATCTTAGGGTTTGTTGATTTGTTGTTGTGGTAGTTTTTCTGCTGCTCCTGTGAGGGCTCAGCGGATCTGTTGATGTTATTTGATATTTGACAGAACCTGGGTATAGGGTATGGGGAAGCCATCAATTCAACTGCCAACCTTGGGAATCGGTGGCCAACCTGCTCTACCACGATAGAATACTCTGATTAATTAATACAATTCAGTGTGTGTGTGTGTGTGTGTGTGTGTGTGTGTGAATACTCACTCTTTAGGGAAGGGGATGGGCTGCAGTAGACTGGCCAGAGCAGGTCTCCAGTCATCGTAGTCCGACCTGACGGAGGCAGACGGTCGTGAAAAGAAACAGAGAGACATCAGTCAATGGAAGGACGTAAAGACGGGAACGTAGCCCGGCTAAATGTGACTGCAGGACAAAGAGACAGAGGGACGGCTGAAACATGAGCAGCACAGAGATGACGCAAAGCTGCAGCGTCAATCTAACAGGAGCCGGAGCAGCATCACATTACTGTGAGTTAAGTAACACAGGCTTTGTTACAAACACACAGACACTGTCGCTTTTTAGGCCACACTGATCAGTTTAATGGACCTACACACACACACACACACACACCTCTATGTAACTGCTGCTCTACTTTCACACGATGCACTCAACACTGGGGCAGACCTTCATTTATGCTGTCTTGCACACAAATGCACATGCAGACACACACATCAAGCAAAAACATAATCAGTAATACATTTCAGTTCAGTCTCGGTCTAACTGTGTGTGTGTGTGTGTGTGTGTGTGTGTGTGTGTGTGTGCCTTACATGTAGGTGACTACGCCATATATTTACAGACAGACAGATAGACAGATAGACAGATAGATAGACAGACAGACAGACAGACAGACAGACAGACAGACAGACAGACAGACAGACAGACAGACAGACAGACAGACAGACAGACAGACAGACAGACAGACAGACAGACAGATAGATAGATAGATAGATAGATAGATAGATAGATAGATAGAGGTTATTTTAGTATTATTCATTATTAATAAAGGTTATTTTATGAATACTGAATTCTGTACACACTACATCTAACATGTATTTATGGACTAATGTAAGACATCAGGCTTTCATCAGTTTCTGTTTGACTGTTTTTGCTGATTGATGAAAAAAACTGTTAGTTTCTCTTTACCTGCAGGAGCCATCTGCAGGCTGCAAAACCTGTTTACTTTTTGATGTTGCTGATGATCACTCTAATTCTAGTTCTTTAGTGCTCATACATGATGCCTGTTGAAGCACCGCCACTTATGGCTTTCATGCAGCTTCCACTTCATCCTCACTAGATGTTACTGTTGGATTCCTGCTCTGTCGTATCACATGTGGCCTATATTCAGGTAGTTATAGTACATTATACCTCATGTGATAAACAGTGAAACATGATACAACAGGTCCATTCTGATGAGTGAGATGAAAAGACTGATATGACACCATGTGTGAGGGTCCAGCACACTGAAACTAGCTGAACTACCAGCAGCATCCCTTCATCTCTGAGAGCTGACGCTGATATTGATGTTTTTTTGTCTGAATATGGGGAAAAAAAGTTCATTCAAAATGTCGCTCTGCTCCTTTAAAGCAGAAGTAAGCGATCCGGTGGTTTTGGCTAACTTCCTGTCAGCAGATGGAGTTAGCAGTCCCCGCCCTCGTCCCTACGTCACCACATTCATGCGCATCCCTTGGCTGCACACACAGAGAGGACCGCCCCTTTATGCCGTTCTCTCTCCTCATTGGATAAAGGTTGTAGGATACAAGGAAAGTTTTCTCCTCGGCTTACAGCAGAGCAGAATGACTGACAGACCCGTGTTTCAGACCAAACACACTATATAAGTGATTGCTGTCGGAAGATAGAACTATTTAAGACTTATATTAACACAAACATTCCGCTTACTTCTGCTTTAAGAAGGAGAAAACCAAACTCACAGCATCTTGAGGATGAGAGCGAAGCAGCCCAGCACCCGGTCGGCCTGTGCCGGCAGCTGGATGGACAGGGTGTTGACGGCCGGGCTGACCAGCAGACAGTCGATGAGGTTGGGCTCGCTGTCCCCCCCCGACGGCCCGCTCTTCCGCCTGGTGTTGGCCGAGTTGTTCCGCTCCAGCTCCACCAGGATCTCGCTGGAGTTGACCACTGAGGGAGGAGGGGAGAGGGGCAGGGAGGGTGTCGGGGAGGTGATGGGGATGGAGGGGTTGGTGTTTGAGGGGGAGGAGGGCAGCGGCTGAGGGGGGTTGGGGCTGGTGGAGAGGGGGGGTGGCGTCGGGGGCTCGGGGCGCAGCAGACGCAGTGGCATCGGGGGTTTACGCTCGTTCTGCTGCTGGCAGCCGTTTCTGATCTCCTTCAGGCTGGGGGAGTTGTCCCGGCTGCAGGGGGGAGGGGAGGGGGAGAGTGAGATGACTGGACCCACAAACAAAACCTATACACAACACAGGCATTACTTACCAAAGCACAGCGCCGTTGCTAGGAATTCTGTGTCCCCTTAAACGATAATTTCCGTTTTTTACAACCTGGACCTTATTTCTAGCATAAAATACGATCATTTACTCACCCAGATAACTTTGGTGTCATTTGGAGTCGTTTTAGCGAAATTAGCCCCAGTGGAGCGGCGCGTATATCCGTGTGAGTACTCGGGGCACCCAAGCGCAGCCTCTATATAACGCATTATCTGCGGCGAAACTCGTCAATATTTTGTTATGATACACTAGTGCTATTCCCCTCCGAGCCCGTGGTGGCATGTTATCAACATCCGGGGTCTGTAGGTTGACTACTAACCTCTGATCTGGATGATGTCATCTCCGACCGCTGCGCGGCTTGTTGCTACCACTAATGCTATGGTTCGTTTCTGCGTGTTTCTGACTTTTCAGAACAAAATGAGCAGCTGGATGAAGTTCAGCTTCCACAGGCTTCCTCTCCTCAACCTGGACTCACTAAAGCTCCGGCTAGTTGAGCTAAAAATGGAAGTGGAATGATTATTATCAGAATGAGCCGGGCAGCGGTCGGAGATGACATCATCCAGATCAGAGGTTAGTAGTCAACCTACAGATGCCGGATGTTGATAACATGCCACCACAGGCTCGGAGGGGAGTAGCACTAGTATATCATAACAAAATATTGGCGAAATGAACGAGTTTTGCGGCGGATAATGTGTTATTTAGAGGCTGCATTGCGTGCCCCGTGTTCTCGCACGGATATGGATACGGATACGGATATATACGCGCCGCTCCACTGGGGCTAATTTCGTCAAAACGACTCCAAATGACACCAAAGTTGTCTGGGTGAGCAAATGATCGTATTTTATGCTGCCTCCTGACTTTTCCAGTTTTTTTTCTTAGACTACGTATGTATTATGATTTTTTATTTAGCCTACTTTGTTTTGACACTAATGCAGCATTACTATAGCATTAGTCAGGGTCTTATGCAGAATAATTCAGTCATACAAAGATTAGACTACTGGGGTTTTTGTGGGCCCCACTGGGAACTGGGCCCCTAGAATTATCATCACCTTTCCCCCCTATACAATGGCCTTGTCAAAGCACAACGGTTATTAAAATATAACAAGAGGCCTAAAAATAAGCGTGTGATGACGGAGGGGAGAGAGGAGAGGTGAGGGCCAGGAGAGAAGGCCACCAGAGCGATGGCTCCTCTGTGAGCTGGAGCTTCGGAAAAATGAGGTAAGAAGTGTCATCTCTCTGGGGTGAGTGAGGCTGAAGAGATGGTGCTAATGAGTGGAGATAGCCTCTGCTACACATATGGAGTCAACAAAAAGGCCCTGTGGAGCACCAGAGGGAATCATGACCACTGAACTAGAAATCACTGGAGTGAGGTAAGTCAGAAAGCAACAGTGGAAAAAAAAACACCTCATCTGTGAAATGTTTTGTTTTCTCTAATGCACAACGACATGTCGAGGAATGAAAACATGGAATGATTTTACATTTAAGAAGAAAAACTGGTTTTAAAATGAGTTTAAAAGAAACATTTGTTTCTATATAATAACTGACTCAATAAAGGGGAATTCCTTTTTGTCTTTAATCACTGTATACTGAGTTTATAGTGGTGTTAGTACTATTTCTGAGCTGTGTCAAATGCTTTACTGACCAATACAATGTGGGTGCTTTGTCATTATCAGTGGTTTTACTCTCTGGCTTCTGTTCCTATCTCTTTTTTCTTTATTTACACATCTTTCTTGCAGTATCACCCAGGAAGAGCACCTGCTGCCATGAATGAAGGTTTCATTGCTGTTCATTGAAATGTTTTTGGTTTTTCCTAATTAATTTAAAGGTATGACTGATAGAGGCCACTTAACCCGTGACTTAATTAATCAATAAATATGGAAAGACTAAATGTAAAGATTATTACATATGACATATAGCAACAAACCCGTACTGTGGTGTAATACACCTTATGGGGAAAGCCAGATACAATATAATCATGTTAGATATTATAATGTATTTTATTGGCTGACCCTTATATATTAGCCTGTGTGTTTGTTTTGCGTTGTAAATGTTGGGACATTGCTAATCAGTTTAGAGCTCTAACTGGCATCATGTGGTCTGACCGTACAGTCATGGTCTGCTTTCCCGGTAACATCTGTAAATTGCCGTTTGTGCTGTTACGTTCAAGATGTGGGGAAATTACAGGCTGTGTGTTTGTCTAATCGATGAAAAAAATGGACAGAAGCAAACAAAAGAATGGAGACAACAGCTGAATAAACAGGTGGGGTGCGAGGAAAGAGTCAACCTTAAAAACAATAGCTGCTGTGGTGAAGCTTCTCTCTCAGGCTTGTGATAGGGGTTTTTTGTGTGACAAGATGTGTTCAGCATTAAGGTTTCCAGTCAGGCAAGCATTTATTCATTAAGATACACACTTGTCAAAGAGAAGGGACAGTGAGCTGATAGATGAGCACATCAGCACTGTAAGTAGGTGAGCTGATGGGGAGTGCACTCAGATAGCCAAGATACTGTACAGGCAGTGGAGCTGTTGTAAAACCTTCAGGCTCAAACAAGAGAAGCTTCAGTGTGTGTGTGTGTGTGTGTGTGTGTGTTTGTGTGCATGGTACTGACCTGTTGATGAACTCCTCATAACAGGAATAAATGGCGGCGAGGCACACCGCCACCAGGTTTGGCAGCACACGTGGGTGAGGGCACTGCCCGGTCGGCCCATGCATGCTGCAACACACAGATACAGGTCAGATACCTCGGCCCCAGCTATTTACTGAAGGTCCAATGTCCCTCACTGCACACACTGTTTGTTAGTATGTAGAGCAAAGTATGAGGAGTTCTGTCTAAAGCTAATGACCTGCTGACACGCAGCACTTTCTCACCTGTGGACAAATTTTTTCACCACCTCCATCCCGGCATTCAGCTCATTGAGAGCCAGGATGTACTCCTGAGTGAAGAGACGCAGTCGAGGGCATTTCCCAAAATCCTGAAACATGGACACACAAAAACAAGGAGTCAGCTAGAAATATATACATGTTTGAAACTATTTTTCCATGTCCATTTGGTTTAGATTGTGGTAATGTATCTGCAATGTCAACAATCAAAAGATTCTGGAGCATCATTAATGTTTTATTCTGCTTATGTCACTTCTTAAACAGCAGTTCATGAAAAATAAAAGTGAAATATTTCATCTGGATGAAATGTCTTATGGAATTTATCCTGCGATCATGACATCATCTTTTTGTTAAATATATTTATTTATTAAAGTTTTTTCTACTTAATATTTGAGATCCGATATTTGATCTGTTGCCAGTTTCCCTTTTCAATCAATCAATTGCTGAGTATGTTAGCACTACACTGGGTTGACCAAGGCCTCTCTTATGGCCTTTAGGATTTGTAGCTTTTTAGAAAGTATTTTTCAGCCACACTCATTTGTATGAACAACAGGATGCACCAAACAGACATCGGTACTAGTGCGCGCTCTGGTTGTCTCCTGAGTGCTGCCTCCTCACCATGTTATGTTTAAGGATTCTCTGGACCACTGGAGTGAAAACTTCGATCACGACCATTGAACGTGGCCGCTCCCGACAGTGCTGCAACACACAACAATGAGCATCAGCAAAAGGACACTTCTATATACTGTACACACAGCTATTTCAGTTCTCCACACAGGTTGAGCTCATGACTGGAGCACATGATCTTACCTTACAGAAGAACTCACACAGGTCAGGTGGTGGGTGGTTGTTTTCCAGCAGAGGAGCAATGGCCTACACACACACACACACACACACACACACACACACACACACACACACACACACACACACACACACACACACAAACAAACAAACACAAAGATGAATATTTCCATAATATCCTATCTGTCATTCACTCCGGCTGGGAGCCAGCAGTGTAGATCTGGGTTGTCAGGTGAACTACACCTGCACCACAGCCTCTCTCAGCATCCAGTCCTCTGCTCTGAGTGCCTATTGTATCATTCCTATCCATAGCAATACACAAGAGTAACATACATGAGGGGAATCTATATTTGTCTTCAGTTTCAAGATTAAAACCTACAAGAGGCTGGACTCTTGAGTCAATTATTAACTTCAGCCTGATTTCACAGAGTTCATATTAACAGTGAACTTCATACTGACCACAATGATGTTCTCATGGTCCTGAGTGCTTAGATTAGAGTTCTGTAAAAGGAGAAAGAGAAAATAGTATTTAGATTTATTTTAGTATTTCCCAAAAAGTCGCTGTTCCTTTAATGATTCTGGTGACATCTTGACCTTTCTTCCAGCACTGCACTAGAAACTTACTGAAGATCTAAAAATAGCAATGCAGTCAGTGGACTGAGTGTAAAAACTTTGGATGCAGCCTCTGGGACCTTATTGTTTAACTGCGTGTCCTGTGTTCCTCCTACAGAATATGTCCGTGTTCGTTCTATATATACAGTATATATGCAGTATTTATGACATACTGTATATAAGATAAACACAACATTGTAGAAAGAACATAACAAGTCCTGCATTATAAAAATTGAAGCAAACTGTACCTATTTATAAACCATTCAATTTGCTCGGCTGCATCATACATACAGTACATTACAGTACTGAAGCAGAGATATAAAGTAGCATACAACCAAAATATCAACTACAGTTACTAGAAAACATAAAAAGAAGAATTCATGAATTAAAAACAAACGGAGAGCACAGAGAACAAATACTAAAACATGACCATGAAAAGAAATGAACCTAGTCCATTAAAACTTTTTGAAATGAAATTTCATAAAGCTTTTGTTAATTATTTATCTTTTATTATTATTATTAACATGTGGGCCTTTAAACTTTAATCCATTGCAGAACTGAACTGAAAAGCGTTAATAAATATAATTTATGTTTAACCACAAGAAATTAATCTCGTTTTTGTTAAAATTACAAAAAGAAAGAAAAATGGAAACATTGGAAAGACACTGGGAAAAAACCTCTATTAGGATTAGGTTTAGATTAGTCGACACTAATATCAGGCCTCAGCTGGGAGTGGTATGGGCTGAGTAAAGCCATTTCTGGGTGAGATGTGTGTGAGTGTGAGTGTACCTCGGCCAGCAGAGTGGAGATGATGTGCAGCGGGGCCTGATGGATGGACTCGTCCTGCAGCGGCGAGGTCAGAGCCATGTCCACCAGCGCTCTGATCTCCTTCAGCACCACGTCCCAGCGGCTCGGGTTGTTCAGGACCTTCCGGTACTTGTAGATCTTTTTCTGCAGGAAACACAGGTTGAGTTTCCTCCTCGGTCACTAACCAACACATCAGTGTTTTTATACTGTGAAACCTGCACTCCTTCACAATTGTCACAATTTCTTGTATGCTTGTTGCGTTGCCTTGGAAACTTTTCATTCACCATGGTGCAGTGAAAACACACAAACAGGAAATGTTTGTGTAGAATCAGAGCTGGGTAAAGTAAAGCACCTATCATGACACCAGTGCTCTCTGTGTGACAACGTTTTCATTGCTGCTTGAGAAACAATGCTGAGTGGAGGAAATTAAACACAGGAGGATTTTTTTTTTCTTTCATTGACAGGAAGTGACTGTGAACTCTGAGCCACTACAGGAATACACCTTTGCATTGCTTTATTTAGCTCAGTGAGTGCAAATGACAATGACACCTTTGGAAGTCTGAACCTCATAAATGTCTGTAAAAATGCCATAAAGTTGTGTGTCAGAGTTTAGTAACACAACTAAAATCTATTGTCAGTGTTTCAGCATCATCGTGTTGCAATAAACTTCAAAGTGTGGGGTGAGCTTTATAACATTTAAAGAGACAGAGTCTCTGCACCACAATGCTTTGATGGAGCTGCTGAAATAAATCAATTAATAGTTAAAGACAAAGTGTAACCTTACCTTCCACTGCAGGGAGTGAAACCACTGGTCTCTTAAGTAGCTGTTTGCAGCCTAAAGAAATGAATGCACACACACACACTTTGTTAAATGGTGATTTCACATACCAGACACACATTTGCTTGTAGTCTATTAACTGACTGGTGTACAGTCATCTCTACACAGTGTCAGGGAACACACACAGTGAGTGACGTTCTAGCATCAGCCCTCAGTAGAAGACCATGAGTCTGTCCTCTGCTTCCTCTTCTCACCAGCTCTCTAAATGCAGCTCTACTTGTGGTTCTTAGACTTTCTAAGAAGGCAGAGCCTCATGTCCTCTTTGATTACTGTAATTGGTGCCACTATAATTGTTTCCGTTATTATTAATAACTCTAATACACCTATTATTGGCATGATTAACAAGCAGTCTGACGGTGCTTGAATACAACTCGACCCCAGTGATCATGGCTGAGTGTAAGAAGGTGAAAAAGCAAACAGTCTGCAGCAGCCCCTTAAAAGAACACAGTGTAGAAGTAATTGTCACTTTAAAGTAAACAAGAGGTTCATCCTGAGCTTCCTCTTGTAGTGGTGTGTTCATCTCATAACATGATCATCCATTCATTCTCAGCCAAAGCTGACACATCCCTCAGATACCTGAATGCAGCTGAGGTTTTATTTTTGTCGACTCACACATTAGGAACACATTTATATCAAGTCCCCTGGTGGATCACTGTGTAACTTTTCTTACAGGCTGTGTGATACACTGGGCGATATAAAGCTAATAGCATCTGAGACGTCGTCTTCTTCACACTGAGAAAGGTGTGCTTTAGATTTGTTTTTCTTCGGCATGTTGTCGCGGGTATGTAGTATCAAGTCGCCACGAATGAAAGTTATCACTGTTTGTGCAGTTAAAGGAAAGTTAACAGGATTTTTCAAGAATATAGCCAGGAGCTCACAAAAAGACGTGTGCTCAGTTCAGCGCCATAACCACGCCCCTCTTGTGGAGTTTTAGTAAAAAATCACAATACCACATCAGAGTGTGATGCTAGCCTCGTGCCACTGCCTCGTGAGGACGACGTGGACACTGGATCGGCCCAAAACATGGACGTCATTCAGATACTCGATGGGATCAGAAATGACTTTTCCACAAAGATTGATGTGGTCCTGAAAGCCATTCAAGACGTTAAGAGAGACGTGCAGGACTTCTCGACGCGCATGGATGAAGCAGAAGTGCGCATTAGCACCGTAGAAGACACAGTTAACTCAAGAGAAAGGCAAGGCTGATGCGCTAGCTAAACAAGTGTCTCTCCTCACAAACAAACTTGACGAGCTCGAAAACCGCTCGCGTCGTTCAAACCTACGGATAGTTAACGTGCCGGAGAAGATGGAAGGAAACGACGCGGTAGCTTTCCTGGAGAAGTGGCTCCCCGAAGTGCTGGGACCAGCAACATTCCCGAGTCCACCTCTCATTGAAAGAGCACACAGGTTGCCCGGCCGGACGCAACCTAATCGATCAACCACACCGAGGGTCATCATCGTGAAGTTTTTAAACTTCCAGAATAAAGTCCGTGTGATGCGAGCTTCCAGGGCCAAAGGCAAAGTTATCTACGCCGGTCAAGAGATCATGTTCTTCCCGGATCTTTCGGCGGAGCTCCACCGTCGCAGGAGGGGTTTCGACCATAGACTGTAGGTTTCGAACAGGTGAAACAACAGCTGAGGTCGATGAACATTCGGTACGGAATAATTTACCCAGCCAAGCTACGAGTGTCGTCTGATGGACAAACACGTGAGTTTGAAACCCCAGCAGATGCTGAAAAATTCATCAAAGGGTTACAGACCACGGAGGACTCACAGGTTAACTAAAATGAACTGCTGAATCCTTTATTATCCACCTATAACAGCTTGTTATTGATGGCTTTATGGGCCAGTAACACACACACGTGAATGCTTTTTATTTTCTTTTTTCTGTGGAGACCTTTCTGTTTTGTATAGGCTACATAATTTTATTATTCCTTCAGTCTCCTCAGATGTAAATGCGCTTTTTAATTACTATTTATACAACCAAGCGCTTCCTGAAAGACATCGGCTTCTCAGAAACAAAAGCTCGAAAAGCCCAGAAAGACCTCTCTGAAGAAGCGGAGAAAGGGAGTTTCTGGCTCTGGTTACGTAGAAGAGACAAGAGCTTGGGGGACTAAGTCAGCCACATAGTAGAACCCGAGCATCCAAATCCAGCTGCAGGGAGCGGCAGGGAGACGTCCCTGACCGCTGCCCCACCATCCTGAGATGTACTGGAAGTAAAGGGGCGAAACATCAGTGAAGGATGGCATCCAGCTGAGGACCCTGCAGCTGGTACCTAGGCACTGGCGGAGGTGCAACAAGCAGAAATGCTAAGCAGGTATTACCACCAACCTGTTAATTAAAATGCAGAGACTACCACGCGTCCTTTTTAAGTGGGCTGTCATTCGTTTTGTTTTGTTTTTTGAAAAGTGGCTATTCAGTATACTGTCGGCCTTCCCGGATGAAAGTTAAGCTGCAAGAAAGACTAGATGAACATACTTGTTTGTGTAGATTTTATTTTTTGCCAGGGGACACAATTGTCCTGTTAATGTTGTTTGGTCTGTTATTACGACTGCTTGGTTTGGTCTAACTGCTCCCTTGTTTACACTGGATCAGTGTGTGCACTTAACTGCACCCCAAGGTCAGGGGGAGGGTGGGGAAAGGCAAGGGGCTGTCTCGTTCAGGTTGACAGCTAAGGGGTATTGTTCATGGCAGGGTTTAAGTTTTTTTTTTTTTTTCTTTCACATCATGTGGTATTCTACTGGTACACTCCCAAAATGTCACATAGAGATACTCATCAGGGGCCGTATTCCTAAAGATTCTTAGTGCAAAGAGTTGCTCCTAGTGGCCAAATTCTAAGAAAATTCTTAGAATCATGATGTTTTCTTAGAATTTCTCCTAAAAGTTAAGAGTAGATCCTAGTAAAGATAAAAGATATTCCTAAAGAATCCTAGCTCTTAAGAGAGCTCCTAAGGTGGGATCTGTTAAGAGTAGGGAAGAGGACTTTTAAGTGGCTTAGGAGTTCCCTAAGCAGAGGACAAAATGGTGGACAGAAGAGGCAGGAGAGATATTCTCTCAAACACTGGATGTCAGTGAATTAATGAAACGCTACAGATTGTTCCTGTTCCTCTGTCCAGTTGGGTTTCCTTGTTCTTTTCTTCTCCATTGCTGTTCACTGGTTTGTGGTAGATTTCAAAGCCAACCAACACTGCTTCTTATAGGCCGGTCAGCAATCACAGACACTGATTAAAACTGAGCCATTTTACCCTTGTTAATACCAAATTGAGTTGCAAAGTTGAAAGTGCAAAAATGACCAGCATGGTAATTAATATAAGCAAATAAATCTAAGTTTCACTATGTGAATACTGTGCAAGTTTTCACACATTTTGTAGGATAATTTTAAAGTATAGCTTACTATTCATTTAACAGATATTTTCTTTTATGTGAAATATTTTTTACAATTACACAGTCTTCATAAGATCGGATTTTATGGTTAAATTTATCGATTTGAGGGTCCATCCTTTGCCCATTATCACCAAAAGTGTATTTTTTTATCTAGCTTTTTTTTAAAGTATATTTTTTGGGCATTTTGGCCTTTAATTGACAGAACAGTTGAGAGAGAGACAGGAAATGGGAGGCAGAAAGACATGCAGGATAGGACTGCTCGACACAGGATTCGAACCGGGGCCACCTGCAGTGAGGACTATAGCCTCAACACATGGGGCGGGTGCTCTTTATCTAACTTTTAGGATCAACCAATCACAGCATTTGAAATGATGACTCATACCTAGCAACGGGGGTCAACCACACCTCCTCACTAAGATAGGAGTTTCTGTCCACTCCTTGCTCAGAGTTCTCTAAGAGTGTTGTGGAATCACTCCTAAGCTAAAACTCCTTGCTAGGAATTTCTAGGTAAAGTTAGGAGCTCTCTGAGAGGATTCTCAGAATCTTTAGGAATACGGGGGTCTTTCATATATTGTTGAATTTTCTTACTTGTTTGGGAATGGGATGTATCTATCCCTGCAGAGCAATCCAGTTTCGGGTCTAAAGCACAATTTAAGTCACCTGCCAATATTATCTTACCAGGGAGGGTGGCCAAAAGCAAAAATAAATTCTCAAAAAATGATGGGTTATCATCGTTTGGGCCATATATATTAACCAAATTAATACTTTCTCTCAAGAGAGTCCCTTGAACCACCAAATATCTACCAGTTTTATCATAAATAGTGTTATTTATTTGAAAAGGCACCAAATTATGAATTAACACCATAACCCCTCTCGAATGAGAAGGGAAACAGGATGCTACTACTTTGCCTGGCCATCTCCTACGTACTTTCACTAAGTCCTCTCTGAGTAAATGAGTTTCCTGGATAAACACTATTGATGACTTAAGTTGTTTAAGCCTGGTAATCACCTGTTTTAATTTAGTCAACTTTACCATCCCTCTAACATTCCATGAAGTGAATTTAAAATTCTTATTTGCAGTCATCTAATCTTACTAATACACCAGATTGTACAGCATAGAATCATCTTTTAGTTGTTGGTAAACCTGGGGCCGTATTCACAAAGAATCTTAAGGTTAAAAGTAGCTCCTAAGGGCCGAATTTAGGAGCAACTCCTAAAAAAAGTGGGCGTGTCAGTCTTAAATTTAGGACTCCTAGTTTTTTAAAATAAGAGTAATTCACAAAGTATTTTATGCCTAAAAGTAGCTCCAAAGTCTGGGAGAGCTTAAAAGTCCTCGTGAGGACTGTTAACTCAGTAAGACCTATTCACAAAGAATCGGAAATGGCTGCAGCCAGGCAAATGTATGGAGGACTGCGAATTGCTGCAGAGGGGGGAGCTGGAGCACCTGCCCCTTTGCCCTTTGATGCCCAAAGTGCCTTTTTGTCAGTGTTTTTTTTTTTTTTTTTGGGTCATCTACAACATTTTCGCTATAAAACGGGAGTAGTGACGGTGACGAACTGTCCAATATAGGCGTCACAACGGTCGGACCGAGGTAACTGCGACTGCTGCGATGCAGTCATGCTGATGTGAGCCAAAAATATTTTTAAAAAGTTGGTGGGTGTGCTAGACACACACATCTGTTAGTAGTAATAGCTCATGTGATAAGGCTGCTCCCCCAGTAAACTAAACTTATTGTTAGTCTGGGTTCAAATCCTGCTATAGGCCACAAATGTGGGTAATGCATTTTCTTTTCTCATCATTATTATGATCACCATATAGGGCTGTCAACGAATGTGAAAATTAATATTAAAATGTGGGAAGAAAAAAAACCAGCGGCTGCTTTGCGAGTGTGCGCACTCACCCTCATTGCATTTGCACAGCGTCACACTGCAGAAAGTGAGACGCGACAAAAACTGTAGCAGAAAGATGCAGATGGCAGAGAGAAAGACAGAAAGTTCAGAGCCCAACTCGGCAGCAGAGACAGTGGTTTGGACTCGAAGCTGTCTAAAAAGCCCCGTCGGACCTGACGGCAAAAAAAAAAAAAAAAAGTGGAGCGGAGCGGCCGGCGGCGAGGAGGAGGAGAAGGAGGAGGGAGGGGAGGGGGGGCGCCGCCGGCACTCAACAACCAATCACCGTGTTGAGCGCCTCGAATTCGTGCACGAGAATTGACGTAATCCATAGCAACGGGGCGTCACCAGGGGCGTCACTCTTAGTTTGCTCTTAGTGATTTATCCTTAGTAAGAGTAGGTCTCAGCGGCTTTGTGAATAGCTTTTAAGAAAAAACTCCTACGTAAAAACTTTTGGTGCGAGTTAGGAGTACTCCTAGTGGTAAGATAAAAGGCTTTGTGAATACGGCCCCTGATCACTCTTATTCTAAAACCAGGCAAAGTGCCAACCGAACGCGGTTCTTATAGACCCATATCACTTTTAAATTCAGATGCAAAGATTATTGCTAAGGTTTTAGCCATGAGACTCGAGAGGGTTCTACCAGCCATTATACATGGAGACCAGAATGGTTTTGTACAAAAGCGGCAGGGGTTCCACAATGTGAGGAGAGTTCTTAACATAATTCACGAGTGTGAAGAGTCCCCTGACACTGCAATATTATCAGTCGACGCCGAAAAGGCGTTCGACCGAGTCGAATGGCCCTATCTACTCGAGTTGCTTAGGCGGTTTGGATTTGGTGATTACTTTTGTAGATGGGTCGAAATTTTTTTGTTGACTCCTCTGCAATGGTATCTACTAACTATCTCATCTCTCAGCCTTTTGAGTTATTTCGAGGTACAAGGCAAGGGTCACCAATTTCACCTCTTCTTTTTGTAATAGCCATGGAACCATTAGCAATAGCGATCAGATCACACCCCTTAATTCATAGTATTAAGATTGGGGACTTAGAACACAATACAGCAATGTACGCTGATGATACTATTATATTCTTATCTCAACTTGCAGAATCAATACCATCTCTCTTAGAGTTGTTTAGTCAATTTGGGAGTATCTCTGGGTTTAAAGTGAACAAAGAAAAGTCATCTATTATGTTTTTAAATGGAAATGAGAGGAAGAAACCTTTAGTGTCACATCCATTTGTGAATGCCACAGAGGGATTTAAGTACTTGGGCATCAAAATAACCCCTAAAATAAGTAATCTTAGTTCAGCCAATTATGAGCCCATGTTACATGGTGTGACAGAAGAGATCACGAGATGGACAACATTACCTCTTTCTATATTGGGAAGAATAAACATGGTAAAGATGACTATACTACCAAAATTTTTATTTATCTTTCAATCAATTCCACTAGCCCCTCCTCCTTCTTTTTTTCTCAAGACCAGAAAGCTTCTTTCCAATTTCATCTGGAACAATAGGAAGCCAAGACTCAGACTCTCCCTTCTATATCTACCTTATGATAGGGGGGGGGGGGGGGCTACAGCTGCCAAATCTAGAATGGTACTATTGGGCTGCTCAGTTGAGGGCCACAATGTTTTGGTTCTCTAAAGATGTTTTCATGCCCTGGTTAGAAATTGAAAAACGGTCCTCAAAAGGTTTGTCATTGAATAGCTATCTATATTCAGCTTCTTTTAAAACATTAAAGAAAGATACTACTAATCCTTTTGTAAAAAACACCATTATAGTTTGGCATGTGGTACAAAAACTGTTGTGTGACTCTCCAAGATTATCCTGTTTCGCCCCGATCTGGGGGAATGCTAACTTCGCCCCGGCAAAGAATGACATGGGTTTTAAAACGTGGATGAACAAGGGCATAGTAGAATTGCAGGATGTATATGAGGATTTTACTCTAATGTCATTCAATGAGTTAAAGGCAAAGTTTGATATACCACAGAAACACTTCTTTAAGTATTTACAACTTCGAAGTTTTACTCTGGCACATTTAAACAACTCGGTGCAACAACCTCCATTATCCACCTTAGAAACAAAAAGTTGTTTTGGGAAAAGGCTGGTCTCCCGGTTTTATAATATGCTAGTTGAAAACCATAAGGAAAACTCTGATAGTAAGAGGCGGGAGTGGATACGTGACTAAAGGCCCTTTCACACCGGAGACGTATTTTTCGTGCGAATAATTCGCGCATCAATATTTATTTTCGAACCCCGGTTTTCATCACGAGTCCTTTCACACCGACCGCGAATGTGTCGCGGCGAAAATGCGACATAATTTTTTTTCGGAGCGAGGTCGATTTTTCTGAGCTTTCGCCCGGCGAATAAACGCATCAACCAATCATGTGGCATGAAGAGGAGGTACGTCACAGCCCCCACGTCAGAACACAGCTGTTTCCCATAACAGACGGTGGCCGCACAGTCTCGGCCCGCCACAGTCTCTCACAGGAAAAAAGTTTTTTTTTTTTTTAGCGTTTCACCGTCTTTGCTCTCATCTCTGCCAGTCAGCCCCTCCACCTGCCGTCTCTCTGGCGTGCGGTCGCACCGCAAGTACACACACGGACACAGACACACACACACGGGCGCATGGACACGTGCTTGGCCGCTAATGTAAACAATGTAAATAACCTGTGTCTCGGAGGAAAGAGGAGAGGAGAGGAGGAGGAGGAGGAGGAGGAGGGATAAGTGGAAAGAGGAGAGGAGGAGGAGAATACATACTGTCAGGACAGTGATCAGATATTAATCAGATATTGATCAGTGATCAGACAGTGAGCTGCTGTGTTGAGTAAAGTTGGTAACAAGACAACAGTGGCATAGTGAATACGTGAGGGATAATCAACAGATTAAAGACATGACGTGGAGGCGAAGAACCACCCGTCGCAAAGCGAAACTTTGGAATCTAATCGTCACATCTGTCGCATATTCGCGTCGCCGTCGGTGTAAATGGTTTTGATGCGAAATATTTGGCCGCGAATATTTCGCAATTTCGTGTCGTTTATTCGTTACGTCCGCGGTGTGAAAGGGCCTTTACAAGAAGACATTTCACTCAGTGAATGGGGTAAAATATGTTTAAAAACACATACTCAAACCATCAACACTAGATTGAGAATGATACAATTTAATTGGATAATGCGAATATATATTTCCCCTGTACAATTAAATAAATTTGATTCTAATATACCTGATCTTTGTTATAAGTGTAAAAACCACCAGGGCACATTATTTCATTTCATTGTTTATGGAAATGTGAAGAGATTCAAAAGTTTTGGAGCTCAGTGTTAAAGTATATCTCTCAAATCACTACTTCCCCTGTACCCCTATGCCCTAAGTTATGTATTTTAGGCATTTATCCAGAGGACTGTAATTTATCTGGCAAAGAAAGAAAAATGGTTGATCTTTGTTTACTGCAGGCCAAACGCTGTATTGCATTATGTTGGAAGAATGTTAATGGCCCCTCTTTTACCCAATGGTTGAATAACTTAACATCAAGTTTGGCTCTTGAGAAGCTGGCCTATATTGTTAGAAAGAGGGCTTCTGAATTCTATGACATTTGGAAGATATTTTTGGAACTGTTGAAAGGTGGAGATTTGGAGGAGGCAATGGGAGAATGAGATAATAAAAATATTTAATGTGTTGATAGGAGTGTACGATGTAACCTATATTAAGAATATTATTATTATTAATAATTAATTATTATTACTATTTTATGATTATGATTTATGATTATTTTTTATTTATGTATTTATTTATTATTTATTGCTCAGTAATTTTTCTGACCAATTTGTCAATTTAATTTATCCCTTTTTAATTATTTATTTCATTATGACAATTTATTTATTTACTTTTTCTGTATTCCATTAGTATTTTCATTATTATTTGTATTACTGCCATATGTTTAAAGTGTTCTATGTTGTTGTATGAATATAAAAACCAATAAAGATATGTTTAAAAAAAAAAGCTGTGAAATGAGGGCTGGAGCAGCAGGGCAGGAAGAAATATAAGAGGATATCACATGAGGTTGGATATAGTGCGATCTTCAAATGTTATTACATATCAGCCCAAGCCTACGCTGGTGTGTCCTTATTGTTAGCCAATCATTAATATCATTATCATATTCGGACTAAGGGACAAGCAGATTCAAACAAGATAAGGGTTACAAAGTAGAGTAGAGCCAAGGTGAAAAAATTCCCTGATATCACTGAAAAATTATCTTGTGACCTCTGTGATGCCACAGATACAGTCCACTGCAAACTGACATGACAACATCTGCAGATGGATTTTAAAGCAAAGAACCAGGCTCATTAATAACGCTGCCATTCTTCCCATCTGCTTCCTGTGTGTTTGCACTTTTTACTACCTGTACCAGTGTTTGTTCACAGTAAAATAACTGATCACCACCAAACAAGGCGTTCAGTCTGTAGTGTGTGTTTGGAGGATGTTATTGTCATGTGCTGCAGTTAAATTGTCTTTTTAATTGTGGATTCTCATCGTTCTAGTTTACATTATAGTTGGCACTGATGAGCATAGCCGTTGCCAAGCCCAGAATGTCTGCAGACTGAAGTTTCGATTACATTTTGCTAAGTTTCTAGTTTTCCAGCTTCTTCCAATCACTGGAGAACTACACCAGTGTCTCTAGTTTTACACACGATCCCTATAGGCTGGTCACTAGAAACCAGAGAAGCTTTTCCTTCCTTCGGAGCTCAAACCGACTCTGTCTGGCAGTGGTCCAAACAGCTGGCAGCAGGCATAAGCAAACACCAGTGAGGAGGTGGGTATACAGTGTTGACCCCCAGTGCCTATAATGGGTTGGATTGTGTATCAGAGTTAATTGGGCCAGTGGGTAACAGAACCGAATGTTCTCACTGAATCGCTCTGGTGAATGTGGAGATTAATTTTTCCCAGGAATTCAGGACAGTCTCTCAGAGTTGACTGGGTACACGGTGTAAGTGTCTGGTACAGGATCTGCTACAGGATCTGCCATTGTCCTGAGCCACCAAACCAGACAGCCCGCTCAAGCTCTTTTTTGACGGTGTAAGACCATCATGGACGATTAACATCAACCAAATAAATACATCTCACCAGGGACCAATCAGGGCCACGGTTCCCGCTTCACTGCTCTAATCCTTCGACTGTTCTGTTAACAGGCCGTGCCTCAGACTTTACATTTGCTTATAGTTTTTAAGATATATGGTAGATCGATACAATGACTGCATCAAAGCTTACAGTTTGAACTGATGCCTCTGCATTGAAGTAATCATTGTGTTTGTGTCCTTTGCTCTGCTGCTGATACATTCAGGAACAGACAGAAAGACATGTATTTCAAAGATGCTTTTCTAGCAGACACAGGATGTCTTTATCAGCTGGGAGCTGAGCTGGCAAACAGTTACTCAGCTCGTTTCTCTGATAACTTCAGATCAAGACGTCTGGCCAAAATCCTTCCTCTGGTCATAGCTAGGCCTGCACGATATGAGCAACATATGTGCGATTTGCAATGACACTGGTCAATACTGTGATGACGATATGACTTGCAATAAATAAGCTAATATTTAAGTATGCATTAACCATACAGTCCCTGTGTCTTGCTGCTTTAATAGGTACCTCTATTCCGAGCATACTTTTTGAGCATTCTAGGCAACCTTCTGCGATGTGTTTATCGTGCATGTTAATATTGCGATGAAGTCAGCCCTGGTTACAACTTGGAGTTAAAGGTCTAAAAAGTGTTTGTGGTTAAAAAAAACACAGACAAACACTGACACATAATCATAGAGGATATGATGTCATTGACAGTCGAGCCGACCAGCGTTTCTTTACATTCGGTTTCGTGGCGAGTCATGAGAATGACGCCGCCGAATCGCCGTTTATGGTCGGAACTACGACGGTATGTGATCGTCTTCCAATCTCTGACAGGGTTCCTACAGGTTCCTTCAGGTTAAATTCAAGTCTTTTTAAGACCTTTTTAAGACCATTTATATAAAAATGTAATACCTATTTCACTGCCCTACCGGCAAAGAAAAGTGAAATCCTCAAATTTCAGAGCGTTTACTGTAAATTAACTGTATCATCCCACTATTTTTCTGCTCTTTGTGCTCTAACTAGGGATGTAACAATATCAAAATCTAAAAAATACAACAATAACAAGCCCATGATATTTATTGCAGTATCATAAGGCATCATGATATCAAAATCTCACTGTATGATAATACCATATAAGCTCCACAGTACAAGACTTATTCCACTATCCATAAGTCAACAAGAAGAACATTGATCAAAAATAATCGTGGTTGACAAATGAAACTTTTGACGAAAAATGCAATATGGAGAAGTTAAATACAGCACAACTTTTAAGACCTAGAAATCAAAATTCAAGACTTTTTCAAGTCTTTTTAAGGTATTATTTCCAAATTCATAAATTCAATGCTTTTAAGACTTTTTAAGACCCCGCGGGAACCCTGTCTGACTTTAGTTCTTGATGAATGAAAACATGAGTCTGTCTTGCGCCGGTCAAAGAATTTCACGGTGCGCGCGGAGGCTCATAAATGTAGTGTGAAAACGCTTCGCTTTTCCAAAACTCCTCGTTGTCCCTTTAAAAACAAAACATAATTGTATGTTAACTGTAGTAGCCGCCTGGCTAGCCTACATTTTATGGTATTGTTCTATTGTCAGTACTTATTTTATAGCCTGTGTTATTCCTATCTGTATAGACAGCTGACTGTATCTGTCCTGTTTTTTTGTTTTTTTTTATGAAATCAACATCAACATGAACTGGGACCTGTGTATTACCTGCAGCAGAACGGTGCCACCAGGAAAGCTCAGCTGCACACAGTACTTTGGAGCATTGTCCCATGACAGGAGCTGCAGGTCTTCTATGGAGCTGTATGACAATGACGTCTCCATGTAACCGGTGGGCTGTGAGAGAAAGAAAGCAAGAGGATATTAGTCTGCCGCTGTCTAACATTTAGAGTACATACTGTATATTTAAACAGAGCTGCAGGATTAAAAAGGCCATTATTTTTACTGGCAGTCAGCTGGAAAGACAAAAAGAAACATATCCTGGGCTAACCTGCCCTGGGTAAACACAAGGCCACACAACACCTCCAAATACAGCAGATTATACACTACACATACAGTAGCTGTCTTTATCAGCTGTGGATACATTTGATGTCGCTCCAAGTGAATAGTCACTGAATGCTGAAACAAAGTGGAAAATCAATTTAGCAAAAGCCATTAATCACACAATTACACAAACATCACCTAGAAGGACATTGCTCGTGTTGCTTTGGGTCAACACACACACACACACACACACACACACACACACACACACACACACACACACACACACACACACACACACACACACACACACACACACACACACACACACACACACACACCACACACACACACACACACACACACACACACACACACACACACACACACACACACACACACACACACACACACACACACAGAGAGAGCGAGCAAGCAGTCTGCTGTGTGATCCCAGTCTCACCATTGTGAGAGCTGGACGCAGATGCAACTGAGTTACAGGCCACAACCTGTTTGCTAGTCTCAAAATGATTACAGAAAGGCTGACAAATTACCACAAGTTTCCGGACTCAGGAACAGAAGAGTCTTTAGAGAGAAAGAGGGGGAAGAAAAAAAAAAAGAACCTAAACAGATAAAAATAACGAAGCCACAAGGAAAGCGAGCCTGTGTGTCTTCTAACCCCTGGGAGCAGTTAGCAGAGAGATGTTTAATGCCACGGTGTGTGTCCACTGGGACATGTGTCTGTCAGAAAAGGCAGAAATGGCAGTAAATGAATCACCAGCTGATTTCCCAGACATTAGCGTCACTGCATGACTTAGTAGCAATTATTGTTGATGGGAGACTAACTGTATATCCACACAAATGGGCCTTGCAGACGTCATCTGAAGTGGCTGTCGCTGCACCCGAATTAGGAAGCAGCGCTTTCTGGAATTCATCAGCATTTTTTTCCCCTTTTACTTTCTATTTTTCGGAGGCCATCTTCATTTAGAAAACTCTGCTTTCGTCAATCAGAGGAAGCTACGCTGGCTTATGTGTCTCTGACTTTTTTTTATAGAGGAGTAAAATAAACTTTCTCAGTGGCTGAGTGCATGTAGAATGTTTCAGCTGGATGTGGCCAACCACAGTAATGTAGAAAAGAAAAAATAGATGTTTGAAAGCTTATTGCATACTTGTGTTTCTTGTTATCAGTGGACAATCACAGATTTTAAAGAGCTTCTGTATATCAACAGTTTCACCTTGTTACCATCTATGTAATGTTGATATAATATAACAGAGACAAATATTCAGCCAACGCCTTGAATGAGTGTTTCCACCTGCAGTTCCACCTGACACCCTGGAGCCACCAGGTTTACTTTTTACTTTGAAATGTTGATTATCGCAATGTTTTTTTTTGTTATTTGCAGAGTTTGTGTGCTTCACTATTCTCAATGAAGTATGGCAAAGAGACAATAGAAGCATGAACAGGTCGACATCCTACCAATGGCTTTGACTCTGAGTGAACACACTAAGCATTAAAATATTTAAACTGGTCTTTTTGGGCCTGCAAACAAATATCTAGTATGGGAACACGACTGGGACGTGCCAGGTTTCTGTCACCACAATAAAAAGAGCAGAGAACTGAACAAAGTGCTGCTAATGACATGAAGCAGCAGTTTTACTATAGAAATAGTCTTGAAATATTGGGGGGGGAAAAACTGAAAATTGTAAATGAACAAGTCTGTTTCTCCACTGACTGTTAGATGAGAGATTAATTTAACATAGGGACTAGAAACAGACTGTGGGGTCAGTGATTGAGGACATCACCGCCTTGTGTTTGCTTTCTGCCAAGTGTCATCTGGTTTCATCTGTCATCTGGCATGTTTTTCTGTTTTTGTTATCAGACAGACAGGGGGGAGGTTTGAAACGGAGCCTGAAGGTGATGTTGACCCAACATGTGAACTTCCAAAGTGCAGCTGAACTCCTGATTTTATTAACAGTGACTTCCTGTGATAAAGTCCGCAAAGCCAGCACACTGGCTCAAGTGAAACTGCAGTACATGCCCGAAAATGTGGTTGATATAGCAACAAATGCATTAAGTTGGCAACATTTCATTCTGAAAAAGGAACTTCCGTCAGGGAAACTCCACTGAGTCTGACCAGTGGTGTAACTTCATGACTCAGTCAGTCAGTCAGTCGGTCAGTCACATTGTGTGTACAGAGCCACGCCTGCTAAAATGGTCAAGTCAAATATCCTTAAATATCAAATATCGTCCAACACGTTATATTAAATAAGCTTCATCTGTGCACAGACAAATAAAACAAAATACCAAGTTGTGGTTGTGACATTCACACCCATTTTACACAGCAACTGGCCAGATGTGCGCAGGTGAGACCACAGCCTTCTTTAACTCTTCACACGACAACATCCCACTGAACACACCTCCAAAGGTCTGCACAAACTCACCGCGTCAAGACAAAGACGCACAAAGACTCTGCTGAAAAGATCGTAATCCTGCCGTGTCACCCACTGTTGCCCATTACAACACGTCTGAAGGCTTGAAGACTCCTTCTGTTTGCTGTAACCATGGATATGCAAATCCAAACAGCAATCAAGGGATTAGATAAAAAAGTCCAGATTTACAATGAGATGATGATTTGTCCAAAATGGACAGTGAAGCTGCTGCTGACCTGCTGATCCCAGCAGCGTGTACTAAAACAGACATGCTGTTTAAAGCAGAAGTAAGCAGAATGTTTATGTTAAGTCTTAAATAGTTCTATCTTCCGACAGCAATCACTTATATAGTGTTTGGTCTGAAACACGGTCTGTCAGTCACTCTGCTCTGCTGTAAGCCGAGGAGAAAACTTCTTGTATACTTCCTTGTATCCTACAAGCTTTATCCAATGAGGAGAGAGAACGGCATAAAGGGGCGGTCCTCTCTGTGTGTGCAGCCAAGGGATGCGCGTGAATGTGGTGACATAGGGACGAGGACCAATAGATCCATGACGAGGGCGGGGGCTGCTAACTCCATCGGCTGACAAGAAGTTAGCCGAAACGACCGGATCGCTTATGTCTGCTTTAACTGAGGCCAATGTTTTCAATACTGAGAGTCAAACAGACTTGGAGAAAACTGCACCTGGATAATTATAATATTGTCTAATGAGAAGAATAATCACTGATAATGGTAATTGATGATGATTTTTTTTTTACCTGTGGAAAATCTGACCTAAACATCACACTGCCGCTTGTTTATATAAATGTAAATATATAGTATCCATCACATCCAGATAATTACTCTCATTATAATATAAACTAGGAGTGTCAAGCTACAGTCAGTGTCTGAGGAAAACAGGCTCCTACAGGCTGCTCTGGTATCACTCCACTGCCTCTGCTGCTGCTGCTGCTGCTGCTGCTTCCAGACAGATAAACAGCCTGTCTCTGGCCTCACACACACACACACACACACTGAGGCACGGCTCCTCTCAACACAAACACATCTAAGTAGTTACATGGAAGCAGCGGCAGCGGCGAAGGCCTGCTTTAGCCTGGCGTCCCTCTGCAGCAGAGTGGAGCAGACAGGTGGTTCTCTTTATTTGCATCCATGTCACTCGCTATAGAGCAAACAGGCAGCTCTCTGCTCCTCCCCTCCCTCCTCCTTCCACTGAAGAACAAACATGCTGTTCCTTTATTTACACCTCCCTCCGCAGCTGATACAGCAAGCTGGCTCTTCTGTCTTACCCCCCCTACACACACACACACACAATCCCTGTTGTGAAACTGCAGGCATACAGGATTTTCATTACGGACAACATCCATGGCAAATATTGGTTCTGGGCGAGATGTCTCATTTCCTTGGAAGAGCAAACGTCAACCCCTGTCTCTGTCTGTCTCAGTGTGTGTGTCTGCAGCCAAATAGTGTTGTTGCTTGACTTGAATGAACATACCACACAAATGAAACAAAACTGCAAAATAAAGAGCAAATAAGAAAATGTGTGCGGATGTATGTATTTGAACGCACAGAGACAACACAGAATGGAGACAAACAGAAGGAACTTCAATTTTCTGATAACCAGCCGAGGTTACCATAGATACTCCATCCTGCACAAGAGCATACAGCGATTGCTTGCCTCCCTCAACCCTACTCTCCATCTCGCCTTTATTCTCTCTGACTCCATCTTCCTTTCTTTCTTTCTTTCTTTCTTTCTTTCTTTCTTTCTTTCTTTCTTTCTTTCTTTCTTTCTTTCTTTCTCCTCTCCTCAGTTTTCCTGCTGCCTGTACTTGTCTTTTTCTCTCATTCTGTCTCTTTCTGTTCTGCTTTTCATCATGGAGGAAGGTTGGAGGAGGCTACAGCTCCTCTTGTCTCTTCTCTTCACTGCTGTGTTGCCATAGAAACAAGAAGATGAAGATGTATGTTATGTTTTTTTGTTTCCAGGGAGAAGCAGAGTGAAAAGACAGAAGGAGGAGGAGGAGGAGGAAGAAGAAGAAGAAGAAGAAGAAGAAGAAGAAGAAGAAGAAGAAGAAGAAGAAATACAGAGTAAGCACTGTAATTTCAAAAATATTATAATTTTCAGTACACCAGTAGGCCTACTGATCATATCGCATCACTGCAAGCAACTATGAGGTGGAATTGTCTGCATGTGGACAGATGCAGCTGTTTTCACATTTCACATTTCAACATTAAAGACTTGACATTTGTTTCAGGGTTTCATCCTTTAGCTGATGTGAAAATGCTTTAAACCATTTACTATAAATCGCACTGCCACTCAGAACAAACTCTTTATGTTTTTAAAAACATAGAATCTTCTTGAATTGAATTGTTGATCTAAATGTAATTTGTAACTGCAGGCTGGTCCATGGGGTTTGGGTCTGGAGACTGTGTTGGAAGTCTGTCTTCTCTCTTGTCTTATTCTCACCATTCTGCAGCAACGTCCTTCCTGCAGCACATTCTCCTCATAGTGTAAGAGAGGGTGTGACTTTCCCAACACAGAGAGGGTGTCACAGTCATCAACCTGCAGGAATTGTTTGCATTTAGCCTTTACTGACTTCCATCGATGCATGCAAATTGATTGAACACATTTCTTCTTGAAACCTGAAAAGCCTGATCTCCATGAAATTCATTAGATTATGTACCTGCATTTTTAAGCATTTCTATTGCTACATATTTGAGCAGCTCTGTTTACTGACTTGACTTGTTAAAAGCTTCAGCCACTGGTGCACTTCCAGGTACAATATAGAACATCTCTGTTATAATACATCCTGAGCAGCTACTGTTTCAGAGCCGGCTGGAGGCTCCAGTGACTCGGACACAGGATGATTGGGCTAAGTGTTAGCATTGCTAACATCAGCAGTAGAAAAGTAGAAGTGATAAAAATAGAAGTAAAACAGAGCAATGTTTCCAGTTCTCTGAGTGTAAAAGGAGGAAATGTTGAGCTGAACCCCATTAATTCTTCTAATCTGGTAAATATATACAACTGTTGCTGCTAACATTGGCTAAATGAGAAAACAGATTACAAATAACTCTATTATGGTTTTTCATTGGACTTGAGTTGAAATTTTTACAAAAACTGGTAAAACTGTTGTAAGACTTTTGAGTGGCAGCGTGTAAGATGTTTACATTTCTTTATTTTTATTTGCTTAAACAATTATAGAATCGATTAATATGAAAATGGCCTGAAATTAATATGAGTCTCATTTTTTACACTGTTGTGCTGGGGATTAGTTATCATTAACTAATGGCCTATTAATGACCGATTATTATTATTATTACTATTATTATTATTATTATTATTATTATTAAGCACTGGCAAGCAACATGATGAGTACTCTGAATGCAACTTACCAGACAATCAACAATTATCTGAATAACAAACACAACAAGCAACACAATTTTGGACACGTTAAAGCAGAAGTAAGCGATCCGGTGGTTTTGGCTAACTTCTTGTCAGCCGATGGAGTTAGCAGTCCCCGCCCTCGTCCCTACGTCACCACATTCACGCGCATCCCTTGGCTGCACACACAGAGAGGACCGCCCCTTTATGCCGTTCTCTCTCCTCATTGGATAAAGCTTGTAGGATACAAGGAAAGTTTTCTCCTCGGCTTACAGCAGAGCAGAGTGACTGACAGACCCGTGTTTCAGACCAAACACTCTATGTTAAGTGATTGC
The DNA here is from genome assembly GCF_045865225.1 of Trachurus japonicus. NCBI lineage: Eukaryota > Metazoa > Chordata > Actinopteri > Carangiformes > Carangidae > Trachurus > Trachurus japonicus. The sequence goes on from NC_140912.1 coordinate 3,417,542, forward strand.
TGTCGGAAGATAGAACTATTTAAGACTTATATTAACACAAACATTCCGCTTACTTCTGCTTTAAAGGCCAAGGTTGGTGATATCATGTTTGAAATAACACTTCTCAGAGCAATGAAGACGAACCAGTGCTACAAATCGATGAGCCACGCGGATCCACTGGGTGACATGTTCCTTCATTAGCATGAGCACACACCGTAGTTTATTTTGACTCAGTCCAACATACACAGTCCTGCTGCCAGAAATACCCACTAGAGCTCTGTAATACATCCATGCCTGAAAACAATCGGCAGCAGCTGCACTAAACACAGTTCCCAGCTGTTTCATCAGCTTACTCTGCCTTTCTTCAATGACGTTTGTGACCATTTCCTGCGCAGCTTCAGAAGGAAAACAGTGGGTTTTTTTAGGCCACAATCATACCAGCACCAAGTCACAAGAGAAACAAAGACCAACTTCTCAATAAGACAAATATAAGGGGGGAGAGACGTGACTTTGAAAAGCCACAAGCGCCGGCACGTGTAAATGCTGAGTCACTCATCAACAAGCCTATCAGCTGCCTGATGATGTTGACCGAGTGCCGCAGGAAACACTAACAGGTGGAGAGAGAGAGACAGAGGGAGGGTGAGGGAGGACGATGAGGGGGGACACAGCTGAGTGTGAGTCTGAGGAGACACCTGTCAGGTGCTCAGCTCCTGCTGCCGGGGTCAGTGCTCTGAAAAGGTCAACCAGCCATTTTAAAGGTCAGGCCGCCACATACACACTCAGAGTAACCCACACATCAGTGTCTATTGTGGTGTGGAAGTGAACTGTGCTTTATTTAATAATGAGAGATCTAGGGCACCAAACTTCATTTGAAAGGTTCGTCCTTCTTTCCTTTGATCCTTCTTTTTTTCCTACTCCCCCTTCTTCCCTTCTTTCTTTTCTTCTTCTACTACTTCTTTTCTCCACTTCTTTAACTTACATTTTCCTTTCTTCTTCTGCTGATCTGCTCCATCCTCCCGTTCTCTTTTAACTCCCTCTTACCATTCTTATCAGCTCATTTCCTCCGTTTCATCCGCCCCCTCCCTTCAAACCATGCCTCAGCTCTGCCCTGTATAATCATCCTTTTTTACTTTTTCACTTCATTCATCCTTCCATCCTCTTGTTTTACAGATCATTTTCTTCTTCTCCTCTCTCTCCCATCTCTCCTTCCCTCTCTTTTTTCTTGCCTCCCTTTATACTCATCTGCATTTACTTCCGCACTTGTTTCTTTCCCCTTCCTCCATCCTCCCACGCACCTCTGCTATCTCCCTTCCTTCTATATAATTCTCTATCTCCCTTCTCCCATGACTCTTCCTTCCTCTTCATCTCATCTTCTTTTTCCCTCTCCCCCCCCCACTATATTTTTCCTTTCTTTGTTCATGTTGTTCCATTTTTTTCCGCTTAATTACAGTATTATCATAAAATGATGATTCACACGATAAAGCTGTGAAAAGTTGCAAAACACATAACACAAACATATGCATAAGCATCTGTATATGTGAAAAATCAGATGTGGATGCTGAATCCTCCTGGTCTTCTGCAGAAACTGTGTTTGCTCACATCACACAACCAGTCACAACCACAACGCTCCTGCTGAGGACAGATAGTGAGAGGATAAGAGGGAATCAGAGCACACGATTCTTCCTGTTCCCGTCATCAGGCCAACATTATCATCTCACATCCTGTGTTCCCCCGCTCTCATATTTACCAATAATCACACGACAGTAGCTCCCAAACAAAGGCACACTGAGCAGTGACCCAGATTTGAAGGGTGATGGGTGATGTGATCGCCCTGTTTGTTCGCTGACCCTCACTGGAACCAACAGATTGATCACACAGTAATGTAAACAACTCAGCCGCTCCGTTGAGGGACTTGTGGAACTTGTGTGCGATGTTGTGACGTTGCATAGAGTCACTTCCCTGAATGATAAGCTACTCTACTTCTCTAATAGCTTAGGAACAAGTCAAATGTTGCTGGTGAACTGGAGGAGCTCCTCTGTGGGGTTCTAGCACCTCTGAGCCGATGGAGCTTCGTGGTTTGAGCTACTTTCTAAGAGTATTAAGCTCCAAGTAGAATTCAAGCCCAAAATGTTTGTTTTGAGTCACTCAAATGAAGAGAGTGATGATGTCTCCAGTCACCACTACATGACGATGGAACAAGGTGATGATGCATGTGGGAATGTACATTTTAGAGCAGTGGAGAAAAACAATGTAGTAATCCAGCAGCTCCCTAATGTTCAACATGAGACTTACAGTAGATGGTTATGGTTCATCAACTGTTCAAGTAAAATACAGTGGTTTCTGCTCCGATGTGAGAATTTGCAATTCTTTGACGCTCTGTCTTAATTTTCAATTTTTCAGAGCCTCTTTAGTTAAACCAAATTCACCATGTATATTTTAAAGTAATACAGCAATGTACTAACAAAACTAATGAAGCAAAAGACCACAAGCTAGCAAACATGCAGGTAAAATATAGTTAGGACAAATGTTTTTCATGAGGGAAATGCTTTTGGCACATTTCTGCAGAGATGCAGATGTGACTTAAGGCTCTGGTCTGGTGATGGGCGTCGGTTGACTTTTTAAGACTAAATGACTATTTGATCAATAACACACATTGGTTTGATATAAATGATGGATCACTGATGATGACGATAGCAATTATTTACTCCGCTCCTGTCCAGCAACAGGTTTTACAAAGGAATGATTAAAATATATTGTCTTCTTCTTCCTTATGCTAGGGTGTTGGTTTGGTTTTTATCTTTTTTGTCATGCAGCCAAAGTAATATGCTCAAGTTTCCTCTTACTCTTTCCTCATTCACATGCGCACACACACACACACACAAACACAAGCCTGACTCTGCAGAAAGTTTACTTGAATTGAATTTGTGTTTGCTGATGTACTATGGTGGAGTGAAGAGGCCTCACGTGCTACTACACTCCACTCAGCCGGGACTGGATCCTGGTATGAGGCATAGAGGATCTTCCAGTGAGAGACAAGTGAGCCGTGCAAGATCCAGACAGCCTGTCTCTACTATTCTCCTGCCTCACAGCATATGAGCATGATCAAATATGTATTATGAGAGGAGCCCTCCTTTGTTTTAAATGTTTCCAGATTTTCATGGGTTATGCTTTACTTTTTAAATGTTGTGTAAAACTCCCATTGTAACACACTGGGTGCTGCGTTAACCCTGGCTAGACTCTCCAACTTAAGCGGAGTTACAAGAGGAGTCACAATGTTAAGATGATCTCATCTATCCATACCCAAATCTATGCTGGTGCTGGACTATGATCAATACATGTGTTGATAAGTTAACTATTACAGGCCTTGAGTGGAGAGAGGACAACTGCACACTTCAACGGGTACTAAAAAATCACAATAAACAAACAGCCTAAAAGGTCAGAGACCAAAAAAAAAACTAAACAGCAACTGCTACAACAAGTGCAACATTAAACTAAAACCACATCAACAATAAAACAGCAAAAAAAAAGTATATATACAGTATATATATATATATATTTTTTTGAGTATACACCAGTGACAGCAAAACCATCACTACAATGCTAACGGGTGTAGAGGGAGTGTAGGCTTCACTCTGTCCACCAGCATAACAGCGAGGGGGAGTGTAACAGCTGGAAAATTGAAAGTAGCTGCGCACGTCATTCCAAATGTAACATTAACCCAAACAAAACTATAAATCAGATTGAGATGAATCTCACGTGTGCACCTCTGATTATCAAGTTACAGTGGAAAATAGGCCTGTAAATTCTACTGCTGGGTTTATTCTCTGCAATAGCCGGTCAACGCTCAGTGCTATGACACAGCATGGCAGATGTGCACAGACAAACACACAAACACATCTGAGAAGCACGTCAGTCATTTTTCACTTATTTAAACAAAAATGTCTCGAAGGAGCAGGACTCGGTGAGTAAACTCTCTCAGCTTCAGTTCTCAACGTACAAAACTACACCTCCAATCCCACAGTGGTTCCACATGCACCCGCACTGCTGACTACTGAACATGCGTGACAACAGCACTGGCACCACTAAAGGTTGGACAATGAGATCCGTCTGTGAGCTGGGGGAAGAACGCTGGAACTGATTATGTGCTTTAAATCCAATCATAATCAATCATTGTCTGGATCAAATGAAAACAAGGTGATATCAAATACAGCAAGATGTGATTATTCGATTCTGTTTTGAATCGTATTTGAAAAAATATATATAATTGATAGGTTGGTTTGTTCTCACAGTGAAAAACATAACGGTCTGTATGGGCAGCAGTTGAGAAGGTAAGTGTTTCTCAGAGGAGACCTGGGCGTTGCTGTCTCACCTCTTGTTGGTGTAAGATAAAACAAAATAAAGTTGGATGTGGAAGATCATGGTGAACATCAGTTACCTTATCCCAGCTGTACAAAAAACGTAAGGTCAGGCTGGTTTCAAATCAAATACAACCACCAGACAAAAAAAGAAAAGAAAAAGAAAAACAGAGAAACTAAGGAGTGAGTCCAGAACTTTTTGTTTTGCATTGGTCTCATATGCATGTTTTTTCATTCATGCAGACTGGTGTGTTTGCATTAGGGTTAGTTTATGTAACAGTTTAACTTGAATGAAATAACAGAAAGTAAAGACTTGGACTTAACTTGGACACCTGTGAGAACCTCTGAGAGTGTAAATTCGGTCAATGTGACATAACGCAGGCTGTTGTTCATCATCACTGACGGTTTCAGTTTCCATCAGACATCAAAAACTGATTTGTCAAACATACAAAACTTTCAAATGTAGAAAAACTGTATCAAAAATGGTAACTGGCAGTAAGTGTGGTGACAGATCATCATGTAAACACGCTCAGGGCTCTCAGATTGGTCCAGGATGTAGACAGGCCCTTCTGAAGTGGGTGCCAATGAGGAATTTGAAACCTCTACCAAAGGTAATGACAGACTTGTTCCAAGAGGCGGCCAATCAGAGGAGACCTGTGTTGACATGTGTTAAGTTTTTATGTGTCACATATCATAAACTGAAGGTTCAAATAAACTAGTTACGGTTCCCACATGACGCCACGCGCTAACATGGTGTAACCTCTCCCTAACCATTTTTCATATCCTCACCCTCTTGTTTCTAACTCAGCTCTGCCTCCGCCCTGATGTCTCCGTTTCATTTTCTTGTGTAAAATCTTCTTCGCACATCAGTTGTGCCTCTGAAGAACAGCTTGTTGGATTAAGGAGACAATCTGTGGAATCGCAAACAAGCTAAAAACACAACTTGACCTCTGACCCCTGTCTGAATGTCAAATGCTTGTTTCCAGTGGTTGCAGTCCAAAACAACACAAAGAAATAAAATAGCTTGTCATGGAAAATTTAGCTTCTCTGGGCTTTAAATGACTTCTTAAATGACTCAACTTTATCTCATGTTGGTTCTCAGGCAAAGAAACGACAGCTACAGTTGCAGCTGAGGATGAAAACAAGGCACCCTGTTATAACAAGTTTATTCTGCGTGTTGTTTTGCCTCAATATGAGTTTCTTACTAACTCTTTCTTCTTTCTTCTTCTGTGTTCATTTTTAAATATTACATCATCATGGCCAAAGAAATATACAGATTAATCCAAACTAATTCATTACAGTTTCTCCACTTGTTTTGCTAGTGGATATGGTTGAAGTGGGGAAATCCATGGATGTTGTTTAGAATTTATATTACATTTTTTCCATTGACCGTCTGAGGAGAAGGCAAAGACGATATGGAGTGCCACACAAATGCATGGTGACATGGTGACATGGTGGTTCAGTGATGAGTATGGGTGGGCTGCAGAGTCTGACCTTCAGCAGAGAAGAAGGAGCAGTGACATGCACAACCATGAGGAGATCAACTGTGTTGTCTTTCCTGGAAAAACAAGGCCTCCACTTAAGGAGCCATGATGAGGGAAAGGAGTCAAATAACCAGTCCATGCACTCGAGCACTTCTTTCATTTTTGTCTGAATGTGACAAATATTTTTGTTGCCATCCAGTCAACAACAAGGCTGTTGCCAATAGTTATGGCCATTGCCTACAGTATAATAACTGTAAATGTAAAAGCCAGGGCAGAACTTGTATTTGGGGCTGTGGTGCTGTCAGAAGTGTTGGACTCCTTTTTATTGCAATCGCCTGCTAAATAAATAAATTGACTGCTGTCAATTGTTTTTTAATCTAACAGTTGGTTGTGAATAATGATACATATCACATTATTTGCATATGTTTCAGAAAATCTTTAATGGCCAAATGTGCTAGAGAACCCCTAACAGTGGTTGCAAGGTTGATCAGTGAAATCTGGAGGCAGCCATCACACACATTGTAACATTAACAAAGATACATAAACATAGCATGCTATCACATAGAAGGAGGTGCCGATGTCATATAAACATTTACAGTAATTCATGGCAGTGTGTGTGTTATCTTTCCTTTGTTTTTTTTTTTTTTTTAACTCTTTTTTTATTTATTTTTTCCCACAGAAAACAATACAGTCAAAAGAAAAAGCAATCAGTAAAGCAATAAAGAAGAACAGAACAGCCAGTCACATCGACAACAACAGAGAAAAAATTAATAAGTAAAAAAAAAAAAAAAAAAAAAAAATACATGACAGAACAAAACAGAACAGAAATAAATAGATATACAAACAACCAAACACAGGTATGTCCAAAGACATTATATCAAAATGGGCGCCATAGTTCTATCACAAAATCACAAACACACAAACAGGGGCGATACTGCCACACCAAATCCCCCCCCCCCTCTACCTCTTTTTCCCCCCACTCATTCCATAGCAGTTAGAAAACAAGACCACACTTTTTCATATTTATCCACAGAATTCGTGTTACAATATATGACTCTTTCCAGTTTTGCTATTTTAATGAGTACATTGAACCAGACTTGGATACTAGGAGCTGATGTGCCTTTCCAATGGCAATATAGTAGCTTCTTAGCAACAGTAAAGGCTATTGCTAGCCATTTATTAGTTGCCTGGTTCGCAAGCCTGGAAAAGATACCCAGAAGACAGACAGCAGGGTCCGGCTCTATATGAGTTCTAGTTATTTTGCTCACACACCGGCAGACCTCAGTCCAGAATTTTTTAATTGGTCTACAGTCCCATACCATGTGCAGATAAGTGCCCTCGTGAGCTGAGCACCTCCAACACAGGCCAGTTGGTCTGAGGCCCGCTCTGTGTAGCTTACTAGGGGTCCAATGATATCTATGTACAGTTTTAAGTTGTGTTAATTTTAATGAGACCTCCTTTGAAACTGTATGTGCTCTGATCCAAATCTGGTTCCACTCATCTTCAGTTATGTCACAACCCAAGTCTGTACTCCACAAAGCCTTAGTTGCTTTAAAATTTGATGTTATTTTATCAATAAGTTCTTTATATATTTCAGGTGCATTTATTTTAAATTGGTCCTTTTCCAAAAGACAGTTATCCCAATATGTTGCCCTAGGAGGGTCTTTATATTTATTTACAATGGCACTTCTTAGTTGAAAATATTTCCACCAGGGTAAACAGTGTGGGGAAATTGCTGTATTCAGTTCTAAAAATGATTTAAATTCAGCACCTGTATATAAGTCAGCAACCTTGCTGATGCCACTCTTATGGAGCTCCGTCCAATGGATTGGCTTCTTATTAATAGTTATGAAGGGATTGTTCCAAATGGGTATCCATGAAGACTGTGACATTGTTTCTTTAGTGAGTTTGTGGATTGATTTCCAGATGGTTTGTATATAGCTCAAGCAAGGATGAGGCTCATCATCTCTCTGCTGTTTAATATGCAGAGCATCCTCCAAATAAGCAGGTGACATAAAATGTTGCTCAATACATGCCCATGATGGTCTTGGGTAAACAGATCTGACTGTTCTTACAAACTTATGGAGTGTAAAGGCCCAATGGTATAGCTGGAGATTAGGCAGATTAAATCCTCCTTTTCTCTTGGGTGTTTGTAAAGTTGCTAGGCTAAACCGTGCCTTTTTCCCACTCCATAGGAAAGCATTAATTAGTTTATCAATTTGCTTATATATATTATTTGGTATTTGAACTGGGAGCATATTGAACAGATAAAACAATTTTGGGTAAACCATCATTTTTATAGAGGAGATTTTACCCCACAGGGAAAGATTGAGTCCTTTCCACCTATCAAACTGCATTTTCATTTCTTCAAGTATGTTTGCATAATTAATATTTTGTATATTTTTTATCTCAAGAGGAAATTTAATGCCGAGGTATTTAATACCATGCTTAGGGGTGCTAATGTTAAAGGCACCTACGTCAGGCATGGGCGCTAAATCAGAGAGGGGGAAGGCCTCTGTTTTAGACCAGTTTACTTTGTAACCGGAGAAGGAGGAAAATTGTTTTATGGTGTTCAAAAGACTCCCAATTGATTTGGAGGGCTGTGAGAGGAACAGGATAATGTCGTCAGCATATAATGACAATTTGTGAACCTCATTTCCAATTGACACTCCTACGATATCAGCATTCTGCCTTATAGCAGTAGCAAGAGGTTCAAGGGCAAGGACAAACAACAGGGGGGACAGGGGCATCCCTGCCTAGTACCCCTATGAAGCTCAAAATTACACGATGATATGCCATTTGTTATGACTGAGGCTCGGGCACCAGAGTATAAACTTCTTACACAGCGAGTAAAATTGGGTCCAAAGCCATATTTCTGAAGTGCTTTGAACAGGTACCCCCACTCCACCCTGTCGAAGGCCTTCTCAGCATCTAAGGCCAACGCCAGGGAAGGAGTGGGGGAATTTCGATTTGCCCATTTTATATTCAGTAGCCTTCTTATACTATCCGAGCCATAACGTTGTTTTATGAATCCTACTTGGTCAGGGTGGACCAGTTTCGTTATCACCCGTTCCAGCCTATTTGATATAACCTTGGCAAATATCTTTATGTCACAATTCAAAATTGATAAGGGGCGTTGGCTCTCACATAGTAGAGGGTCTTTATTTTTCTTAGGGATTAATATTATTGATGCTGTATTTGAAGATGGAGAGAAACAGCCATTTTTGATGACTTCCTTATAATAAGATAGCAACAGAGGGGTGAGCTTATTTTGAAATGCCAAATAAAATTCTTGTGGTAGTCCATCAATACCAGGTGATTTTCCAGCAGCCATTTGGCTGATAGCTCTATTAATTTCATCACCCGTTATCTCCTCCTCTAGCTTTTTATTATCTTCATCAGCAATAGCAGGGATATTAATATTATTGAGGAATAGCTCAGCCTTTTGATTAGTGCTGTCATAATTTGAGGTTGTTATTTCAGATTGGTAGAGTTGCTCAAAATATTCCATATAAATATCATTTATCTGCATTTCATTAGAAATTTGGTTGCCAGATTTATCTTTCACCGCAATAATTATGTTGCGGGTTTTAACCTTTTTAAGTCTGGATGCTAGTAGTTTAGAGGCTCTCTCTCCATCTTCATAAAATTTGGCTTGTGTCCTGAGAAGTGCAAATTCCACTTCAGTGGTATACAGAGAATTGAGTTGAAACTTGAGACTAGACACTCTCCTGATGTTCTCTGATGTGGGGTTCTTGTACAAGTCAGTCTCAGCTACTTTTAAAAGGGCTTCAAGTTTCAATTGGTTCTCTTTTCTCTGTTTTTTTCTCCGAGATTGGAATCCCATTATCTGCCCTCTTATATAAACTTTTAAAGCCTCCCACAAAATACTTGGAGAAGATACTGACCCCATATTAGTTTCAAAGTAGTTGTCAATTTCAGTACCAATGAACCTACGCAGTTCCTCATCCTGCAGAGTACTGCCATATAGGCGCCAGTTAAAGCGCTGCTTAGGTTTTGGGGGAAGAAGGACGGCAAGTTCTACTGGGCTGTGATCAGAAATATGACGACTACCTATATTACAGGACAGTGTGTTATCCACCCAAGGCTTATTCACCAGGAAATAATCCAATCTCGAATATGAATTGTGGGGTACTGAATAGAACGTAAAGTCTTTCTCTTTTGGGTGTGTTAGTCGCCATATGTCCACTAGCGCATGGTCTTTAATCAGAGTTTTCAGCGCCGTTTCAGCCTTACTGTGGTGTCTACTTACAGCTGATGGTGATTTGTCAATTATTTTGTCAAGCACAGTGTTATAGTCTCCCCCCATCACAAGAGGTATATCTCCCAGCATAGAAACATGATTATTAATTTCATGAAATACTGAACCATCAGAGCTTGGAGGGGCGTATATATTGACAAATGCCACCTTTTCATTATTAAGTTCACCAACAGTAATAACAAATCTCCCAAAAGCATCTGCAATATTTTGTAAGATGACAAAATTCAAGTTTTTATGAAACAAAGTAATCACACCTCTACTTTTAGAGTTATATGTACTATAAGAGATTTGACCGACCCAATCCCTAATCAGTTTCACTGCTTCTTGATGAGATAAATGTGTTTCTTGCAGGAATAGTATTTGGCATTTTTGACTTTTAGCAAAATTCAGAATTTTTTTCCTTTTAATAGGTTTTTGTATGCCTCGAACATTCCATGTCATTAAATTTATATTACACCTGTTCATTTATAGTATTGCTAATGTTTTTACACTGATAGGCAAGCCCATGACAACAGTAATACGAAAAAAAAAAAGAACAAACAAAAAACAAACAGACAAACAAAAAAAAAATTGATAAAAGAAAAGAAGAAAAATGGGGGGCCCTGCCCCCCACCCCACCCCCAGTCCCGCCCCTGCCTCTCATACCTAAACTATGAGAGAGATACCCTAAGTAGTATGGTGATGACATCTAATATGCCCCACCAAAACAAAAAAGACTTCCGCAGCCACCCTCAATACAATGCAAGTTATGCCTAGGGAATTTATACTTCTTTGCTGGCTGCGAGAGGGAGGGTTTAATCCAACATAAGCACTTATAGTCCATTGCTCTTAAACAGGCTTGAGACTCTATTTTAAGACGAAAATGTTTAATAATTATATATTTAGGATGAAAACATTCAAGCAAACGAAGATCTAGGAGGGCTTCTCCATATAGGCTGACACTGAATATATTATGTAGCCTATTACAAAAAAGAGAAAACATTTTTTTTTTTTTTCTAAAGAAAAGAAAAAAAGAAGAAATACATAATGGCCCATAAACAATTCTATAGCAGTAGCCTACAAGTAAAATAACTGTCAGTAGCCCCTCCAGCCAGAAGAGTTCTCAGACCCCCCGCCCCCCCCTCCCCTCCTTCTTGCAGTTAGTAGGCCTATCTCCACGTTGCGGGCCTAATCTCAGTTTGTATACGATTAATCAAAGCATTCAATCAATTTATTAACCACTGTTACTTGCCAGGGCTTGGAGCAGAGAGTCCACTTTTGATGATTTTTTTTTCTGATGCTGTCTTTGGGATCTTGATTGCTGTGTTGTCCATCCTCCGCTGGGTGCAGCTGGATCCCTCTGAGCCGATTGTGCCTGGTGTTGCTGGTCTCCGCTGATGATGCCGTCTCGCAGGAGAGCTTGACTTGCTTCACTGGCAGTGGCGTAAAGTTGAATGCCGTTTGGAGTGAACACTTTGAGTTTAGATGGATATATCACATGGGATTTCAGCTGTCTCTCTTTAAGCTGCTTTCTAATGGGCACATAGAGATTCCTCTCTTGGCGGAGTTTTGCGGAGAAATCATGATCAAAAAAGATGCGTGATCCCTGGTAGTTAATAACTCCCTTTGACCAAGCAGTGTGCAACACTTTCTGCTTCACATCCCACTTCAGAAATCGGACAATAATTGGTCTGGGGGCCGATCTCTCTGACACTTCTCTGTTTGTGAAAGTTCTGTGTGCTTGCACAATGTCAGTGTCTTGGGCAGGAATTCCCAGGTTATCTGTGATTAAAGTTTTTATGAAGCCCGACATGTCTTCACCCTCACTCCCTTCTTTCACCTGGGTAATTCTGATGTTCAGCTGACGGGATTTGTTTTCCAAATAGTCCACTCTGTCTGTTAACTTCTGTTGTTGCTGCAGCAGGTGTGTGAGGGTTACAGTAACAGCTTCTTCTCGCTCCTCCACCTGGTTGATCCTGTCCTCGGCGTCTGACACGCGGTCCGTCATTGTCTTCAGATCCGATGTCAAGCCTTTCACTTCGTTTTGTAATGCCGTAAAGTCTTTTTTTATTTCTGCTCGGAGTTCTTGGAAATCGGTTCTGAACTCACCGATTTGGCCGCTGATATCAGACTTCAGCTCATTGAGCATTTTCTGGATGATCCCCTCCATTGTGTGGATATCTTGGCGTCTATTCCGCTTAGTTTCAGCACAGACGTTTTGCGTTACGGCTCCAGATCTAAGATTCATGCCTATAAGTTGTTTTTGCCATACTTCTGCGAGAGTGTAGGCACAGATTCCCTTAGATTTAATTAATTAATTTGAGGGTTAGAGCGAGTGCTTCACAGCAACATCGCTCGTACGTGACCCGGAAGTGTCTCTGTGTGTTATCTTTCCACCATCAGGCAATACAAAGCAGCTGTGCATGAATCACTAAGTCATTCAAATTGGTAGCCAAGGTGCCACAGTGTGACATCAATGAAATTTCAAATGCAAAGAAGATTATAGGGGATGTCAATTGTTACTGAAGGGAAAAAACCTATAGGAGTATTGTGTATGTCACTTCATTTGCTCTCACACTGAATGCCGCTTTTTTGAGTGGGGTTAAAAACAACCCTTGATGGGTGTGAAAACAATCACCGATGCAGAATGACCGTGTCAGGCCAGCAGTCTGCACGACACCGCCCATCACTCACAGATGCACGTACCAAAGAAGAAATACAGAACTAAGTCGATTCTGATTTTCACAATCAATATCAATATGGCAGAGAGAATTATCATTCCCAACTAGAACTCAACTCTTCCTGTAATAGCTGCAATATTCAAACAAAACTGGGAGGATCCAATATTTGAATATGAGCCTGAGCATGCATGCACTGCAGTCAGTCTGGAGGCCTGCCCAACTGTGTGTGTGTGGGTGTGTGTGTGTGTGTGTGTGTGTGTGTGTGTGTGTGTGACAGAGAGCTTGCAGGTCGTAGTCCTCGCCTGCTGTTTCTCTTCCCTTTATTTTGCATGTGGTTCTTCTGCTTTGACGAGCAGTGACGTGCTGCGTGATCAGCTGACCCGTCCTGGAAGTACATGTATATCTTCTGGTTCTGTTTCAACGACAACGCACAGTCTCCTTATTGTTCAGAGGAAACTTCCCCTCTTCAACCACCTCCGTCCACATCATAAACTCACAAACCAACCTATATTTTAAGGGTTTTGTCTTGCAGTGCCATAAAGGGGTAGTTGTGGTTATTTGACGTGGGCTGTGTGAGGTAGTCAGCGGATTGAGATCGGACACAGGAGAGGCAGCGGGAAACAGGGAATACTGGCGATGTGCTGCTATCTGCTATCTGTTTTAATCATGTAGAATATTTCAATGTGTTACCTTTCCATCCAAACAGTGCTCTTCTTCTTTACATTTTTCTAAAGTATTGTATTCCTACGCACAAGCAAATCTACAACTGCCACTGTGTCATGCTGCAGACACAGGTCAACTGAGTGAATCAGATAAGAGTAAACGTCACTTTGTTTTGATGGGAAGATAAAACACTTGAAATATCACACATGAAGCAGCATACAGTTAGACAAATATTGGATTGTTTTTTGGAGGCCGTCTTGTAAAAGATAAGACTATCCTGCAGTTGACACACACCGACCGTGCAGAACTGTGTTTATATAAATACATATATATATGTTTTGGGTTTTTTTTTGACATATTGTGCTTATCAGATGCATTTGTGCCTTGAAACATTTCCTGTCTTTGCAGAGCCCCTAACCAATCAAACTGCTGTGTTCAGGCCTAGTTCAGATGGCTGAGATGAGAACTAGGGCCACAGTTTGGGCTGAAGCCTTCTTAAAAGAGAACAAGGTCATATGACGCACTATCCAACCGCATCAGGAAGCCAAGCTGTATATACTGTCAATGCTTTTTTTTTTTCAAGAAGCAGGGGAGTTGTGATAACAGAGCTATAACCAACACACATTCAAATATAGCAGAATGTAATAACTGTAACACTGAGACTTCACAGAGAAAAGGACCAACATGTTCCTTGTCTTTACAAAATGAAACATTGAATTCATAAACAGAAACTTGCGCCCTTGCTTTAATGCTACAGCTTTACTTGGTCGGGTGTGATCGGCAGCTTTTGGTGGCTAATATAATATTATCAAACTGAAACTATTCATCAAATCATCCTGCTTTACTTTACAACAAATATCACTGCTTAGAATCAGCACTGTCTCACTTGAAGTCACACACAGCCGGTGTTTAACTTGTGCACAGAGGACAACCTGTGGCTTTAAAGGGTGTGATGCTGAACTATGATCAGTGGCTCCACTTTATTTAAGGCTCCTTTATGGAGTGAAGACGAGACTTGGTGACACTTAAATACAGCAGTGACGCAGTGTACAGGTGGTGTAAAGTCTCACAGTGTCTGTATGCAATAACAGAAACGTATTTTATTGTTTTGGCATGAGTTCATAAGGGCAACACTGTGGGCATGAGAGAAAAGATTAAAGTCAGTGCCTTCCTATAATCCACAGTGAGCTCAAACACACACACACAACTCAAGTATACACACACTCAAGTACACACACAAACAGACACACTGTTTTGTTAACTAATAGGACTTGAGGACAGCTAAATGAGACTTCAGATAACCAAATACTGCACATCATTTTAATACCAAATAACATTTCTGAGAAAATTGACTATTTTTCAATAAGTCAAACACCCAATGATCCTTAGTTAAAGCAACACAAACAGCAAGGATCATATGAACCTGAGCTTAACCCTGGCGGCTGTGGTCAATGTGCAAAACTGAGGTTGAGAAATGATGCGTAACCTCTGTAAACAACTACAGCATGAGTGAAGGTCCTATATATATTTAGTACGTCATCATGTTGTATCTTTGTTTCCTCCTCTCCTCCTGTGTTGTATTTTAATCCAACAACTCTGTTCTCATTTAACCAGCAGCCGCTCCCGAGCCACTAACAGAGCAGTAGTTACTGGCAACTCTCTTCTACTGGAAGAAGCTAAGATTTGTTAAAAAAAATAAAAATAAAAATAAAAAAAAGTCACTAAAACCAGAATGCGAGCTTAGCGACACTGCCACTGCAAATAGAAACATAGCCTACTTATTCATAATGAAAGAGTAATAGCCAATGGGAAAACCCCAACACTCGCCCAATGGTGTCATTTCGATTCAGTCAGTCAGATTCAGGTCTGTGAGCCCCCTCCCCCTTTCAGATGATTTCCAAACAGCCAGTCTCTCTCCTTCTACCTGTAATGAGCCCCTCACGCTCACGCCGCAACCAGATTCCTTTCATCTCAGGCCTTTTGTGAGTAAGGCACAACACAGGAAGTGCTTGCTGCACTGGCGCCGTACTTACGCAAATGTGATGTAGGTTAGGGTTCTGACTACAGTTGTGGCAGTCAGGTCTGTCAAAGGAAAGACAAGTGAGTCACAATTCTCCTCCTGCCCACTCTGTCTCTCTCTCACACACACCTATACTTACATGTATAGAAATAAAAACACACTCAGAACACACTAATATATTACAGATCGTACCAATTCCTCCATAAATGAGTAATAATGTTATTTTCTGCACAACTTTCCACAGAAGACAAATGGCAGAGCAGGATTTAAGCTGTTTAACGAACAGTGCTTTGACTTAAATGGGATTCATGTGATTTTTGTCACTGAAACAAATGAACGCTCTTGGCAGCCTCGCTCACTTTCACAAAGCTCTTTTCTCACAGTCATCTGAGTTATTCGCTGTGCGTGGGGATGGTGGAGACGCAGAGTCAACGCTCTTTGGCTCCTTGTTGGAAGTTAGTCTCTCTGCGAGAGAGCAGAGCAAATGGGTCAGCATTGTTCCTCTGCCCACATAACCGCTCGCTCCACACCGAGCACAACAACTCCACTCAGGAAATGCACATTCATGCTTCACCCTGAATAAAACCCTCTTCCTCATATTTCAGCCTTTACAGAGAGAAGAATGTGTGATAGCCTCAACAAAGCTGACTTGTAGACACATGATCGCTGTATACTGGGTGTCACCATTCACTCACACACACACACACACACACAGACACACACACACACACACACACACACACACACACACACACACACACACACACACACACACACACACACACACACACACACACACACACACACACACACACACACACACACACACACACACACGTGAAAACAAAAGAATTAGCACCAGCATCGTGATTTCTACCACAGATTCAGTTTCCTGCCATCAATTCAGACCAGGCTAGGTTCACCAAAGGACATCTTAGGATAAATTACACCATTTTAGTATTTCCTAGATGTATGTTAACAAAATGAGCAGTCCTGAAGGAATTTAATCGAAGCCTTAATAAGAATGAAACACGGTGTCACATTTCTGTTGGTGTCTGAGGGTTTTTACAGGGTTTACAGGGTCAGCTGGTCCTGGGGAGTCTGTGACTGATACACTGGACAACAATAAAGCAGCTTTAAGAAGCACAAGAGACCATTACAGCCATGCTGCTTGAAAGAGGGACTATATGGCAACAGAAGTTGAATTTACCAAATTTCTTATGGGCTTCTCATACATACAGTAGTTTCACTAAAAACCTAATAGGTTTCATGTAGTAGACGTCAACCAGAACTCCACTGCGCTAAAAAAAAAAAAAGTCCAAGTGTGACTGCAACTGCAAGTGCATGTGAACTCTATTACTTTTTTCCCATTTCATTGCATTTCAGTCAGACTTTTACAATGTGTTTATTGTGCAAGTTCATATCGCAATGACAATAAAAATGAAAATAAAAATACGCTTTATCGGTCAACACCTCCCAGAGCCTCCTCTCCTCTGATTGGCTGAGCTGTTGTTACTGCAGAGAGAAATCTAAGAGAGGAGATGTAAAACTACACTGACATTTAAAAAAAACAAAACATGAATATATCTTCTTATGGAAAAGTGCTTCAAATAAAACACAAGGAAAGTGTCGAGTATGGAGCCTTACCTCAAGGTGAATACTGCAACTCTGACACACAACCACTGGAAATAGCTTGTAAACTGTCCTTAGTCGAGAATAAACTTTAAGGTTCGGGTTTTAGGTTCAAATCCAGCCTGAGCCTTTCATGTGTCCTCTCTGTGTCCTTGTCTTTCCTATCTTTCACCACTGATGTTCGAATAAAGGCCAAAATGCCACATAGCAGAACTTCCAGACCCACGCACACCTGAGCCGCCAGACATAACTCTCCATCCATACTGAACAGAAAACTATGGTTGAGCAAAGACTTATTATTTTAACAAAAATCAAATGCAAATCACTTGCAGATCTATGACGACGTGTCATCTAAGGACGTGCTGCGGTCTGTACAATGGACCTAATTGTGATGTGACTACTCCTCTAATACAGTGTGAACCTAATTCCTGCAGATCACCGGTCTGAACATCAGGTGATGATAGTAAAACACCTCTGGATGCTGCTGATCATCTTCCACTGGACACTAAACTACACAGCACACAGAGCGTCTCTGAGCCACAATCACCAGAGTACTAACCACAGGTGATGTCTTCTAAGCACCAAGGGGGTTGCAGCCCTAAAAAAACACAGTCAATACATTTTAGCCACGAACAACAATGACTGACTGCACCATCATTAATGAACATATTCTACTATGAAGCTAAGCAGAGCTGTGTTGAACTGCATTTGTCTGTACAGGTGTTACTTTATCTTTTAATAGGACACAAAGGTGATTCCACTCACACCCACTTCATGAAACCTCTGTGAGATGTGAAATTGTTGCCCCCACAGAGACAGGTTCTAGTCGGTTAGGATTGTTGAGAAAGTTCAACAGCTGAACCTGTTTCTTACTGAAACCACACTCAATAAAGATTCACAGATGCTAAATGGAGCTCACAGCCCACCATAAAAACCACATGTAGGAAACGTGATCAGAGCAACACAAAAAGTCCCTTAACGGCAAACAGTAATTATACTGGACTTAAGTGGAACTGGGATTTTTTCTTTTACAAAATGCCTATGACAGGCCCACACCTACAGCATCACCTGTCCATATTATGGTTGCTCAAGTGTAGGCATGACCCCTGCTATTATTTAAATGCAATGCGGTGAGGAACAAATTTGCAATAAATGTAGAAAGCCTCCTCTTTACCACACATGACTCAACACGTAGAGTGGGGCTGATGCAGATGCTGATTGGTTTCATACTGCCATTTTCTCTCCAACATGACGACTGGAATGAGCTGAACTTGTGCAGCTACCACAAAGGAGACGGTATACAGAGCTCCAATAGCTTCACAGACAAAGGGCCAGAAAGCAATGCATTGTGGGTATATCTAAAGGAATCAGTGATGAGGTAAATTTTTTACCTTTTCTGTGTGTTTTTTTTATATCACATTTAGAAGCAGACCTGTTCTGTCTGAACTGCAATCTTTATGGGAGTTGACGCTTGCATCTTCTCATTCTTAACCAATTCCAGTGATTTCTTTCTATCAGTCCTGATCTGTTGACTCATTTTGCCTGGAAATGCGACACTATCAAACTGTTTTCATTGGTCCAGTCATAACATTACACTGGAGATTTCTCCACTGAAAGTCAATGATGCTGAGGTTATGGTCCTTGATAATGAGGCAATAGATTTGAATGAATCTCATGTATTCATTTACAGGGAAATGTAAAGCTCCTCATATCACAACGTTGCAATGGCGCTCTTGTTGGACAGCGGAGAAAAGTTTGGCACATACTCAACTAAAGCGATCACTCAACATGATTCATGCTAAAATGTTAGCATATGGCCAGTCGGTGCTATCCCATTAGTAATGAGATAAGCAGTGGGCTGTGTGCTATAATGACCTGCTCAAGCAGCATATGATTGATCTGAGGGCTGGTGACACCAAAGAGCCAGCAGTAAAACTCAGCCTGTAATGTGTATCAACAAACAGGAACTGTAGGCAAAGAGTCAAATACTTTTATTGTGAGCCACTGATGGGTTATAGTGAACCAATGTGGGATTGGTGCAAATTATTGGCTAATACACAAGTTCAGGTATCTAAATCAGGAAGGAGAAAACGGTATCGGAACATCTCTGACTATTATCTGGTCGCCATCAGGAAGTAACCATTATATGATGCTTCATGATCGAATGTTATCTACCCAAGCATGTTTTCATACAGCCATTGATTGATAAGAAATATCATTTCAGTGCTGGATTATATCATCATGTTATATCCACAACAACAAGCTAATGTTCACATGCATGTAGACACGCGTACCATTAATTGAGGTGATATCACTCAAGTTTGCAGTGGACTAATAGACGTGGACATGATGTAAACAAGCAAGCGAACCGAGTTGAGGTGAGTTCACCCTTCATTATATCCTCATATCTGCAATAAAAACAGCCTCCAAGACGCTGCACAGCACACTGCAGTAAGCAATTCAGCACACTCCTGTAGTGTGGGTGTGATAGGCCGACATCCAAAAACCCTCCAACATGGTGTGTTGATAAAACAATGGGCCTGGCTTTCTGGGAAATGTCACACATGTTGATGATAACAGAAGGAGAAATAAAGGCTTTTATTATTTCTGCATTATTCTGCAGAATTACCAACAATTACAATCACTCGCTACAACATGTATCTTGTTGTGGTTGATGGTATTATCAATCACACTGTAAGGTTAGGTTAATGCACATACATACAATATCACTACTCATTTGCCACTCTACAGTGTATTTAAATATCCATGCGTAATGTTTATGATGACATACAGGCCTGCTGGCTCTGGACTGATCAACAACATCATCAACAGGACCTCGGCCGCCACATCATCAACAGAGGAAATATCCACCACCAACGCTACACTGGGCTGTCAGATTATTTAGAATAATGATGATGCCGGTATGACTGAAGATGATGCATGATCACAGCAGCACCCTTCCTTTGAATTCAGCCTGATAGACAGGAAGCATCACATAATCACCAGGTTGATGTGAGATGCTGCAGCAGGGTTTCATGTCACTGGCCTCTCAGACCCCCCCCCCCCCCCTCTGATGGATTTTATTCCTAATGAGAGAGGACCTTTGTTGTTCATTATTTAGATCACAACAAATCCTCCTGGAGCCAAACAATGGCCCCACAAAATACACACACACACCTCCTCCATCCATGGATCTTGTGCGTCCTCTTCACACAGGTCACAGGTGAGGATGTGATGGACCAGGAAGTGATGGGATGGCGGGGGTACAGATGTGACTGTAATAATATCAATACAGCGGCCCGTGGAAGCGGCGACACGCTGCTTCTAAACTGCGTCAACAACAGACTGTGCGTAATCTCAGTGCGCGTCTGCTGCGTCCAGACAAGAAAAGACAAACACCAAAGCTGCCTGTGGAATGTGAAACGTTTCATTATATGGTCTCTATCTCTCTCTCTCTCTCTCTCCCTAACACACACACACACACACACACACACGGGAGGCTAGAAAGCGACTCACGGTGGCCGAGGTCAGGCTGCTGTCTGTGAGCGTCAGGTGGTGAGGCTCCCACCTCCGCAGGAACTTGGAGGTGAGGATCTTGCTGAGGAAGGTGCGGGGGTGCTTGACCACGCACACCTGGATGTCCCCCTCGTGGAGCAGCTTGTATCGCATCCCGCTGCTGCTGCAGTGGTGCAGGGACCTCTTGCACGGCCCTGCGCCCAGCTTGGTGTTGTTATTCCCCTCCGACATCTCCCCCAGCAGAGGCTTGTTCTCCTCGCACTGATAAAACTGGTTGTTGTGCAGCTCGTTTCCTCCGCCGCCGCCGCTGCCGCTGTTGAAATCCATGGTTCAGTAATCCAGCAGTTTTTTTTTTTTTATTGTTTCCAAATGTTAGTACAGTATCAGAGAGGGGAGGAGGAGGAGGAGGAGGTGGAGGTGGAGGAGAAGGGGGGGTGAACGAGTCGCAGCGATGCAAGGATCCTACATGTAGGCTATATAAAGAATAGAAATGTATAAGGTCGTTGGGATCGAGCCGTAGTGGGGGGGTATGGGGAGGGGGGGACCTACCTACCAACCAACCGCTATAACACGACCTCAGTCACTGTAGACAAGGCCAAGACAGGCGCAGAGCAGCAGCCAGACACTGTCTTATGGCAGGATATCCAGGCGGGGGGAGCTTTTCACGATACAGTGCAAATAATCCACCATTTTCCTACCCCGCACAATGCCCCATGAATTGTCTCCACTGTGCGCGTCTCGCCTCCCCTCCACCACCAGCGAGCTATTCAATATGTTAGGGCCATGGCCTTATCCATTCCGTCCGCCCCGATGCCAAACACAAATAATCCACAGCGAGGACGGCAGCGGACGAGGAGAACACGGTACCGATATCCAATGGCGGCGGCTCTAGGCTCCTCCGTGGGGTTTTGTGGTCATTACGAGCTGACTGGCACGGTTTCCTTTTATTCAGTCTTTTCCCCTATCTTGGTGTACAAGAGCCAACACTCTTCGGCAGCGCCGTGCCGATTGGTCCCTGCTCGTTCATGTGATACCGGACTGACGTCAATGGGGAGGCGAGCGGATGAGCCGTGTGTCTTTTGCGCTTGACTGTCTGCTGAGGGCGCACGCTCACCACCTCCCACACCCCCCCTCATCCCTCCTCCCCCTCGTGTGCGCAGAAACATGGAGGACGGCACAACGATTGGAAGAAGGAACCCTCCTCTGATTTCTTTTCTTTGGAAAATGATGAAGTTTGCTGGAATCTGTTGTTATGCCGTGCGCGCGGAGAGCGGGGGAAACTGTGTGTCTAGGGTGAGTTAATGAAGAGGAAACGTGCAATTTACAGTCAGAGTTTACCAACCCCAAGGGCTGATATTAACTTGCATGACCTATGGTTTGTGGTATCATAAATTATCGTAATGAAATTAGACAGAGATGTAAAAGATATAAAACTAGAGCATTTCCGGGGGTGCATTTTTAAATGTCACCGCCCCCTATAGTTTACCCTACTTAATAAATAAATAAATAAATAAATAAATACCCACCTGGAATTTTTTAACTGTTTGTCCACCAGGGCCGTAGCTGGGATTTTAGAAGTTGTCCACCACACAATTATTTTAAATGATCATTGAGTTTTTTTGTTTTGAATTTTTACTGCTCAAAGTTGTACCCTTTCTGTCTGCCAGAGAGAGATTTCTGCTCTATTTCTTAACTGCAACGGAGGGTCACACTGTTTAACCAGGGGCCAACTGATTATGTTGAAACTGGCTGGTGTGGAAAGGAAGACAGAAGTGATGAAGGAAGAGAGTTGACTGCTGGAGAGGAGCATATGTCCCAACTATAACCTGAGATCAGTGGACAATAAGATGGAGAATCTTGCAGTTCTAGTGAAGAATTGGTTGGACTTCCATGAGGGTGTTACTACATGGAGACAATAATGATGATGATGATAATAAACTTTATATAGCACCTTTTTTTGAACAAGGTGCTGTATCAGTAAAATAATTTAAGATACCTACTGTACATAAAACAAGGACAAAACAGTGACAAATAACAACCCATCTAATGAAAAATAAAATAAATGGCCCCAAGTGGTATTTAAACTGAAAAACTATTGTAAGATAGTCAGGATCTTTGTGCTACCTACCATCATCTGAGTGCTGAGTTCTTAGTCCCAGCGCAGCTCAGTTCCTCTGTCCCACTGGAGATGTGTTTTTGGTTTAATGACAGACAGAGGTCTGTGGTTAATACAAGCTCAATAAATGTTCTTGTTTAATTGTACAACAGAAAATACACCAGTTATTACCCCATTCCTGAAAAAAAAAAAAAAGCTGGTTCACTCCGAACATGAAAATGAACCTGCTCACCATACAACAGCCATATTGTGTGTGTATAGTATAGCGCTCTGGCAGGTTGATTTAAGTGTTCAAATGTCATACAGTGGTTCATTAGTGAGGATGATCCTGAACCAGTCTGTATCATAAGCCTTTGGGAAAAATCCCATTCACTTTTCATCACATGCCATCTCCCATCATGCATTCTCATGCATAAACTGTAAACTGTCTTGTCTGTAACAACATCTATTGCACGTCTGTCCGTCCTGGGTGAGGAATCCTTCCTCTGTTGCTCACCCTGAGGTTTCTCCGATTTTTCCCTGTTAAAAGGGTTTTCCATGGAGTTTTTCCTCAGTTGATGTGAGGGTCTAAGGACAGAGGATGTTGTTACGATGCCATGTAAAGCCCTTTGAGACAAACTGTTTGTAAAAACGGGCTATACAAATAAAATTGCCTTGCCTTGCCTTGTTATTCTCAGGAAGTTTTCACACATCATCTCGGTTGTTGTTTCCACTGAATAAACATGATGATTTTCAGGCAACTCTTTAATGTAACTTACATTTCTTACAAAATGTAAGTATGTGTAAGTATAAAGTAAAATTCAGTTTTGGTTCAAAAATATTATATTGTATAATATAATGTGTTATAATGCAGTTTAACACTAGAACCGCCGTGAGGTCATGTTGACCTCTCTCGCTTCTTAAAATGCATGTAACTCTGTTTGCGTAAAATCCCTGTCTCCCATTCGATGACTTTTCCTAAAAGTGTGTTCTACATCATCTTATGCGTTTTCATGATTCTAGTATAAAAGAGAGCGAAAAAAATTGTGATTTCACCTAGAACCGCCAAGAGGTCATTTTGACCTCCATTCATTCTAATGCAAAAATGGTAAATGGACTGCATTTATATAGCCATATACATGATATAGCCAGCCAGACACACAGCTCAAAACACTTTGTAATAATGCTTCACATTCATATACACACACATACTTTACAAAAAATAACAATAGTTGTTGCTAGGCTAGACGACTCATTATTTTTCTATTTTTCGAACAGTGTGTGTGTATATAAAAATGTATAAAATTGATTTTCCAATCATTGCAATCTGGGCTAAATAATGTCCATTTAGTCACTCAGTTTGTCAGTTACTTAGTTAGATAGTTATTTAGTTAGTTAGTCATTTTGACCTCATCCGAGTTCAGATATTAGAAAGTTGTCAAACAGTTAAAACAGGTGTCAAACAGATAACAAATGAACATTACTCATAAACATTGAACATAATAATGACAGTCCCTTGCTCTCATGAGAAATGGACATGAATTCAGAAATTTGTAACAATTTTGACATTTTTTACACACTGTTCGAAAAATAGAAAATTAATGCGTCGTCTGTCTTGGTTGCCTAGCAACGACTATTGTTATTTTTTGTAAAGTATGTGTGTGTATATGAATGTGAAGCATTACTATAAAGTGTTTTGAGCTGTGTGTCTGGCTGGCTATATCATGTATAGACCTTTTCAGAGAGTATAAACAAAGACAGGTGTGGCTCATTAGAAAACGCTCTGGTACACTAAATGGAATGGAGCCTTAATTAGTATCCTTGGTAACACCTGTATTTGTTTATACTCTCTGAAAAGGTCTATATGGCTATATAAATGCAGTTTATTACACGGCTCTATTGAATGCTGCTCTCTGATTGGTCCAGCGCTGCGTTCTGCGGTCTGTTATTAGGGCCACGGGCAATCGCACCGGGCACTGGTCCCAACAGCTATGAAAGAGCTGCAGGGACCAGTGCCCATACCTGCTCTACTAAGGATGTGGCTGTCTTCAAAAATTGCAGTCATCTTGAAATTTAAAGTGGTCAACTTGTCGATTGACCGATGGAGTCAACTCACTCCAATTTTCATGCCGGTACCACCACAGCAACTTCATCTATACATGTGCCGTCAAAACGGTGCAATTTATGCAAATTTTTGCAGATTTATGCAAATTTGCTCATGTTAACAAAGAATTTCAAAAAACTTGTAATACATTTTTTGTTTGTCTTAATGTAAGTAATCAACTCAGTCATTTTCATGGAGATATCTAAAGGTTAAAAATTTTACCCTATTCATGTGAAAAATTTTTTTTATATGCGTATAAATGGGATATGTTTGGGTGTTTTTCTAAACTTTCCCCTAATGGGATTCTTCGGGGCTTTTTTTCCCTCACTCAGGACATGTTGAGGATACAAAATCAGTTGAGTTTGCTTCTGTTGCAATTTGTTTAACGTTGACCCCTTTTTTGGCCTAAAATTACTGGACTAATCAGTGCTTATAGAAAGATGATCATGTGTCTGTCTGATCAGCTCTGTCTTGACCTTAAGATCGTGGGTTTGATTCCCATGTTGACAGATGGCACAACCCGCAGTAGCTCCCGTGGCCCATTCAAAATTTCCCGAGAGGAAATTTTCTAGTTTCTGTATAGAACGGACCGTCGTCAAGTATAACAGACCGTTGCTAGGGACAGCGCTCTGATCAGCGCAGCAGAGAAAAGAGAAACTATGCAGGATATTTACTTTGTGTTTCATTTTTATCGTCATTAAACAGCTTCAAACTAATAGTGATGTTAGATAAATGACTTGTAACTTGTTACAAGGAGAGTGGAGGCTCCTTCCACATCGCTGCTGGAAACCAAACCTGCTGATCAGAGCCTCTGACCCGGTGTCAGCTCTCCTCTCGTCTCGGTCGGACCGCGACTCCGCGACTCCGCGACACAAACGCACCCCGTAAACAGTAAAGTTAATCTCTTGTTTATGACAGATACGACTACACACAATACACACATTTTAACACGTGTATGGTAATAATCTATCGATCCACTGATTGATTATCAAAGGCTTCAAATGCACGAACGGGAGGAGGCTCGGCAAAACAGCGGAAGTGACCGGTCTTGCAGATTCGCTAAATTATGCAATTTTAAATCAATGAAAGTCGTATTTTGATCAGAATTATGTTTCAAATTAATTATTTCACTCGTAAACCGTGTAATAAGCGGGATAATGTATAGTTGGTCGGTTGTTATGGAGAAATAAACCCCAACAGGTTGTATGAAACCCCTCCGCCGGGTTTATTTCTCCATAACAACCTCCGAACTATACATTATCCCTTACATATAGATATATATCACGTGACGTCACACAGCGTTCGCAGCCGGTCACAGCGCCATCTTGGGTACCGACTTCCAAAGGCAGTCTACGGGCTGTGACCTAATACATCCATGGCTGTGACATCAAATCTCACAAAAATAGTGGATAAACCTTTTTTTTATTACATGGCACTATTGAATGTCGTATTCCGATAATTTATTGATATTTCTGATATTTATTTACATCTTGATTTTGCATTTAACAGTCTGTTATTCCTGTTTAACAGATCGTTGCTAAGTAAAATACACTAGGTAGGGACGCCGCTCTGATCAGCGCAGCACAGAAAAGAGAAACTATGCAGGATATTTACTTTCTGTTTCATTTTTTACCGTCATTAAACAGCTTGGGAGACATGTACGCCACGGGAGGCTGCCTCACTCTACTGAGTGTGAGCGGCACGTACGTTTACGTTGCTTTCGTGAATTGTAAACACACAGACGCCCCCTCGGTTTTAGCGTCCAGCAGTTTAGCGGCTAATTCAACTGCAGTGATGGATAACTGTACCGGAGAGGCTCAACAACTTCATGAGCTTCATTTGAGGAATAAACGGCAGCTTTTACCTGATGGGAGGCCGACGCCTGAGCTACGGTAGCTAACAGCTAGCAGCTAGCAGGTTTTTACCATAGACTGTAAAAAGAATGGACGTAGCGTCCGTGACGTCACCCATTGGTTTTGGGGAGTCGTTTTTGTGACTCAAATATGGCGGCTTGAACAGCGCCATGTTGGATTGGCCGGCCGAGAACCCGCCCACTGGCCTCCAAGCAGCTGTCCACGGAGCTGCTCGGACCTGTCACTCAACGTTTCCGCGCCCTGATTGGCCAGAATTTTAACCTAATAACAGTAAAACTATAGAGTTAAAAAAAAATTCACCCCCCTCAGAGTGTGTGCGGGGGTAGAAACTATCGATTGAGATGAAAAAACGTTCTGACACCAGGCTTTTAACATGTTTACTGAGGATGTAAAGTCGGCGATTTTAACATGGGGGTCTATGGGGAATGCTCCCTTCTGACACCAGCCCCCAGAGGAATCCGAGGGGATTGCAGTTTTTTGAACGCGGAAGTGAGCTTCACTTCTCAGACCGACGACTGCCCCCTTGGTTTTTACCTACTTTTCCTCTCTCCCTCCCTCCCTCCCCCCTTTCTTATCGCACACACACGGCCCAGGTTGTCTGTCATATCTGTTGTAAACCTTGTAATAACAGCTTGTTGAGTACAGTCAACACTATTGTTGCCTCGGTTTGAGTGTGGATTATTAATTGTTAACGGTTTGTTTAATGTGAGTGGTGGTCATCGCGTCCTGATGAGTTGGGTTTTAATAACAGCTGATAACGTAACTGTGTAGATGGCGTGGATTGTGATGAGAAGGTGTTGCACATATTTTAAGACTTATCTGTGCAAACCATTGTGCAAAACGTGTTTGTTGTGACTTTTTGCGTGATAAGATGATTTGCCGAATTCTTCTTCCATTCCTGCAGCCTTTTGTCTCAATGTTAACGATGGCAAAATGTCCAGATATTTTATTACTTTATGAAAATAAATGTCTGTGAGTTAAAAAGAAGTGGGCTACGCATTTCTGATTTGATTTGGCTTTTCGTGTATTTGGAGGAGAGACAGAGCGAGCGAGCGAGCGAGAGAGAGAGAGAGAGAGAGAGAGAGAGAGAGAGAGAGAGAGAGAGAGAGAGAGAGAGAGAGAGAGAGAGAGAGACGAGGAGGTCCGCTGGGTGAGCTAGATTAACTGTTAACGGGAGAGAGAGCGGCGCACCGCGCTGTCAAAGATCGTCTCAGCAGAAATGGTGTGTGCTTTCAAGGCAAGGCCATCAAAATGAGAAATATCCATATCCAAACTACATCAGGCAGCAGTCATTTCTGGTCAGAGAGGATGTGGCTGCACTGAGCTGAATAGAGGTTAACTCAGTGTTCGGTACCCAGCATGGCGGCGGCCAGGTGGAACGCACCGTGACGTCACCTTACTGATAAGTATCTATTTACCATTTTTGCATTAGAATGAATGGAGGTCAAAATGACCTCTTGGCGGTTCTAGGAGTACTTGGAATGTTGGCGGTACTTATTGTAATATATTGATATTTTAGAACTGGTCATATAAAATCAGCTGATACAGCTGGTTTGCCGTTTTTTAATTATTATTTGGATGGGTAAAAGTAAATAGTATAACACATGAGGAGCTCTCAGTTCCTTTTATTTTGTTGAAGGACCTCTTAGAGGAGAAAAGATGCACTGCGGAGGCTGGATTTAATAGGAGGGACAACATGACATTTAAACGTGAGCCCTTGTGATTGTGGTGCTCCCAGGACTTCAAGACAGTATTTACATATGCATATAGACTGATTACTAATAATTTGGTTGAAAGCATCCCTGAATTTAGTGATTCTGTGTGCCTTATCAATACATCTGTAACAAAACTAAACACTAAACGCATTTGTCACCCAGCAGCAAGACCTAACAGCAGTATCTACATATTTGATCTTTCATTCATATCTGACTCAGTGTGTAATGCATATTGCAGGCTGAATTGGCTTCAGGCTGCTAGTCTTACTTGTTTGGATGATGAAATCCACTGGATCAAGACTGGACTCAGGCATGATGACTGAGAAGCACACCTTGACACACCTTGGTAGAGATGTATTGCCTTTGTCATGGATACTTCAGAAGGGTGGATGTTGAACAATACATGGCTCTTGAGTCATCCCACCGCTAATACTCTTTCACTTTCCAATCAGATAGTCCATCTATTCCGTCTCAAGTATGGGAGGGCTTCCTGTGGTTGCTGCTTTGACCGGTCTGACTGACTGGACCAGCGTTTTGGCCACTATTGGAATTATTTACTGTGTTTCCTGTCAACGTTTACAAAAGAATAATGGGTAACACTTTACTTGAATACGTGTTCATAAAACAGACATAACACTGTCATAAGAATGACATAACAGCTGTCATAAACATCAATGAATACCTATGACAGCTGTCGTTAAGTGTCATTCGGTAAGTTATGTCACTTTTGATGCAAAGTTAACATTATTTGAGATATCCTTGTTATGAGAACTTGACATCATTTTTAAAGTTTGGCAATTAGGTCTGCTATGACCGTTTAAATTGTCTTTATGTCAAGTTGTCAGAACAAAAACATCTCAAACAATGTCAACTTTGCATTAAAAGTGACATAACTTACCGAATGACATTTAACGACAGCTGTCACAAGTATTCATTGATGTTTATGACAGGTGTCATGTCATTCTTATGACAGTGTTATGTCTGTTTTATAAACACGTATTCATGTAAAGTGTTACCGAATAATGAAATACTTAAATATACACGTGGCCCGCTACTGACATTGGTAACTGTGGTTTTTCTGAAGTGTAACAGTAATCCCTTTTGCCAGTCAAATCTGGCAATAAAGGGCATACACACATGGAGAGAGAGAAGACAATGGCCTGTAATACCAGACTACTGCACATTTTCATAAAACAGGCTGCTCATGTTTTGTACTGTATGCTTCAGTCCTCTTCTTTTTCAGCTTCCCTCTGTTATTAATAGTTTCTATTATTTTGGTCCCTGCCTCATTTTGATTTCCCAGCCATATTTATAAGACCAGGAAACAATACATAGCAAAAACAATGTCTAAAGTTCAATGTAGGCAAACCAGAATGTACTTTGATTTAGGACACATGAAATATACATAACCCATGTATAACAAGTTATTGCAGGTTCAAATATATTGGGAAAATATATAGAAAAACAGGCTAGGGAGGGGGTGGACAGGTGGGCAGGGCAGGGGTCTTTAAGAGGCTATAACCATTTTCATACACCTCCTGTACAAACACCTAAGTCAAACGTTATGAATATATATTTTATACACATAGGGGGCAACATCATCTGTCCAATGGAGGCAGAAAAAGATCTGGGGTGTGATGACGTTGCTCCCAGAGGAATGAGCTGGAGGGAGCGAGGCTGTAGGAACATGGGTGAGTGTTATGGCAGCGCAGCCGCAGCACAGTGCAACAGTCTGTACTGAGTTGAACTGCCAGGGAACAGAGGCTTCACAGTCTCTCATCTCAAGGGTCCCAGCTCACAACAACAACCACCTTGGTGTCACCAACACACGTTCCTGTGGGAAGCCCCGCAAAGCCTCCTTTTTTATTTTTATTTGATTTTTTTTACCAATCCCCCTCCGCCAGTCCTCCCTTCCTCAACACCAGTGGCGCTCCAGCCAGGACTGGTCTGGAGTCTGGACACATGTTCCAACACGCCGGCCAACCCACCAGCAGATCATCTGCTGTTGTGTCAACAGTCGATGAGAGCCGGAGGGGAAAGAGAGCAGCAAGAACGTGACGTGTTACAGAGTTACACCGAAGAAGTGATTTGGCAATACTGGAGAATATTTCATGAAATGTCTGACAACTATAAATCAGTGCTGGAAAATCAGAACACATTTAATGACGATGATGAAATCTCTGTTTACAACTATATACAGTTCAACTTTGTGATTTATGGACGTTGTGGATAGACACCTATACAAGCTAACATCTGTTTCTCTGTTTGTTTACATTGATGGTGCTCTGTTGCACATTTTTCAGATATTGTAAACACAATACTCTGATTTTTTTGTGTGTATTTTTTATAGACAGAACTTCCTTTACTTTAAGATTTTTTAATTTTTATTTATACATGTTGATAGTCCCACATTATTTTCCCAATTTATTTTTATTTAAAAAATATTTGACAGTGAAATACAATATTATATAAACTAACTAGACTAACTAGACACTAACATTAGTCAACTAGAAAATTTCCTCTCGGGAAATTTTGAATGGGCCACGGGAGCTACTGCGGGTTGTGCCATCTCTGTCAACATGGGAATCAAACCCACGATCTTAAGCGCAAGACAGAGCTGATCAGACAGACACATGATCATCTTTCTATAAGCACTGATATGGAGGAGCTGTAATCACATTAGGTTAAGTGTGTGTGTGTGTGTGTGTGTGTGTGTGTGTGTGTGTGTGTGTGTGTGTGTGTGTGTGTGTGTGTGTGACACCAACAAGGTTTAACTTTAAAACCAGATTAAATCATGGTTTAAGTTTAAATTCTGTTGCACGTTAACTGTGTTTTAATCACATGAAGGTGTGTGTGTGTTTGTGTGTGTGTGTGTGTGTGTGTGTGTGTAACTGTAATCACATGAAGCTGGCTCTAGAGTCTGTGTGTGTGTGTGTGTGTGTGACTGACTTGACACATAGTTAGTTAGTAGCTGCATCCTGTGTCAGTCTGATTTAGCTGTGTCTGTGTTTATAAACATTTAAACGAGCGCCAGGTGGATTGTTTATGAAGTTAACGAGCTCTGGCCTGAGGATCAAAGAGGTTACCACGGCGATAGGGGCCCCCGCAGGCTGAGACAGACAGAAACGTGGAGAAAAAGAGCCATTTTCTGCCTCTAAACCGGTCTCACATTTAGGCTTAGCATGACAAAACGGTAACTCCTATCAGAACAAAACACAGATCAACGTTGCTCTAAGGACTTAATGAAAATTTCGGTACGATTTGGTGTTTCTACAGTAAATATTTTGGCGACGCTGGCAGTTTTAAAACATCAGGCCGTTCTGCTTCTCTCAGAAAATATTTGTATTGGACTCAATGAGGAGCAGAGACAGACGTGGCCGCACTCAGAGGCTGATTCTGTCAATTCTGTAAGTCTCTCTGATATTTTGAGCACATGACATGAGAGATAACAAGTTTGTCTTACAAATTCTGAAAAAATTATGTCTGTAGAGTGTAAATTGTGGCCGTGCTGACAGTTTATCCAGAAAAAATACTGAATGTTTCTTCACTCTCTCCCACTCTAACCGATGATGTCACGCACTCTGACACGAACATTCCATGCAATACACACCCATTATAAACTCATAATTTCTCAAAAAATGATCATGGTCATTGATCATGGATTGATCAAAAACTATATGACCTATCAAAACGTGGAGTAATACGACAATACACAAGACTTGTGTCTACTGTTTAAAGTTTAAATGGAGTCTCTAGATGAAAGTATGCCTGAGCAGTAGACTTTTGTTAAACTCCAATGATTGGTCTTTTTCGCTCTTTTTTTCCCGCCCGTCCCATTGACTTACATGCAAAAATTTTGCGCAGTAAATCGCGACTTACGTCGCGAATAATTCGTACACTGTTGAGAAAAGTAATAGCACACCGATCCCGATCAGGACGCACATTTTGAATTTGTCCCGAGTTGCAGGACTAGTAGCGAACCGAAAGTTGGCCGGAAGTGGAAAAATAACTAGAAAAAGCATTTCCAAGAATGGAAATGGTGTGACTGCTGACAGCAACTGAACGCTGTTGCAGAATTAGCAAATAGTGCAAGCTGTGTTCACCATACAAATGTTTGACCGAGGTCAGAATCGAACCCACATCCTCATGGTCATTAGACTTCCACTCTGCCTCTAGGCCACAGTGCACACACAGTTGCAGAGACTGTTGTCTGTTAATGATCTGCACACTGTCAACATCAAGAAAGCTTGAGAGTCAAGCTTGAATGACTTAGAATGAAAATGTCTGTGAATTTCAGGCTGAGCACTAACCATATGGCCACAGAGAACCTGAGTTACAATGAGCTTTATACTATGAGGAATCAAAGACTGTCCAATGACAGCTGAATAATTGGAATCAAAAGTCAAGCAATGAAGTGAAAAGACTGAGGCAGGAATCAAACCCATGACCATATGATCACTAAACCTTTACTCTGCCACTCGGCTACAGAGAGCACACTGCTTTCAAAACTGTTGTCATTCATTGTAATGTGATGATGTGCTGCAAACTGGCATCGCCCGGGCACTGGTCCCTGCAGCTATTTCATAGCTGTTGGGACCAGTGCCCGGTGCGATTGCCCGTGGCCCTAATAACTGGTCATACTGGACTATGTACAATTAGTCCAGTGTTTTATTATTTTACACTGACAAGTTTTTAATGTGTTAGTTATTTGCTCTTTAAAATGTTTTATCTTCTGGCCTAAATGTTTTAGGTAGAATTTTTAGAACACAACCAACAAATACCGTCATTAGAGGCAATGACACATGTGGAAACTGAAAGAACTGAATGATGACTGATCCCTACACAGTACCAGTCAGTTTTGGCAAATAAGAGCCACATGCATTAACTCAAAGTTAACCTAGAAACTTCCAAAGTCCCCTCCCCACCCCCACTCCAGTCACAGGACTTTAGTTTGCTGCAGTCTGGGAGGGGGTCATGAGAGCTGCTCAGTGTTACTGAAGTGACTCCACTCTGGTCACGCTAGGTAAATCCTGTTCTGTTAATCCCTTGTCTAGACTGACCCTGACCAGCACACATACACAATAATTAAATACTTGCTCTTATAGATAAACTTTTGGAACCCACTGGACACACACACAGCCACAACCTTATCCTTGGTCATGGCAGAGGCGCTTCCCTGTAGGTTTGAGTTCTGCTTATTGAGTGTTTCTAGTGTGTCTTTGTTTAGTCAGTAGGTGTGATGAAGTCTCATGTCTCAAATAACTGATGTGTTGATCTTCTGATGGTGGGCTCACCTGTGGTTGGCCTGACGCAGTTTCTACAAAGTGTTTCAGAGACTGATGCTCTAACCCCTCAGTGACCTTTAATCGGGCTGTAGTTGAAGTGAAGAAACTCTTTCCTGCTTAGAAAAACAGTTTGACACTGTCACTCAGTTCTGATGCCATTTCCCACCATCACAATGCTACTTTGTGATAAAACTCTGATGAGTACTTTAAATCCACCTGGATGTCACCTGACCACAAGAGCCAACGGAGGGGAGACAATCAACCTTTACATACACACTGTTTGCCAATGCCCT
Organism: Trachurus japonicus; assembly: GCF_045865225.1. Lineage (NCBI taxonomy): Eukaryota > Metazoa > Chordata > Actinopteri > Carangiformes > Carangidae > Trachurus > Trachurus japonicus. The sequence goes on from NC_140912.1 coordinate 3,451,499, forward strand.
AAATTTGTACTTTATTGTGATTTGGGACCTAGAAAAAAACTTAAATGACATTTCGTCTTTACATCCTCTATTGTTGTTTAAGCTTAAAAGGCTCATAAGCAATAATCTAAAGTCAAAGAATGGACTTCACAGCTCTGAATTAACCTGTCGACCTCCAGCTGTTTTTTTCCCGTGTCGTCTTCTACACAGAGACCGAAACTGAAAAGCCGAGGAGAAAACTTTCCTTGTATCCTACAACCTTTATCCAATGAGGAGAGAGAACGGCATAAAGGGGCGGTCCTCTCTGTGTGTGCAGCCAAGGGATGTGCGTGAATGTGGTGAAGTAGGGACGAGGGCGGGGACTGCTAACTCCATCGGCTGACAGGAAGTTAGCCAAAACCACCGGATCGCTTACTTCTGCTTTAACACCAAATCATTATTGGTCACGTGTCAGTCAAATGAGAAACTCATTGATTACATCGGATCAACTGTAGATGTAATTTCCTATGATATCACAACAGACTTTTACTTAACATTTCCAACAAACAGGAAACATGTTGCCATGGATACAGTGACTTTAACTGTGCTACGTCTTGTTGAGGTCAGGGTTTTTTGGCCCACGTTTGTTTACATTTCGGAAAATGTAGTGTAGTGAACCTTACTGTATATTTGAAGTTCCTGTACGAATGTGTTTTTGTATTTTCAGGGCCTGTTTTCACAAAATGAATCTTAATTCATCTTTTTTTTTTTATTATATAGCCTATTCTTTTAAGTAATTAAGAGACTTAACATGGACCTACATGGGTTTCCCACCTATACATCAACCATCAACCATGACCTATATATTTATTTGTAATGTTTTATGCATGCAAATATTAAATAAATTGAAAAAGAAAAAAAATAAATTAAATTAAATTAAACATTTCAAATGATCTTGTTTATCTGATTGTAAACAGTTAGAGTGTTTTGATACAATATGTGAATAAATGTAACCTGTGTGGAAATACAAAAAAAAAACTGATCTTGTGATTATAACTCATGTGCCACCATCAGGTACAACTTTTTTAGCCTCACTCCTGTGAGACTTAAACAATAGTGCGATCATGTGTGTTATTGCTTGTATGCTTATTATCAACCGAGGACACTCAAGGTTCACAAACACAACTGCGTGAATTCTTTCTTTTGATGTAGCTACTAACAATGTCAAATTAAACAAAACATTACAAACTGAAATGTTTTTCAGAGAGGAAGAATATCAAATGATATCCAAATTATATTTTTGTCCAAATCATTGGTCAAGGTCTACAGGAGGAGTTCATGTGAATTCTTTAACTAGTTCTCTGAATAACAAAATGCTGAGTTAGCCCTTGTGATCAGCAGCAAGCAAAGAAAAAATAGAAACAAATGGGACATACAGGCGACAATTTTGGTGTTTTAATTCCTTTGACGTAAATGAATGACTCTCATACTGTAGACAACATCTTACAAAACTTCCTCATGCATCAGTTACAAAAGTACAAACTGAAACAAGAGTTTCACTCCCTGTCTTTCACAACATGACTTTGGTTCAAACTCGCCCGCTTTCAGTTTAGACTGCTGTTAGTCTCCCTTATTGTGTTGTCTAGTGTATCATAACATGGTCATAAGATGTTGTCACATGTGAGAACAACTGTTTAGGATACAGAGCAGCCCGGAAACTTACTGTAGTATTTACTGTAAATGATTAGACACTATGGAATGTCAAGTGTCTGCACGAAAGCTCAATATTCACAGTCAGGCCTCGGCATATTGGTCCTGCTGCTTTCTGCTGTGCAGAGTGATGGAGAGCTCCAGGAAGACCTTGTGTGAATACACTGTATGCAAACTGCTGTGCTGCGTATAATATACTTGAGCTGTGGTTTAACATTGACCTATGACCGAATGATGTCATCCATCTTTCCTCGTTAACAAAACTGAAACAGCAAAAAAATGCAGAACTTAATTTCAGTTGCTGCCAAATGTAAATCCTGTATTATTAGTGTACTATAAGACCTGCAGCCTGCTGCACCAGCTGTTGAAGCTCATAAGTTCAACAGAGACATTACCAGAGGAAAAATGTCTCTGCTTTTGAATTGAAAATACACTTTGAGGATCAGATTGTATTTGTATAAATGTATGATAACTAACTCGGCTTGGTTCTGCGCTATTCAGTTCTCTTTTTGGGATAAATGACCTCACTTCTTTCCCGCCTTTACATGATAATCACTACTCTTCTTTCTGTAATGTGAACCAACCTGGGAGTTACTTGTAAATGTTTTCTCCAAAGAACTACTTTGGATAAGAAAACTCTACCGGGTCCCTTCAACTGTTCAGGTTCAGTCCTTTACACTTTGGTAAACCCTGGCATACAGAGGTAATCAATAAATGATCTTTGAATTAAACATCGAGTGATGTTCCATGGGCAAACAAGTGTGAAAGCATTTGGTACTTTCTCTATTTGAAGTGAACAGTCCATTGTGGGTCCTAACAGTCTCCTTTTCTTCTCTAAACTCACACTGTATCAGTTCATACTGACTTTGAGGGTCAAACATCAGTTCAGCTGATGCAACAAAATGAGCTGCTGAATCTTGTGTTTTGAATTTGGAACCAAAATTGTGCATAAATTTAAAGGCATTTTGTTACATGATAATTACATTATCTATGTGAGAACATATGACGATAGAATATTTGTTTGAATATGATCATATTTTTCTCCATGTCACATGATTGTCGATATATTTTTCCATTCTAGTATGACCATGGACTTTTACAGTTTAAAGACTTTTTGCCGGTCTTTACTGGTCAGTGTGAACAGTGTCTCTGATGTGTGTGTACGGCCTTCCTGGTACTGTGTTTGTATCAACGCTGTCTGTGCTACCGCTGAGCTGAGGACCGACAGCAGCAGCTGTAACTCACACAGAACAAATGGGGTCAAGGGATGCCAAAACTGTACTGACTGGAAAGCCAGGTCAGAGGTCACGGAGGCAGCGACACATCCAGCTACTCAGAGAATGTCACTTGCAGTGACGTCTATTTCTGAAAAGGCTGAGCGCAGACAGTTTGGACAATGATAACAACTGGGGGTCAAGTAAGGCGCTGGTGCTCTGAATGCACAAACATTTGGTTAATGAGTGAAAATGTGGAGTCATGTGACCAGGGGTATTCACATAGCCACGTGTGAGGCTGCCATTACTGTCGCTAGTTACTCAGTGAATGACACTGAATCAATGGATTTTAATGGAAAGTCCATCCTCAGACCACGTTCCATCCCATGCATAGATTTTTAGCCTGTCCAGTGGATTCTGGGATTATTGTGTGATTTACTTTTGATGCACCTATTTTCCATCAAGTAGAGTTTCAACACGATCTTTGACTGCATAGCTCAGGTTTTTACTCTTAACAGGACAAAGAGTTTCCAGTTAAAGACATGGTCCTCACACTCTGTGTCACTGTGCTGTCCATGAGTAATGTGACATCTGGGAGACAATGTGGTGAAACTCTACATTATGTTAAAGGGACAACGAGGAGTTTTGGAAAAGCGAAGCGTTTTCACACTACATTTATGAGCCTCTGCGCGCACCGTGAAATTCTTTGACTGGCGCAAGACAGACTCATGTTTTCATTCATCAAGAATTAAAGTCAGAGGTTCGAAGACGATCAGATACTGTCGTAGTTCCGACCATAAACGGCGATTCGGCGGCGTTATTCTCATGACTCGCCACAAAACCAAAAGTAAAGAAACGCTGGTCGGCTCGACCAGTATTTCCGCCACCACTAATAATAACAAAATAACAATAGAGACAAAACAATATATTTATCGAAAATGGGCCCATTAACAAGTGGTAACGTAGATTCATCTACATTAATATGAGACTTTTTTATTGTCGCGGAATTTTTCGTTCTGCCGATGGAGAAACTCCTCGTTGTCCCTTTAACTGCACACTTTATTCTGAATCTTTTCAGGCCTTTGCTTTGCAATTAGTTTGTGAAGCACTGAACTTCCATATTACTACGCACAAATGCGTCTGTGGTGCAGGTCGTACACCAGATCAGCTTTTAGTCAGACAGAGCCCAGCATAGATGCGCTTGTATGTAGTTGTATGATCGTTTAAAGGGCCCATATTATGCAAATCCACTTTATACTGGTTTTGTAGCGTTATATATTATATGTGTTCCTGTGGCCTTTCTATGACGCCTGGAGGTGAAAAAAGTCTGTTTGCTCCCTTAATTGATTGCTTCACTTTTTTGAGATTGTGTGTCCAAACGGGCCAGTTGGAAATGCTGCTGATCTTGACATCAAGAGCAGCTGACTCCACCTCCCAGTACTTCCTTATACTCCCCCTGTGCCAAAAAAGGTGAACTCCGCCCGCTGAGATATTTCTGTGAGCCACTTTTAGATTGCTTTTAGATTTATTTGGGGGCAATACGCTACGAATACAATGTGGTTGGGCCATTTAGTTAGACCTACGAGAAATGGTTCAAAAACAGCATAATATGGGACCTTTAATGGTTGAAAATATATAGTGTGCGTTCAAGCATTAGCTTTTTTCCACAATACCGTCCTTTTACTTTGGTGAAAATTCTGCCAGTCTGAAAGTTAAAAAAAAAAACTCTCCCAATGTGACTTCTAGTATGGCCAGAGTCTACGAACCGAACATGACACAAAGGAGTGAAGAGCACACTGGCCAACGTGCCCATGCCATGCTCACAGCTTACAGTGGGTTTTGTTTCAGTGCCCTTCCAAAGTAGAAAACTGATTGATGATGGGAGCTGACAATATTTCACTATTAGCTTTTTTTCCCCCTTATTTTCATCAAGATTCAGCCCTCATCATCACATAGTTGGATAACCCCAACACTTGCATCTGTCCAGTGTAACATTCAGATTGTATTGGAGCCAGTGTATCAAGGTGTCTTGTGTTAAGGCTGTGTTGCATTCAGTATTTACCAGCCAAAAAATGTCCCTGTGCGGCTTGGGAGTCTGATTTCCCTCTTTACATTTATGTGCCTAAAACACTTTTTTAGCGAGTTCTGCTCCTGCAAAATATCTGGACAAGCATTTATGGCATTTAAATTTGACCATAAATGAGCAACACACCAAACTACATAATAAGTCCTAAAACGCAGATTGCACCACAGCAGCATAGTTGAAGTGTTTTCTCTAAAATATAATATAATTCCTCATGTGTGGCAGTAAGTTCATCAGTTTAAATCCGTCACCAAGCAACACTTCACCAGTAAACATTACAAATAAGAAATGTCCATAAAATAGAAATTAAAAAAACAATCTAATCCATGTTAAAAATAAAAAATAAAACCCATAATGTTAAAAAATGTGTTTCAATTACAGTAACTTTTGTTCTGTCAAGCGACACACAAAAAAGTTGAGTCTAAACCCCTGAACGGACATTTCACCATCTTCAACATCCAGTGATTATAATTCTTTAGTGTTCATAAAAGTACCAGTGTGCACAAGTGGAGGAGCATGAGCGTGGAGCAGACGGTCAGACTCGGATCCTGAACATGCCCTGACTCAGCTGAAGGCGGAACAGACGACAGTTGGCGAAGCGCAGCGCGGCGCAGGTCGTCTTGGAGAGGTCGCCGGATAACATGGGCTTGGTGCGTTGCCAGGTCCCACTGCTGCGGCGAAACTCCCGGATGTAGTCAAAGCTCGTACCTGTGAGCGCAGGAAACACCCACCTCACACATTTAAAATACTGACTTTCATTTAACTCCATCAAAGCTCTGTTTGCTGTTTTACTGACCTGTGTCCAGGTCTCCCACCACATAGACGCTGGCTCCGATGGGAACGGCTCCGTAGACGAAGGATGAGCTGGTCTGGATGCACAGATTTTGGTCATCGAGTAACATCCACCTGCACATGTCACAGGTGCCAGGATTAATGACGAGAAAAAGTGTCTGTCTCTGTATCTGTAAGTGTTCTAGTGATCTGATAGTGCTGATTGTCATAATAGGAACTTCAACAAGTGACAGCACCTGTATACACCTAGCCATGGTGATGGAAAACAAAGATAAAGGAGCAACATTTCACTATAATATCACAACAATTTGTCTCTTTTTTTATTTAAGTATATTTTTTGCCTTTTTATTTGATAGTATAGTAGAGAGAGACAGGAAATGGGGAGACAGAGAGAGGGGGAATGACATGCAGTAAAGGGCTGCCCGATGCAGGATTCGAACCGGGGGCCAACTGCTATGATATGTGGTGAGCTGGAGAGGGAGATTTACTACAGTTTGTGCTCTAATGTCTGTGAATAAACTGGAGTGATTCAGCAGGTATCTTTTTCTTTAAAGGGGACCTACTATGCTTTTCCAGCTTTTCAGACTCATAGATATACTGTACGTATGTTTAAAATGTTGGATACTTGTTCTAGAAGACGTGGAAGTGCCATATCATGAGGTAGGCGTGTGCTGAAGTAATTCCCGGGGGCAGTTTCAGGCAGCTGTGAATCGCTGCAAATGCTTGAGTTAGGAGAGAGTCTCACTTTGACACGTCACGGGTTGAGGAAAAGTTCCCTATATGGCAACTCACCATAGAACAACTTCCTTGAAGATCTGATCTTCACTAACGCGTCATGACATGCAGAACTAACAAAAACAAGTAAAATGGTTTTCCTCCCACAGCTCAAAAATGAAGCCAGTAACTACATACCCAATAAGCTCATATCATGGATACGAGCGCTGCCATCTTACTGTGCTGACGTCAGCTGGAGTCAGACTCTGTACAGTGGTGACTGTGGCGTGGGTGGGGCTGTGGGGCCTCCATTAGGAGTCAGTCACTGCCGGTGATCATGACATCACAATCCCACTTCTCAGAAAACCAACCACCTCAATAAACATCATCCTGATGAGAACTTACTAACATTTTGGGGAAGAGATGATTTATGATCTATGCTGCAGCAAGCCACCCGGGAACGATTCAGATGATCTGGCTCCACTGTCATACTGTCCATATTTACTACTACAACTATTACTAGTTGGAATTCAAAAACAAAACACAAAAATCAATTGTTGATGACGGTCATGGCATTTGGTCAAAAGCTCCAAAACAGCGGGGCGGTGCGTGGCGCAGTGGTTAAGGCGGCCGCCCCATGTAGAGGCTACAGTCCTCAACGCAGGCGTCCCCGGTTCGAATCCTGTGTCGGGCAGACCTTTCCTGCATGTCATTCCCCCTCTCTCTGCCTCCCCCTTTCCTGTCTACCTCACTATGTGCTATCAAATAAAGGCAAAAACGTTCAAAAAAATATACTTAAAAAAAAAAAAGCTCCAAAACAGCTGCTACATGTCCCTCTGATGAGTCTGTTTACTCAGGTTCTGTCCCCAAGATCAAAGCTGGGCTGACACTCAACCTTTGAATCATACTGGGGCAATAAAATATAGAAATAAAAAAAACATAAGTAATAGGAAAAATATTTATAGAATCAAATAGAAAAATGTCATCACTGCGTAACTGAGCAATTCACACTGACCTCCTCATCTCGTCATGGTAGAACTCAGATTTGCAGGTGGTCATTTGCCTCTGCTCGGGGTTGTCTGGCTCTTGGCTTCTAACTCCTCCAAACACGTAGAGCTCCTGTCCGACGCCACATGCCACAGACCCAAACCTGACAGGAACGTAGGACGAAATGTGGGAGATAAAATGAGTAATTGAGGTAAAATCCCCCTCATCCGCCCTGTATACATTGTTTTAAGGTAAGGTAAACTTTATTTGTGCCATAAGGGAAATTTGTCTTAGGTGCATAGTGCGGCATGGTTGAATAACAATACACTCAATTCACAAGGGGACTTCATTCACATATTCCATTTACACGTCATACTGGTAAGACACATAACATCACCGCCCCAGTTACATGTAGCCAGTTCGTTTTGTAATCAGTCGTATCATTTTGTACAGTCATATTAATGTCTATAACTGGATTAAACACATAAACACAATAAGCACATTCTGTGTCTGGCTAGTGTGATGAATCACAATACCTTTCATCATAACTCACAATCATCATTTCCATGTGACAGTGAGGCTGACTGAGGTGTGGCAAGATAAGTCAAACTGAAAATAAAACTAACAGCTCTGTGAGGGTGACAATAACCAATGTTTCATTTCCTGTTGTGCAACACAAACAAAAACCAAGTTGAGCATTTGACCTATGCTGCAGGTGTGTTGTGTCATGTGACAGCAAAACAAGGTGCAGATCATCTGAGACCATGAGAACCATGTCATGATGAGAAAAAGGAACAGGGACATGTGTGTCAGCTGATCAGATCACACATCCTCTTTCTTTTGTCCTGCTCACACACACAATCACTGGCTGCTGGATTCACCTTCTCTCTTTCAGAGGACAGAGGCCGGTCCACTGCTGGGTTTTGGGGTCAAAGCTTTCAACTGAGTCAAACAGCTTCCCGTAGGAGCCCCCGCCGATGGCATAGATTTTCTTGTTCATGGAGGCGTAGCAGCCGACCTGAGGGAGAAGACAAACACAGCTGTACAAAACCACAGTATGTGGAAAAGGTCTACTGTAAAAGACACATGAATCACTTGGTCTGAGCAACGGTTGTTATGGCCTCAGGCCCCATTCTGCATACTCTCATCGCTTTTAGAGTTGGGTGCGTGTGTTCAAACCATCCTGCCGAGCCATCACTGGTGTGACAGAACAAGGAAGAGGAAGTCCATTAGATGTGACGTTTATGATTTTTATTTAGCATTAAAAAAAAGACGACTCAATGACAGGATTGCTCAGCAACAGCTTCTTTTAGACATTTTTTTTCAAACATTTTGGCTTTTATTTTGACACAGGGAGAAAGAGGAAGTATACATGCAGGGAGGGTCCACAGCTGAACTTTAGTTTAGGGTCACTGTGTTATACCATGAGCTCCAAACCACCACTACCACCACAGTCTGAAACCGCTTATTAACACATTCATCACTGATGCTACATTCACTGTCTTTGTTTTTGTACTGTCAGTCAAACAAACTAACAATTTTGAGATGTTTCCTTACACTAAATCTTTACCAATTGTGGAACACACAATAGTTGATGTCCATGTTATTTGTTTAAAACAGTCATGTAGAGGTTGAGAATAGCTACAGCCTCGCTTGACCAGTCTGGCAGCTGAAGGACACCGCTCAAGACACAGTGTTTGATAAACATTTGTCACTGTATATGAAACCTATAAAAAGTCTCAAATACCAAGTTTTTGTGATATAAAGAAAAAAACGAGACCAAGACAAATAATTTCTGAATCATTAATGTGACCTATAACATGTCCAAATCAATTGACAAACAAAGTGAAATCTTTTACGGGGTGGGAAAAACTAAAAAAGAAAACTCAAATGTAGTTGCACAAGTGTGCACACCCTCTCAATAATGTGCTTAGATAAATCAAGTCACTTTCATCGATGGCAGGTGTGAAACTATTTAAGTCCAAATTAAGTTCAGCTGAACTAGTGGGACTTATCTATCATTTACTTTAGTTACATCTTACTGCAAAGGACATGAAAACATCAAAGAGAGCTTACTGTTTAATGGAAAAGGGAACAAATTAATTTCCAAGACATTAAACATATCACGGGAATGATTTGAAAAAATGCAGCACAACAGTGACATTCCAAGAACTGGAAATACGGCCAAAATTTAAACACCAAAAAAATGAAAACCTGTTGGGGAGGCTGCCTAGAGGCCTCCAGCAATATAACAGGAGCAGCAGGAATTAATGTCAAGTTAGAATTGGTCGTGGACTTTGTGTGACAACAATCTCCTATATTCTTTATATGTCTGGGCTTCATTTTACAAAAACATATACAGAGTCTGATTTTCTGACTTTTGGAATCTCCAAATACCATGCACAAAAATGTCAGGCATCTGTTAGAAAGCTGAAGATGAAGAGGAATTTCAGCTCTCAGCATGAGAAGGACCCGAAGCACACATCCATATCAACTGATGACTTCACCAGAAGAAGATTTACATTTTGGAGTGGCCCAGCCAGAGTCCTGGGGCCTCATTTATCATTGTGGATACACGTTTTTTTTACACGCTCTTTCCCCCGTTTTGTGCGTACGCACTTTTCTCCGCCTAATTTGGGATCTATCAAACCAAAACCTGTCGGGAGAAAGTGCAGAAATTTACGACCAGTTTGACCCTGGCGTACCGTGATTTACACGCTTTTTGAAGAACAGGAGGAATTGGCGACGCCGCTGCTGAGTCAGAGAATTGCAGTATGCGAGGGAGAGAGGAGCGCGGACACTGTTTAAAGTAGCAAGTGGTGGTGATGATAACACGATTTTAAGGTATGATAGTTACCTTTTGACATAATAATAGTTTTTCCTTCTGCTAGCACACGCTTTTATCTAGTAAATTAAGAAATGCATTAATATTCTCTTGTTTATTGCTTAAAAAGAACAACCATTCACCTAGCTAATGTTAGATAACTATCTAGGTTAGCAAGCATGAGAGTCATTAGCAAATGTTGATTATGTCCATAGGAGCTAGCTTATGTTGTAATGTAGTGATGAGCTAGAGCTAATTTATGTAGTAATTCAGTTTCAATAGGTACACAACTGTCTTGATCGAGTCCATGGTCCATCATATTGGGGAAAAAATATATAACCAGTGTGATCAATTGAGTTGTGGCAACCTTCTCTACTATAGTAACCTTAGTCTAGTTGTATGGACCACCACAGTCTGTTTTGACAAAAACCGTGACACTTGTCTATTTTAGCAGGTACAACATGGAGTTTATGGCTTGAGGTGCTTCATTTGTGATGGTCCTGGGACTGAGATTCAAAAGCTCTCAAAAGTCACCTCAAAAGGCCATCCTTAGATTTTAGCTTATTCTGAGGGTGTGGACGATGCAGCATTAATCAGAAGACTGCATGAGGACTCTGTCTCTGTGCTGTCTCCAACAAACTGTTTTTTAGTCGGTCTTGGTAGAAATTATCAGGTGCATGATACAACTCCTGAGCCATGTCTGGATAATAGGTAGACACATATGTGCATGATTAAATTACTCAAAGTCAGATAATTTAATCATGCACATGTTGTACCTGCTAAAATAGACAAGTGTCACGGTTTTTGTCAAAACAGACTGTGGTGGTCCATACAACTAGACTAAGGTTACTATAGTAGAGAAGGTTGCCACAACTCAATTGATCACACTGGTTATATGTTTTTTCCCCAATATGATGGACCATGGACTCGATCAAGACAGTTGTGTACCTATTGAAACTGAATTACTACATAAATTAGCTGTAGCTCATCACTACATTACAACATAAGCTAGCTCCTATGGACATTATCAACATGCTAATGACTCTCATGCTTGCTAACTAGATAGTTATCTAACATTAGCTAGGTGAATGGTTGTTCTTTTTAAGCAATAAACAAGAGAATATTAATGCATTTCTTAATTTACTAGATAAAAGCGTGTGCTAGCAGAAGGAAAAACTATTATTATGTCAAAAGGTAACTATCATACCTTAAAATCGTGTTTGTTCTCCAAAAATATTGATGCCATGATGCAATGCTCCCTCTCAATCCTTCCAGAGGGCATCATGACCATAGAAACCACACTCATGTACTGGGTATCATGCATGTGCACAGTTGGTGTCATCACTCTTCTGAAGTATGACTGGTCTGGTCTGACTGAAAATGACGGAAAGATGATCTGCCTATTGTTGTTCTACTTGTGTGATATCATCCTCACTATTAACACCTGTGTTCATCCTCGGTATGTATATATTTTTGATGTTATGATGGATGAGATTGCCTATTTGTATATGACCTGTTTGTGTTGTATTGTTGTGTTGTTGTCTGTGAGTTAATCACTGAAGGTACACCTGTACTCAAATTTGCTGTAAAGCTGCTGAATGCACTTAAATATATGTGTTTTATCCATTTCTATGGTACTCCCCAGCCATTGATGTTTGATTGTTAAATATGTTTTCACCTTGTTCAATTACTTATGTAAATTGATTGAGTACCATTTCCTTTAAAAATCCCCTGACTTCCTGGCCTCAGCATGAGCCTGAAGAAGCCACAAGCGTAACGCGTTGCTCTGAAATAAACTAAAGATCCTCATAACGCAGTCTAGTGTGCGGTATGTTCCCACTATTTGTGTTTTTTTTTTTTTTCTAACTAGTGTACTCTTCTGAAGTATTTTGTATTTCTTTCTTCTTTTTTATTTTCATTTTATTTATTTATTTATTTTTAGAATGGAATCTTTAGATTTAGAATAGGCTAGAATCTGTTCACCAATGACTTTTACTATACCCTTTGCCATACACTATAACTCAAATATACCAATAATATATGGTCAGGGAAACATTTTTACTCAAAACTAATGGTTGAAATGAACTCAGCACCCCTTAAAACCCCTAGTTAGACATCTCACAAGCTTAAATTAGAATTTTCATTTTTTTTCTTTTTTTTCACCCGAGCCCTCTGGGCACCTTAACTTTGATTGACTCTCCAGAATTTTCCCAATGGATTTGGAAATAAATAAATTGAGAGCTGTTACTAGACACCTACAGGAACACAATGGTAAAGAAAGCTATTGGTAATAAATTTTTTCACAGATGGTCAGAGTATCCTGCTAAATTGCTCTAACTAATATAGCTATGCACAAATGAAAATCAAAGTCCAGTGAACGGCAGTTGGCGGTTAGTGGAAAGGGGTGCAAAGTAGCCAATAGTAACTGGCAGTGGAAACCCTGCTTTAAATTATTATGACATAATCTAAAATAAAGGGGCAGAATAAATATGATTATTCTTCTTTCGGCTCTGTTTCATTTAGGTTTGGGAGTTTTTTTTTTGTTTTTATTGTAGCCTTTCAGTGCAAGATGATGTTTCTGACTGATATTGCCGTGTTACCGTGTATCTCGCTTTCAGAGAAATTCCGCTTCTTTCTCCGCTCTCAGTCCGTCTGTTGTCTTCACCGTCTTCCACTGATGTCATTCCACACGTTTCCAGAGTGCACATGGCTACTTAATATGCACGTACTGATTTGCATTGACCATATATGGTTGTGTGGGGCCGTTTAGGGGGCTGGATATGAGGCGTGTTCACATCCGCACTTTTCTTGGGTCCAGTGTGATTTATCAAGGGAAATACCGTGCAGCCGCGTGTACGCGGAGTTTGATAGATCTGAAAAGAGCTTATATTTTTTGGTCGTACGCACATTTTGCCTTTCCGTCGTACGTGAAAATTTAAGATGACTTTTACACCCAGTTTGATAAATGAGGCCCCAGGGGTCTCATTTATAACCGTTGCTACGCACAAAACGGGCCTGAAAGTGGCGTACGTGACTTTTCACGCCAAGGTTGTGATCTATAAAAAACAAACTTGACGGGAGAATGTGCGCAGCCCTAAGCAAACTCTGACCCATGCGTACGCAAGGCCGGATTAACCATATGGGCAATTGAGCAATTGCCCAGGGGCCCGCGACCTATGAAGGGCCCAGGGCAGTGAGGGCATAAGCAAAATATCTGATTATCTCTCACTTATTTGTTAAACTGTCCGCCGGAGCCGCTGCGCTGCACCGCACAGAAAACCCTGCACCTGACTGTGTCTGTGACATGAGCTGAGACGGCTGAGACCCTGTCCTCATTGGTCAGCCCATGAAGGCTGGTCAAAGGTGACGCAAATCAACGTGCACTGAGCGGGGAGTGTCAAGCAACTCAAAAAATGCAAAGATGGAGAAACCAAAGTCCTTCTATATTAGAACGTCTCTGGAGAAACTAAGTGGGAGCGCTGAACGGAAATTTAAAAAGGAGAAGGACATCAGAAACACAGAAAGTTATACCGAAAATAGGTAGGTTTCTTCACTCTAGTTAAAGTTAGGCTACCAACTTTTCTGCTACGGCAGCTTCCGTCAACGAGCCGGACAGCTCAGCTAGCCAGGACGGCCTGAAGTCTGACCAACGCGGCTACCGCCACCGCACCGGTACGTCTCTGTCTCCTCCGTTCACGTTCATCCGTGAGAACACCCGCCGAGGCGGCGCCGTCCACTGGACTGACCAGAGCTCAGACCGACCGGTGACCGCGGTGCGCGCAGAGGAAATGTTCTGATTGACTGGGAGTGAGTTGCTCCGCGGCCAGCCCAGTATTGGTGAGTGAAAGTTATTCATCATCATGCTGCCTTTATGGCGCTGGTCTGTGCATTCAACATGTTGATTTATTTTATTCAAACGGAACAATAACGTATCGTTAAAATTTCAAAGCAGCGGGATAATTCACGTTTGTAATTAATTGAAATAGAAACCCGCTATTGTTGTGCCGGATCTCTATAGATGGTGAACACTGTCATAAGGTTGTTGTTGTTGTTGTCGTCATAAGGTTGTTGTCATAGAATGGATCTGATCCAACAGTCTGTCTGTGTGTCTCCATTGTGGCCTTCAGTAGGCTACTGAGCTCTTTGCTGCTCCCTCCTTGTTCTTATTTGCTCTGAGTTTGGTTTCGTCACCTTATGATGTGGAATCTTAGCTTATATTCTTAATTTAGACTTGTGTGATTGCTACAGTGCATGGATCCCTGATGAACACATCACTAACAATAGAAAACACATGTTTTTTCTGGTATGCAGCTTTCTATGAAACGGTGGTGCCCCACCACTTTTTTTTTGTACATGTAAAACGCCACTGATTGCACTATAACTTGATAGTCCTGTTGAATTCTGAGGTGACAAGTTAATTTCTCTGTAAAATGAGCTCAGAACCAAAATGTTACTTGATTCTAGTAGATTATGGAGTGTCTTGTCTGTGGACTTCCTCTGTGATGGCTCTATCAATTCAATACAATATAATATTTGTGTTGTTAAATAAATATTGAATGCTTTGAAAGTGGTTGCTTATTTATTTTTTTGTGAATGGAGGACACTTCCCTCTCTTTCTATGTAGTGGGTCAATTTTGCCTGATGCTGATGTGTTTTGTTTCATGGCATCATATGTGAGTGAGTGGCTTTGACAAGAGGACATTGTGGTGTATTTGTAGTTCTGAGCATCTGCACATTAAAGTGCACTTAATGACAGTTAGATATTGAAGTATTGAGTAGCCTATATTTACTGTGTATTACTGGAATTTATTCTGTATTTTGACAGATTATAGTGATCCTGGGGTCGTGATGATGGGGCCCTTGAATATTGTTGCCCAGGGTACAGCGAAGTGTTAATCTGGCCCTGTGCGTACGCATGGTTTGGAGGAAAAGGGGAATTGGCGACACAGACGGTGTGGTGTTGAACTGAAGTCAGACTCAGGAAATGATGATTGAGAAGAACGATTATGTTTTTATTATCGGCCGTCACGCATTTAATTTCAACCCGTATGCGTTAGATCCATGTTGCCACGGTGATTTAATTCAACAGCTCCCTTATTTTGCATCGGACTGGTGTTTCAGAAACATCTTCTTAGAATCTAACTTAAAATTCAAAATCAAAATTCCTTCTCTATATTTAATCACCACCGTCTCTCCGTCATATTGTCCACTCCCAGAGCGCAGGAGGAGGAGAGGACGCCGCGGCTGCATGGGATAAATACATGGTGTAAATAACTATGTTCCTGTGATAGCCTACTGTGAACATATGATCTTGAGTCAATTAAATCTCAAACCCTGGGGGAAAAAATCCAGTAATCGTTCCCACAATTGTTACATTCTGTTTTCTTGTTATCAAGAGAAGTGTCATGTTTGATCATTCCTCAGAATGTAACTGATTCCGCTAATTATTCAAAGTTTTATCGATCAGTCTAATTACTGTAAATGTATGAATACAGCGGTGAGCCCCGTGCGTAATTCTGCACCACGGCACCGCGGGAGGAGAAAGGAGGGAGAGGGAGACCATGATGAATGGTTAATAACTCGTTTCAGATTAGAACTGTTGTCATTGTTGTAAATGTGCCGAACCGGGTCCAGCATTAGAGAGGGCAGCGCAACAAAACAACACCGCGTGCGCTCTGAGCCGCTGACGCCGTTAACAGCTGCGGCAACACGTCACGTCGCCACTTTCACACCTGCAGCCAATTCACAACACCGACAGAACAAGAGCACGTCAGGCTCATTGACATGCAGATCACATTCATGTGGTGGTTTGCATTGACCATCTACGGTTAAAACAGGGCGTGTACAGGGCGGAACGTGAAGCGGATTCAGCTGCGCACACTTGTAGGAACTCTGTGATTTATAAAGGGAAGCTTGCTTAGAAGTGTGCGTACGCAGGGTTTGTCTGAAGTCTGAATATTTACTGGCGCACGCAAAACTTGGCTTTTGGGCGTACGTACACTTTTAGTAACGATCCCACGCACAGTTTTATAAATGAGACCCCAGATCTGAATCCAATTTAAAATCTGTGGTGTGGCCTGAAGAGGGCTGTGCACAGAAGATGCCTTCACAATCTGACAGACTTGAGGTGCTATTGCAATGAATAGTAGGCAAATATCTCCAAGTAAAGACCCATGCACATCTAAAAAGACTGAGAGCTGTAATAAAATCACAAGTAGTTTAAAAGGTGTGCATATTTATACAAATAGATTATTAATTATTATTTATTAATTATAAGAGCGTCAGCCACAGTGATAGGACAGAAAGGTCAAGGAAGGAGAAAGGGTGGAGTGAAACTGCTTCTACTGTTTGACTTCCTGAGCCAATGACACAATAAACAAAAGGAATCTTACAGTAATGGTGGTAAAGATGACTCCCACGATCCCTCAACAGTGTTTTTTGATATTGTTCGGTTGGGAGACCCCTAGAGGCAAAAGTTATAGACTGTACATTTAAGCACAGGACTTGTGGAAGTGGAGTAGATATGGAGTGTCTCTGTATTGACTCCTGCTGTGTTCTACTCTCCTGTGAGATGTACTGTATGTACGTGTGTGTTGTACCTTGCGGATCATGGTCATACTGGTTTGCATCTTCCAGGTGCTGAAGTGAGGGTCGAACACCTCCACGGTGATCAGCTCCGTCACGTCGTTCTCTCCTCCCAGGACGTAGATCAGACCGTCCAGCTCCACCACGCCAAAGTTCTGACGAGCCTGTGTTCACCAGATACACAATGATCATGATACACATGTCAGACCACACCACCTCTAGGCACCTCTAGGCAGACAATACCACAGAACAAGTGTGACATCAAGATACATCAGGGGTTGTTAGACATGTCCTGACCAACATACACCGTGATGTAGTTCAGTCCAAATCTGTGGACTTCAACTACACAGGAAATCAGGCTGGTAAATCCTTAATCGCCTTATCATATTATTAAACTCTTCCCTCGTTTAGCTGCTAAGACACAGGGTGATTTAAACAGTTGCTCTTCATTCATTTTATCCCCAGCAGCCAGAATTTATTCATTAAAAATGCAAACCTCTTCTTAATTTTCTTCTTCGTTTCGACGCAATCCTTTTTTCTGTAACAGTGACAAATTAGTGTCTGACTTAATCTGGAGTAAAAAGACTCTTAGACTCTGTAAGACTTTTAGTCTCTCCACAGACTAAAATCTCTAGGTGGGGTAGTGCCGCCAGATTTTAGATTTTACTAGTCGGCCTCAAACTTAACAGTGGTCCAGTTTTGATTTTATCTGCAGGACGCTCAGTCTCCACCACCATGGATTAAGATGGAGACTTCTACCCTGAGACGTTTTCCTCTGTCTATCGTCTTTCTCACTCCCATCAGCCTCTCTAACAAGTCTCTCCCTATTCAATAAATGTGATTTGGAAGCACTTTAGGTGAAATATTTAGCCTTCTCCATCACCCCACACCTTTGTCCTTGCTACAACATCTTCTTCTCTGCATATTTACAGTATAAAAACATTTAAAGACTTGTGTATATCACTACATTTCCATCTTTCCAACACTTCTTTCCCATCCAGTTTGGTCAATCCCATCTCGCTCCGAAGTAATAAAATGTTATGTGAGGCTGATTTACATCTAGAAATAACAGATGAGGTCTGGGGACAAACGCTTGCGTCAGGTCCAGGCCTCTTCCATCTCTGCAAGGCGCCATCTGAGACAGTGTTGAGGTCGGGCTGGTAAAGATTAGAAGGACACTGTCCCGCTTGTGACAGATGTTGTGATTGTGCTTCCTATGTTTGTTTCACTAGCAGTAAAATGCTCCATTTATGGTTTGTGTGACAGATTTGACCTTTATCAAAAAAATAGCAGCACTTAGGATATATATTACACATGGCAACATCAAGAAAACTTGAAAATTGTTCATCCCAGGGTCAAACCAGGTGAGTGGCTGGCAGGTTAGGTCAAAGTGCGCCTTTAAAAAACCCACAGGTGTGATAGTTGTGACTGGTTGTGTGTTTCTATGTGACTGTCGAGTCGACCTGCTTCTCTCCCAGCATCAGCCTCCACACAAGCTGGAATAGCTGATGACCGAGTCAATAATATATCGAAGTATGATTTTACTACATTACTCAACAATATATAGAAAAAAACCATACAATGAGAATTGACCCTTCGCGTAAGCCCCGCCCCCTTGGTTACTGTTGCTACGCCGGGCAAGCTTTCACTCCCAGCCATGCTCCTGGCAATATTTGGTATCGATTTCAAAGGAAATATCAGCAAATTTCTGGATAAATTGTTCTGAGATAATAGAGAGAAGAAGTCACAAAGATCATTCAGAGTTTTCAGTGACGTGACTCGCGCAGGAGGATAAAACATCTGTTCAACGACACGACTGGACAATGTACAGAGCAGCAGTAAGGGCTGGTAATTTTACCGTCTATCAACCCACGAAGACTAAGGTCATCTCACTGGTTGGCAAACTGCAAGTTTTTGGGCGATTGTGAACCACATACAGCTTTCGCTGCTGTTTTTTTTCTCTCCCACCGCTGTATCAGTCAGTGAAAGCAGTCCCTGCCTGGAGGATCCCTCGCCCAAAAGCCCAGGTAAAAGCCGTAAAAGTACAGCTGTCATTTTGAATGTGAACATATGGTTATCCCCATATTTACACTGGCTCAAGTCAGGAAAAAAAGTCCGCTCGTATCTGAACATCTCTATATTGCTGCTGCCGCCGCCGCCGCCGTAGTAGCAGCAGCAACAACAACATCCTTCTCTACAAACAAATGTTTTTCGTCCTAGTCTCAAAATGTGTCCACAAAAGCAAACGTAATGACTCAACTGCCGAAAGCTTGCCAGGCCTATAGTTACGGTTGCTAATGTAGGATTGGACAATAGCCGTTTGTGGGAGGAGTTGGCGAAGGGTCAATTGCACCAGTTTGATCTCCGAGAACTGGTTTTAAACATCGAGGGCTTAATCTGAGCTTGCATTGCATCACTGCTGACATCTAGTGGTCATAAAGTAAAAATGTGAAAAAGTCAGAGAGCAGCGTATTACTGTATACTGTACCATGGCTGCAGTCGAGCACCTCTAGTGATAAACTGGTAATTCAGGCCTCCTTATAATGAATAATTTTTTTAACTTTTTCATTGTCTATTTGAAGAAAATATTTGACCATAAGGTAAAAAATGAAAAAAGTAGAAATTTCCAAAGAGAATTATTGCAAATATCAGTTTTAGCTGTTTACATACTTTTATTACAGGGGTAATTCTTCTCGGTATTGAAATTACAAGTGTGTATACCTGAAGCATGGAGGGTATGGGGCTCCAGGTGTTGGAGTCTGGGTCGTACTTCTCTCCACTGTCCAGGATTGCATTGTGTTCATCTGCTCCACCCATCACAAACAGAAACCCCTCTGACAGACAGAAAACACAGTGTTACTGCTGACCTGCATAGGCGCTAGATGTGCACTGTTGCGTTGAAGAGGAACTGGACAGAAGTTTTATCTAATACATGGCATGAGTCACATGAACTTCCTGCTCAGCACTGACCGGCAGCGACCAGGCCGTGGCCGAGGCGGGCAAGGCTCATGGGCTGCAGCTCGATCCAGGCCTGTCTGTTGGCGTCGTAGAGCGGACACATGCAGCGCGTCACAGCAGATGGTTTCCTGCTTCTGCACGGGATAAAAACCAGCAGATCAGACAGGATGCGAGGCGACTGTGTGAACTCAGCACATATTTAACCTCTTCCCTCGGGCGTGACCACATTTCACTCTAAAATACCTGAATTTCCAACACTGTCTTGGACCTACTCACACGTTCTCACAAAGATTATTGCACAATAAACTACAGTTTCAAAGGTGTGTTGTGATATCTTCAATGTACATGTTTTCCACGCCTAGGAAAAAAATCTGTACATTTACACTGTTAAAGGGATAGTTCACCCAAAATTCAAATTTCACTCATTATCTACTCACCCTCATGTCGACTAAGAACTGTGAGAATCCAGTCCTCCGTTCCTTCTCTGAGTTACAGGGGGGTCCGCGCAGCAGTATTTGTCCATATAATGGTTGTCAATGGATACCAACTTTCTTCGTCCAAAAAGACACACCAAAAAACATCCAAATACCTTCATGCTGCTCGTCTGTAATGTCCCTCTTGTATTGAAGCCCCGACATGAGAAATTGTTCCGCCAGTTGACACAGGAAGAGCAGTGAACTGAGACACTGGGAGCTTCTGCTACAAACAAGCTTAAAATATACCGTAGATGACCAAATAGTCGCCCGCGTGCAAATACGCGCCTGTGCTCTAATAACCGCCGGGGTCCGAGCTCATTTGCATAATAAACGCCGGTTCAATTAAACGCCCGGGCGATTAAGTGTTTACCAGTCTTGCACAGAAAAAAAAAAGTTTTTTTCAACAGCGACTCCTACCTCTGTCAGTCAGCCCCTCCTCTCGCTCTCTCTCTCGCATGCAGGCGGACACACACAGACACACACACAGACACACAAACACAGGTGCGCTAGCGGGACAGGTTGAGACAAATAGATAAATGCGCTAATGTACAGTGTTGAAATTACCGCGATCAACCCCCCCCCTCCACTCCTCCTGCTATCGTTCATAACACTGATCTGATTGGCTGCTCTGATCAGCTCCCTGTGTCGCCGTAACACAGACAAACTGTCTTTGTATTTATTGTCTGATGTCAATCAAGATGTGTCGGGGAAAAAAAGTAGTTTTGTTCCAGTGGTCCTATGGTGAAATCCTTGTTCTTTGCATGATGGTCTGGTGCTGCTCATTGCAAAAATAAATTGTAGCCTGTTGCAAATACGCGCCTGGTTCTTATAAACGCCTGGGCTCCAAGTCGATTTAGCATATTAAACGCCCGGGCTACTAAATGGTCATCTACGGTAGACTTATTTAATTTTTTCGGAACAATTTCTCATGTCGGGGCTTCAATACAAGAGGGACATTACAGACGAGCTGTGTGGAGATATTTGGATGTTTTTTGGTGTGTCTTTTTGGACGAAGAAAGTCGGTATCCATTGACAACCATTATATGGACAAATACTGCTGCGCAGACCCCCCCGTAACTCAGAGAAGGAACGGAGGACTCTGAAAATTCTCACAGCTCTTAGTTGACATGAGGGTGAGTAGATAATGAGTGAAATTTGAATTTTGGGTGAACTGTCCCTTTAAATGTTTTTCCACAACTTTTGTAGTCAAAGGGAGGAGTTTTTGTCATGGTTTTGATCTTCATAAAAGCTTTTGATGATGTTTATGACAATAGCAGGGCTGAGGACAAATAAAACAGGACAAACAGAAACATGAGCAATCATAATGAAGATGGAGGACTTACTTGCGATCCTCTCCCCCAGCGATAACAATACATTCAGAGTAACCTCTGGGTTTGAAGGCGGCAAGCAGAGCCTCACCCTGCAACTGGCCATCCCCCAGCGCAGGCTGGCAGTACTCTCTGATCACCTCTCTCATCAGCGGCTCACCCATGGCCTGATGGGATAGCACACAACTTCATTTGTGACAAACTAGGTTAGACAATGTCAGATGCATCAACCTTCTCTTCGTTTGGTGGGTTCTGTTGATACACCACTGAAAACATGACAGGAAATAGAAGGGAATCTGAGGCCAGCTGCTACCTGCTCTCTCAGGTAGCTGGTGTCCAGGCCCTGCAGCCAAACAGCAGACGTCACCTCCCTCATGTGTACCTACACACAACCACAGGTAGAACAAGGCTCACATTAATGTTTGATGGAACAAACACAAGCCTGAAGCACTTAGGGAATAATCTATTCACTTTTTTGAAACAGGGGAACAAGCTATAAACCCAACACTGATAAATCACCACCGTAGAAAATCTATTTTGTGAACCAGTTGTCCATTTACACATCCAGCAGACATGAACACACTGGAGTCATGTTTCTCCACTTAGCTAATCTACTATCTATCTAATATTCACTCACCTTTTAGTCTCCACCTACTGCACAAAAGTATCCGCTGAAAGCTCAACCATGTTCACCAGCTTATGCCTAACTTTGTTTGTTTAGTGCTGAGCAGGTGATGGAGGCTGAGATTTTCTCTAAAAACAGCTGCCTGACAGAAACAGGGCAGTAACAGTGAGTGAAACAAAACATAACAGCTGTGAATATTAAACCATAAAGCAGGACTCAAGACACTAAAGTGTTGCAGAGAGCTAAAGTTGGTCATTGTTCTGTGTGCTCTACATTGTGAGCAACTACTTTCACATCACAATACTCAATCTAGTGTTAACATTAGTGTTGATTAGTGTAGCTTTCACCATGAAACGAGTGAAAAAAACATTACAACCTGATAAAGTCATTTCATAAAAGCAAAAAAAAACATGTTTTTGAAGTATACCCCTATTGCCGGTTAACAGCAGTATTCAATATTTTTGACTATCAGCCCAATCTCCTACTGTGCAGTGATCAATGGAAACCACTGGATAGAAGAACAAAATCACATCTCTACAATTCCACAGCTTGTCTGCAAACTCGTTATCTGTGGTGACTGTATTTTAACACTGGTGTTGATCCAGAAATACTTCCTGTAATCTGGTGGGGTTTTTTAGGCTGAAACTAATTTCACAATTTTCACAAATGCAAAATGATCAAACCAGCTAATCATATGAACCTTTTAGTTCACAAAATCCTTACCATATCTTCTATTTTAGATCATGTTTTCCTCTATTTGTAGAATATAGTAGTCTATGTGCATACCATTCTGCTGTTTGCTTTAAAGTTGTTGATGATTCTGTCTTTATATTATGTTTGACAGCAAAGGTTATCCCTCTACATTTTTCGATAACCTCTGAGCGTTACCCACCCTGCGATCCTCTGGGTCATGTGCGAACCATCGCACCACAGCCTCCAGCACGTGCTTTTCGTTGCCCACGTTCAGCTTTTCCATGGCAAGCAGCTCACAGAGCCGGTCCGGGGGCAGCTCCCTGAACTCCTCAGTGACGGCCACATCACGAAAATGCGTCTGCAGGAACTCGGTAGCGACATAGTGGACGTGGTAAAGGCAGTAGTGCAGAGAGAAGAGCCGGATGCCAATGCAGTTTTCTGCAGTGATGCAGCTCTCTAAGAACTGACAGCACAGAGACTTGAGGTCTGTCATGAGGAGCAGGTCAGACGCCTGCACCATGTCCTGGATGGTGTCTTCACTCAAAGTGATCTGTGTGTGTAGGAGGTGAGACAAAGTGTGCGTTTATCATACTTGGTCATACTTATACTTGGCTTATCATACTATGGCAAATTGTGCAAGCTATTTTTAGAACGGCAGAGTGGAGCCGCGAGCTGCTCAGAGCTACGCTACAGAGGCTAATGGGATTTCTTGGTTTCCCTCATCATATACATAACAACATAACATCATAACAACTCCAAAACGCTCTGGTGGACAAGTTGTGACCTGCACATTCACCACGCTATGAGATAATAAGGGAACGTTACGAGACTGAGTTGTTTTCTAGGCAAATGCACAGACTGCTTGCCGAAAAACTGCCCTTGGCAGGAACGCGCATCAGCGGTTTTGCATGAATTTACCTTGAAAACAACTCGGTCTCGTAACGTTCCGTTATTATCTCATAGCGTGGTGAATGTGCAGGTCACAACTTGTCCACCAGAGCGTTTTGGAGTTGTTGGATTGTGTATTTGATGAGTTTGATGAGGGAAACCAAGAAATCCCATGAGCCTTTGTAGCGTAGCTCTGAGCAGCTCACGGCTCTCCTCCGCCGTTCTAAAAACAGCTTGCACCGACAATTAGAGGTAACGAACCTACTGCTATGACTATAGGGATTATGGCAATGGGCCAATTTGCCAAAAATGTTGAACTATCCCTTTAAGACATATTCATGTTGTTGTTGTTTATCTTTTTATAAGCCCACAAACTCACTTCACCACTGAAGATGTAGTCCAGTATCTGTTTCATAATCGCCATGGAGACCCCTTGCAGTTCAATTCTGTATGTAGACCCATCTTCTTTTGGAGGATTGTAGTTCAGCTTGGTCCTAGAAGGAAATAACACAACTGAATATGACAAAACACGGGCTGGGAGAAAAAACTGGAAGCCTGCAGCTTTCTAGTAACAGTGCCACTAGTGGACAAACCCTTGTTTTGGTGACACTGCACAAGTGCAGTGCATGTTCATATCTGGGTGCACTGACAAGTTTTCTGACCTGACATAAGGGCTAGCAGCAGCCAGGATGTTTTTCTGGACAGGAAGCTCCTCTCCATCCACCACCAACAGCGCATCGTGAAAACTTTGCTCCTGCCAGAAGGTGCGGAGGACCCGGAGCAGTTTCTGGGAGTGCTGCGGGTCTGAAACCCGTGAACCAGGCTCAGTCGATCTGGAGTCGGGCATGTCTCGTCTTGTGACAGCCCGGAACAGTATTGAACAGTATAGCTACAGTTCACTCCTGTAACAGAGAGCACCGGTCAGTCATGACGTCAGAATAAAACACAATTTGATTTGATTTATTTAAGATAAATGCATGGTTGGTTGGCAGGCTACTCATCTAGCTAGCTAGTACCCCACATTAACAATAGATATTAATTCAAAGGCTTGGAAGCAGACTGGTTAGAGTTAAAGCGAGATTAGGGTTTGGTTGAGCATCCGTAAACACAACGGGCTGGGCTGAGTGTCAGGTTAAAGGGCAGTGGACGGGGAAACGCACTTCACTTTCCCCAGGATCTGTCCCCACAGAGTCCTGGGCTTTACCGAGATCCGCACCACACCTCTGTGGGAGGAAGCGAGCCGTGTCGACCGCATGTTTCTGACACAACACGGTGCATTAGACTCGTCAGACGATCCAGCTGTCTGATACTGTCTACCTGTGGTTTGCGTTTGAGCTGCAGGTGAGGCTGGTGTGTGCACACGAGCTAGGCTAAGTAGCAAAACAACCGACATGTGGCCTGACGACATTCCTCTGACAAACACTGTGAAATGTCACCGCAAAAGTTACTGACAAGTCATCGTCGAAGGGGGAAGCTATGTTGCCTGGGAAAATGACTGGCAAACAGGGAGAACTGAAATCATGTTAAGACGAGAGAGAGAGAGAGCCCTGCCTGCGTGTTTACAATGGTCCAAAGTTGTTATGTCACGTTTTTACCATTAAACAATTCGAGTTTAGTCGTTCAAGAGTCTTACCTTAAGACAGTTAAATGCGTTTTTCTGTTTTATAAGCGAAGGCTGCGCCTACTAGTGAGCAACAATTAAGACAACATTTAAGCACCGGGGCGGCGAATGTTGCGAATGCATGGGAAGAGGCGTAACGTGCTGCATTCACGGTCAAAGAAAATGTAGTAAATAATGGTGTTCCTGTATTCATTCAACCTTTATCATTTGGAAATGCATTGAGGTGGTCGTCATAATAACAATTTATCCGAGAAAAAGAACAGATAATCAAAGTGACCAAGACCAGCATTGGACGTTAAATCATATATGATTGTGTGTGCTGTACACAAATGAAAACAAACAATAAATACATATGCGTACACAAGACAACATTCGGTGATCTTCCACAATTTCCAAGACTACCAATTAGTGAAATAAATGTCAACAAGTTTCATGATGTAGGCTGCCAGGCTAACATTATTATGGCACTGTATTGTCAAAAGAAATTAACTGTCCTTGAACGCAACATCGACTAGGCGGAAACCTCGAAACCTGTGTGAATAAACACCGTTCCAACACTTTTAGAGCAAGTATGTACCAACAAACCTGTGAATACCTTAATATTAAATAGATTTTTTGTTTTTACATCATATGGATAGCTGATGTTTGGTTTACTTTTAAGATGTTACAGTAATGAAATGTGTTCATATACACATTGCTTACATTTTGAAATGGATGTAACAAGAGAGTGTGTAAACGATATGGAACGCGACCATTAAACAACCCGCTACAATAAAGCTATCAAGGATACCACCAAACAATACTTCCGTTGTGAGCAACGCCTTCTTTACCAACTAACTAACTTTTGTGTTATATTCACCAGCTCAATACAACAGGAGTGTAATGATTAATAACTAAATGTTGTTTTTTAATCGCTTATGTCAATGATGACCACTCCAGTCCGTACAAAAGTACATAGACGGACTTTCGTGCTTTTAATTTGAAAAAACTCGTCTAGCGGCTACTTTGTTACTTTCCGGTATATTGACCATCGCCGCCATGACTTTCGTTAAACGTAGTTGATGGCATATATTTCACAAACGTACACAGGGTCACACAAAGGTAAGAGCTTGTGTAAACTTTTATGCTAAGCTAGCGAACATATTAAATAGGCTACCATAGGCTACACCGTGTAAAGCTGTCTACAGTGGCGACGGGAGTAATTTGACAGTCAACGCGCCTTTTTTAAGGTTTGAAAACTTTCTCTTGCTATTGAAACAAAACGTGTCATTTTAAACCAACCAAGTCGTACTTTATGGTGGCCCATGTCTTTTTGTTTCTAGCTCCCATGGTGTTGTTGTGATGGAGGAACCTTAAAGCGTCGTACAAGTTTGCCCCACGGAACAAAACTGCCCACACACACGGTTTGAAAACATCAACATGCCGCGAACCGGTGGGAACAACCCGTCTCCCTGGATCGAGAAACTGATCCTCAGCTACGACGTCCAGCAGAGGGAGAGCAGCACCATTGTCCGGCTGAATGCTCATGTCACCGGGCTGGGTCAGATGTCTCAGTCTCAGGCCCAGGGCTCCGTGGGTCCCATCGCTCTCCTCATACTGTCCGACGGGCAGCTCCAGCTCCCCGCCGTCCTCACCGCGTCGGCCTGGGAGCAGCTCCAGGAGCGGGAGGACCGAGAGAGCTTCTCCAGCCTGGTCAACACCACCGTGTGCATCCGGGACTACCAGCTGCAGTTCCACATGGCCCTGGAGCAGCATAAATGCAGGTTCTTCCTCTCGGTGGGAGAGCTGGGCACCGTGGCCACCGGCCCGCTTAAAGACAGCACCCCTTGCTGCAGGACCGTGTCCTCCATCAGGATGAAGATTTGTGAGGTATGGAGGACCCTGTCAGGACAAGACTGGCAGAGCCTCCAGAGGGACACATGCGGGGTTGATCTGTCAATGCTGCTGTGGGAGTGGCAGGATGACTATGTGCAGGATGTGCTGGAGGGGGTCCGGGAGAGACTGACAGCAGCCGGCAGCCGCCCCATAAGCCCCCAGCCCTCCACCTCAGGGCCGGCCCACTCAGACACATTCACCGGCACAAGCTGGGATGCAGACAGGATTACATACAAGGGAGATAAATCTTTCAGTGTCCCTATTAAGTGCCTTCTCATCCCAGAGGAAGATGCTCAGCAGCTTCCAACACTTCCTAAAGCTGGAGGCAGAACACCAACGCCTCTTAAAGCTGGAGGCAGAACACCAACACCTCCTAAAGCTGGAGACAGAACACCAACAACTCCTCAAGCTGGAGGAAGAACACCAACGCCTCCTAAAGCTGGAGACAGAACACCAACACCTCCTAAAGCTGGAGGAAGAACACCAACGCCTCCTAAAGCTGGAGGCAGAACACAAACACCTCCTAAAGCTGGAGGAAGAACACCAACACCTCCTAAAGCTGGAGGCAGAACACCAACACCTCCTAAAGCTGGAGGAAGAACACCAACGCCTCCTAAAGCTGGAGGCAGAACACCAACACCTCCTAAAGCTGGAGGCAGAACACCAAGCAGGCCTCCTGAGGACAAAGAGACACACGTCTGCCAACCTCCAGAGACTGTCCAAACCGCCGCAGCAGCTGCTGCGGAGAAAAGGACGTTTCCTCTTCCTGAAGAGCACGAGGACATGACTTCACAGATAATTAACAGTGAGCCTGAGCTGCTTTTAGACAACCCTTGGGACATTTTTCCACCTCCAGGTGTCTCATCCTCATCCCCTGAAGCATCACCGCCAAACCGCACCGCCACTAAAGCCAAGGCCGATCGTGCTGCAGTCTTAACCAGCACGCAGCTTCCTAACCACAGCCCCACCCAATCCCAGCAAACATCGGGGAACAGCAAAGGAGAACACAGCTACTTCCCGCCGTACCAGAAGCCGCCACATCCCAGCAGCCTCACCACCACCGCAGGTTCCTCGACTTCAGTTTCAGTGAGTCCTCCGGACCCCTTTGCCAGACCCTCAAACCTTTCGCCTGCCACAGACAAACACTGTACCAACGGAGCACAGCAGAATCTGTCAGCTTTGGACATGGAGGAGACTATTGAGAGAAGATATAAAAAGGCAAAGAGAAAGAGAAGTGGGCCCACATCAGGAGAACATCCCACCACAGCGGAGGAGCCAGCAGAGGCAGCTCAGACCAGTGTGATCCCTCCCTCTTGGCTTTTTGAAACCCAGGCGGCCTCTGCTGCTGGTGGGGAGGGGAGCAGTCAGGAAGGGAGTCTCACTGCGTCAGCCACCATAAGAAAAGCTCCAACTGTTCACAGCAGCGGCCAGCCGTTCTCTTACACCTACCAGGTGTCTGGGCACAATCTGCTGGACTTCAGTCGCTTCGAAGTTACTGAATCTTTGCTGCTCTGGGCCGTGAAGTATCTTGTCGTTCCGAAGCAGACAGACGATCCACACGCTGTGTCGGCAGCTCCTGACATGAACAGGGTCACTAAACTGTAGGTTCACCATGTTGAAAGCCAGTGAAGTTGGTCTCTTTGTTGTTCTATTCATGTTGAATGCTGACTCATGTTCTTACAGTGCTGTATAGATGAGTGAGTCTATTTTGTATTGTTTGTTTAAGCACTGAAAAAAATTGTTTGTTAAGAAAATAAATAAAATAAAACAGTATGTTTCCATTCTGTTATGTCAACCATAACAAACGCTAGTTTAACACTTTGTCTTAAATCCACTGCCAGCTTTTTCTTTAGCTTCTGTTGTAATGTAAAACTCAATGAGCCATTAGAAAAAGATAATGTATTCTTCAAGATAATGTATTTATTCCCCACACAATGAGGAAATGTTCACAGACATAAAAGGTCTATATAGTTCATTCTGAGACATGCATGGTGCTGCTGCAGATAAGGTTAATGTGAGGGGTGAGAGAGGCCTCTTCATAGTTGTCTGTTTCCACCGCCATGTGTATAGTAACACTGAACTGGACACTGTTATTGTGGTAGCAGCATTTTTTTTTTGTATAATTGTTGAAACCAAGTAGAAGAGGCTTGTCTTATTCTGAGAGTTTGAATATTTGTTCATAGTGTTTTAAAGGGATAGTTTACCATTTATGCAAATTCACCTATTGCCATAATCTGCCCTGTAATCATAGGGGTAGGGCTTTAATTATCAGTGCATGTTTGTTTTGAGATCCGTGGGGCAGACACACAAGCTGCTCAGCGAACACAATGGAGGCGAACGGTACTGGTCTCCTGACCCTCAAAACTCATCAAATACACAATCCAACAACTCTAAAAAGCTCTCGTGGAGAAATTGTGACCTGCACATTCACCACACTGTGAGATAATAATGTAACATTAAGAGACAGAGTTGTTTTTGAGACAAATTTATAGCCAGAACTACATTCCAGACACGGCTGCTGGGCGGAGTCACTTCAAAGGTGCAAGTAGTTATAAGTATTTGCTTCAAGTGTCGTAATGTTACATAATTATACACGATTATTTCATAGCGTGGAGAATGTACAGGTCACAACTTGTCCACAAGAGTGTTTCGGAGTTGAAGATAAAAAACAAACAGCAAGGAGACTGTCCTGGTGCAAGTAAGTGGTAAAAAAGTAAAAGGCAGTCCAATACTGATGGGTCCAAGGCTCCTTTATTTTACAGTGTTTTGGAGTTGTTTGTGTTTGTGGGCTATTTGATGAGTTTTGAGGGACAGGGGACCTGTACCATTCACCTCCATTGTGTTTGCTGAGCAGCTCATGTCTCTGCCCCGCGGATCTCAAAACAACATGCACTGATAATTAAAGATAATGAACCTACCCCTATGACTACAGGGATTATGGCAATAAGTGAATTTGCCAAAATGTTGAACTATCCCTTTAATGTGTTAACTGGCAGCAGGACACCTATTCATCTCATTTCAAGGTAAAGGCTGTTTTTCAGACGTAATTGTCAATACATCTGAAATGTGTGTGAGCAATACAAAGGTGTCATGAAAGTCACACACTTCTTAACTGTATGAAATTAATGATAAAGGATTAGTTAGATTTGTGTCATAGGATGAGGGTCTTTATCCAAACACTCAGTGGACAGTAGCTATACCATAGCAATGTAACGTAGCCACTCTCCCAGTGAGGCCTGTGACAGTCAAGTAGTTTTCTATTCGTCCACAAGGTGTCACCAAATACATGTCTGAGCTTGGATCAGAAACAGTGAATTGGGACCAAACTGGACACCACATCGAACTCTAGACATTTTTACCACAGTCACAAAGAAGAGAAACTCTTTTTAATAATAACAATGACAAAGAACCTGATTGCTGTTCTCTCACACAAAGCGACCTATATGGTGGATAAGTTGACATAAAATATTCCAAAACTGCTCAGTGGTTAACGTGTGTGTGTGTGTGTGTGTGTGTATGTGTGTGTGTGTGTGTGTGTGTGCGTGTGTGTGTGTGTGTGTGTGTCTGAGTTTGTTTGCTGGAATTATAAAGGGACTATAAACCAGTGCAAATTAGCCGTTAACCATCTGTGTTGTGAGTTTTCATAATTCTCAAAGCTCCTCTCTGCTCAGAGAGGTGTGAGCAGTCTGATGCCTGAGCCTCATCGTGCAGGATGATGTCTGATAAAAGACACACTGATGTGGTGCAGCGGTTCAGCAGCTTCTCTGTGCTCTCGGTCTAAGATGTGCTTATAACAACACATCCTTTAGTCTGAAGGCAACACACTCAAGAGTGATGTGTTCTACCACACACACACACACATTGTGAAAAGTGAGGAAGGAGACAACTTGTGTCCAGCTGTTAAATTTCTAAAGTGAGAAATCAGACTGGGACAAAACAGAACATTTGTATGTCTTGAAACACGCCAGCAGGTGATGTTCAGTGTACAATGCTGTGAGGACATACAGAAGATCACAAATTTATATTTTTGAATGTTTTGGGCATTTATTCATTCATTTTAAGTGATTTTCAGTGAGCCTGGATCTGTTAAACCTTAAAGAGCCTCATTCCTCTTTGCCTATATCAGCTGAGGAAGGAACAGATTAGCTCTCTTCCTCTAATAAAATGTGTTGGGAACTAAAGCAAGAGCTGGAAACTAGAAAACTGATGGTGGTGTCCAGCTATTTATTTTAAATTTTCTTAAAAACTGAAAGTAATGTGAATGATGCGTATTCTCATCCTGACTATGTCAGATTTGTTAGCTGTATAGTGTCAGCTGGTATTTGTACAGAATAGACATGGTAAATTGATGCTGCTAGATGTTGGAAACAATAACAGTTTTATGAACTAAGGCTGTAGCTTTAATAGTAGGATTAGGACCTCATATTCCTCTTAAATACTCCCACTGTCCACATCACAGTCCCATTAGTCCAGTGTACCAGCTGATAGACTGTTTCATTAATATAAATTAATACAAATCCTAAATTGCGTCCTCAGCAGTTGTGGATGGAAAGTATCTTTCAGCGGGCGGCCTTTGAAAAAGTCAGATCCTGCTCTCCGTGGCTTGTACACGTCTGTTGCATGTTAGTTTGGTTTTATTTGCTAATGAATCACCATCTGCTGACAGAGAAACAGAGAAAAGAAGGACTTCTGAGTTTATCCACTGAAAGCTCCAAACCCCTAATGTAAGCAGGAGCCAGCTGTGTGCACTTGTAAAGTTGTTATAATCCTCCTTTGACCTATAAACAGGAAAATACATAATATAAAGCATCATGCTCACATCTACAAATAATACACTGTCCATGTTGTCCTTGTAAGGCAGTACAGTCCAGAGGGCCTCTGCTGCTTCTCCGGGACAATTAAAGCACAGGAACATGCAAGAATATGCAGCTGTATTCACTGATCACATTTTTTAATTGTCATGATAATTATTCCACGTTTATTTGTGATGATATTGTGTATTTTCATAATTGCAATTGGAAGCAGAAAATCAGAACCCTAAAAAAGATTATGTGGAAAACATGTGTTGACCATCTAGCCCTCAAGTAACAAAACCCATGACTTGGCCAAATGGAGAAAGAGCCAATTCTTACATTACAGCAGGATCAAGGTGACATTTGGTACTTATGCTTGGATGAATCAGTTGCATGAATAATTAGTTATTGATTTTCTGTAGGTGGACTTGTATTAGCTCCTATGAGGCACCACTTGACAACAAAACTCCCATCTTATTAAACTTTATAAATCATTTATAAGCTGTTATAACACATTAGATGAAAAGGAACCTGTTGCTTGCCTGTTCAGCCTCGTACTCCATGATCATCATCAACCCCACTGTAGCTGCTGCATCATCAAATGTGTGATAGTTAGTTGTTAAAGGGATAGTTCACCTAAAATTCAAATTTCACTCATTATCTACTCATCCTCATGTTGACTAAGAGCTGTGAGAATTTTCAGAGTCCTCTGTGCCTTCTCTTAGTTACGGGGGGGGGGGCAAATCACGCGAGATTTGCACTGACACAGGAAGAGCAGTGAACCGAGACGCTGGGAGCTTCCGCTACAAACAAGCTTAAAATATGGACTTTTTTCAGAACAATTTCTCATGTCGGGGCTTCAATACAAGAGGGGCATTACACACGAGCAGCATGGAGATATTTGGATCTTTTTTGGTGTGTCTTTTTGGACGAAGAAAGTTGGTATCCATTGACAACCATTATATGGACAAATACTGCTGCACGGACCCCCTCGTAACTCCAAGAAGGCACGGAGGACTCTGAAAATTCTCCCACCCCTTAGTCGACATAAGGGTGAATAGATAATGATTGAAATTTGAATTTTGGGTGAACTATCCCTTTAATGGACCTCCATTGGCAATTTAATGGTCTGAAAGTTTCATTTTGAAGATCAAGTAATGACAGATCAAAATGAGCAGATTATGCATTGAGGCCTAGGCAGTGGCCATAATGGTCACATGGCGTCGATCAGATTGTTGTCCAGTGGATGTTGTCATGGAGATGTTGCTTGTTGCTGGTTGTAGCTCAGTCCTCATCCATTTTCTGTTGGATTGTTCATTTTGATCGGCTGCTTGTTCACTGAGCTGATGCTCCCCGTCATCATCATCATCTTCTTTTTTTCCCCCATCTTTTTATTACAGTCATTTAATATGTGTTACCAGAAGGCCCCTTTTACCAGTTATCAGAAGATTAATCAATAACTTGATAATGCCTGGGTTGATGTATGAAAACTATGTTTGCCTGCCTATAATTATGTATATCCTAATTATGAAGCATTTATAGATTATTAATAAGGGTAGTCTTATTGTACATTGTTACTGTATTGTGTAAGCTGCTTCAGTTATTATTCAAAAAACTACATTAAGAGTTTACACAGGTGTTGTGATCAGTGCTTCCTTGTTCTACTTATTTAGAAGAACACAACCCAGCCCTGCTGATCTGTGCTCCACTTTTGTTTCCACAACCAGTAGGACCCTGGGGTCCATAGGCTACTGGGGGGCCGTGTAAGAAGCCAGTCAGCAACAGAAGACATCGGTCCATTTTCTGAGACAGACAGAATTTAGACTGAAATATGACAACACAAGCACAATAACAGACCTATCAGTATGAATCAGTCATAACCACACTGGCTGGATGTGACTTACCGCTGTCACTTTGTATAATAATAATCATGACTTTAATGTCTCACCTGTTTGTTCTTTATCACTGTACGTTGAATATGATGTTCTCTCCAAGAATTGCACATGAATATGAACTGTGCACATAGTTTCAGGGTTCAGGGTCAGAACCTGCATGTTCTCTGGTTGCTCTGATTGTCCAGGCAGTAGCCTACACTGCGACAGCGACTGACTGCAGTCTATCTGAAAGTAAACTGACATTTCATTTAATCATATTATAAATGAAATGCATTACCTCATTTCTTTTGCATATTCTTGCAGCAGATGTGAACAAAGAAGATGATTACATTCTGCCACTTAACAAATTTCTTATTTCACAGATAATTTATTCGTTGTTCTTTTTTTCAGCCACATTCATCAACAGCTGGTGAACACTGATCCTCTCAGGTCATGTCCTCACGACTGTTCCCTGCTCCTGTGAAGTTTTTTTTCTTTTTCTTTTTACCACCAACAATCACTGATTAAAGCAGAAGTAAGTGGTCCGGTCGTTTTCGCTAATGCTGCGTTCCAGGCAGGCTTTTGAAATCGTAAATTACAGCTTCAAGTCACAACTTACGACTTTGTAGCGTTTCAGGCAACCCACTCGTGTTTTTCCGACCTGTTTTACCGGTGAAAGTCACTATAACGGCCACTCGTAACTTCCGACCGGTGAACTCGTACCAGATCGAACTGGTACGACTTCACGGTCGGAAAAATACGAGTTTCCTTGAACGCACCATAACAGTCCTCGTCCCTACGTCACCACATTCACGGCGTCCCTTGGCTGCACACACAGCCCTGCATGCCGTTCTCTCTCCTCATTGGATAAAAACTGTAGGATACGATAAATGTTTTCTCCTAGGCTCAGAGCAGAGCAGAGTGACTGACAGACCCGTGTTTCAGACCAAACACTCTATGTAAGTGATTGCTGTCGGAAGATATAACTATTTAAGACTTATATTAACACAAATATCACTTACTTCTGCTTTAATTACACATGGAAGATCTCATTTTTAGACCTTTATTTCTCACAGTTTGACTGCATTAGGGCAAAAACAGTTCATGTGAAAGAATAATGGTTACATTTCCCCTTCTTTTAATAGTGATAATGATAATGATGAAAATGATAACAGTAATGATAAAACAAGTGTATAACAGCTCTGATTCATATGTGTATGGTTGTATCATTTCCTCTCAGTCACCCATCATTTACTGTATCCTTAGGTTTTTTTGAATAAAGGTTTTGTAGCTTTTGCTATAAGACAGAGAGAGAGAGAGAGAGAGAGAGAGAGAGAGAGAGAGAGAGAGAGACAAACAAACAAAAACAGTCCCTCTGCGTCCACTCTCGCGGGGCTGGGGGACAGACGAGGCCCTGACATGAGTTAAAACTGTTTAAGTTATTTTCCCTTTTATACACTTTGTTTTCATTTGAGTGAAGCCACAGCAACTCCCAGAAAGGACTCGGCAATGTTTGCTTGTTCTTTCTGTGTGAGCAACTCTCAGCGTCAGGGGTGGACGTGATATTTCAAACAGCACATCAGTGCGTTTATGTATTGGGTGCCCGGAAATTTTTCCAAATAAACACAGCTTGATTCAACCTGGGTGGGCAGACTTATCAAGCGACTAATTCTATAAACAGATGAGGGAATAACCCGGCACCTCATTGGTTGCTGGGCCGGGGGAGGGAGCGTTGGGGGGGCACGAGGTAGTTTCAGCGCAATGAAATTTTAATTAATGTGGGTGGGCTGAGAACACCACAGACTGTTTATGATGGACAATTTATTCCCCGGTGCAAAGTCAACATAACACAGCAAACGTACAGCAATTATTAACATTTTTCTGGGGCCCTCATGAGGCCGGAGAGTCAGTCAGTGGAGGAGAGGAGCTCCGGGAGCAGGCTCAGCTTTCCCCGGGACACATCCCTGCTTCCTCGGCGTCATGGCTCTGTACCATGGCCGTCTGCCGGCGCTCGGAGTGGCGTCCTCGGCTCTGAGCCTCTCCGCACCCCCGCTCATCTACTTGTACGGCCGAGAGAGCGGAGGGGTCGTGCCCGCCGCCCTGAGCTTCGTGCCCGCCCGCCAGGAGCCCCCGCAGAAGCCTCCATACAGCTACATCGCGCTCATCGCCATGGCCATCAAGAGCGCACCGGAGCAGCGCGCAACGCTCAGCGGCATCTACCAGTTCATCATGGACCGCTTCCCGTTTTATCACGACAACAAGCAGGGCTGGCAGAACTCCATCCGCCACAACCTGTCCCTCAATGACTGCTTCATCAAGGTGCCCAGAGAGAAAGGCCGGCCCGGCAAAGGCAGCTACTGGACACTGGACACCAAGTGTCTGGATATGTTTGAGAACGGCAACTACCGTCGGAGGAAGAGGAAGGCGAAGAGCCAGCAGGAGGCTCTGGACTCTAAAGCCGTTGGACACAAGCGCACCAAGGTCGCGGGGCCATCCAGGGACACTCAGACCTCTGTCAAACACCAGACTGGCTCGGAAATAGCAGAGTTACCTGTCCGACAGGATGCTGAGCGCGTGGAAACGCAACCAGACGCGAAACCCGTTCTCGCTGAGTTTAACCACGCGGAACAGCTGCAAACCCCCCAAATACAAAGACTCAAAGTGCTCCCCAACCACGATGCCCCTGCATCCACCGGGAGGAGACTCGACTCCCCGCAGGCGGAGCAGTGTCCCGCCCCGAGGCATGCTCCGCTGTGGATGGACGGTGCGCATCTGCTCCGCTGGGAGCCGGAGGACAGGAGGTCAGCGTTCAGCGGGAGAGAGCGAGAGAGAGGTCCGCTCTGCGCCGTCAGCTGCACGGCAAACACCGCGCCGGACAGGCCCAAAGGAAATGTTCCGAGTAGAGATAAGTCCAAAGGGTTTAGCATCGAGAGCATCTTATCGAGGAGTGAGGATGACACGCGCGGCAGCATCCTCGGCAGGTCAGCGGAGACCTGCACAGAGCGCCAGAGTCCAGGCTTCAGTTCCTCTGTGGTCCTCGGCGCGCGGCCGCATCCGCTGTACCAGATGGGATTCCCCCTCTGCTCCTACCTGTCCCTCACCTGCCCTGACAAAATACTGCATTTCAAATGAGTTGAGAAGTCCATCGCACGGATGCCAAAACGAGTAATTAGTTTTACATGATGAGTTGCTATAAGACAGCTTATTGTTCCTCTGTTTCCAGGATCTCTGCTTTTACATAATGTTTTATAGTATTCATTCATGGAGGAATCTTGAATGTAGCCTGATGACTGGGCCCGTGTGGCCTGTACTGAACTGTGGAGAGTACAATATGAAGTATGTAATCAAAGCTGTTTTACATTCCACTCTGCTCATGTGCAAAATAAAGTTTAGTTTGCTAATAAAATGACAGCATGACTTGTTTAAAGTCGGAGCAGAAACACTGTTGCAGGACTAGAGGCTGCTGCTGCTGCTGCTGCTGCTGCTTGAGTCACGTGAACTTATGATCAGAGAAAGAGAGAGTGAGAGTGTGTTTGGTTGTCAGTTCTGCAACATAAAACATGTGATTAGGCTATTAACAATAAGTAGGCCACTTCAGTGTTTTGCTTTGTGGTTGGTTAAAAAAACGTATCCAAAGTGATGAAAAAGGCGACATATCTCAGAGATAACCCAGTTCAGGTTGTTTCCATGGTAGCAGTTGTATGGGGCTCAGATTGATTATAATGAATCTAATAGGGGAACAATGATAAAGACAATTTCAATATCAGCAAACATTCAGACTCATTTTATCCCAAATTCCTGTCAAATGATAGATCCACTGTAACAGAGACATACAGTATTCATGTTAGTAGGATGAATATTTCTCCATTTGACAAAGAACATATACATTTCGATTTCTTTTAGTAGCCTATATGCAGTTTTAAGTGTCTGGGGCTTCTTCGAGTAAAAATATAACTCAAACGACTTAGTCTGAAATGAGAAGTGAATTCTTGAGCTCTTGACTCTCCTTTAAAAGCGTTTTTTCGAATGACTGTGGGTCAATTTTGTGATGACATCCAACATTTTACAGTCTTTCTATGTTACAAAAACCTCCGACAATCACAGTGCACTCTGTTAGTAACTAATGGCTCTCAGTCAAAGTGATAATACTGGTATATAATGCACAGCTTGGTCTTTATATCAACTATACACTTGTAGTCCTTCGTTTAACAATGAGGTTAATATTAATCAGATCAATAAACATGTAATCAATCAAACTGCATTAAAAATCATCACATCTGACATCAAATCATTCTGATCCTGGATCATGTAGAGAAAGAAAAATCTGAACTCAAGGTCAATTTATGAACTTTTCAACTTCCAACCACATCTCATGGTCTTCCTCCTTCCTGGATGGAGTTTCCACAGGCCACAGGTATTCTAACGTCCCTCCATCTGGAGGAAGTATTCAGATTCACGTAAGTGAAAGCATAATGTGTAAAAAAAAAAAAAAATACTGCACGACATGTAAAAGTCCTGCTTCTGAGTTAAAGTATTGAAGTAAAAGCTCTGGTTTGGTACCTCTGTTAGATATGACATCATCAGTGATCAATACTGAAGCATCAGTGTGTGAGCAGCATGTTGCAGCAGGTGGAGCTACTTCATAGAGTTTTATAAACTGAGATACATGTGAGGAGTAATAAGGGGAAAGGAAACAACTACATTCTGATTCACAATCAATTTTTTAAATGTTATTTTTTTTGTACACATTAAAACATGTGAAAAATAACTGATTGATGGAGCTGTTAACTCACAGATATCTGATCAGTCTCTATCCTTTGTTGGGCCTTAGAGGTCAAGAGGGTTGGAAACCTCTGATACGAGTCGGCTAC
Source organism: Trachurus japonicus (assembly GCF_045865225.1). NCBI lineage: Eukaryota > Metazoa > Chordata > Actinopteri > Carangiformes > Carangidae > Trachurus > Trachurus japonicus. The sequence continues at coordinate 3,490,368 of NC_140912.1, forward strand.
CTCAGACTGTATGCACTAGAGTAAATGCACCTAGTTACTTTCCACCTCTCTGAATCATATGATAGAACAAGTTGAAGAACAGTTGAAGTGACGAGGGAGCCATGCAGTCATTACAAGTGCTGGTGTGGATCTGATGGCACTGAAAAGTCAGATGAGCTTCCCTGAGCTGCCACGCCACAGACACCTGCATGAAATCAGAGAGCGCTGCTGACAGCATCATTACAAACAGAAAGCAGCCATGTCTAAATATAGGCCTATAGCTTAGACACATGCCCGTCTGAAAAAGCTGTGTGAGGCCGGCGCTGTGCAAATCAGGAATGTTTGTTGAAATAAATAAACCTCCCCACATTTGAGGAGAGGAACTCACAATCACAAGCATTTCCTGTGTATAGGATTCTTTTGGTCAGACGTGTAAATAAAACATGATGAAAACTTCAGAGGGGAAAAGAATGGAGCAGAGGGTGAGAGACGAGTGGAAAGGAAAGAAGTGAGAAGTATCAGTTTAACTCAACACTTGGCACTTTCGTCTCGTTTGCAATTTGGGTGCAACTAACACATGACCCACTGTGATTAGCTTCGCTGGCGCTTCATCCTCCACAGTCTCCTAAAAGCCAAGTGAGCTAATAAATGTTAGTTATCTGACGGTCGCTGTGGGTGTTTGAACAGTAAGAGATCCTCATGAGAAAGCAGCACAGACTAAAGGGAAATCCTCTGTGTTTTATCTGTTATGTGAGAAAACAAACTGTGCTGATGGGCTCAGGTCAGAGCATCAGAACCAGTCTGGACCCAGATCCAGCAGCTACAGCGAGGAGGTGTGGGTCAGTCAGGTGGGTCGGAACTCCAAACTTCTCATTCTGGATCCTGCTGAGTTTATTTATATGTTTTTTTTCCTATAGCTCATCACACTCTTTTTGCAACTGTTTTAAGGCACCAATCATTTTCATCTTCATCTGTCCACTGTTTTCCCTTAATTATGTTTGTTTAGAGCATCATGCTCATTTATACACACTTCATAAAGACATGCTTTTAATTTGAAATTTTCTTTCAAAGATGCATCTTGCACCATGTTGAAACATCAAAACAGTTGTTTAAATAACTGTAAGTGAAGAGTTTATTCATTTTTCAGGGTCTGTTTTCTTTGATTTGATGAAAGTTTTCCAGCTGTAGTAATAGAGATGCAGTGATCACCACTCCTAATGCCTCTTCTTTTTTAAATGTCATGTTTTCATCACACAGAAGCATTAAGTGAGTAATACTGAATGCAGATGTCCCAACAGCTGTCCGCTGTATTTTTAGCTTAGTATTTTCTCTTCTGTTCTCAGGACTCAGATGCAAAGACATCAATGCACACATGGGACAGTTCTCCTTTATTTAAAGGTAAGAGCATGAGTCCTTAGGTCACAGTCAGCAGGCAAAAGATAAAGTCAAATATAAAGGTTCCTCTGTAACACTAATTGAATCATGATGTTAGTGGTTAAAGAGGTTATCTGAGGGGCTGCGTTGAGTTTTTAGGTAACTTTGGGCATTTTGTGTTCAAAGACATTTGTATAAGGAGATATGTATGTATGTCTCATGGTTGTTTGCTATTGGCTGTAAATGTGTGTTCATTTCTTTGTCCTTTGTCTTTGTTCTTTAAAGTTAGTCTGACTGTGTTGATGGGACAAATAATATTGTACTTGCCAACTTTGTGTGAGCCTTGTTGGTCAGAAATAATCTTTTTTTTTCATCGACTGGAGGTGAGGAGTGCGCGGAGCCAACAGGTGACTGAAAAGAAGGAAGCTCTAAAGCCGTTCAGTCACAGTGAAAACATTAAGTGGCACAAAAACTTTAATTCTATAATCAGCGTAAAGTCCCATGTGAACAGACTAAGTGGTTTAGTGACCTGGTGTTTGGAGAGAGAGGAGCAGATGCAGCTGTGTGTGTGGCCTACAGTATGGGTGTGTGGCTCTAAGGAGACCTCAGAGTGTTAAGAGTATCAGGGTGCTCTCTGTGACGACACCTCTGCAGTTTAACTGAGTCTGCATTCGTCATCTGTATCTGAGTCTTCTGGTTGGATTACAGTGTATGGATAAAGTCTGAGGCGTCTGGAGCAGTGAACAAATGTAATAATATGTCTACCTAACAGACTATATGTATATAATATGTATATATATATATATACAGTATATATATTCCAGTAGTAGTACTTTCTTTTCAGACACTAGTCTGTGATTTAGTTTCTAGCATTTCAACAAAACATTAGAGAAAAATCATTTTACCACAACCTTTGATAAACCCTTTAATATCAGTACACAAGAAGCAACCATCACACTCGTCCTCTCTCTGCTAAAGCTTCACAGTTGCTCTTCTATTGAATCCAAACAAACCAGAAACAAAAAAACGTATCACTTCCTGACAGAGGAGTTTTTCCTGAGAAAAGACCCACCAGACTGTGTGAGTGTTTAGAAGATCAAATGTAAAAAGCTTTCAGGTTGAATCACAGTTCAGTTATAGTAATCAGTCACAGGGACGGAGAAACATGGACAAGTATTTACATGAGAATGCAGATTAGTTTTCTGGACTAAATTTAGCCTCCTGGCAAAAAGATCCAGGAAAACGGATGCAGAGTAAAGACACATTCAGCACCTTGATGAAGGCACGTGAGCTGATTTCATCACACAGCTAAACTATTTACTTAATTAGAATAACATTAAAATGACAATAATTGAAACATGACACAATAAATGTCTTAATATCTAAATGTAAACCAAATTTATTGTATTTTCTATGTGCTCATGTAGGAAGACTGCCACTCAACCCAGCTCAGGATTAGTAAGGTGCTGCAGTATCCATGGTTTCAGAGGCCAGACGTATACTGTAGGTATCTCCCACAAGAGAAGCGGGAGCTCAGACACAGCTCAAAAAGACGCTGAGTTCAAACTGTCTATTAACAGATGGACAGATGATGAACTGTGAATCTACTCTCACTGCTTTGGTGCTTGTCTGTTGTCTGTTTGTGTGTTGTCTCTGCCTCCCCCCACCAGTGTTTATGAACTCGTGTTACAGTATTTAATCTAGTCTAGACTCGGGTTCATTTTCCCCTTTGGTTTGAATTGTTTGTGCTGAGCACAGCAGTCGTAGACCAACCACACCAAGACCTGCTGAGAGGAAGTGGTCTTGAGCTGGTCACAAGCTAATTGTGGGGCAGTTGGTTTGTGGAGAGAAAGCTATGCGAACTGTGGAGGGCTGTCTCACCTTCTTGAGTCCAATTCATTTGCTAAAAAAAGAGTGAGACAAAACACTCCATAAACGAAGATGACTTTGGCTTTATTAATATTATCATTATTATTACATCAGTCATGTTCAGTTTGTGTTGACACTTTTAAAGAAAGCCTAATGGCTACTTCTGCAGGTTGTGCACTGAACTGTTGCTGCCTTATTATGTTGTATATTTTCCCTTATTGGCTAAGTGGTGTTAAAGGGATAGTTCAACATTTTTGGCAAATTCTCCTGTTGCCATAATTGCCGTTCATTACCTTTATTATTGGTGCATGTTGTTTTGACGCGAGCTGCTCTGTGAACACAATGGAGGTGAACGGTACAGGTCCCCTGTCCCTCAAACTCATCAAATACACAATCTAACAACTCCAAAAGGCTTTCGTGGGGAAGTTGTGACCTGTACACTCGCCATGCTATGAAGTAATCATGTTTATGTAACATTACGACAAATAAAGCAGCTTGCTCTTTTGAAATCACTCCGCCCAGCAGCCATGTCTGGAATATAGTTCCAGCTACATATTTGCCTGCAGGTCACAACTTGTCCACAAGAATGTTTTGGAGTTGTTAGATTGTGTATTTACAATGAGTTTTGAGGGACAGGGGACCTGTACCGTTCACCTCCATTGTGTTCACTGAGCAGCTCACGTCTCTTCCCCGCCAATCTCAAAACAACATGCACTGATAATTAAAGGTAATGAACCTGCCAATAGGCAAATTTGCCAAAATGTTGAACTATCCCTTTAAACACCTGACTAAGATGTCAAAAATGGAAAATACAGCTGTATCAAATCCATCAGTCTACGTTAGTCTCAGCTGTGCCTCTATTTAGTTATTAAATGTTTGCACGCTAATTTGATAAGACCCACTATAAGACAATGGCATGGGAAACATTATACGTGTGAGTTAGCATATTATCATTGTGCCTATTATCTTGCTGATGCTGAAATTAGCATTTAGATCAAACCACCAGAGCTGCTGCTATCTGTAAACTCACAATAGCATCAGCCCTGCCTGTCCAGTGGAATAACACACATTGTGGTTGGCAACAAATCCAAGCAAAACAACAACAAAACAAACAAACAAAAAAAGCAGTTTTATTCAGCAAATATTTTGAACCAAGCATTGTGTTATCATCCTTCAAGATGCTACAGATGCCAATGAAACCATGTACATTTCTAGCACACATACTCTGTATTCTGAACTTTTGAGTTTTGCTTCATGTGATTTTTTTTTGAAGAGCATATGAAGTTTTTAATTAGCTGTTTAACTTGTGACAATGACAACTCTGCTTCTATCACTTTTAAGTAGTTTGAGGACATGGGACAGCGGTGGACTCCTGCACAGTGTGTGTGTGTGTGTGTGTGTGTGTGTGTGTGTGTGTGTGTGGAGCTGTGGGAATAAGTGTAGATTAGTTCAGAGCATTTGAAGCTAACTTTAAATATCTTCATCATGACTCATGTTTAGACAGAGCTGAAGTCTCTCTAGTCACAGCGAGAGAGGGAGGGAGAGAAATGAAGCTGTAACTCTGGAAAGTGTCATTGCTCCTGTTTCATGTGCAATCAAGTCCCAGTTCAGCCCTAACTCACACGGTTTAAAGCTCGCTGCTTCAAAAGACTTCCCAACGCAAGTGTTTATTATATTTTTTCACTCTCTACATAAACCGGCTTCACTTGTCTACACACACACTCAGCACCAGGGGAGGGCGGGGCCGTGATGAAGATTGATAGGCTCAGTTCAGGCCACATTAACTGCTAATCAAGTTAGGTTTCCTGGCACTGAGGGCTATACATCATTATGGACCTAAAATGTTCTCCAGACCGGGACTGATGCTGTTTACAACCTGGACACAAACACACACATACAGAGAGACTACACTACACACATGCATATGGACAGTACAGCAATGTGAACACCTGTGAGTTCTCATCACATGAAACACAACAGACCTGCAATACATCAGTCATGTTCACTTCAGTTTGTATTGACACTATGGCTGGTGTGCTCTGAATTGTAACTGCATTGCATTATACTGTATATTTTCCCCCATAGGCTTAATCATTACAAACACATCTGGGTAAAAAAAAAGAAAAAGAAAAAAAAAGAATGGAAGAATTTGATAATGAGTGAGAAACAGAACAGATATAGATCTATGCAAGTAACAAAGTTTCACTGAATAAACTGATGAATATGAAAATCAGATCATGTTCAGCAAAGAACCTCCTGCTCTAATATGACTCATTACAAGTGACAGTTGTTCGGTCAATGTTTTATTTGCCTATTGGGTCATTTTAAAAGATCCACTTTTCCATATGCAGATGCACTTGTGGTTTTTTAGAATACAAATTGAATGTTGTATTGTTCCACAGTCACCCAGATTACTCTAAATCTGTTGGATGAAGAACTGCACAATCTGTACAATAAAAAGCTTGAAAGAATCACTTCACCAATCAGAGCATAAAAATGACAAGCTGTCAAATCTTTTGATAAAAGCATCTTTTGAGTGACTAAATTTAAAGCAGAAGTAAGCGGAATATTTGTGTTAATATAAGTCTTAAATAGTTCTATCTTCCGACAGCAATCACTTATATAGAGTGCTTGGTCTGAAACACGGGTCTGTCAGTCACTCTGCTCTGCTGTAAGCCGAGGAGAAAACTTTCCTTGTATCCTACAACCTTTATCCAATGAGGAGAGAGAACGGCATAAAGGGCTGTGTGTGCAGCCAATGGATGTGCGTGAATATGGTGACGTAGGGACGAGGACCAATAGATCCACGACGAGGGCGGGGACTGCTAACTCCATCGGCTGACAAGAAGTCAGAAAAACGACCGGATCGCTTACTTCTGCTTTAAATATCAACGTTGCAATTTTTTGTTGGCAATAAACTTTTGTCAAAATGAAGGGAAACTTAATATTTATAAATGTTTATAGATCGACTGAATGTATATTGAATATACTCAGGTAGTTACTCAGCCCTGTTGAAAATGATGTGAATCATCAGTCATCTGAACTAAACTGGTGTCACCAGTCTATCACAGTGTGACCACAAAAAAGTGGATCTGCATTACTTTTGTCAGTCTCAGACAACTTTTGACAGAGCACTGGCACTTTCAGTCACATCTGAGTAACCCTTATAGCTCTATGTGGATTTCAGGAGGTCAGAGCTGCTCGGGTGGAATAATTCATATAAATGAGTTAAACCTCAGTGGGTCTGATTATCTCAGTTTAAAGCTCCAGTTGGTAAGTTGACGAAAGTGAAAGTAAACTCCGCGACTTGGTCGGAAATTTCAAGACAATACTCCGTCAGGTCCCTTTATGAACCTCTGCCAAAGAGTTTATAAACCGTCTTTGCCTCTGCCAAGCGCCCCACACACACACAGACACACACAAAGTAGCCATAAACGCACCCACAGAAGATGTACCGTATCCATAGCACGACGTGTAAGAGCGGCGATTGGCTGCTCCTCCTGCTCCCTCTACCTGACTGGTGGAGAATCGTCGGGCGCGGTGGATTTTGGCAAATACGATTACAGGCTGTAGGTGGAGCCAGAGGAGTTGGATTTTGTCCTAAATTACTCATTTAATGTCTGACCATCAGAATATAGTGACAGTTCCAGCAAATATGACTGAATAATTGTTACCAACTGAAGCTTTAAGTAAAGACCTGTGAAATAAACAGGAACGTCTGAGCTCTTTCTCCAGTTGTTTTACACAACCTCTCAATGTCCTGTCATCAGGTTCAACAGCTTAAGTAGCTCAGAGATGTCCAAACACTCTAAATATTCTTCAATAATTAACCTAAAAATAGGACAGGGTGAGAGGAACAGTGCAAAATGTAGACACTAAAAACAGTGAGATAATATGTGATGAGTACATGTAATGTAGGTACAAATATGTGTTCAATTAGGCTATTTAAAAAAAAAAGAGCAATATTTGCATAGATTTTATATGAGTTGACATAGGGCAAGGATGGTGTACACCCTGGACAGGTCAGCAGTCAACATACAGAGACAAACAACTTGACACACTCATTCACGCCGATATGGGCAAATTGGAGTCACCACTCAACCAATAGTGTGCATGTCTTTGGACTATGGGAGGAAGCTAGAGAACCTTATAGAAGAACTTACAAACTCCACACATGGAGCCCAGGCCTGGGAGTCAAACCCAGAACCTCCTTGCTGAGGCAACCATTGTCCTTATGTCACTGGACATCGTACAACAAAATGTCCTCTTGAGATACTCGTATATCAACTAGTGTATTATTCTCACAGCCAAGTTGATCTTTACGTTTCCTCACCATGAATTGTATCTGTGGCTATAATCTGTATTCTTGTTCTCTTACATCCTTCTGCAATATTTATTACCTGATTGGAGGCACATGCAGTGTTCATGCTCTTACAGCATAGTGACAGTGGTATTTTTTCTTTTTATTGACTTACCCAAACCAATCATCAATCTCCATGCCTGAAACTGACATCAACCTACAAAATAATGTTTATATCAAATTAAAATGAATCTGGATATGTATCTTATTGGTCTGGTCTGATGATGGTTGCCTCTGCCTGCCTGGTCCAGACTGCATGTGTTTGGACTTCCAACACATGTTGACCTTGAGGCTTCAGCACATTCAATTCAACATGTATTAATTGATACTAGATTAAAGTCCCAATTGTAATCTTTACTTCAAGAAGGTTTATACCAACACTGAAAGGACTGCGTGTGACACAGACAGAGCAGCGTTAACCAGCTAAAAATAGAGCAACACAATAGGTAAATCTAAATAAAGAGAATAAGAAGCAGAATACTGCACTGCATATCAACTTATCAGTGATTTATTATTGGTTCAATTGTCCTCCTTTTGATAGGCTTTTTTAAAAATTTTGCAAATGGTTAATATTTAATAAGGATGAGGTGCAGGTCGGTTCAGTGGAGTTAGACACCATGCTTCATTAAATCCTAATGCTGCTGGTGTTTTTAAGACCCATCTCACTTCTGTTGCATCTTTGTACTCATCCTGTACCTATCCGTCAGCACAGTGCTCACATAAGCACATGAGGCTGACACGTCTAGTTAAAGTATTTCTGTTCACAGTATGTCTCACTAGTTGATTAACTCTGTAAAACCGGTTCTTTATCTCTCCCTGTTAGATGTGAAACCCAAACAATGGAATTATTTCTGCACGTTTAATACACAAACACACAGCAGTGGACTAACACACAGAAACAAATATTTATTTTGAGTTTAACATGAGTGTCTTGTAGCGTTTCTTAAAAACTGACATTGTAAAGACAAGCCATTTCCAATCCAGCAGATGATGGGGTCATTTGAACCAGACTTCAGCCTCTCTGCAGCTTTGCTTTGACCAACTGTAAATAAATACACATGGTCTCATGAGGCTTGTGTGTGAGTGTGTATATGAACACTGGCAGGAGGACTTGTACTCAGCAGCAGGATTACCACCCCCAGACTGGGACCACCCTGACTTCAACACGTAATCCCGGAGGAAGTGAGGCTTCATCACAGACTCACTTAAGGCAACTGCCTTCTACACACACGCACACACAGACTAGGAATAGTGTTGCAATTGAGTTTGGAGTTTGTGTCCTCATACACACAAACATACACAGAATTAATTAGAGCGCTCAAGCTAAAACAAACCAGTTACAATTTATACTGCACAGCTTTTCTTGTACAAATCCCACATGTCTGCTAAATGTGTTGTTGACAGAGTGACTGTGATGCATCGAAGTTGTGTTTGTGGGTCTCTGATGTAACATACATCTGCGCTTGAACAAATTTCTCCCAACATTCAGAAGAAGCTGAGGAAGGAAGTCACCTGATATTAGACCTCTCTGATAAGCGATGATAGGCTATATACATTTCTGTTTTTTGACATTTGAACTATTGATTTTCTATAATAAAAAGAAAGATAAAATACACCAAGTCTCATACTTGGAGGAGATATAAAACACGAGAGTGACGATGAGGGAGTGGGAAGAGAAGTGGGTTTGACCCTTAACTGGTCTCCATGTTGTTGTGAAATGATTCAAGTCAAATACTTGAATGTTTGTCAGAGGTCACACAACGGTATCATACAAGGAAAAACCTCAGAGGAAACTCTTAGCATGTCAGCTCCACCTGCTTTACTGGCCTCACTTAAGGTCATCAAAGCAATGACTAAATGTCGACCATAAGATCGATTACTTCTGAACTTCTTCACAGGAACCCAAGAAGATCATTTCCTCCTCTTTGACCACAGTGACTCTCCCTGTATTTCCAGCCCAACCGTTTTGGTAACAGTTTCTGGCCTCTGTGAAGCCCCATGCTGACTGAGGAATAATTGGAGAGGAGTCATCAGCCATAAACATTGTTGTTTTGTCAAACATTTGCTTTACACTAGCACCACTACAATATATTGCACACCTGCAACAGATTGAAACAGAGGTGAAGTTCATGAGCCATTCAAAAGTTTCCTTCTGCTGTCCATCAACTTTGATGCTTACGTAATGGCAGTATAAAAACAAACAAGAACAATTGTATACATTCAGAAAACAAGTCAACAGTGAACTGTTTATCAAATCAATATAAATTCCGTACTGACACAAGATATAAATCATGTGAACCTTTTGAACATTTACTACAGAAGATTATTCAGGATATAGAAAACGTATGTAGATGTAAACTTAAAATACATGATTGTACATTATCTACATCGCAGCACACGGGATGTCCAGTCGTCAATATGTGCATTAAGATCCAAAGTCTGTCAGGGCAGAGCCACGGACACAGGAAAAGTGACAATACAGGACCAGCATGTTGCATAACAGTGTCACGTACGCTGAGGTCTGCTATCAATTAGATGGAGGTGGGTGTTCATGGTGTGACACTGCTGACTGGCCTTTCACAACTCATTACATGGTGTCCAATCAGAGCGCAACTAGCATGACTGCTGTTTATTTATACACAGAGCTGGAAATGGCAGAGTGCAGGCAGCTGGGACAGAAACTCAAACACTGTAACAGTCCAGCACATTGTACTGCTGCAGAGGGTCCCAATCAACACCCTGCTGCTATTGACACAGACATATACAAGCTCTCTCCTACATGCACACACCTACACATGAAAAAAAAAAAAAAAAAAAGCATGAGTGTGCAGTATTTTAATAGGGTGCTTTCTTTGTTTCCTCTGAGCTGACATAACCTTTACTGCTGTGATAATATTTTCTCCAACATCAATAACATTTCTCATTGTTTTTATTATAATAGCATCACATTTTATATTACATTTTATGAGGCTTCACAGGCTTTTCTATGGCGGCTGAAATTCTAGTGGGCAAAATAACATCTTTTCTCATTTATATAGAGAGCTAAATGTGCAACAAGTCAGAAAATGTGTAGTTAGTTTGCTGAAAATGCAACACATAAGACAGTGTATTGTAGCTCAATCATGAAATTATGTTTGGAGCACCTTAAAGGCCAATGGCGTTATAAAATAACTAAAATATACTATAAGACAAGTATAGTAAATAATTGAGACAAGATATATAGCCACATGAATAAATGAAAATAAAAAAAGAGTCAGATAAAGGTGTTGAGGTAGTGTGTATATAGGAATAAATAGTCTATCCATCTATCTATGTCACAAAGAGACATGTAGAGAGACAGTACACATATTCAAAAAGCGATACACAAAAGGTAACATCAAAAAATAAATTTATTACAGTATTAGCAACTTGATTCAACATTATAACATGTTCATGCAAATTTAAGAACAGCACAATAAAATAAAAATATCTCTGTTTGACTCATGTTCAGAGGCATCTGTATACAGCACATACACACAAAAGCCATTATGTTCCCCCCATGTTCACGTCTGAACCTTGTGTTTCCAGTAGGTCATCTATGCCAGCTAACATCATGCTAATATAAGTGCTAAATATTACGTGACTTGTGGTTTAGACTTGATTCCCAAATGCTTAATCTGCTGCACCGTCACCACATCATTAGATATAGTAACATTCCATTTTGTCCATAACACACCTCCCTACACTATGCTGGAGTACACTACAGTCTACAGTATATGAGCTCTGCACTATTACATCAGTACACATATTATCATGATGCACTCTGGGATACTGAATCTACTATAGGCCTATAGAGTGTAATACCTCTAGTTACGTACACACTTAGACCTTGTATAGTGAGCTGATTTCAGACAGAGCCACGGTCACAGCAGCTAAACCAGGCCAAGTCATAGGCTCATGAATGTTGTTAACATACTGTGTCTTCAGCTTTACAACAAAGCACACCAATGTAAATGTCAGTACAGTTTGTCATGGTGGAAGTTGGGTAACAGCAGTAGCCTATGGTAAGATAACACACTATTTCTGTTTTTTTTAACGAACTAGGTACCACTGTATCTCTCACAAAATAATCAACATGATGATGTCAGTCTCCAGCAGTTCACATGAACTTTCTCTGGTTATTTATTTTTACAAATGAAATGTGATATCATTATCAATGTGAATCTAATGATGAATTAACATGTTCACCTGAGTTTGCTAGAGATGGACTTATTGTCTTTCATCTTGATTGGAATAATGTTAGCTAGCTGCCATCACCCAACACAGTGTAGCCTAAGCTTTTAGCATGGATCCCCAAAACTAAACACCAATGGAGACACATGAACAATATCAACACTGCAATTTCACAATAACTTAATTAACTCCTTTGATGATAAACTTCACTTGGTTGATAACTCCACGTTACATAAAAAATGTCTGGTAAAAAAAAGTTCCACAAGAAAAACTACCATCAAGACTCGGATATGTCTGAGTTAAAAAGAGAGAAAGCACTGGCCATGGAGCACAAATATTAAAAGCATCAATGTTATTGAGAGGGAGATGGCAGTATAGAGATGCTGAGATAAATGTAGTGCAACTGGCTCATGCTGAGCTACTAAGTACAATATACAGGTCAAATACTTCAACCAACCCAGAGGTCAAAGATCACATCAGGGAAAACAAACAGTAGGGAACTGGAGGCGTTTAGTTATTCTGCACTTCGCTTTGGAAGATGTTTCAGAGATTCAGACACACACATGCAAAGGGACACATGAGATAATCAGAGTTTCAGGCTTTCCATAAAATGTGTATGATCAGACTGGGAGAAGAAGGCAACATGAAGATATGTCATTAAGCTGCATTTACACTGAAGATTATTTCACAACACTATTATGCAAACACTTGAATGAGCACATTAATCAGAGGTGGGCTTCATGGGGGCACTTCGGGGTCATGACTACAGACATTTACTGCATGTTCCTCATGGACACAGGGGTCACAAAGCACTGGTATATCTATTGTTTATACATCTGAAATTAAAGACCTACAAATTCACAGCAGCACACGATTCAATTCCACTAACATACAGAGAAATATCTACATTATTTACACAATGACTTCATCAACACAATTGATTAAATGATTTGAAATGGCTCACAGGAAGAGCATCATCCTGATCTTCAAATGTAGACAACCACGTTTCATTATCTATATGCACACAGATTGATATATTCTTGAAACAGCAGGGATGGGTGTTTGGATTTAGGAATAAGTGCTTTGAATGAAGACACAATGCTACCCCCCTGTGGCAAGATGAAGTAATACAATTAAAGAATGTCAGCCCACAGTTCAGTCACTTGGTTTACAGTGGCTTGATTTCCACATGCTTAATAGACATAGATAGATGCACATGCAGCAGAGCAGGGAAGGGTGTGTATGGTGAGTCAGAGCTCAGCTAAACTGCTGGCATTACAGGTCAACTAATGAAAATTAACCACTACAGAAAACAGTGAACTGTACTTGCAACAGTTAAAACTTAGGCAATCATGAAAAAAGTGATCTTTGCAGGCTCTGAATTAGTGTTCAATCAAGGGAAGCATTAGAGGATCAAGTCGAGTGTATTCACTTTAATGGAAGGCACTTTGGATGGTAAATGTTCCTAAGGGTTAAGTTTCTTATTACAAGAACCACGAGATGATAAATGTGTCGGCGTGAAAGTGGCAAAAATGGGATTGAAGTAGGTTGCAGTATTTCTCTAAGGAAGCATACAGAAGGGAGACAAATAAAGGAGGAAAGGGAGACTCATACTACTGTCTGTGTGATATGAAGCTACAGCTAGCAGGTAGCTTAGCACAGCTTAAAGACTTGAAGCAGGGGGAAGAAACAGACCTCACAGGTCAGCTCAAAATTCAAGTGTGAATGCAGCCAAGGTGCATGAGGAATCATTTGATACTCAGATCACATCCAGAGGTGGTCTAGACCATTTCGAGGGACCACCTACTCAACTCTGTTCTATGTAACCTGCACACCCCAGCACCTTTAAATCTCACCAATTAACACGTCATATATCATGTCTGTTTAATCCATAAAACTATTCAAGTGTGAACGTGACAGGCGTAAACAACCTCACTCCAAAATATGCAAGCTGCCTTTTTTTCCCACTTCACCTTTAGTGTGGATTAAAAGTACAAACAAAGTCTAATGCATGCTAACCTGTGAGCTTTAGCAGTGTAGCTGTGTTCAGGCTTTAGGCTCAGCTAGGCTGACAATCCTTTAGCTTCATTCATCCGACACAGACGTGAGAGTAGTATCTATCTTCTGGTTTAACTCTGGGAAAGGAAGCATACACCTGCTATGTCTTTAACAGAGGACATGGAACCTTATTGTTTCTGCTTTTTTTAAATGACAGCAATTAAGTTATGTCACCATATGTTTTCAAAGCTGTATTATTTTTTGTATTTATCCAGTTTGACTACTACAGTGTTACGGACGGTACACCATCCCAGTAGCAGATTAAAACACTATGAGCTGTGTACCCATCAGTTTGACCTGTACAATATGTGGACGTGTATGTAAAATGCAACAAGGCAGGATGATACTTAGTACAGTTTTACAACAGATGCTATTAGACTAACATGTAATAAATATGGTTACCAAGGGGACACAGTAAAACAAAGATGTCTATGCATCACACGTATCTGCCTCCATACGGAGCATGTTCAGATTATACTTTGTGATTTCACTTTATGCTTCTAGGTTTGGTGAAGCAGCTCACAGACAGAGGTTATTATTACTGCTAAAGGACCAGGATGCAGAAGATCACAACCAAGCTGGACAAACAAGTGTTTGCTACAACTATGGCACAGTTCAGGATAGAGGATTATGCTGTTTCTTGGCACTGCACCACACATATGCAACAACAGTCAAAACAACTTACTCACTATGATGAGCTGAATAGAAATGTCTCATGGGCCTATCTGTGCGCTTTCAGTCTTTGATGCAGAGACTTTGAAATGTAACCTGTTGTCCTCAAACTCACTCTGCCGCCATTTTCTCTATGTGGTCACTCAGCAACTTGTATTGTTCTGCAAATGAAGAAAACACATGTTTTTAGCTGCAGAATGATCAGTTAAATTAACATACCATCATCTTTTAAGCCGAACTTGTAAGCAAACATGTTTTATTGGCACACGCAGCAGGAGGAACAGTCATTCATTTGGTGTTATGTTTCTGAAATTGTTCCTCTGGTCTCTAACAGCTCCTGAGGGATCGTCTGGTTCTTTATCTGTCTGCTGCTTGGTGTCTGATGTTAGGCAAAAGTGGGTTTCTGGCAGACAGCTTCACAAATAGCTGCTTTGAGAATGTGTTGTGCACTGTGCATCTTGCTGAGATCTGATCACAGTGAGAGTCACCTTCACTTCACAAATAAAAGAATGGACTCAAAGTTCAACTGATTTAGTCTAAATTATCCCCTCAGTGTTTTACCTTCATTCAGGTTCCCAATGACTGCCTGCTTCTTCAGGAAGTCATTGCACAGCTTCTTACTGAGCCCAAACGCCAACATGTTGTGGGTGAATGTCCTGAGAATACGCACAAGACCAGAAACACATCAATGCAAACTCAAACACAGAACATAGAGTATGTTCCATATCAACTATTTAGACAAACTTGACTCAATAATTAGCCTATCAAAAGGAGGAGAATATGTGAACCAATAATAAATCACTGATTGATACAGTTGAATATGCAGTGCAGTACATACAGATTCATTTTAATTTGATATATACATTAATCCGTAAATTGATGTCAGTTTCAAGCATGCAGAGTGATGATTGGTTTGGGTAAGTCAATCAAAAGCAAAAATACCACTGTCACTATGCTGCAAGAGCATGACACTGCATGTGCCTCCAATCAGAGTAGGATGAGGTAATAAAAATAGCAGTATCAAGTAAGATAACAACAGCGTGTCTGTGGTGTCAATAAGTGTCCATGAGCATATTCAAAACTTAAAGCCTCCATGTGCTTTATTCCACTGTGTGAGTACACAAACAACACTGTGGCGATGTCCTCACCCCAGTTGTCCAAAGACAATGTTCTCATCGATTTTGGAGCTGTCGTCCCTCTCCTCCTGGGTCATGTGACACCACTTCTCCCTGCAGCACAGAGAGAGTCAGAGTCAGGCTTTAATTCTCGAATCTCCACTTGACCTTCAGTGTCTCTGCAGAAACAGGCCAGGGTTGGGTGTCAAAAAAGATCGCCTGTTGATGTGATGCTCACTTTTTGCAGCAACACCATAAATTTAAAGGTCCCATATATATGTAGTACAAAGATAGATGTGGTCAGTGATTATACATCAGGTCTAGGTACTATTTCATTGAAGACTAAGAAGTATCAAAGCCTCAGTTCACATCGAAATGCACACAGCCTGTATTCAGAAACTGAGCAATCAGGACCTCTGTAACTTTGTGATGTCACAACAAAGCAGTCAATGCCCCAAGTCCCATCAAGAGAGACTCAGAGCCTCCTCTCTTCTGATTGGCTGACTGACCTGTTGTTACTAGAGCTAAAGACTGAGAGGGAAGATGTAAAACTACACTGAGATGATTTTAGTTCTTAAGATAAATCCTCTGGCTCAGCACTTCAAATAAAACACTATAAAAGTCTATAATATGGGACCTTTAAAATACTGGTTACTGGGCTCTTGAACTTTTCACTCTATTATCTGCCTCGTGGGGCCATGACATCCATCCCTGTAACTGCTCATTTTTCATAAGAATGCAAAAGCGAGATTCCATTACACATAAAACAAGTAAAACAATATTACAGGACAAAGAACACATTAATCAGCCATCAGCGAAAAACAATAAAAAAACAAATGATTCATTCTCAAATTATTATCAACAGGCAAATGAAATGTGTGAATTCACACTGTGTATTAATGTTTGAATGTGTTCAATTCACCAGGGTTGTACTGTAAAATCAGGATGCTGCTGCACTCTGTACTATTTCACTACTTCATGTAAAAAAAAAAAGAAAAAAAAGCAGTCTGTATATTTCCTGAAAAACAAAAGCAAATTACTTGTGTTATCACTGATGCTAAAATCTAAAACTTTTACAAAACACAAAAGTAGTGGCTTGTGATTGGTTTAATGTTTTTGATATTACTCTGGCCAGAGGCTGACGTGCACATACTACAGGTACACATAACACACAAATACATCTGTTACATTACTGTCATGTCTTTCTTAGTAGCAATGTTTTTTCCACCAGAGACATGTTAAGATTGTGAATGTGTATTAAAAATAATGAACTATTATTTTTAACTTCTGTCTCAAGGCTTCTGTAGGTACATCTCTCCTCACTATAAAAACATTAGAGGGGCCCAGAACTGACTGAGATGTCGAAATAAATGTAATATGGGACAGGGTCACTAAAGGTGATGGAGCCATAATTACTACCTCGTACCAGAGTTTCTTTAATTTACAGGGCATTTAAGCACCAAGCAGCAACAAAAAATATCAAATATGAAATCCACCGTACATCACAGTAAAAAAAAAAAAAAAGCAGCTATGAAACCAGATATTTCCCAGCAGCAGGTGGAGACCAAACCTAAGCTAAAAAAAAAAATAATAATAATAATAAATAGAGCTACAATATACTTTACTGTGGATCATCTGTAAATATCTCAACAACACACATGGAACCACATTAGCTGTCGAGGTGTTGTCAGAAATACACATCTCCAAACATCAATATCCACCCAAAGTGATTTAATTGTATTCATGTCATGTGCCACGGATCTCTTCATATCTCTACTATCAATCCACAGTGGAAACAGAAGTGTGCATAGATACACTAGAGACTGTGAAGAGAACATGCGGATGGAGGTAGAAAACCCATCACATGCAAGAAGTGAAATGGTGTGAACATGCAGTGAGCTGTGAAGAGACAGGCTGCAGTGGCTCTGCAGAGAAATACCACCTCTGGTATTTGACATGGTCTCTTTGCACATTCAGGATGTTTACTGTCTGTGTGAAGCTTTGACTTGCCACAAAAAATCATTTCAACAGCAGCATGACAGAGCACCCAGGTGAATCACATCATGTATTAGACAACCACAACAACATGCCAGCAGAAGCAGAAATATAATTATAGGGTGGACTAAAGAAACAACGTTACATAAGCACAGAAATCCAATTAAAAGTCAAACCACGTCCAATTTATAATTCTAGGGATGTGGACAGTTTCAGCGGCTGTGATATTAAACAGATCATATCTTTTAATTTACACACAACACAGTTTCACTCCAGACTCCAGTCATCCAGTCTGGGGATTTGCCATTAGTGACTATCCTATCGCTGTTCACTTGCGCGCATCTGACAAACTGCAAATTAGACCCCAGGCGACTCCCAGACCTTGAGCCTCACCCTGAGCACCAAGCTGCTCTCACATTAACCCCCCGCCCAGCTGCACCGTCTGCTGGACTTTGATTCACTGTCTGACACTCATCAGTGCTGCTGAAGTGGATGTGGATGTGTGTTGTAGGTCATCCATCTTGGCAGCTGTGGAGTCTGGAGTATCCCGGTGGAATGGTCACAGACTTGTACCATGTTTAACTAGAATCAATTAAGAAACTGATTTATTGAGCATTAAAGCAGAAGTAAGCGGAATGTTTGTGTTAATATAAGTCTTAAATAGTTATATCTTCCGACAGCAATCACTTATAAAGAGTGTTTGGTCTGAAACACGGGTCTGTCAGTCACTCTGCTCTGCTGTAAGCCGAGGAGAAAACCTCTTGTATACTTCCTTGTATCCTACAACCTTTATCCAATGAGGAGAGAGAACGGCATAAAGGGGCGGTCCTCTCTGTGTGTGCAGCCAAGGGATGCGCGTGAATGTGGTGACGTTGGGACGAGGACCAATAGATCCATGACGAGGGCGGGGGCTGCTAACTCCATCGGCTGACAAGAAGTTAGCCAAAACGACCGGATCGCTTACTTTTGCTTTAATGAACTCAAAGTGTTCTGTCTTTAAATAAAGATGATGAAAACATGATCGTACATTGATTATAAAGCTTTACAATTAAAAAAAAATCATTATTCAATCTTCATCTATTTTGTTTTCTGCTTTTGAATTAACAGTTTAAAGTCGCTTTTTTTTATCCTGACACACTTGTTTTGCTGTTTACATCCATGTGTTTTACTGCCTTTGTTTGTAGGAATAGTGTGAAACTGACTCTGTATCTGTGTAATGGATGTGCCACCACACGTGTGCAAAGCGATGATTAAACACATACTCATTGCTCCACAGCACTTCTGGCAAGAACTCCACAGGGTAATGTAAGGAAGCTCAGGAAGCCTCCCAACATGTAACAAATCAGCTGTCAATCAGCAACACTACCAGTTATTTATGTTTTTAATTATTCTTACAGCACACTCCATGCTACCAGGGGTATGAATGATTTTCAGTTTTTGAACTGGGGTTACTGGTGGATGATTCTGAAAGCAAAAAAGCTACCTCTACCTCCAAGTATTCTATTGTCAATTATATTGACTTGGAAATAAAACTTGATACATTAATATCAAGTCTATACTCATGTGTATCACCTTCATACAGTATACAGTACATGGATTGTTATTACATGTCTTATGCATACATGTCTTACAACCCCAACCATCACTGTCACACTTGCCTGGTGTCTCTCACAGTCAAACTACAACTTTTTCTGGCTTGTTGTGTAAACACTTAAAGGGATAGTTCACCCAAAATTCAAATTCCACTCATTGTCTACTCACCCTCATGTCGACTAAGGGCTGGGAGAAGTTTCAGAGTCCTCTGTGCCTTCTCTGAGTTATGGGGGGGTCTGCGCAGCAGTATTTGTCCATATAGTGGTTGTCAATGGATACCAACCTTCTTCGTCCAAAAAGACACACCAAAAAACATCCAAATACCTCCATACTGCTCGTCTGTAATGTCCCTCTTGTATTGAAGCCCCGACATGAGAAATTGTTCCGCCGGTCAGTGCAAATTTCGACACAGGAAGAGCAGTGAACCGAGACACTGGGAGCTTCCGCTACAAACAAGCTTAAAATATAGACTTATTAAATTTTTTCGGAACAATTTCTCATGTTGGGGCTTCAATACAAGAGGGATATTACAGACGAGCAGTATGGAGGTATTTGGATGTTTTTTGGTGTGTCTTTTTGGACAAAGAAAGTTGGTATCCATTGACAACCATTATTTCAAACCTTTATTTATTCTCGAAAGGACATTGAGGTTTTACCCTCATTTGCAATGTCGTCGAGATCACAGCAACATTCAAAGCAAAACACAATGCACAGCATAGGATAAAACACAGTTACAAAAGTTAAATACAGCTGATTCATTACAAAATCTAAAAACAGTTACAGACTGTGGTAAAGAGGTTTGAGATTATATTTTTATAATGTTGATAGGATGGAGGGGCATCAATTTTAAGTGTGAGTTGAAGGTCGTTCCAGGAGGCAGGGGCATCATAGCAAAATGCAGATTTACCAAGTTCAGTTTGTACCCGGGGGACTTTAAAAGTAAGCCAGTCATTGGAGCGAGTTGAATATGAACCTTGATTTAAATCTAACAGTGTTGTAATGTATGGTGGGAGTTTTTCAGTAATGGCTTTAAAGATGAAGAGATGCCAGTGATTGTTGCGTCTTTCTGACAGGGAAGACCAATCTACTTTTGTGTACAGTTTACAATGATGAGTGCTATAACTATCGCCGGTAATGAATCTAAGAGCAGAGTGATAGACCACATCTAGAGGTGAAAGAATTGAAGGGGCAGCATTCCTATAAATAATATCACCATAGTCCAACACTGGCATAAAGACAGCTTCAACAATCCTCTTTCTGCAGATCATAGGGAAAATAGATTTATTTCTGAAAAAGAAGCCAATTTTTTGTCTAAGTTTGCTAGTGAGGTTGTCTATGTGAAATTTAAAAGTGAATTTTTCATCAAGCCAGATACCTAGATATTTAAACTCAGTGACTCTCTGAATAGTAGAGCCATTTAGCGTAGATAGGTGCAGGCGGTTATATTCTGTGTTTTTGGATCTAGTGAATAGCATGTATTTTGTTTTATTTGAATTTAATACAAGTTTAAGTTTGATGAGAGCTTTCTGCAAATGATTGAAGGAGTGTTGAAGGTTGTCCATAGCAAGCTGTACAGTGTCAGCAATACAGTAAATTATTGTATCATCTGCATACAGATGGGCTTGACAATTACTCAGAGAGGGGACAATATCATTAATATAGATAGTGAAAAGGACAGGGCCCAGAATTGAGCCCTGTGGCACCCCTTTTGTTAGCTGTAAATATTCTGACCGGGCAGCACCCATTTTTACACACTGCCATCTTCCAGACAGATAGTCACAGAACCAGTTTTGTGCCACACTATCAAGACCAATACTACCTAATTTTTGTAGAAGCAGTTGATGGTCAACCGTGTCAAAAGCTTTCGCTAAGTCAATAAAAAGGGCAGCGCAGTGCTTTCTCTTGTCTAGTGCAGTTATTATATTGTTATTAACTAAGGTGACAGCTGAAATAGTGCTGTGATTTGCTCTAAAACCAGACTGATGTGGGCTGAGAACTGAGTGGGTTGAGAGAAAAGGCAGGAGTTGGGTGTTCACTAAGGATTCCATGATCTTAGCCAAAGGAGACAACTTGGAGATTGGCCGATAGTTGTTTAACTCCTCTTTATCGCTGTCTTTATGTAAAGGTGTCACATGAGCTGTTTTCCAAACACTGGGGAAACTACCTCCAAGGATTGAAAGATTGAAAATGTGACATACATATTTTGCAATTATAGGAGAAGAGAGTTTTATAAAGAAGGAGTCTAAATTATCCTCACCAATTGAACATCTAATATTAATTTTTTGCAGTGCTTCCAGCACAGCATTCAGGGTGAAGGGTTTAAAGGAGAATTTAGGGGCCAGGTTTGTTGGACCTGCACTATCATCAACACCTAGAGGAGGCCCAGTGTAGGCTGAATCAAACATATGACCTGCTTCAACAAAATGCTCGTTAAATAATTTGCAGATCTCTTCTTGGTCTGAGACCACACAGTGATTGTGTTTGATGTGCGTAGGGAAAGAGTTTGTGATTTTGTTTTTGGTCAGATTAACTGCTTTCCAAAAATTTACCTGATTTGAGTATGAATTAGTAATGAGACCTAAGAAGTAATCTGATTTGGCTTTCCTCACTGCAGCAGTGCATTTATTTCTAAGTTGTCTGAATAGCAGCCAGTGTGAGGGGTCACCTGAGATTCTAGCCTGAGACCAGGCACGACTTCTTTCCTTAAAGCAGATATCAGTGGAATGTTTTTGTTAATATAAGTCCTAAATAGTCCTATTTTCCGTCAGCAATCACTTACATGAAGTATTTCAGCCTAAACACGAGTCTCTCCGTCACTCTGCTCTGCTGTAACCCGAGGAGAACATTTTCCTTGTGGGATACAAGTGTTATCCAATGAGGGGAGAGAACGGCATGAAGGGCTGTGTGTGCAGCCAAGGGATGCGCGTGAATGTGGTGACGTAGCACGAGGACCAATTGATGCCTGACAAGGGCGGGGGCTGCTAACTCATGGTGCGTTCAAGGAAACTCGTGCTTTGTGTTTTTCCTTCCTGTGAAGTCATACCAGTTCGATCTGGTACGAGTTCACGGGTCGGAAGTTACGAGTGGCCGTTATAGGGAACTTTCACAGACAACAGGACGGTAAAAACACGAGCTACGGGTTACCTGGAACGCTACCAAGTCATAGTTGTGACTTGAAGCTGTAACTTACGGTTTCAAAAGCCTGCCTTGAACGCAGCATTAGCCGAAACGGCCGTGCCGCTGTTATCTGCTTTAAATAGGGTTGATAAATCATGGGAAAACCATGGTGTTATTCTATCTTTAATTCTGAATTTCTTAAGCGGCGCATGCTTATCAACAATTGAGTTGAAAGTTTTTATGAAAAAGTCAAGTGCCATTATAGAGTCTGAGATTTCCATTATAAGGTATAGATCACTATGTTGAAGATCATTAAGAAAAGACTGAGAATCAAAGTGTCTAAAATTTCTTTTAGTAATCGAGTGGGATTTTGTTTTAGTTAGACGTGTGCTTCTCACACAAGCAACTGGACAGTGATCACTAATACCGAGTTCAAAAACACCACAGGCTGTAATTTTGTCAGGCTTGTTGGAAAATAAAAGGTCTATCAAAGTAGACTTAGAATAATCTTTCAGGTTTGGCCTGGTGGGATCTGTTATCAACTGAGATAGATTAAGATTATTGCTGACCTCTTTGAGGTACTCAGATGAATCACTGAGCCAGTTTAAATTGAAATCGCCCGTGACAATAAGTTCCCCATCAGAGTATTTTGAGATCAGGCTTGCAAGGGCATCAATGGAATTTTGATCAGCAGATGGTGGTCTGTAGATCACTATTACTGTCAATGAGGAAGGCCCTATCTGAACTTTCACAGCAAGAAATTCATAACATTTTGGACTAGACATAGCATCTAAGATAGAAGCAGAAAAATCTGATTTAATATACATTATCACTCCACCTCCTCTTCCAACCCTATCCACTCTATATAAGTTGTAGCCCTTTATGGCAATATCTGTGTCACTAATATGTTTTGTAAGCCATGATTCACTTAACACCAATATATCAGGATCAGTTTGAAGAAGTAATACATTAATATAATCCAGTTTCTGAGGCAAACTTCTAATGTTTAAATGAATTATTCCCATGCCATTTCTATTCTTGAAAGTGGCTGGGTTGAGTGGGAAAGGTGTAGTTGGAATGGATGGGTTCTTGATTTTGAGGGAAGAGGGAGGTAGTGAACGCAGGAGATATGTATGCGCCCCATGTTGGTGACTTTGAGCAAGACAACGTTTGTGTGAAATAATGACAGGAATGGCGAAGGGTGGATTGCCTGATGTAGGAACAGTAGAAGGGGCAATTTTAATTGGAACTAGAAAAAGCATTTCCAAGAATGGAAATGGTGTGACTGCTGATAGCAACTGAACGCTGTTGCAGAATTAGCAAATAGTGCAAGCAGTGATCACCATACAAATGTTTGACCAAGGTCGGAATCGAACCCACAACCTCATGGTCACTAGACTTTCACTCTGCCTCTAGGCCACAGTGCACACACAGTTGCAGAGACTGTTGTCTGTTAATGATCTGCACACTGTCAACATCAAGAAAGCTTGAGAGTCAAGCTTGAATGACTTAGAATGAAAATTTCTGTGAATTTCAGGCTGAGAGCAGCAGTTTCAACATGAAGCAAGTTATCAGAAGTCAACAGAGGACGACTGGGAAAATAATTCACTATAATTGTTGTTGAGGCAAGATTTGAACCAGCAACCTTCAGGTCTCCAGACCAGCAAGCTAACCACTAGGCTACAGACAGAGACAGTATGTGAGGGGTAAAGAAAACCTTTGATAAGAGGATCACTGGCTTCTGCTTAAAAAAAAAAGTAAGGAATCGAACCCATGACCTCATGATCAATAAACCTTTACTCTGCCACTTCGCCACAGAGAGCACAGACATAAGCATGTTGCCATTGTAATGTGATGATGTGCTGCAAACGGTGGCAGAAGCAATTAATGCGTCTCTTAACAAACACCTGTAACCAACTGGACTACAGACAGAGTTGTGGAGAACTCTCAGCATTGGGCTGAATGAGAGCAGAGAGCTCCCTGGCTGCATTTAAAAAATATTTTAAATTATTATCTAAGTCTCTTTGCATTTTTGACCAGAATTTTAGCCAGAAGACAAGTGTGGCTACAAAACTGGAGAAAATAATTTGTCTAGGGTTTAATTTGCAGAAAAAGTTAAATATTTTAAAAAATATAAATAGTTAAAAAGAGAAAAGTAATGCCGATAAAGTTCAAAAAAAGCTGCACGTTTTGATATATGAATTGTTGAAATAGCACAACACCTAACACACTAACCATATGGCCACAGAGAACCTGAGTTACAATGAGCTTTATACTATGAGGAATCAAAGACTGTCCAATGACAGCTGAATAATTGGAATCAAAAGTCAAGCAATGATGTGAAATGACTGAGGCAGGAATCGAACCCATGACCATATGATCACTAAACCTTTACTCTGCCACTCGGCTACAGAGAGCACACTGCTTTCAAGACTGTTGTCATTCATTGTAATGTGATGATGTGCTGCAAACTGGTATGAGTAATCAAGGAGATAACAAACACCTGTAACCAATTGAAGGCGGGGGAGGAGAGCAGAATTCAACATAACATAACAAGAGTTCTTCCCTTGGATTCGAACCAGTAACCTTAGGGTTGGCAAGCATCCACCCTAACCCCTACACTACAGTGGAGTTATGAAGAAGAGAGGTTGAGACTTTGATGAATGTGAGATTTTTCAATGATGTTTAAAATAAAGAGTAATTAGTATAAATTAGCCACACCAAGTAAGAAGAGGACTTTTTTGTGACCTGTGACTATTTTTTGGTGAATTAAAATGAATTAAAAAGCACTTAACGGCAAGTTACAAAGTTGAGCTCCTTCTCCTGCTGATGTGAAAAAAATGCATTGAGCTGAATGGGAGCAGAGAGCTCCCTGGCTGCATTTAAAAAATATTTTAAATTATTATCTAAGTCTCTTTGCATTTTTGACCAGAATTTTAGCCAGAAGACAAGTGTGGCTACAAAACTGGAGAAAATAATTTGTCTAGAGTTTAATTTGTGGCCGTGCTGACAGTTTAGCCAGAAAAACTCTAGAATGTTTTTTTGCCTCTATCCACTCTGACACCACTCTGGCTCTGCTCGTTAGACGCAACACACACACATTATAAAGCTGAAAAAAATCAGAAAAAGTTAAATATTTGAAAAAGTATAAATAGTTAAAAAGAGAAAAGTAATGCCGATAAAGTTCAAAAAAAGCTGCACGTTTTGATATATGAATTGTTGAAATAGCACAAAGTATGAAGGACTAGAAGAAGACCGTAAAAAGGCGGAAGAAAATGGCCAAACAGAAGAACAATAGTGTGACTGCTTCAGCAGTCACACTAATTAAGTTAAATGAGTTGCTATGATTTGCAAACAGAGCCTGTGAACGATAAGGTCTAGTTGTCACTCTTACTGGGATGTTCTTGGGTGTAATGAGGCTGTTGCACAGGTAGGGGGAGCTAGACTGGGTTACAGCTAGTGGAAGTGCACTGTACCTATTGCACAGGTAGGGGGAGCTAGACTGGGTTACAGCTAGTCAAGGGTCACTGTGGTCACATGAGCGGAGGGTCAGCTCAATGTTCGAAGCTAGGAGGCGGGAACCTTCTAGGTTTGGGTGTAAGCCATCACTTCGAAAAAGTTGAGGTCTGTTTGAAAATGTAGTGAAGTTGTCCACGAAAGGGATGCTTTTACGCATACAGATGCCCTTCAACCAGGTGTGGAGCTGACGGAGACGACTGTATTTCTCATCGCCGTAGCGGGGAGAGGGCAGCGGACCGGAAATAATAAGCTGCTTTCCGGTGTCCAGCAGCGTATCCACAAGGTGTATGAAATCCTCTTTGAGGGCCTCTGAACGCCGGGTCTTAATGTCATTTACACCTGCCTCAAGAACCAGGGCAGAGGCGGACCTGTACTGGGCACTTAGGTGCAAAGCAGCTGTTTCGATGTTGTTTACTGAGGCACCTGGATGACAGAAAGTCCTGCTGTTACGCACCGCCACATGCCTGACCAGCGATGTGCCGATCACCAGCAGAGACGGGGAGCGCTGCACCTGGGAGTGGGGATGCACAGAAGACCTCCGTGGGGAATTGTGGGGATGTGGATATGATGGTGGCGATCCTTGTGATGTTATCTGCTGTGGTGGCCGGGAGACGGTAAGGGACGAGCGGTGTGACGAGCCGCGGGACTTAGGAGCAGGAGTAAACGCAGGCTGGGATCGCCTGCAAGTCCTACTGCGGGGAAAACGCACAGGTGCAGATGGTGTAGAGACCTGTGGCCTGTCATCCAGGAGGGGGAAGTCAATTATGCTGAGAACATCATATTTATTGTTAAGTTGGATGTTAAAGTGGGGGGGTGCAGGTGCATGGGAGGGGGGGCTGCTTCTCCCTTTTTTGGCGCCCACACGAACCCAATGCTCCGGATGAAGAGGTGTGGAGCTCACAGCGGCTTTTGGCTTCGCTCCGAGCCGTGCCCAGGTGTCATCGGGAGCGGCGGCCGGCGGAGGGGCGACAGTAGCCGAATGGCGAGCGATGTCACCGGGCTCATCCAGCGACGCAGCTCCGACCCTGCTGATAGCAGGGGATCGGGAGATGGACTCGGACATCTGGAAATCGGGTTGTGCAGGGCCGAAGGTGATGGTATCCATAAAGTTCTCCGCCGCCTGGATCTGGTACAGATTGGATATCCTTTTCTCTAGCTCGGCTATCTTGTCGGTCAGGCGGACACAGCTGGAGCAACCGGACTGGGACTGGGAGGTAAGTGGAGCCATTTCTGTACGGTGATGAAAGCTGGGGAGAGAAACAGCTGTGGCCAGTAAAGGTGTCTTGGGAAATTGAATTGTTGTTGTTGTTGATGATGATGTTGTTGTTATTGTAACAGCACAAAGCGAAACTTACACGCCGGGCTCCACAACGGGAGCCACTGCGTAGAAATCACTCAGTAGATGTTAGGTTTGTCAGAACCAAAACAAAACAAAACTTACCGACACAGGTCCAGAGACTGGACCTGCTGCGGTGAATGAGCGTCCGGTAAGCTGGGCCGGTTTCAGCGGTTTCCTGCCAGTAGTCGCTTTTTGCTGCTGGGTTAAAACAGCCTGAGCCTCTCACTTCAATGTCGGTCAGAGAGCAAATAATGTGTTGGAGTGACCTCAGATGAGGGCCGAAATATCCACGGGGGGTTCCTCCATAAGGAGGTGGGCAACCCAGCCCATTTAGTGCAGAGAAAAAACGAAAAAGAGGGTCAAAAAGCTAAGAGCCGGCAATCTGTCAATGGCGGCTCGGGTCGGTGGCACTGACGACTTGAATTGCAGCAATCAGCCCGTCTGATTACTAAAAGAGGTAACCCGTAAAGGAGTGGAGTGATTAAAAGACAGGATTTGTGCATGAGGGTGATTAAAAACCCATAGGAATTTGATTAAAAAGCAGTTTAAAAAGAGTTAAGATGATGGAACTCCAGCAGACTACCTCAAACGCCACGCATGCGCAGATGAGCGGACATGGACAAATACTGTATGGACAAATACTGCTGCGCGGACCCCCCCGTAACTCAGAGAAGGGACGGAGGACTCTGAAAATTCTCACAGCTCTTAGTTGACATGAGGGTGAGTAGATAATGAGTGAAATTTGAATTTTGGGTGAACTATCCCTTTAACAGTCTTCATGTGTATCCAAATATCTGACGCTGTTTACACACCATAAATAACTACACACACACACACACACACACACACACACACACACACACACACACACACACACACACACACACAACTGTCTCCTCAGCACAGACATCAGCAGCTACTGTTTCTAAAAGATCTGTGGTGTAAAACTGCACAGACTCTGCCCGCCTGCTCCTGTCTGCCTCTCTCAGTTTGACTGCGCTCTTTCTTTTTGGTTTTTAGGGCAGCGGACAAATAGAAGGACAGACCTCTCGTCTTTCTCTTCATCCTGCGTTCCCCTGCCCGGCAGCAAGGCACAAAGAGACAAAGTCAACATGCAGAAAAGGTAGAACAACAACAGCTCAGAGAAGAAGAGAAAAGAGGAAAAGAGAAGGTGTGGGGCATCAGGAGACTGAACAGCACTGAGATCTGTCTTTGCTGAAGCAGAACATCCGCACAGGACCTTCAACCTTAGTTTATATTTCAATCAACAGTTACAGTGACACACAAAGAGAAACAGCGCACTTAGGTTTTAAACTTTATAATATATCACATTAATAAATAGTTAACTGTTTCAAGTATCTGTCCAGATTTTGCATCCGCACTCACCTCGTAGTTGGTGACCGTTTCTTCCGCTCACAATGGACGGCATCAAAAAAAGCAGCGTTCCAAAATCTCAGCGTGTGCCTGACAGAGAGAACAGAGAAGTTTATGTCTCCACTACTTCACTATGTCACAGGAGATGAGGCTGCAAAGAAAATGTCTCAATTTCTCTTGCAGGACAGAAACAAGATGACATATGGCAATTTTTGCCATTTAGTTGTATACAAGAATCTACGGTGGCCTGATGGGGTCAGCAGCCCCTAGAGGTAAGAAAGAAAAAAAAGATTAAGAAAGATTTTTATTATTGTAAAGGTTTTCAATCTACCCCTTCAGAATAATATGCTTCTTTACTGTTGATCCGTCTCTTCTTTTTAACAATGAATCAATTCACAATTAGTCATTTATCAGTACATGCCTGCTATGTCCAACTCTAAAGCTACAGTATAGGGGGAGGTCTAAACTGCACCTACACATACCAACTACACAGCTACAATCATGAATATTTATCTATTAACAGTGGCTTACTTGTGATAAACCTTTACTTTCATCTGTACAGAATGGTTTTCCCTTTCAACTTTTGGGCTGATTATTTTGACTAGGAACTCTCTCCACTCTCTTATGGACCCTCTTCCTGCGGCAGGAAGTTGTTTTTAATCAAAAAAGCTGTAAGAGCCAGCTCTGCACTTCCTGTCCAGTACCAAACAACAGTCAAAGTCACAGCAGCACCTTGTCACTGCTGCATTCGGCTTCTCTTAACACTGTTTGTGTGATTTGACGTGGCAGCTGGTGAACACAGTGGAGCCATCAGCGGCTAAAAACCTAGCAACCTGAAATGTTTTGGGGGTTTTACTAACTGTTGGGAATTCAGCGACTGTTGAGCCCGTAGGTTGTTCTTATGACCCATAATTAGGTTTTGTTGCTAGGTGAGAGGTGTGATGGCATAGGGCAAAGAGAGAAAGCAGGAGGTGTTGGTAGAAAGAGAGGTCGGCAATGTGACACAGCAATTTATGTTGTGCATTTGACAAAATTTAACCCCAATGTTATTATGGTAACCACGACGACAAAGATGGTCTAATATTGAGGAAGCACTTATTTTTAGTTTTAGTTTTTGTGCCTAAATCTAACCAAGCCAAGAAGGATGAAGTAAATGAAGATTTGGTACCTGCAGCTATAGTGGCACTAGATTCATAAAAATGACCTGTGGTTGTTCAAACTGACAAGAGCTGCAGTCGTGGATGAAAGATAAAGACACAAATCTTTCAATGCCACTCTTCAAACGTATTGAATACTCAAAAGGCAGGTTCTGATATAAAGTTGACTTTATTTTAATATTGTCTTTTGCACTGTTAAAGGGATAGTTCACCCAAAATTGAAATTTCTTATCTACTCACCCTCATGTGGACTAAGGGCTGGGAGAAGTGCCAGAGTCCTCCGTGGCTTCTCTGAGTTACAGGGGGTCTCTGCGTACATGTCAGTATAACGGTTACAAATGGATACCAACTGTCTTCGTAACAAAAAGACACACCAAAAAACATCCAAATACCTCCATGCTGCTCGTATGTAATGTCCGTCTTGTTCTGAAGCCCCGAAATGCGAAATTGTTCCGAAAAAAATTAAATAAGTCTATTTTTCAAGCTTGTTGGTAGCGGAAACTTCTCCCAGCCCTTAGTCCACATGAGGGTGAGTAGATAATGAGTGAAATTTCAATTACTATCCCTTTAACACACTCAGGAACAATATCTCAATGACTTACCAGATGGGCTGCTGCTTCAGGTGAGTGTACAGGTAAACCTTCTCCCCTTTCTTTTCCTCTGGAGCCTCAGTCACTGTGCAGGAAGAGAAAACATGGCTCACTGGTCACAAATCAGTGGATTTCTAAATCACAGCTGATAAACAACAGTTAAGTGAAGAAGGAGACTGATTTTCTGTCGCACGCTTATTAAGAGGACGCTACCTGGTGATTTGGGCTTTGTCTCACCTGGATTTTCCCCTTGTCTAAGAAGAAGAGAAAGGGAGGAAGGGTAAGGAATTCAAAATCATGTCAGACCATGTGAATGAGAAGAAGTGAACTGAGTGTTTGCTCACTCGGGCTTGGCAGCCATAGAACTCCTGAGCTTGCTCTCTAGGCCTCCAAAGAAGCCTTTGACATCAGGCTTAGGTGTAGTTTTAAGGAGGCGCTCGGCAGCATCCTTTTTCCCAGTCAGCCAGGAGTTGGCCTTGTCGAGGTACGAGTCCAGACCAGCTGGAGGTCCGCCACGATCCAGCAGCTCTGACGGAGACAGCTGACACTTCCCTGATAGAAGAAGAGCAGAACGTTCAAAATGATGATTTCTACTTGTTAAGGGATTTGATGAGATGTTGTTTTATTTGTCTGCGTAGGTTCTCAGTCACCCATTAGGTGATAAAGTTGAAGGCAATTGGACATCTTTTTTAGTTCTTGAAGACGTTTCACCTTTCATCCAAAAGGTTTCTTCCGTTCTGTGGGACTCCCACAGATCCAGAATAGTGAAGTCACTCATCATGTGAGTTGACTCAAGGTGTGAGAGGGAGTTCAACCGCCTAAGAGGGGCTCTAAAGATTGCATTATAGGTGGCTGATAACTGGTGTTGAAAGGTGTTAGACATTACAGACAAGAAGGGACACTCTTTTGCGGATGCTAATGTCCATGTTATGGAAAGCGTTAGGGTTGGAGTTGCCTGGAACTTCCACATAGTTTTTTAGAACTGAAGAAGCATTTTGGATGAGAGGTGAAATGTCTTCAAGAAGTTTCTGTCGTCGGCAGCATCACAGCCTGGTCCAGGTAAGAGTTTACAACACATCACCTCACAGGATTTATCCAAAGCCAAATGTTAAGGGCTCTGAAGCCAGGATAATCTCACAGGTGAGACACCATGAGGTGTTTCGAAAAATGAGGCCTGTCTGACATTTGATGGAGCAATTAGCTTCACCTGCTCCAGCTGTGAGTCATTGGGCTGGAAATGAAAACAATAATTAGCACCGCCAGCTTCAGACGGATCCATCCAGGAGTGTTGCTTTGCTGTTTGAATCATACAAGGATGCTTTTTACAGTCACTGGTGAATAAAGGTGTGTGCTGCTGGTTTATTTCTAGATAAACACATTACAGCAGGGCTGGCTGCAGACACATGCTGTTGCACACTGGCTGGCTAATCAAGAAAAGCTTCCTGCCGTACCAGCACATCCTTCATGCAACCACACAATGCCACTGCATATGTCTTTGTGGTGTTGCTGCAAGACAAACCACAGTGCCAACCTGTGCTGGTGAATCAGCACCGAGGAGTGATCTCCACCTAAACATGCACAGTTGTTTCTTCATCTGTACGATTCTTGTATTTTGTAATACTGGGCTAAGTTCACAGCAGCAGCTCACTGTGTGTATGCAAACTGGTTTGACAGGGAACACCACTGACACAGAAAGTGAAAATGTGTAGAAAGGCTGAATTAGACTTTACCAATGTAGTAGTACGTGAAGCACATCGTCATTAGGTTTTTGGCTGGGCTGTAGTCATCCATCTGGTAACATCTGTAAACACAGCAAGTTCTTAAATAATGAGCCTTTCATCACCTTGCTGCAACAGCTGATGTCATTTACTGGAGCTACTTGACTCAAAAGGAGAAGTGGATGCTGTTACACAATTTGTTGTGTTAACAAACCCATGAAAAGGGTTGATACTACCAATCAGTTGTCTGTGTAAAAAAGCCACACTGGTTCAGTGCTGTAGTTTATTCCGATCCCTGCTGCTGGAAACACACAATAAAGGGTAAATGTGTGTTAATCTGCTACTAAAGACAGTGCCCCTAAAATCCTCTACCTCCAGTCTGATTAATATTTACCAGTATCTAGCAAGCCCAACTCATTAGAGAGCCTTTACTTTAAAAATGATGCTTACTTTACTTTTCACAGTATGTTTTGGAACCTTGCCCTCAAGACTTGTTTCCTCTCTGGGAAAAAACTGAAAATATTGAAACACATTTTTGCTTTTTATGGGAACTGCTAACAAACACAAACAGATTATCCCACACACGTATCCTTAACAGTCACATAGGTTAAGATCATTACAGCGTGTTGGTCTCAAACCAAGTCAATCACATGTGGACTCACTCGAACAGGACAACTGCAAAAGACTGCACCAGTCTGTAGAAGGTGGGTTCACTCACACATTTGGAGTGGCAGCGCTGTGAACACAGTACAACACAGTGCAATACACACACAGTTACAAGCTTGATCAGAATTATACAAATGAAATAAACCCTACTGAGGACTCCAGCAATAATCTTAACTGATTTCCTACATTAGTTATAAGATGTCTCTCTCAAAAATACTATTTCTGAACACTGTGCTCCTGAGGTCATTTTCCTCAACATTCATTCACGCATAATGTCTGAACAGTTATCATCCCATTATTTCCCCATATTCACCTGTGCACTGACGTATTTGGCGAACCACTCCCTGCCTTTGCCAGTCTCTCCGCTGCACAGCTCTCCAAAGCGAGCCTTCTCTTCCTGGTCAAAGTCCTCCCTGTGAAAACATGGTGTGACATACACATCTTGTAAATGCTTTGTTTGCTTAATAATTGCGTTTATTTCACAATTCAGAAAATGACTGTGCTCCACTAAGAACATTACACGAAATGTCAGTCTCTAACAATTCAACTGAACACGTTCAGAGGGCTGAGGCTCGGGTTGTCATCAGGAGACAGCAGACATGGAGGTTTCATGATGATTTTTTTAAGACCAGATGGATTATGACACTAAAGAGCAGGTCACTGTCGATTTACCACCTCTAGACCTGGACAAAGAGCTCAGAGACCAGAAAATAGAGACAGAGAGATCCAGCACCCAGCAGGCTCTCTGCAGGGAAAATGCCAAGAAAAACTTGAAGAAATACGTGTGAAATTAAATATTAAGTTGCCCTGATATTTAGACATGCCCTTTTAACATTTCACCAAACTGACACTTGATCTGTTGTCAAATATTCATGTGTCAGTCAGCCCAGTGCGCTGTCCCCAACAGGCCTGTGGTGGTGAGACTCTGACAGGCTGAATCTGCAGTCACTGCGGGTGACAGAACTGGAGCAGTGTTGATCTGAATTGATCTGAAGTGAAAACACAGCCCAGAGCAAACACCAGTCCCGAAAAGTCAGAAAAAAAAAAGCAAAACTGCTGACAAACAACAACTGGCAGAAAGGTTTATAGAGGGACTGCTGGCACGAACAAGTCAACAGGAAAGTGTAAAGAAACAGTGGGTAGGCTACTGTTGTGTGCTGAAAAACCACCATCAAGGTTATTGTTGCCAGAGTTCAAAAAGTGGGTTGACAGGAACACTGTTGAGCTCTCTGACTCTGGACTATCTCTATACTGCATGATTCTCTGCTGGTTTGTAGAAACACCATGTTAGGAAATGACACAGGGTCAGTACCGGTTCACCCAATACGCACACTACGCACGTTGCGTAGGGCCCCGCAAACTGATAGAGGCCCCGCGGGAAAAAAAAAAAACAAGACTACGTGACCGTCCGTCGCGCAGGTGTGCCAGATTCCCAGCGCATACAGCCTGATCCAGCCTAGCAAGACAGCGTTAAAAACGTCACGATGAAGCGGAGTTATCCCTCGGGGAATGAAAAAAGGAGGAAGCAACAGCATGACAATGACCTGCAGGAACAGCAGTCAGGTAACGCTCCTCTCCGGGTGGGAGAGTGGGAGGGACTAGTCCGTGTTTGACCTGCATTAACAGGGCGCTGAGCCCTGGGTGAACCCCGGTCTCTGTGTGCGTCTTGCTGGCTTCTATAATTTTATTTGTAGTGTAGTTACAACTGCACTCATACAAAATGGAAAGTAATGGATAAATATTGACTAAGATTGAATTTTGTTTGCCTGGATAGCTAAATTGTCAACTATTATGACAATGGTAATAATATATAATAAATAATAATTTAAATAATTACCTACATTTTTTTAAACCTACATTTGAAGTAAATGAAAGTAGAGTGCAGCCAATTTTATGGAGCTGAATTAATAGGAGCCGTATCTATATTTTACTTTTATTTAATGGTGAGTTATTACAAACATTAACATGTTTACATGCCCAACATTTAAGACTGTATGATTGTTTGTTCACACATAATTTGATTTGTTCTGAATTTATTCTTAGTTAGACCAACAGTGCAATAGCCTATGTTTAAAGGGGGGATGCGCGGAAGCACTGGGTGTCAGGTGCGACTGTTGAAAACGTTTGGAGTTCAGTTAGGAGGGCCCCTTAGCAAAATTTTGCCTAGGGCCCCATGGAGGTCTGAACCGGCTCTGCACAGGGTTTCCGCTACATGTAATTGATCGTGGCGCACCGCCACGGCAAAATAAAAGCCGCCACACCTTCAGAATGATGATTTATTTTTATTTTTTATTTTATGTAAAGCAGGGTTTCCACAACCAGTTACCATTAGGTAGCGACTTTGCACCCCTTTCCACTACACAGTTACAACTTTCGACTCATGCTTTTCAATCACAGCTGAGTTCTTTATTTCCTCCTCATTAAAAACGAAACCAGCGCATCCAGCGTTATACCATTAATTAACGACTCTGTGGCGGCTGGGGGACAAGCGCTTCGCCCCTCAGCTCTGTGTGTGTTCATCTGTCGCGCTCTGTTTCAATAATTAAATAGGCTACAAACGTACACACATTGGCCTCACGTGTTTGTCATTCGCTGTGTTTTATTTTGAAAATTGACCAGATTCTCTCGTGTTTCTTTGTGTGACTTCCTGCCAAGATTGACACGATGGCTCGCGGCTCGTGCACAAAATAGACCAAACGCCGAAATGATCGCTGCAGGGCGCTAGGCGGCCGCGGAGGATTGGACGCCGAAATGAAAATGCCCCCGCATCTCGGCGCCCTGCCAGTGGAAGCAAGTTTTTTGTGCTCGTAATAAGGAAAAAAACTTGCTCCACTATCAGATTTTTCTACTTATTTCAAGTGAAAATATGCTTGAAAGAAGTAAAAAGTGTCTTAAAAAAAATGACATTTTGACTAGAAATAAGACAAATATTCTTGGTAAGATATTTGAGTTTTTGCAGTGTAATGGTTGATCTGGCACAGGTTTATGTGTAACTTACAGCAGAGATGAGAAAATGCACTTCTATCCACAATCCCTAATTTCTCATTGTCAAGAGTGTTGCCAGTGCCAAGGTCTGTAAACTGTTTCACTTTATGAACTCATGTACTGGTTATTGTCTGTTCTCTGTAAGGTAAATGACATGCCAGAAATAGTGATAGGTGTAGTCATCATCATCCAAAGCCACGAAGGTCAACAAGGGATAAAGTGACCAATCTAGAGTTTTAGAAAATATGAACTATTTGTGTTCATTTTCATCATAATTGCTCACTGTGACCCTTGACTCCCAAAATCTAATCAGTTCATCACTGAGGATGGATGTACAGATGTACCGATGGACATACTGGAAAACTTAGAAACAAAAACATTGGGCCTCATTCACGAACCGTTCTTAGGAACAAATTTGTTCTTAAATCCTACTTACGAAGTTTTTACGAAGATTGTGGCATTCATGAATGTTTTCTTATCCAGAATTTGTTCTTAACTAAGAACAAAATCTACGAACAGTCAGGAGTATACTTACGCACTTTTAGGTGCTGAGACTTCTGCAAAAATAACCGATTATAGCGTTTTCTTTTGTTCTGCAGTTGTATGATATTATATGATTTGAATAAGAATTATTTTCTTATCTTTTATGATGTTTTTAATAATCATATATATTAATAATAATAATTGACAAATCATTGCAGTCTCTTAAAAAACATTATAGACACTTAATTCATATCAGTTGTTTTTTTTCTCTTTTTTTTTGGGGGGGGGGCATACAGCTGCCGATATGATTTTTTTCCCCCTAATTGCGGGCTGCAACAGTGCACACTACACACAACTGTTTTTTTTTCATAGGTGATAATATGATGATATTTATGATGGCACACGAGAGAGTGTGGTCTCTGATAACAACCGAAGAGCTGCATCCACTGCTGACGCTACTAAATATTGCCTAAATATAAATATAAAAATATAAACTAAATATAAGCCTTTGTTTGTTTCTTTGTTTCATTCCTGCTGCAGTAGCGCCACTTCACTACTTAAATTCTTTTTACGTTTGGAGTCTGGTGCTCCCTCCCAGATTTTCATTTGAGCATTTCAACTTTCTTTCTCACTTCACCTTCTCTGCTCAGTGCCTGTGGGTGCTGTGTGCACACGGCCCTGCAGTCTCATGCCCTTTTACGGGCATTGATGGGGACCTATGCTAATCCTATGTTAATTAGACTCACCTGGCACACGCCCTCAACTTACGAGGAGATGGCATTCATCAAGTAGGAACACAGCTGCGAACAATTCTGAGGCTTACGAACGCGTTGATGAATCTGACGTAGGGTTTTCTTAAGGAACCTCTTAAGAACAACTTAAGAAAGAATCTAAGAAGGTTCTTAAGAAGATATTGGTGAATGAGGCCCATTGTTCCTTACTTTCCATGAAACACCTTCTCCACATAAGCCTTCATGAACCGCCTCCTCTCCACCGTCTCAGCGTCAGCGTCTTCCTCCCGACTATGAGCGGACGAAGACGATGACCTCCTCAGCTCCCACATGTGAGAGGACGGGTCCATATCGTTGTCGCTGTCGGCTGACTCTGTAGCGTCACTTTCATCCCCTCCTTCCTGGTGGTGGTGGTGGTGATGGTGGTGGTGAGAGTTGGCCTTGGATGGGGCCATGGGCTCTGGCAGTAAGGGCTGCTGGTGAACTCCCATGGAAGATGTCGGCTCTGGGGAGAAAATGTCTGTGTGGCCTTCATGTTGGCCTGCGTCTACACTGAGAGTTGTGGCCTCTGAGGGCAGGTCAAAGTCTATCAGGTTTTGCACTGCTACGCCCTCCATATTGGAAACAAGTCCCTTTTTTTATAGCTCTGCAGCAGCGTTGGTAGAAGGAGCTATTCTGTGCTCTGCAGGAGCATGGGGGCGGCCGCAGATGAAGGAGCTAGCAGGATGTTTCAACCAGGGTCAGTCTTTACTGGGTTTGGACCTTGCAGGACCTCCCACCCCTGTGGGTGCTGGCTCAGGTGAAACCACAAACCCAATGCATCTGTGGAGACAGGAAGGAGAGAGTCAGCAGTGATCACCTATTACATAACAGATCCACATGGCAGTGAGGACATCTACAGCTATGCTA
Source organism: Trachurus japonicus (assembly GCF_045865225.1). NCBI lineage: Eukaryota > Metazoa > Chordata > Actinopteri > Carangiformes > Carangidae > Trachurus > Trachurus japonicus. The sequence continues at coordinate 3,528,183 of NC_140912.1, forward strand.
GTGCTAGCACTGCTGCGCTTCGACCTAATCCTAGCTAACATCACCATGCTACCATGGTCATAACAACATTAAAGGAGACATATTATGCCCCTTTTCCACAAATTAAAATAGTTCCCAGGTGTCTTAAAGACATGTCTGTGACATGCTTCAGTCAAAATACCCCAAGGATCAAACATCACAGCTCTCTGTTCATCTGTTCCAAACAGCTCTGTTCAGAACGGCTGGTTTCAGTGCCTGTCCCTTTAAATCCCCCGCCCCTTTTACCGGTACCGCTACTCACAGGTAGGGCTGGTATTTGCATATTCGAAAACTAATGACATCATTGGACGACAACTGAGGGAACAGCTCAAAAAACCACATGGATTGCATTCTCCGGAGCCTGCAAATTAGCCTACAGATTTTTTTCAGTTTTCACATTTTGGGGGCCGAAAGGCAAGTAAAACACCCAAATATTTGTTCAAGTGTTTCCCATACATTCATTTATTCGTGGTGGCCCGCCACAAATAAATTTCTGCCACAAATAGATTTTTCGGCTTTTGGCTCGACCAAAGCAATATCGTTCCGTTCATTCATGTCTGCATAGCGCTGATTCTCCGTTATTGGTGTTCACACACACAGAAGCACGCATGCATGACAGCAGTGCACGGTAAAAGCGAAAGCTTGAGCCTTCAAAAAGTGATATTTCCATAATATGTCCCCTTCAACATGTGTGAATAACATTCACAATGACAACATCACTATAGTTCATTGGGTTAATATTGTATGTTGTTGTTTCCTGTAGCTAAACACTGACATGCAACTGGGGTTGATGGGAAAATGTTGCAAAGCCCTTCTCTAGACGTGTTGGCTGCTCTGTAAGATGAACGAAATGTCAGCCATCATAATACTTTGTCTATCAAGGCGCTCTATCATAAATTACCTTCTACAGGTAAGGGTAAAGAACCTAAACACCATGGCATTGAAAGGAGAAATGTCTGACACACACACACACACACACACACACACACACACACACACACACACACACACACACACACACACACACACACACACACACACACACACACACACACACACACACACACCACACACACACACACACACACACACACACACACACACACACACACAGGATTATAGTGTGGACACCTGACCCCATCTGTTTGCATTTATCATCATGAGTTTATTGGCCTTTTCCACAGCAGAAATGTTCATGTGAATGACAAATCCAGGTGGAGGCAGTGATGTTAACAATGGCTGCAGCAGCCTGTCAGTCCACAGTGCTGTCATTGCTGCTGACGACTTCAGTGGAACAGATGAATGTTGTGTGTTGCACCTGTGCTTTTCCCACAGTCTGATAATCCCACTTGCTGCTCAGAGAACATTTCAACATATCATGGCCATATTCTGTATCAGGTAAACCAGTTCACAGGTCCTATGCTTGATCACTAGAGCACTTAATGTTTCTGAACCAATTGGTCATAACCTAATCTGTGAAAATGGTCTACTATCACTTTGTTTAGGCTATATAAACAATGTTTGCGTCTGGCTGAAGAATGCCCTTTAGCTGCGGTATAATAAGCGTATACCACAGCCTGTCGTGATGTATTACTTAGATATATACCATATAGACACACACACACACACAAACACAAACATATAAAAGTATTTATTCAATTAAATAATGATGTGATGCACGCACTGTGACTTGGATCCATTGGAATACAGTCACAACACTGACTACAAAGCGAGGAGGTTTATCAGTATTGTCCAGCAGAGGGAGATGCACTGATCTGCTCAAACTGTCTACATAGTCATTTGACTCTAATTATTTGGAGGTGAAAGGAACTTTGTTCGTGGCCATGCAGGCGTTCCGCTTTCTGCCTGCAGCTCTTCAAATTGTGATGGGAAACACCCAGCTCCTCCCTGATCTGTTTGGTTCAGAAGATGCATGCAATGGATGGATTGACTAATAATCAAATTGATTGTTACTTTCCTCTCATCATGCTTTTTGATGATTATTATTTTGAATGTTTTTTATGTAATTCGAGAAAGATAATGTATCTTAGTCAGGTGATTTATATACAGAGACAGACAGATGCAATGTTGTGCTCTTTACATCCAAACTCATATAATACTGTAAGGAGAAGATAACAGCACACACACACATCACACATCACAGGTGCCTCATATCATTTCAACAGTTGACAACAAACCACAGCTAATAGCTGGGAATAAGCTGAGTAGACTGGTCTAATAACAGGCTATTAAATCGGGACTGGCTGTAACAGGATGAGTTTGTGACTGGAAACTGTCCATCTTCACTGCAGTTTTAGTCACTATCTCCTGCTGCTGCTGCTGCTCTCATCTCATCTCTGCAGGCCGGGAGCAGATCACCATCAATAAGCCCTGTTCACACCCCCCCCCCTCATATATGTAACACTCTTTGTGTAAAAGTGGTAGCCAAATGAGCCCCCATGAATTAGCTGAAACTACCGAGCTTAGAAAGTCTTACCAGTGTAAACATTTTTGTTTCATACAAGCAGACATACATGTTTCATTCATATCTACTGAAAAAAAAAGCATGGACAGAAATGGGGGTGGCCATGCAATACACAGTATTTAAGAAAGTTTTTAAATGTACAATGAATGAGTTTTACTGGCTGGTGTGTTGTATCATTCTATTGTTTCTCTAGCTTTGTTTTTACATTGTGTGCTGCAGTAAAAATGATTAGTTCTATGAGTCACAACAGGTTACCCCAGCAGAGCCCACTAGGGCGGGGAGTCGGGGACCATGATGCACTCAGCATACAGAGACACCTGTGCCCTCTGCTCTTCAAGTCCTACTACCTGGTCTAAATGTTAACAGATAATGAATATTAGATGTTTCTTAAAAGAAAAAAAAAACAGTTGTGTCATCCAAGGAGAGACATGGAGAGGAAACAGGAAGCACAGGATGTAGCCTGTATCTGTTTGGGCCACAATATTTCAGGGAATAACTCCACTGCAGAAATGCTCCAAAGATACAGAATGGACATATACTTCAGTGTTTCTTTTAGTACAAGGGGAAGAGATGCTCAGATGCTTTTTCAATATGAATTTGAAAAAGCAACACGTGGCAAATAAGGCAATACAAGTGGAAACCATTTTGACAAACTTTTGGTGCACCCTTAACTAGAATATGTAGCTGAGGTGTGAAAATGTATAAGAGGTCACATCCTGTTATTGCTGATCAGATCAGTTATTCTGCTTTAAAAGGCCAAAGCTAAGAAAAAAAGCAGGTTTTGTGGCGCAGCAATAAAAAAAAAGATTTCCTGATAGGATTCTGTTTTGTGTCAGAAGGAGAGCTTCTTTATTTCTCACAGTAGTGAGACTGCCACATATCAGTTTCCAGCTCACGACACATAAAAGACTGGGATAAAAGAGGAGGAAGTATGTGGCAGGAAACAGAACACGTCCCAGAATTGAATTTGTTAAGATGAGAGTCTGGAGACTCCCACTGAGAACAGGGTGTTACAGCTCGAGATTAGCCATTTCTGCATAAACCTCATTCCCAGTGCAGCTTTAAACCTGAAAGTCGTGTCCTTTACTTGTACTCATCAAATCTCAAGAAGAGGTGTTCCAACCAGTTCCTTTTTATTCAACAGTCAGCACTTACACCAGCTGATAACAGGAAGTTAAAACCATTGATTGAAAACCACACAGACAGGAAACTAAAATCTAAAACTCCATATCTGATCTATTCAAACTATTTCCTACAATCACTAACCGTGACTGACATCTATTGTGTAACTGACACAGCACTGCTCTCAGATCTGAAGAACACGACCCGGACTCCCACACAGGACTCTTCACCCCGGCCTCACACTCTCTGAGGGAGAAACAGCAGCTGCTCATCCTTCATACACACACACACACACACACGGTGCACTCAGTCCTTGAGCTAATCTGCTCTAGCTCCTCTATCACAGGCAGCGTTTGGTCTTCTGACTGAACACACACAGACAGAACATTGTTAGACTACACAAGCGCCAGTCTGGGAGCCTTGGGCCTGTTTGGTCTGCAGCTCTAAAGATGAAGTGGTTATATAACGCAGCATTTAGTGAGTAAGACTCAGGCTGACACATTCAGACACACACGCGCGCACACAGAGTATGGATCATATACACACAGGCATCCATATATCTAATGTGTAGATACAAAAAAAGAGCAAACATCAAACGTCTCTCCACCAAGTCTCCGTGCCAACTGTTGTGGATGTTTCCCTTGATAAAAACAACACTCTACTGACCTCTACCACTTTTCAAATGTTTTGATGCTAATATTTAGTTAGATGAGATGATTTCTATTGGTTTGATGATTTTATAAAAAATTTCTCCCCAAATTTGTGCACTTGATTAAAATTAGTTAAAATTACAGCAACCGTACACTGAAGACGACTGGTTTCTGGTACTCATTTTGTAATGGACTTTGAAGTTTTAGATTGTTAAAGTTAATTATGTTTTGTTTTTTGTTTTATTTCCCCCCACCACCACCACCCCTAGTGAGGACCTTTTTTTTTCTTTCTTTCTCATTCATTTTTTTTCTCTTTTCATTCTTTTTTTTCATTTTAAGAAAAAAATGACACAAATAATCAGGTGGCAGCAGGGGTGAAAGTAGTTTTAAATTCTTGCCGGTACTATTACCAAAAGTTATTTTTCTCTGCATTATTATTATTATTACTGATTTTAATTGGGACATTTTGCAACAAACGTTAAACGTGTGGCACATGTTTCGAAGGCTGGGTCAGGGGTAGACAATAAAGGAAATTTTGGAGATCGCTGGCCCCACCATTCTAACCACTGGCCCAGGACAATGTCAGGTAGCCTATTGATCCCCATAATAAATAAAAAAGAACATATCCTAGCCTGCAAACAGCCTGCGGTCTCGCCATCGAGGCTGGAGCTTTCTTATATATCGATACCAATACTAGTACATTTCCACGATTCTCGATACTTAGCTATACAATACCACAATTTAATTAGAAGAAAAAAACATGTGCTTCTAAATTGGCTACTTTATTTAATAAATAAATAAATAACTGTTTCTCATCAAACTTGTATTTAAGCTCTACTGTGGTTTAACAATGAAGTAAAAACAGAGTTAAAATTGTAAATATGCCCCAACACAAAGGAAAGTCATGTAGTCATTACTTTTATCTTCCAGTAGTTCAATGATACAACTGTTGCTGTCATTCATTCACTTTAGGCTGTTTCCACAGACTGGTGCAAAAACTGACTTATTGTTTCATTGTTCAGCTCCGTTTTGTTTTTACACACGTTTGTTTTTTCTCTGCTTCAAACCATCATGGATGTAGCCTACTATGGTCTAAACGCGCACCACCGCTGTGGCGCACACCGAGCAGCTGGAGCCGCGTTCACATAAACAGACCGCAAGCTCGACTGTAGCCGCACCGAGACCCAGCGCGTGCTCTGGCCCGCGTGTAACGTCCGCGTCGGTCCCGACAGGACTCACCACGACGCGCTGAGGGCAAAGTTTCACGGTACCGGAAAAAAAGGTTCGGTCTTCAATCAGCAGCAGTGAGCGAGCGGCGCGTGTTCCGCGGTGCACAGCTGGACACTGCAGCTGCTTGCAGGTGGTGCTGACGTCCCAGGGCGCAGCGCTGATGCGCACAGAAACTAGATCATGTCTCTGTCTTTGATCGGGTCGGGATCTCGTAACACTATGTGTTGTGTTATAATAATTACCGAGACAATTTCATAGAAATCATTTCAAACCACAGGGAATTCATGTACATTTTTTTTTTCTTTATCTCTCTTATGATCTTCCTGGTACTGCGTACCGCCACTGAATCTTTTAGTGGTACGCAGTACCGGACCGTACCGGCTTACTTTCACCCCTGGGTGGCAGTAACATACAACCCATCAACACACACATATGGGAAGACAGAAAAACAGAAAACAAACCAAAAGGACTAACCCAACAGGACAATATAAAGCAACAGGAAAGTATCCAACTAAAAATACAACAAAAAAATGTATTATGTTTTATCAATTATGTTTTATGTTTGTGAGTATGTGTGTGTGTGTGTGTGTGTGTGTGTGTGTGTGTGTGTGTGTGTGTGCTGACCGCTTTGTATGATACAATTCTTTAACTTTGATGCTGTAAAGATGTATTTTGATCACATATCTGTCTAACAGAGATCTTGATCTGGGTAGTCTCATGATGGTCCTGAGTGTTTCATGTTGAGGAGTCAGACCTCGGCCCTCGGGTGAGGAGGGATGGCAGCAGTACGGTCACCTGCCGGACAGGGACGCTGTCTGTCCTGATTTTAGCGTCCTGTCCTCATGTCCCGCCATGCAGGCGCACACACACGTAGTCACGAAGACACTGCAGACTGTAGATCAGCACTCTGTCACATAGGCCTTTGCGGTCTCAGTGACGGAGCAGTATTTTTTGCTTCCATATGTAGAAAAACAAACACACACACACAAAAAAAAACATAGCACATACACAAAAACAAATGCAGACTGACAACCTGCTACCCCACACACAATCTGTTGAGATGTTGTACACATGGATGGGGGAGTGAAAAGGCTGGTGTGGTTTCGAGGAGAGGACATCTGTTAGTTTGTGTCAGCTGTGCACCACAGACTCAGCAGACGCATCCTGCACCCTCCTCTTATCTTCAGTGGATACTGCACTTGGCATGATTCACACACACAAGGCAGCACAGTTATGCAACGTGGCCTCGAGCCTCTCCCACCCCCAGGAAGTGTTATACAGCACCCTCGTCCACAAAAACATCAGTTGAGCAAGATACGAGCTCGGCGCTGCTGTTTCACAGTTCATCCATCTCTGTCACCCTGCTTTTATGAGCAATATGCAGCAAACACAAAGCCATAAATTAGCTTCTCTCCCATGTCAGATGTGGTTTTATAGAATATCAATCCAGTGTGTTTTCAAAGTCTCCTTTTCAGGCCACTGGTCCATAACTCACATTTCTGTCTCAAACGTTCCCAAACACAACTCAGCCTGATGGAGGAACCAGTGTCCAACTTGGCACTTCCCTGACCCACAATCCACTGTGATCCTGGTTTATCTGGAGAGGGGAAGTGAGTGTGAGTCACTGAAGGTCAAGCAGTGAGTACGTTCTTCATCTTTCCATTCTCAATAGATGAATTTGTTCAAAGAAATGAGGCCGTTAGTGACAGCTCCTGCCTCCACTTCACCTGCTAACATCTCATTTATGTCACTTCACTGTAGAATCCATTCAACACTGCCTGTTATATATTCAGTATATTTCACCAAGTTTCAGTCTGTCATCTCTGGGAAATTATGGCATCTGCATTAGTTTTCAAAATAAAAGTCTGTGATTTTGAAAAGTGTTAACCACTGACTCACTCTATATGATGCAAATAAAGGTTGCAAAGCTTTGCAGTGTGCTAAAATATAATGAAAATTATTATATTTTTGGATTGCTATCACTTTCAAATTAAGACTAGAAAAAACATTTCCAAGAATGGAAATGGTGTGAATGCTGAAAGCAATGCTGAATGAGGTGAAGAAATTGTTGAAACAATGCTGAATGAGCTGAAGAAAGAAAGAAAGAAAGAAAGAAAGAAAGAAAGAAAGAAAGAAAGAAGAGAGAAAAAAGAAAAGGACAGAAGGAAAGAAAGAAAATGGGAAGGGTAGATGGAGAAAGAAAGAAAGAAAGAAAGAAAAAGACACAGAGAGAAGGGTAGATAGAGAAAGAAAAACAGAATAATAGAAGATAAAGAGAATAGAGAATGAATGAAAGAGACAGAGTAGTAGTAAGAAAGAAGGAAAGAAATTGGGGTGGATAAATGAAAGAGAGAGATATACAGAGAGCGGTAGAAAGAAAGAAAGAAAGAAAGAAAGAAAGAAAGAAAGAAATGGGGTAGAAACAAAGAAAGAGAAAAGGAGTAGAAAGAAAGACAGAAAGAAAGAAACAAAGAAGTAAAAAGAAATGAGGTAGAAGAAAGAAAGAAAGAAAGAAACAATCAAACAAACAAAGAAGTAAAAAGACAGAAATGGAGTGAAAGAAAGAAAGAAAGAAAGAAAGAAAGAAAGAAAGAAAGAAAGAAAGAAAGAAAGAAATGGAGTAAAAACAAAGGAAGAGAAAAGGAGTAGAAAGAAAGAAAGAAAGAAACAAACAAACAAACAAAGATGTACGAAAGGGCCGTAGGTCAGTGTTGATTACTCTGGGCGCGTGACGGTGATCAGAGGCAGATGCGCGTGACAGTTATGCGCGACGTATCGGGAGCGAGCACATGCGAGCCTGGGGACGGCAGAAAGTGCAGAGTGGAGAGAGAGAGCGCGGAGGCTGCCAGTCAGAAGCTGCCAGAGACTAATTGGTTCACCATAATTGTGTGTGTGCGTCCGTGAGACCTGTAAGTCGTATTATTTATGTTGCTAGTTCATTATCCTTTGTTTTCAGAAGTTGATAATTATAGCCACCTAGCTTGGAGCTGATTGCTAATATAAAACATGTGGTTGTTAATTGGTTAGCTAGGAGTGGATGTGTAGCTACGTATTTTCCTGTATTAAGTTAGCAAGTGCACCGTTAATGCTAATTAGCTACACTGTATATACAGAAAGGTGTATGTTATTACAAATATTAAAGGTGCAGTATGTCAATATATATTTGTGTATGTAATGTGGGCCAGATAATATGTTTCTTCCTTCTTTTCTGGACAGAACCACTCACACAAAGTTATGCCCATGTTCTGTACTGTTGCTTGAACGTAATTAAACAGTCAAACTAAGAAGAGTTGTCAGCATCTGTGTTCTGACCGACACACCTGGGGCGAAGTTAGGGATCAGGATCAGCAAACCACCAGTTTATACAGTCCTTTATTATCCCTCAGTAACATTGAGGTCCTTCGAGCCGGATCTCTGACCTTTACTCCAGGATAAGGATGCATCAGTACAGCAGTGGAGCCCGCCCTAAGAGGGATAGACATCCACCACGTCATCTAGATGATTACGAACTGGACTATCCAAGGGGTAAACCACGAAATACACATTACTCAAGCACAGTACCAGACGAACATGGGCATGAAGAGGATGATTATCATCACCTGGAGGGAGCAGCCAAGATGACCTCTATCACTCCTCCTAACCACTCACCTTATCGCCCCCGAGGTAAGAGAGATCAAGAAGAGCAGTACAGCTCCTTCAGCTTCTATCAGGACCTGGAGACGATAAGGGAGGAGAACACACGGCTTCGTGAAGCACAGTTAGCCATTCATAGGGATTTCGGGCAGCTTCACTCACTCAGGAAGGACATGAGGTCGCTCGTTGACTCAGTCCGCAGCCTCCAAGAAGCACAGGCAGCAACAGTAAGCCACGCCCCCCTAAGGCCCCTCGATCTACAGCCAGGTTCAGGTGAGTGGCCTGACTACATACCCCCACCTGTTCATGCTCTGCCCTCAGCAGGAGAACAATATGAAGAAGAGGACTGGCCAGAACCCCCACAACCATGGCCAGAGCCTGAAGAGCAGCCACAGAGGAATAAGGTGGCACACATTCTGGACCAGGTGATGCACGAGCTCCAGGAAATCAGATTCAATACCCCCTCTGCTACCACGACCCACAACAGCCCAGCAGCGGTGAGTGCTCTTCCTCCAGACAGGGCTCGCCCATACCAGGTGGGTCTGCTCCCTAAGCAGCTGGGTTATGGAGGTCCCCAGCAGCATCCTCCACAGTCGAACATGGGCATCCAGCGCCAGCCCAGCCTGCCGGCTGATACACCAGCAGCACAATGGGCCCCTCCTCAACCAGCGCTCCCTAGGCCAGGTGCACCTGCACCTCAGCTAAGGCCAGCAGAGCCTTCCTACGGACAGTCCTACAGTGACCCCCCTCGAGCAGAGTCATCTTACAGGGGACCCAGGCCCACTGTACCGGACTTCAGCCAGCGAGACCCAAGTCAGTTCGCTCGATTGAAGATGGCTCTAGAGAACCTGTTACCAGCAGATGCAACAGAGCTCTTTAAATATCAGATCTTAACAGACCACCTAAAGCTGGAAGAGGCGTGCCTAGTGGCAGATTCATACCTCCATTCTCCCACTCCTTATTCAGACACCATGGCTGCTCTGGACGAGAAGTTTGGGCAGCCGTACCAGGTCGCATTAAAGAGGATAGACAGTGTTATGACCTCACCTGATGTCTGTCGTGGTGACACCGCCGCCTTTGAGAGGTTCGCCTTACGGGTTCAGTCGCTGGTGGGAATGCTGAAGACTCTGGGTCCAGCAGGTGAGATTGAGCTGCGATGTGGATCACATGTAGCACACCTGCTCAGTAAGCTGCCACTGGAAATGAGGTCAGACTTTCGACGCTGTATGTTTCGCAGTCCAGGAACTACGTGCACACTCCAGGACTTCGCAGATTGGCTTCAGTACGAGACATGGTGTCAAGACTTCGATGGCAATTCACCTAAGAAAGGGCAGAAAGGGGGCGGTGCGTGGCGCAGTGGGTAGAGCGGCCGCCCCATGTAGAGGCTACAGTCCTCGCCGCAGGCGTCCCCGGTTCGAATCCCGCGTCGGGCAGACCTTTCCTGCGTGTCATTCCCCCTCTCTCTGCCTCCCCATTTCCTGTCTATCTCTACTGTCATCACTATCAAATAAAGGCAAAAAAAGCCGAAAAATATACTTTAAAAAAAAAAAAAAAAGAAAGGGCAGAAAGGAAACCAGGGACGGAGGTCAGAGGGTCGCTATGCAAATCGTATGACGTCGGTCTTCCATGGGGCTAAGGATCCAGTGGGAAGGGGAATCACCCCCTCCATCCCTTCAGATAAGAGGAGGCCTAAAGCAAAGGCATATTGTCCTTATTGTGACAATGAAGCACATTACCTCAATCAGTGCTCAGCGATCCAGAAGCTCACCAAAGCCCAGATCACTGAGTGGATACGGTCCAACAACAAATGCTGGCGCTGCGGAAGGTCCCATCAGGCCGCACAGTGTACCCTTAAGAAGCTCTGTGGCCTCTGCCAAGGCAAGCACCTGCAAGTACTCCATGAGGTTAACAGCAGAGCGCCTAAGGAAGAGTCAACAGAGACAAGTAGCCTTGTGAACACATCCACCGAGGTACTCTACCTGGATCGACCAACGGACTGCAACCGTGTGCTGCTGAAAGTGATTAAGGTGATCCTGCGTAACGGTAAGCGCGCCATGGACACTTACGCCATACTGGATGATGGGTCCGAGCGCACGATGCTCCTTTCCGCTGCTGCAGAGAAGCTGGGTCTAGAGGGGACGCCAGAAGACCTCGCTCTTCGAACCATCCGTCAGGACGTCCAGATCCTCCGGGGGGCGGCTGTATCATTCAGTGTATCTCCCGCCTCACAGCCCAAGAAGAGATTCTGCATTAACAGAGCCTTTACAGCTGCCCGCTTGGGATTGTCTGACCACTCCTATCCGGTAGCTAGTCTCCAGAAAAGGTACAGGCACCTAGCAGGTCTCTCCCTCCAGCAGTTTGAGAACGCCAGACCACTCATCCTCATTGGTGCGGATCACCCACATCTCATCACCCCCATCGAGCCAGTGAAGCTGGGTCCACCGGGTGGACCAGTCGCCATCTGGACTAGACTGGGTTGGACGCTGCAGGGCCCGGCACGGCTAGTGGAGCAACAACTACGGCCGCAGCAGTGTCTCCTGACGTCCACAGTCCCTGCCAACACGGAGCTCCTCCGAAATGTTGAGAAGCTGTGGCAGCTCGATATACTGCCATATAGGAAGGAGAAAGTAGTGACCCGGTCTAGACAGGACCAAGAGGCGGTCAACCTACTTGAAACGAAGACCACCCGTGTGGACGTGAAAGGAGTACTGCGCTATGCCACACCACTTCTCCGTAAGAGGGACATGCCACACTTCCATGCCACGCCTTCGGAGCACAGAGAGGAGGTTGGCCAAGGATCCAGAGAGGACCACAGATTACAAAGCTGAGATACAGAAGCTGGTCGATGCAGGCTCAGTCCTCAAACTGGAGCCTGAAGCACTCAGTGGAGAGGGGGAATCGTGGTACATCCCGCACCACATGGTGACCCACAATGGGAAAAACCGCATTGTGTTTAACTGTTCGTACCAGTTTAAGGGCCTCAACCTCAACGAGTCTCTCCTGCCCGGACTGACACTGGGCGCATCACTCCTGGGCGTGCTGCTTCGTTTCAGGGAACATCCTGTGGCCATCAGCAGCGACATTAAAGGGATGTTCCACCAGGTTTGCCTCTTACCGGAAGATAGGCCTCTACTGCGGTTTTTGTGGCGTGACATGAGAAGAAAAGACCCCCCAGATGTCTTTGAGTGGCAGGTACTACCATTCGGTACCACTTGTAGTCCGTGCTGCGCGATCTATGCTGTTCAGAAGCACATTTTGGACCACAGTGAGCCTGGAGACAGTGTCCGGTCCTCAGTGGAACGATGTTTTTACGTGGACAACTGCCTCCAGAGCCTACCAACAACAGTGGAAGCCAGGGAGCTCGTAGACAGGCTGAGGACCCTCCTAGCCTCCGGCGGTTTTGAGCTGCGCCAGTGGGCCAGCAATAACCCCATCATCGTTGGTCACCTGCCGAAGGAGGCCAGATCAGATAGCCTGGAGCTCTGGCTCACCCAGGATAGTGCAGAGGTCCCTGAATCGACGCTCGGGCTCAGTTGGCACTTCCAGTCAGACAGCCTAGGGTACAAGCAGCGGCCAGTGGAGTGCGAGGTGCCGACCATGCGGAATGTGTATAAAGTCCTGGCAAGCCAGTACGACCCTCTTGGGTACATCTTGCCTTATACAACCAGAGCCAAGGTTCTGGTCCAGCGACTCTGGGACAAAAACAGAGAATGGGACGACCCCCTCCCCCCCCAAGAGCTTCTAGATGCCTGGAACGAGTGGGTAGAGGAACTACACGTCCTACCATCCATCAGCCTGCCTAGGTGCTACACCCCAGAAGCAGTGGACAGTGCCAGTGTCACGCGTGAGGTCCACATATTCTGTGACGGCTCCGAGAAGGCATATGGGGCTGTGGCATACCTGCGGACAGGGGACAATCAGGGCAATACCTACCTGGCGTTCCTCATGGCAAGATCAAGAGTGGCACCCAAACGTCTCCTGTCCATGCCAAGACCGGAACTGTGTGCAGCGGTGGTAGGAGCGCAGATAGCCACAGTGATTCAGCAGGAGCTCACCCTGAAGATCAGTGGGATCACTCTGTGGACCGATTCCACAACTGTGCTGATGTGGCTGCAGTCCGATTCCTGCCGCTTTAAAGTTTTTGTTGGAACAAGGGTGGCTGAAATTCAGGAGCTCACAGATCTCCGGACGTGGCGCTACGTGGATTCAGCCAGGAATCCCGCAGATGATATCACCAGAGGAAAGAACCTGAGAGATCTTGCAGAGCCCAATAGGTGGAGTCAGGGCCCACCATTCCTCCTCCAAGCCCGGGACGAGTGGCCAGGAAACCCTCCCCTTCCTGCTCAGGAAGAGGTATCGGAACTCAGGAAGTCGACCTTCTGCGGAGTCACATCTACAGTGGGGGAGCCCCGAACCCAAGATGCAAGTAAGTGCAGCACATGGAGGGAGCTCGTAGAGATGACTGCGAAGGAGCTTCACGGGGCGGCAGATCACAGCGGTCCTACAGCCGCAGATTACCAGGAAGCAGAGACCCTCATCGTCCAACGAGCCCAACAGCTTTCCAGATGAGATGCGCCTCTTGAGAGCCGGTAAGCCTGTCCTTTCTAGTAGCCGCTTACTTACCTTGTCCCCAGAGTTCGACGAGTCAGATAAAGTCATCCGGGTTGGTGGAAGATTACGGAGATCGGCGGAGCTAGACTACGCTACCCTGCATCCTATCGTTCTGGACCCCAGCCACCCTGCCGTCAAACTCCTGATACAGGATTATGACAGCCGTTTGCGTCACCCTGGGCCGGAGCGGGTGTTCGCCGAAATTCGGCGTACTCTGTGGATCCTCAGGGGGCGTGAAGCTATCCGTCGCCACCAGCACACGTGCGCCGAGTGCCATCGGTGGAAGTCCAGACCTGTGGTCCCCAAGATGGCTGACCTACCAGCCGCTCGCCTTCGCCTCTTCAAGCCAGCCTTCCACTCCACGGGTATGGACTGCTTTGGGCCGTTCCAGGTGAAGGTGGGCCGTCGACTTGAAAAGAGATGGGGGATAATCTTTAAGTGCCTCACCACGCAGGCCGTGCACTTAGATCTCCTCACCCACATTGATGCCGACTCCTTTTTGATGGCTCTGAGGAGGTTCGTTGCTCGCCGGGGGACCCCAGCAGAGCTATTCTCAGATCAAGGAACGAACTTCCGAGGCGGGGAGAAGGAGCTACGGGAGGCATTTGAAGCACTGTCGCCGGAACTACAGCAGAGTCTCGCCAAGGAGAAGATAGCTTTCCATTTCAACCCGCCTGCGGCTCCTCAATTTGGAGGAGTGTGGGAGAGGGAGATACGCTCGGTCAAACAGGCACTCTACACGACCGTGGGGGCACAGGCACAGGCTGAGGAGGTGCTTAGGACGGTGCTAATAGAAGTGGAGGGCCTTCTGAACTCTAAGCCGTTGGGATATGTATCGTCCAGTGTTGCCGATCCGGACCCTGTGACCCCAAGTCTCTTATTGATGGGGCGGCGAGACGGTTCTCTTCCGCAGGTAGTGTATCCAGCTACTGAGCTCTTAAGCAGACGCAGATGGAGACACTCTCAGATCCTGACAGACCATTTCTGGTCAAGTTTCATCAGATACTACCTCCCTGGTAGGGTTGGGCGGTATGACGGTATTATACCGTGTGACGGTATAAAAGTGTCTACCGGTAGAGATTTTGCAATACCGTTTATACCGGAGAAAGAGCAGATGTCTGCGGCATCTCTCTGAAGTCACTGTAGTTAGACCGCCTCGACACACGGGGGAGCCGGCACTGCAGCAGACTGCTTGGCGTGGTTGCATGAGCACGACGAAGAAGAAACAGCTTTACCGGTTACCGGAGTGCAGAGCGATAGATATAAGTGATAACAACCATGGCGGAGGCGGAGAGTGAAAGCAGAAGTGGGAGCATCCATGAGTGGGAGTCACGAGGAAACGGAGGCAGCCCGACCCGCCCAACAAGACGAAAAAGTGAAAAGTGAAAGTAATTCACTCCAGCCGTAATTTTTTTCGATCGATCAGCTGTGTTTGCCGTTTCATGTGTCATAGTTCTGATGGTTAGACAGATGAATTAGACCTCTAACACATCCTAAAGTTTGACTTGTCAGAGTTTTTCAGAAGAGGAGTAAGTCAGGTTATAAGCGATGCTAATTTCTGTTAGCCCGTCTATGGTGTTTTACATTATACGTTAGCATTAAGCTAGCGGGCTTTTTATGCTTAGTTGTGACACTGGCTGTGTGTGTTTTAAACGTTGTTTCAAACTATGTGGATTTGATTGGACATCTTTGATGCTTAAATATATATTGCCGCTTAACATAGGCTATTGCTTTACTCTTTCTATGTGCCATTTTTACTGTAGGACAGGCTAGGACACTCTTTGTTTATTATGGTCACTTCGTCCCTCCCACACACCGTTTTTCCGTCAGTTGTTGAAATTTGAGCCCTTTGTGTACTACCATAGACTGTAAGGTTACTTAGGAACTCAAAGTAACTTCTTTGATTTTCCCGGTTTGACCTGTTTGAATAGCCATAGACAGCACAGACCGTATCCATTTTCGTAAAATGCAAATTTGTGATTCTGTGATTTCTTTTTTTATATATAATTGCACTAACTGGAGCCAGACTGCTCTGGCATTTTTCCTGTCTTTTATATATATATATATATTTATATATATATATATATATATATATATATATATATAGAAATCCAAGTAAAAAAATAAAAGAGGAAAATGATCAAATGCGACAGTATGGTTATTTTAAGCCATTAATTGAATTTACAGGAGGAAAAAAACATACCGTGATATATACCGTTACCGTGATATGAAATTACTCATACCGTGATATAAGATTTTGCTCATACCGCCCAACCCTACTCCCTGGTATGCAAGCTCGCCAGAAGTGGCACGCCACCCGAGTCAACCTCGCTGAGGACAAGGTTGTCATGCTGGTAGACCCCCAGTTACCAAGGGCACTCTGGCCTATTGGACGGGTAATCAAGGTGCACACCAGTGCAGACGGTCATGTGAGGTCTGCTGACGTGAAGATAAAGGACAAGGTCTACACCAGGCCTGTCGCCCGCGTGGTCGTCCTCCCAGCCATACCAGATGATAAGGATCAACCCACACCTTCCCAGGATGATTAGCCTTTCGTTGGTGCAAACAGCTACCGCTGTTTGGGGGCGGCTGTACGAAAGGGCCGTAGGTCAGTGTTGATTACTCTGGGCGCGTGACGGTGATCAGAGGCAGATGCGCGTGACAGTTACGCGCGGCGTATCGGGAGCGAGCACACGCGAGCCTGGGGACGGCAGAAAGTGCAGAGTGGAGAGAGAGAGCACGGAGGCTGCCAGTCAGAAGCTGCCAGAGACGAATTGGTTCACCATAATTGTGTGCGTGCGTCCGTGAGACCTGTAAGTCGTATTATTTATGTTGCTAGTTCATTATCCTTTGTTTTCAGAAGTTGATAATTATAGCCACCTAGCTTGGAGCTGATTGCTAATATAAAACATGTGGTTGTTAATTGGTTAGCTAGGAGTGGATGTGTAGCTATGTATTTTCCTGTATTAAGTTAGCAAGTGCACCGTTAATGCTAATTAGCTACAGTGTATATACAGAAAGGTGTATGTTATTACAAATATTAAAGGTGCAGTATGTCAATATATATTTGTGTATGTAATGTGGGCCAGATAATATGTTTCTTCCTTCTTTTCTGGACAGAACCACTCACACAAAGTTATGCCCATGTTCTGTACTGTTGCTTGAACGTAATTAAACAGTCAAACTAAGAAGAGTTGTTAGCATCTGTGTTCTGACCGACACACCTGGGGCGAAGTTAGGGATCAGGATCAGCAAACCACCAGTTTATACAGTCCTTTATTATCCCTCAGTAACAAAAGAAGTAAAAAGACAGAAATGGAGTGAAAGAAAGAAAGAAAGAAATGGAGTAAAAACAAAGGAAGAGAAAAGGAGTAGAAAGAAAGAAACAATCAAACAAACAAAGAAGTAAAAAGACAGAAATGGAGTGAAAGAAAGAAAGAAAGAAAGAAAGAAAGAAAGAAAGAAAGAAAGAAAGAAAGAAAGAAAGAAAGAAAGAAAGAAAGAAGAAAAAGAGAGAGGGGGATGATAGATAGAAAGAGGTAGATGGATGGATGGATGGATAGAGGGAAGGATAGAAAAAGTTACGTAAAATACAAATGAAGGAGTAGAAGAAAGAAAGAAAGAAAGAAAGAAAGAAAGAAAGAAAGAAAGAAAGAAAGAAAGAAAGAAAGAAAGAAAGAACAAAAGGACAGAAAGAAAGAAAAAGACACAGAGAGAAGGGTAGATAGAGAAAGAAAAAGGTAAGAAAAACAGAATAATAGAAGATAAAGAGAATAGAGAATGAATGAAAGAGACAGAGGGGTAGTAAGAAAGAAGGAAAGAAATTGGGGTGGATAAATGAAAGAGAGAGATATACAGAGAGCGGTAGAAAGAAAGAAAGAAAGAAAGAAAGAAAGAAAGAAAGAAAGAAAGAAAGAAAGAAAGAAAGAAAGAAAGAAAGAAAGAAAGAAAGAAAGAAATGAGGTAGAAACAAAGAAAGAGAAAAGGAGTAGAAAGAAAGAAACAAAGAAGTAAAAAGAAATGGGGTAAAAGAAAGAAAGAAGAAAAAGAGAGAGGGGGATGATAGATAGAAAGAGGTAGATGGATGGATAGAGAGGGAAAGATAAAAAGAATTTATGTAAAATACAAATGAAGGAGTAAAAGAAAGAAAGAAAGAAAAAAGAGACAAAGGGTTTGAAAAAAGAGATAGATAGATAGATAGATAGATAGATAGATAGATAGATAGATAGATAGATAGATAGATAGATAGATAGATAGATAGATAGATAGATAGATAGATAGATAGATAGATAGATAGGACACATGTTAAAAGCTGCGTCCTATGTCCTAGGCTCCACCTGTAATTGTACTACTATTAATAGAGTTGGAAAGACTAAGCGTCTGAACTTTTTCTCTTTTGTGTGATTTCGCGGGTGTGAATGGGGCGCAGGGGGGAGGGGGGGGGGGGGATCGTAGAGTGCTCCTGGAGTCCCGCCCATAATCAAGGCATTTTTTGAATTTCAAGCTTAGAGCACGTCATCCAAAACTGAGGGGTTTAGTTCCCCTTTAAATTCATGACAAAAATATAAATTGTTGGAGAGTTTACATCAAAAGTATAAAATAATTGAGAGGCTGATGAATTTGAGCTGAAAACTTGTGTGTGTGTGTGTGTGTGTGTCTGGGTGTGTGAGTCTGACGGTCTCTCTGTCTGCGTGTACATGTGCAGAAAGTAAAACTGTTAAGCGCCACAGAACTCCTCTCTCCCTAATGATCTGATTGATTACACCTGTGTGGCAGCCTGCCCTCAGAAGTTACCATGGTGACTTTTAACTGCTTACATTTTACTGTGTGGAACAGTGTTGTGTTTGTGTGTTTGTCTGTTTGTGTATGTGTGCATGTGTGACTGTGTGTGAGTGTCTGTGTGTGTCTGTGTGTGTGAGTGTGATGCCTGTGTTTGTGCGTGGACATCCTCTGTCAGTCTGGTTTATCATGTGTCTGTGTGGGGCTGTGTTTAAAAACATCTTAACGAGCGGCCAGGCTGCACCTGCCCCTGTTCTATTTATAGACTTTGATAACGAGCTGGTCGCTACAGCTGGACCAACTGCACACAGAGCAGAGCAGAGCAGAGAGATTTGAGCTCGGTGCAGCTCCCGAAAACAGCCCATAAAAAGAGAACCGTACCTCTTATCAGAATGTGGTCCTGACCATCTGGGCAAGGAGACCTTCCTGAGCGAGGCAATGTGCATTAAATGTTTGTAGGGCAAAAACTTTTCTCAGAATCGCAGGTTAGAAAAGGGGGGCATTTCTGCTTTTCTCCAAAAATCTACTCTAGTTTTATATCGAAGTGGATGAGCCACTGGAGCCGGTCTAGCTGCACAATTAGGCTCACTGAGACAATTCTGTAAATCTGTCTGCTGTTTTGAGCACATCAGATGAGAGACGACAAGTGTGGCTACAAACCGGTGAGGAAATCATGTGTCTAGAGTTTAATTTGTGGCCGTGCTGGCAATTTATCCAGAAAAAATCCTGAATGTTTTTTCGATCCCTCTCACTCTAACGATGATGTCACTCACTCTAAGCCCTGCTCGTTAAACGCAATACACAACCATTATAAAGTTGGATTTTGTCGAAAACTTTAATGATTTTAAAACAGCCAAATACCTAAAAACTGTTGAAGATATCAATAAGATGAGTCATACGTGAATAGATTAAAAGTTTGTCTACAGTTTAAAAGTCAAATGGGGTCTGTGGGAGAAAGTATGCTGACGTTTTACAGGTTCAAAGAAGTAAGAAGATTTTAAAAGTTTGAAGATGTTTTCAATGCATTCCTATGGGGAAAAAAATTGCAGAAAAAGTTAAATAATTTAAAAAGTATAAATAGTTGAAAAGAGAAAAGTAATGCCGATAAAGTCCAAAAAAAGCTTCACGTTTTGATATATGAATTGTTGAAATAGCACAAAGTATGAAGGACTAGAAGAAGTCCAAAAAAGGGAAGAACTCAGAACTAGAAAAAACATTTCCAAGAATGGAAATGGTGTGAATGCTGAAAGCAATGCTGAATGAGCTGAAGAAATTGTTGAAACAATGCTGAATGAGCAGAAGAAAGAAAGAAAGAAAGAAAGAAAGAACAAAAGGACAGAAAGAAAGAAAAAGACACAGAGAGAAGGGTAGATAGAGAAAGAAAAAGGTAAGAAAAACAGAATAATAAAAGATAAAGAGAATAGAGAATGAATGAAAGAGACAGAGGGGTAGTAAGAAAGAAGAAAAGAAATTGGGGTGGATAAATGAAAGAGAGAGATATACAGAGAGCGGTAGAAAGAAAGAAAGAAAGAAAGACAGAAAGAAAGAAAGAAAGAAATGGGGTAGAAACAAAGCAAAGAGAAAAGGAGTAGAAAGAAAGACAGAAAGAAAGAAAGAAAGAAAGAAAGAAGTAAAAAGAAATGGGGTAGAAGAAAGAAAGAAAGAAAGAAAGAAAGAAAGAAAGAAAGAAAGAAAGAAAGAAAGAAAGAAAGAAAGAAAGAAAGAAAGAAAGAAAGAAAGAAAGATTGGAACAAGAGAGAAAAAAGAAAAGGACAGAAGGAAAGAAAGAAAATGGGAAGGGTAGATGGAGAAAGAAAGAAAGAAAGAACAAAAGGACAGAAATAAAGAAAAAGACACAGAGAAGGGTAGATAGAGAAAGAAAATGGTAAGAAAAACAGAATAATAGAAGATAAAGAGAATAGAGAATGAATGAAAGAGACAGAGGGGTAGTAAGAAAGAAGGAAAGAAATTGGGGTGGATAAATGAAAGAGAGAGATATACAGAGAGCGGTAGAAAGAAAGAAATGGGGTTGAAACAAAGAAAGAGAAAAGGAGTAGAAACAAAGACAGAAAGAAACAAATAAGTAAAAAGAAATGGGGTAGAAGAAAGAAAGAAAGAAAGAAGAAAAAGAGAGAGGGGGATGATAGATAGAACGAAGTAGATGGATGGATGGATAGAGAGGGAAAGATAGAAAGAAGAATGTAAAATACAAATGAAGGAGTAAAAGAAAAAGAAGAAAAAAGAGACAAAGGGTTTGAAAAAAGAGAGAGATAGATAGATAGATAGATAGATAGATAGATAGATAGATAGATAGATAGATAGATAGATAGATAGATAGATAGATAGATAGATAGATAGATAGATAGATAGATAGATAGATAGATAGATAGATAGGTTTGACACATGTTAAAAGCTGCGTCCTATGTCCTAGGCTCCACCTGTAATTGTACTACTATTTATAGAGGTGGAAAGGTTAAACGTCTGAACTTAAATTCATGAGAAAAAGATAAATTGTTGGATATGTGAGAGGCTGATGAATTTGAGTTGAAAACCTGTGTGTGTGTCTGGGTGTGTGAGTCTGACGGTCTCTCTGTCTGTGTGTACATGTGCAGAAAGTAACACTGTTAAGCGCCACAGAACTCCTCTCTCCCTAATTGAGATTGATTACACCTGCGTGGCAGCCTGCCCTCAGAAGTTACCATGACGACTCAACTAACTGCTTACATTTTACTGTGTGGAACAGTGTTGTGTTTGTGTGTTTGTCTGTTTGTGTATGCGTGCATGTGTGACTGTGTGTGAGTGTCTGTGTGTGTCTGTCTGTGTGAGTGTGATGCCTGTGTTTGTGTGTGGACATCCTCTGTCAGTCTGGTTTATCATGTGTCTGTGTGGGGCTGTGTTTAAAAACATCTTAACGAGCGGCCAGGCTGCACCTGCACTGTTCTATTAATAGACATGATAACGAGCTGGCCGCTACAGCTGGACCAACTGCACACAGAGCAGAGCAGAGCAGAGAGATTTGAGCTCTGTGCAGCTTCCGAAAACAGCCCAGTAAAAGAGAACCGTACCTCTTATCAGAATGTGGCCATGACTACTGGGGCAAGGAGACCTTCCTGAGCACATTGATGTGCATTAAATGTTTGTAGGGCAAAAACTTTTCTCAGGGTCGCGTGGTAGAAAAGGGGGGCATTTCTGTTTTTCTAAAAAAAAACAGCTCCTACTTTTATATTGAAGTGGATGAGCCACTGGAGCGGGTCTAGCTGCACAATTAGGCTCATTGAGACAATTCTGTAAGTCTGTCTGCTGTTTTGAGCACATTAAATGAGACACGACAAGTGTGGCTACAAACCGGTGAGGAAATCATGTGTCTAGAGTTTAATTTTTGGCCGTGCTGGCAATTTATCCAGAAAAAATCCTGAATGTTTTTTCGATCCCTCTCACTCTAACGATGATGTCACTCACTCTAAGCCCTGCTCGTTAAGCGCAATACACAACCATTATAAAGTTGCATTTTGTCGAAAATTTTAATGATTTTAAAACGGCCACATATCAGAAACTGTTGAAGATATTAACTAGATAAAGTAGCATTTCCTGATGGAAATGCGTGTGACTGCTGAAAGCAGCTGAACGCTGTTGCAGAATTAGCAAATAGTGCAAGCAGTGATCACCATACAAATGGTTGACCAAGGTAGGTATCGAACCCACAACCACATGGTCAGCAGACTTTCACTCTGCCTCTAGGCCACAGTGTATACACAGTTGCAGAGACTGTTGTCTGTTGATGAACTGCACTCTGTCTCACTCTGAAGTTAACGAGCTTAAAGCTGTAGTTCCAGTGCAAATCAATCTTAGTGCAGTGGTATAAACAAGAAACATGTTAACACAAACCAAGATTGAAAGAGGTAAAGAGAATAGGTGGGGGCGCATATGCATTATCAAGTTTGATTATGTGACCAGACCAAGTGGTGTTGGTTAAAGTTCAAAGTGGCTGACACACTAACAAGACTGCTCAGGCGGGATTTGAAACTGTGACCTTGTGGTTGGATGGCAGGAACCTTATCCACTAGGCCATTCCAACGCTTACGATGAAGTAGAGGTTGAGACTTTGATGAATGTGAGATTTTTCAATGATGCTTAAAGTCCCGCTCCCGCGACCCTTTTCGGCCATTTTAAAACCAGCTCATTAGCCATGCACATTAGCAATTCACCTCTGGGGGGTGGGCGGAGACTGCGCTGTTTTGCACCCGCCCAGCCACCTCCTCGCACCCCACCCCCCGGTTTCTGACAGCTGGACATTGTACAATTACAGATTCAGCGCATTTAGTGTAAAACTCCACACTGGGATTCGATCCCAGACCGGAAAATAGGCCATAGTTACAGTGCAAGCTGCTCTACCAGGTGAGCTATACCTGTTATACCTTGACAGCTACACCGAGCTGCCAAGGCTTTCACCTCTGAGCCAGATGAAGAACGGGGTGGGAGCTTGTAGCATTAGTGCCCTCCCCTGGAGCTGTGACACGTCAGCTCCAGTTTCCCTGAAACTGCCAGTTTGCGTCTGCCATTGGTTCACAGCAATTTGAAGGCAGAAAAACTCAGAAATGCAATTTTGCACTTCCTTTTCTGCTGATATGTGCTCTAACACAAGAAAAATGCCACAGGAACTTGTGAAAAGCACGAAAAACATGATTTTCATGGGAGCGGGTCTTTAAAGTTCAAAGTTGCTGACACACTAACAAGACTGCTCAGGTGGGATTTGAACCAGTGACCTTGTGGTTGGATGGCAGGAACCTTATCCACTGGGCTATTCCAACACTAATAGTGAAGTAGAGGTTTGATGAATATGAGATTTTTCAATGATGCTTTAAAAAAAAAGAAATGAGCCACAACAAGTAAGTAGAGGACTTTTTTGTGAAAATAGTGCAAGCAGTGATCACCATACAAATGGTTGACCAAGGTAGGAATTGAACCTACAATCTCATGGTCACTAGACTTTGACTTTGCCTCTAGGCCACAGTGTACACACAGTTGTAAAGACTGTTGTCTTACTCTGCCACTTCGCCACAGAGAGCACAGACATAAGTGTGTTGCCATTGTAATGTGATGATGTGCTGCAAACGGTGGCAGAAGCAATTAATGCGTCTCTTAACGAACACCTGTAACCAATTGAGGGTGGGGGAGGGGAGCAGAATTCAACATCACATAACAAGATTGCTCAGCCCGGATTCGAACTAGTGACCTTGGGGTTGGCAAACGGCCACCTTACCAACTAGACTACAGACAGAGTTGTGGAGAAGAGAGGTTGAGACTTTGATGAATGTGAGATTTTTCAATGATGCTTAAAATAAAAAGAAATTAGTATTTGCCACAACAAGTAAGTAGAGGACTTTTTTGTGACCTGTGACTATTTTTTGGTGAATTAAAATGAATTAAAAAGCACTTAACAGCAAGTTACAAAGTTGAGCTCCTTCTCCTGCTGATGTGAAAAAAATGCATTGGGCTGAATGAGAGCAGAGAGCTCCCTGGCTGCATTTAAAAAATATTTTAAATTATTATCTATGTCTCTTTGCATTTTTGACCAGAATTTTAGCCAGAAGACAAGTGTGGCTACAAAACTGGAGAAAATTATTTGTCTAGAGTTTAATTTGTGGCCGTGCTGACAGTTTAGCCAGAAAAACTCTAGAATGTTTTTCTGCCTCTCTCCACTCTGGCACCACTCTAGCTCTGCTCGTTAGACGCAACACACACACATTATAAAGCTGAAAAAAATCAGAAAAAGTTAAATATTTGAAAAAGTATAAATAGTTAAAAAGAGAAAAGTAATGCCGATAAAGTTCAAAAAAAGCTGCACGTTTTGATATATGAATTGTTGAAATAGCACAAAGTATGAAGGACTAGAAGAAGACCGTAAAAAGGCGGAAGAAAATGGCTAAACAGAAGAACAATAGTGTGACTGCTTCCAGCAGTCACACTAATAAGCTGAGTAATATGTGAATAGATTAAAAGTTTGTCTACAATTTAAAAGACAAATGGAGTCTGTGGGAGAAAGTATGCTGAAGTTTCAGAGGTTCAAAGTAGTAAGAAGATTTTAAAAGTTTGAAGACATTTTCAATGCATTCCTATGGGAAAAAATTTGCAGAAAAAGTTAAATATTTTAAAAAGTATAAATAGTTAAAAAGAGAAAAGTAATGCCGATAAAGTTCAAAAAAAGCTGCACGTTTTGATATATGAATTGTTGAAATCGCACAAAGTATGAAGGACTAGTTAAAGACCGTAAAAAGGAGGAAGAAGTAAGAATAAAAAAAGAGAACTAGAAAAAGCATTTCCAAGAATGGAAATGGTGTGACTGCTGATAGCAACTGAACGCTGTTGCAGAATTAGCAAATAGTGCAAGCAGTGATCACCATACAAATGTTTGACCAAGGTCGGAATCGAACCCACAACCTCATGGTCATTAGACTTCCACTCTGCCTCTAGGCCACGGTGCACACACAGTTGCAGAGACTGTTGTCTGTTAATGATCTGCACACTGTCAAGATCAAGAAAGCTTGAGAGTCAAGCTTGAATGACTTAGAATGAAAATTTCTGTGAATTTCAGGCTGAGAGCAGCAGTTTCAACATGAAGCAAGTTATCAGAAGTCAACAGAGGAAAACTGGGAAAATAATTCACTATAATTGTTGTTGAGGCAAGATTTGAACCAGCAACCTTCAGGTCTCCAGACCAGCAAGCTAACCACTAGGCTACAGACAGAGACAGTATGTGAGGGGTAAAGAAAACCTTTGATAAGAGGATCACTGGCTTCTGCTTAAAAAAAAAAGTAAGGAATCGAACCCATGACCTCATGATCAATAAACCTTTACTCTGCCACTTCGCCACAGAGAGCACAGACATAAGCATGTTGCCATTGTAATGTGATGATGTGCTGCAAACGGTGGCAGAAGCAATTAATGCGTCTCTTAACGAACACCTGTAACCAATTGAGGGTGGGGGAGGGGAGCAGAATTCAACATCACATAACAAGATTGCTCAGCCTGGATTCCAACTAGTGACCTTGGGATTGGCAAGCGGCCACCTTACCAACTGGACTACAGACAGAGTTGTGGAGAACTCTCAGCATTGGGCTGAATGAGAAAGAATTTTGTTCTTAATTTGCTTGCCTGGTTAAATAAAGGTTAAATAAAATAAAAAATAATGAGAGCAGAGAGCTCCCTGGCTGCATTTAAAAAATATTTAAAATTATTATCTAAGTCTCTTTGCATTTTTGACCAGAATTTTAGCCAGAAGACAAGTGTGGCTACAAAACTGGAGAAAATAATTTGTCTAGAGTTTAATTTGCAGAAAAAGTTAAATATTTTAAAAAGTATAAATAGTTAAAAAGAGAAAAGTAATGCCGATAAAGTTCAAAAAAAGCTGCACGTTTTGATATATGAATTGTTGAAATAGCACAACACCTAACACACTAACCATATGGCCACAGAGAACCTGAGTTACAATGAGCTTTATACTATGAGGAATCAAAGACTGTCCAATGACAGCTGAATAATTGGAATCAAAAGTCAAGCAATGATGTGAAATGACTGAGGCAGGAATCGAACCCATGACCATATGATCACTAAACCCTTACTCTGCCACTCGCCTACAGAGAGCACACTGCTTTCAAGACTGTTGTCATTCATCGTAATGTGATGATGTTCTGCAAACTGGTATGAGTAATCAAGGAGATAACAAACACCTGTAACCAATTGAAGGTGGGGGAGGAGAGCAGAATTCAACATAACATAACAAGAGTTCTTCCCTTGGATTCGAACCAGTGACCTTAGGGTTGGCAAGCAGCCACCCTACCCCCTACACTACAGTGAAGTTGTGAAGAAGAGAGGTTGAGACTTTGAAGAATGTGAGATTTTTCAATGATGCTTAAAATAAAAAGAAATGAGTATAGATTAGCCACACCAAGTAAGGAGAGGACTTTTTTGTGACCTGTGACTATTTTTTGGTGAATTAAAATGAATTAAAAAGCACTTAACAGCAAGTTACAAAGTTGAGCTCCTTCTCCTGCTGATGTGAAAAAAATGCATCGGGCTGAATGAGAGCAGAGAGCTCCCTGGCTGCATTTAAAAAATATTTTAAATTATTATCTAAGTCTCTTTGCATTTTTGACCAGAATTTTAGCCAGAAGACAAGTGTGGCTACAAAACTGGAGAAAATAATTTGTCTAGAGTTTAATTTGTGGCCGTGCTGACAGTTTAGCCAGAAAAACTCTAGAATGTTTTTTTGCCTCTATCCACTCTGACACCACTCTTGCTCTGCTCGTTAGACGCAATACACACCCATTATAAAGCTGAAAAAAATCAGAAAAAGTTAAATATTTGAAAAAGTATAAATAGTTAAAAAGAGAAAAGTAATGCCGATAAAGTTCAAAAAAAGCTGCACGTTTTGATATATGAATTGTTGAAATAGCACAAAGTATGAAGGACTAGAAGAAGACCGTAAAAAGGCGGAAGAAAATGGCCAAACAGAAGAACAGAAAGATTTGAATAACTAGAAAAAGCATTTCCAAGAATGGAAATGGTGTGACTGCTGAAAGCAGCTGAACGCTGTTGCAGAATTAGCAAATAGTGCAAGCAGTGATCACCATACAAATGTTTGACCAAGGTCGGAATCGAACCCACAACCTCATGGTCAGTAGACTTGCACTCTGCCTCTAGGCCACAGTGCACACACAGTTGCAGAGACTGTTGTCTGTTAATGATCTGCACTCTGTCTCACTCTGAAGTTAACGAGCCCAAAGCTGCACCTGTTGGAAACACTGTCAACATCAAGAAAGCTTGAGAGTCAAGCTTGAATGACTTAGAATGAAAATTTCTGTGAATTTCAGGCTGAGAGCAGCAGTTTCAACATGAAGCAAGTTATCAGAAGTCAACAGAGGACGACTGGGAAAATAATTCACTATAATTGTTGTTGAGGCAAGATTTGAACCAGCAACCTTCAGGTCTTCAGACCAGCAAGCTAACCACTAGGCTACAGACAGAGACAGTATGTGAGGGGCAAAGAAAACCTTTGATAAGAGGATCACTGGCTTCTGCTTAAAAAAAGAAGTAAGGAAAGTGCAGAAATTAGCCACAACAAGTAAGTAGAGGACTCTTTTGTGAAAATAGTGCAAGCAGTGATGGCCATACAAATGGTTGACCAAGGTAGGAATCGAACCCACAATCTCATGGTCAGAAGACTTTGACTTTGCCTCTAGGCCACAGTGTACACACTGTTGCAAAGACTGTTGTCTGTTGATGAGCTGCACTCTGTCTCACTCTGAAGTTAACGAGCCCAAAGCTGCACCTGTTGGAAACACACTGTGTCAACACCAAGAAAGCTTGAGAGTCAAGCTTGAATGACTTAGAATGAAAATTTCTGTGAATTTCAGGCTGAGAGCAGCAGTTTCAACATGAAGCAAGTTATCAGAAGTCAACAGAGGACGACTGGGAAAATAATTCACTATAATTGTTATTAAGGCAAGATTTGAACCAGTAACCTTCAGGTCTCCAGCTCAGCAAGCTAACCACTAGGCTACAGGCAGAGACAGTATGTGAGGGGCAAAGAAAACCTTTAATAAGAGGATCACTGGCTCCTGCTTAAAAAAAAAGGTAAGGAAAGTGCAGAAATTAGCCACACCAAGTAAGACTTACAATGAAAATTTCTGTGAATTTCAGGCTGAGAGCAGCAGTTTCAACATGAAGCAAGTTATCAGAAGTCAACAGAGGACGACTGGGAAAATAATTCACTATAATTGTTGTTGAGGCAAGATTTGGACCAGTAATCGAACCCACAACCTCATGATCACTAAACCTTTACTCTGCCGCTTCGCCACAGAGAGCACAGACATAAGCATGTTGCCATTGTAATGTGATGATGTGCTGCAAACGGTGGCAGTAGCAATTAACGCGTCTCTTAACGAACACCTGTAACCAATTGAGGGTGGGGGAGGGGAGCAGAATTCAACATCACATAACAAGATTGCTCAGCCTGGATTCGAACAAGTGACCTTGGGGTTGGCAAGCGGCCACCTTACCAACTGGACTACAGACTGAGTTGTGGAGAAGAGAGGTTGAGACTTTGAT
Source organism: Trachurus japonicus (assembly GCF_045865225.1). NCBI lineage: Eukaryota > Metazoa > Chordata > Actinopteri > Carangiformes > Carangidae > Trachurus > Trachurus japonicus. The sequence continues at coordinate 3,556,818 of NC_140912.1, forward strand.
GAATGTGAGATTTTTCAATGATGCTTAAAATAAAGAGAAATGAGTATAAATTAGCCACACCAAGTAAGAAGAGGACTTTTTTGTGACCTGTGACTATTTTTTGGTGAATTAAAATGAATTAAAAAGCACTTAACAGCAAGTTACAAAGTTGAGCTCCTTCTCCTGCTGCTGTGGAAAAAATGCATTGGGCTGAATGAGAGCAGAGAGCTCCCTGGCTGCATTTAAAAAATATTTTAAATTATTATCTAAGTCTCTTTGCATTTTTGACCAGAATTTTAGCCAGAAGACAAGTGTGGCTACAAAACTGGAGAAAATAATTTGTCTAGAGTTTAATTTGTGGCCGTGCTGACAGTTTAGCCAGAAAAACTCTAGAATGTTTTTTTGCCTCTCTCCACTCTAGCACCACTCTAGCTCTGCTCGTTAGACGCAATACACACACATTATAAAGCTGAAAAAAATCAGAAAAAGTTAAATATTTTAAAAAGTATAAATAGTTAAAAAGAGAAAAGTAATGCCGATAAAGTTCAAAAAAAGCTGCACGTTTTGATATATGAATTGTTGAAATACCACAAAGTATAAAGGACTAGAAGAAGACCGTAAAAAGGCGGAAGAAAATGGCCGAACAGAAAGCAGTCACACTAATAATAAAAAGAAAAATAAAGAAAATGGCCGAACAGAATAACAATAGTGTAAAAAGAAAAATAAAGAAAATGGCCGAACAGAATAACAATAGAATAATAAGAAAAAGTATGAAGAAAACAGAATAACAATACACACTAATTAACATTCATATTTGTACAGTTAATTTGGCGACTGCAGTAAATTTAAGCTGGAGCTGCTCTGTAAACTGTGAAAAACAGAAGACAGTCTGAGCTTTAATGCTACTGTTCAGCTCTCTGTGCGTTTGTCTAACAGGGGGTTTGTTGACAGATTGTCGCATCATATGACTGCACATGTTTCCTGACCTGCTGAATTTCTTTTGAGAAGTTTTAGCAGCATGATCCCAGAGCTCTGCAGTGTACTCACTGACTGAGTATTATGTCGTTATTATTATTACTGACAGGAATCATGACCAAAACATGATAGTTGTGGGAGAAAAAAAACTCAGAATTGCTACAAACCAAAAATATCTCTTCCATTGGAACATCTTCTCCTAAACACATCTCACCAGCTTCCAGGGCTGGACTGGCCATCTGGCACTGTCCCGGTGGGCTGGGGCCTAATATGGGCTGGTCAGCAGCTGATTTTTGTTTTTCTCCCACAGACCTGGCCCTGCAGTTATGTGGCTGACTGGCCAATCGACACATTGGTTAACTGTCATTCAGTCAGGGGCTGTCCATCACCCAGATACTGGATGGACTGGGCTAATGACGGTGTCACGCCAAGGCTAATCAGCCAGCTAGGTGTCGCTCTCAGGTGTCGACATGGATAAATAACCGCTGAAAAAATGCCATGGTGGCGCTGAAAAGCAGCGAAAAAAAGAGAGAAAGCTTTGGTAGCAGTCAGAGGATAGTGTTGTGGGCCGGTTTGGGCCAAAAATGCCGGGGCTGTTTTTTTTTTTCCCCAATTAATCCCTGCCAGCACTTACTCTGCACTTTGGTTGACCTCTTTAATATAAATCCCCTTACACTATTGAATAGATGTAGCATGTCAAATGAAAAGATGCAATGCAGATGTAATGAATGAGTCCTCTAAGTCTCTATACACTGATGGGACAGCTGTCCCCATGGTGAGGTGGATCACACCTTTACAGGCAGCAGTGTTCTGAGATGTTCTGAATTCGTTTGTCCTTCCTGATACCTGATCTTGTGAATGATCTGATACCAAGTACCAATCCAACGCCACCGTGCTAAACAATCCCCTTGAAGAGTTGCACACTAATAACCCCTGTCTGGATGTCATTGTTGTCTGGTTTAACTCAAGTTTGAAACCCTTGAAACATGAACATTGATTCCACATGATCTTTCTTTCAGTTTCTAATGTGACTGTCAGTGATGGATCTAGGAATACCCTGGATTTCCAGGAATACCATCTGCACTAGCTGTCCAAACAGTAGTGCCACCCTCTGAAATCAAAGCCTCACTGTGCATTGTCTTTTTTTAGGCAGGGGTCGACAATATAAATGGCCCGGTGGCCCGGACGTACTTTTCAAACCGTCAGGGCCACCAGAACGCTCCAAACACTGGCCCGGTGGGGCCAGTGAAAATAATGCCTTGAAAAAAATATAACAAGTAAATAAATAAATCTAATTTCACATTAAATCCCTGTGGTTTGAAATGATAACTGTCAAATCGTCTCGGTAATTAGTGCTAAGAGATCCCGACCCGATCAACGACAGAGACATCTACTTTCTGTGCGCAGCCAGCGCTGTGCCCTGGCACGTCAGCACCACCTGCAAGCAGCTGCAGCTGCAGCTCCAGCTCACTCACTGCTGCTGATAGAAGGTCGTCACAAGAACCGATAAAAACCTTTTTCTTAACCATGAAACTTCCCTCCTCCTCAGCGCGTCGGGTCGAGTCCTGTCGGGACCGACGCGAACGTTACACACGGGCCAGAGCTCGCGCTGGGGCGCCAGCTGTTCGGTGTGCGCCACAGCGGTGGCACGTCACGTGACATTTAGACCATAATAACAACAACAAAAAAACGTGTGTAAACGCAAAACTGAGCTGAAAATGAAACAATGAGTCAGTTTTGCACCAATCTGTGGAAACAGCCTAAACGTGAATGAATGAGAACAACAGTTATATCACTGAACTACTTGGAGGATAAAAGTAATGACTACATAACTTCATGTTTGTGTTGAGGCATATTTACCATTTTAACTCTGTTTTTACTTCATTGTTAAACCACAGTGGAGGCTAAATATGTGAAACAGTTATTTATTTATTAAATAAAGTAGCCTGATGAATTTAAAAGCACTTTTTTTGACCTTCTTTAATGAAATTGAATGAAAAATATCTGATACAGGATATAAATCCTCAGACTCAAATAAATAACAACATACAAAAATTAAACACAAATATACCAACTCATACATAATCACTAAAATACATATAACAAAATAATCCCCCAAAATCTCAAGAAACTACAAGATCGTGGTATTGAATAAGTATCAAGAATGTTGGAAATTGACTAGTAATGGTATCAGAAAGTTCCAGCCTCGATGGCGAGACCGCAGGAATTGGCTGGGATATGTTGTTTTTCGTTAATATGGGGATCGATACCTATTGTCCTGGGCCAGTGGTTAGAATGGTGGGGCCAGTGATCTTCAAAAGCCACTGGCCCGGAGGGCCAGTGGCAAATTTCCCTTATTGTCTACCCCTGGGAGGGACTTTCCAGTGTCACATGTTGCCAAACTGCAGATACTCTGCTAACAGTCACGGTATTTACCAGAAAATCTGTTCTTATGCTGCTCAAAAACAGGAAACGCCAACATCTGTGCATCCTCACCTCCTGTAGGCTACTGCCAATTTATCCACTAGTTATTGTTAAATCACGTTGTATCTTATTGGTGCATAGTCATGTATTCATCTGTTACCAACACAGTATTTTAGGCATTGTCAGGGGCATCACAGATACTGGTTGGTACTGGAACAACACCAGACTGCCACACAAGAGCTCTGACACTGTGGACCCAAACAAAACTGGACTTATCAAAGGGAGGTGTTAGTAATGGTAACAAAAATAACTCTTATCAGCTTCACCCACAAACAGGAAATACTGCACTGTGACATAGCTTTGTGATACCGTAAGAAACAGCGAAGTCAAGGCTGATTTATTGTCATTTACAAACTGGTAATTTAGTTATATAGAACAAAATATCTTCGTACTACATGTAAAGCTCAGTCCGGGCGCAGGGCACCACCATAGTGCCAGAGAGCAACAAGCTCACATCAGATGCTTCAATAGATGTGTGACAAGCAGAAGTGGCTGATGGCAGATAAGTCAGGTGGAGAATCTGAGCTGAGGCGAAGGCCGGTGTAACAGCTGAGGGGCACTGCACTTACAGATGTAATCTACACACCACAGGCTACATTCCCAGCACAACACTAAATCTGCTCTCAGATGAGGAGCCGGATTCCAGCGGAGAGAAAAACGATGGGATTTTTACTCCATCTTTACCTCAAGTGAACATGAAAGCAGCAGTGAGGTGCGCTTCATCCAGTACATCTAACATAGAGGTGTTTTAATGCACTCCTCACTCAACGCCACCGACACTCAATAACATCACAGAGAGGTCAGAGGTCATGAAGAGGTCAAGGAGGGCATCGGAGCAATCTGTTCCAAACCAATACCATTACCACCTCTGGACCACGCATCATCCCTTGTGCCATTTTGTCATTGTGTTCTATTATTGGCTCAAGACAAAATGTCTCCCAGTGCAATTCCTTCTCATACCGAGAGAAATATTTCAAGCCAGAGCTCCATCTTTCATGACCTTACTGGACGAGGATGCCAAGAGGAAGGATGGTACTAAAGATAAGCTCACTGTTACTGATAGGCACAAACATGGAGAACCAGGCAACTAAACAAACACTGCAGAGTCAGGGTGATATGAGTGATGGATGCTATAAAAAAAGGAGGGAAGTTTTCCTCCAAGAGAAAAGCAAACACAGTGTCTGAAGCCCAACTATGTTGAAAAATGGTTAAAGATCTGTATATGTGCAGTGATTTGCTAATAATGCAGAATGATACACACTGTATGTAAATCAGCTGCATATTGAACTCTTGGGCTCATTTCAGCTACTGGACATCACATCACCAAACTGCATTAAAAATCTGCGTCAGCAAACCTAACAGATGTAAACGAAATGCAATGCAAATAACAGGCAGCTGCTTAATTATATATATATATATATATATATTTTATATCAAATAGAACCTCGCAAACGCGAGTTTGTTGGTTGAACTTACATATGGATGAATGAAAAAGTTATCACTTCCTATGAATGCATTGCTGTTGGTGGATGATACAAACGCCGAATATGAACATGCCTCAGTAACAATGAGCATGAGGCTTCGAGCTTCATTTTGTTCAGCATTTAGCTGTGTCAATAACTAGGCCACATTCAAATTACGAACTTAATGAATGAGGTTTGGTTCCCATTGAAAGAGATAACCTACGAAAAGTTAAAAACGTGCAATAATAGATAGCTAAATAAATAACAGGCGCATGTAGTCGCACGATGCAGACCATAATGTGTCTGGGGCAGCTGGACCGTGCGGCACTGGGCTCCTGACAGCTGAGGTAGGAAGCACCACTGAACAAACGCTGACGTTTCCTGTAATGTTGACGGCGCTGATGTGAACGTGACTGTGGAGCCATGTTGAGGGAAACGGGGGATACCACTGTCAGTCTGGGCTCCAGACACCACTCACACACACCGCACGGCGAAGCAGCTCCAATTAAACCAGTACGGTTGGCAAATGAGAAAGAAAAAAAACATGACGCAAAGAAGAAATAGGCTAAATGAGGCGCAGTTAAGCAGAGCCTTCCTACTAATTGAGATGGTAGGAGTAAAAACGGCGTTTAGAAATCTCACCAGAACAAGTTCCGAATGACTGACGTGGTGTTTTAGGAACAGCAGAATATGAGTAACAAGTTGTGCTACGTACGTGGGGGCTGCCTACCTGCAGAGACGGGGCTGCTCTTCACTGTTTGGACGTCGCTGCTGCCGCTGCTGCTGGAGACCGTGGTCTCAGGTCTGGACTCAGGACTGCGCAGGCGCAAACACAGGAGCACACTACGAGGGGGAGAACCCAATGACGTCAACGAGCAGCTCAGCCAATAAGCGCGGCCGAGCAGCCGTGGTGCTGCGTCAAGTTGTTTTCTTCGCAATGAAGGCACTGGAACCCCCCCCCCTAGCAGCATCGAGTCAAAGAAACCAGTTTGACGAAGGTCATGAGGGATTATTTTAATATTTGCGAATAAAAAGGATAATTGAAAGGAAATGGAAGCTGAAAAAAGAAAATCAATGTAGAAGACCACTAATCCTGGGTTAACTCATGTAGGCCTACTTCTGACTCAGACTAGGCTTTACTAATACTCACGTTGTATTATTTTACTCATGCACATATATTTCTTTGACAATTTCTTTCAAGTTAATCATTTGTACACTCATTTTATTTATTTATTTATTTTTCCTTAATTTTTTATGTTTCTTTCACTTGTTCACCTCAGATAATGCACAAATTCCATGGTCATTTCCCTTGATTCTTGTTTGAATAGGCTATATCATTTTAGAAACATTTCATTATTTTATGAGAACAAGCAATATAATTACATTGTACTGGAAGTATGAATTTCCTTGGCTCAATCAAATGTATTTGGCTAAATATTTGGGAATAAATAGGAAATCAGTTTCACTGGAAACATCAAGTCAAACTTGGGATGAACAGAATCAGTAGTGTGGGATCTTCCAGGGATCACTTCCCAGGTTTAGCAGCTGCAGCTAACTGTTGCAGCTTCTGAGGGAGGACAACAGTGGCAAAGTGGACTCTGTCCTTCTTCAGTTTTTGTTTCACTGTCTGCATCAGGCCCAGCTCCATGTACTCCTGCTTCTGTCCAGAGTACTGAGGCCAGCTGACCAGACCAGGACCATCAGGAGAGCTGAGGAGACATTCAGTCTTTTAAATAAATGTCAGTTTTAAACAAAAAACAAAACAAACAAACCCAACAGAGTACTGCCATATTACTTAATAAAGTAGTTAGCTATGCTAACTAATGTTATCATTTTAGCAGAGCAACATTTGCATTAAATTAATGTGTTTTTAAATGTGCTAAATCTGCTGATTGCTCCACTAGGGTTAGGGTTAGGGTTTGGTGGTTGGCACAGTGTAATTATTAAAGGGATAGTTCACCCAAAATTCAAATTTCACTCATTATCTACTCACCCTCATGTCAACTAAGAGCTGTGAGAATTTTCAGAGTCCTCCGTTCCTTCTCTGAGTTACGGGGGGGTCCGTGCAGCAGTATTTGTCCATATAATGGTTGTCAATGGATACCAACTTTCTTCGTCCAAAAAGACACACCCAAAAACATCCAAATACCTCCATACTGCTCGTCTGTAATGTCCCTCTTGTGTTGAAGCCCCGACATGAGAAATTGTTCCGAAAAAATTAAATAAGTCTATATTTTAAGCTTGTTTGTAGCGGAAGCTCCCAGTGTCTCGGTTCACTGCTCTTCCTGTGTCAGAAAGAGCAGCGGCGGAACAATTTCTCATGTCGGGGCTTCAATACAAGAGGGACATTACAGACGAGCAGTATGGAGGTATTTGGATGTTTTTTGGTGTGTCTTTTTGGACGAAGAAAGTTGGTATCCATTCACAACCATTATATGGACAAATACTGCGCAGACCCCCCCGTAACTCAGAGAAGGGACGGAGGACTCTGAAAATTCTCACAGCTCTTAGTCGACATGAGGGTGAGTAGATAATGAGTGAAATTTGAATTTTTGGTGAACTATCCCTTTAAATCTGTACTGTGTTACTGATGAGAGTGATGTGATGAGAAGATGCTTTAATCTCCATAGAGCTGAACCTAATCGTTCTCTGTGGTTTTGTCTCTGTAGATGACACCTCCATGTTCCTTCGTACTTTTTTTCTGTTGCCAATTTAAGAATATTCATTAGTGCTGTTTCAATGACTCAGTTTTTCTAAGTGTTTACTCACCCTGTACGGGCAAAATTGGCCCAGTATGCCATCATGGTCCTACAAAGTCTCTCATCATCCTTGGTGACGTTGCCTGAAGATGAGACAAGAGGAGTTTAAATTGTACCTATTATTATAGAATCAACTTATCATGTGTTAGGTCTAAGTATCTAGACCAGATCATATGACACCTACCTATGATCCTGATAAGTCCATTCCAGAAACATCCCCCAAACACAAAGCCGACATCATCTGCATGATCTGCCTTAACAAAGCTGGGTCTGGTGTGTTTGTGTATCTCAGCACGGTGCACAAACTCGTACATGTAAACTGGAACACCTGCGTCTAAAAACAAGACAAGAGGTGTGCGCGCGTGTTGAGATGAAGGATAAAGGTCAAGACGGGTGAAATGATAAAATAAAGAATCGAGCATCACTGACCTAGGTGGTATCCAGCCACTTTGACAACAGGCAGTGTCATTAGCAGGTCCCCTATCATCTCAGTGAATCCGTCTCTGATGTCCTCTGGTGTTTTACTGTCTTTCAGGTATTCATCTGCAATCAGGGTGTTGGCACCAGAGGCCTGGAGCAGGAGGAGACGTGGAACTGTCAGGTAGAGCTGACCTCTTATCAGTCACCAAACTACAAACACTGGTGTCGAAGGCAAAATTTGAGATGATCATTCATACTTTTACTGTATCTTGTTTAGATTATTGTGTGTTTTGATTTGCCTGGATAAAAAAGAACTTGACCATCTCCAGGTTGTTCAGATCTTTGTGGCAAGGCGTTAAAGGGATAGTATCATTTTTTTAAAGTGGGGTTGTATGATCTACAAATAGCCCCTAAGTACTTTAATTGCAGTAGAAGACTCTTTGCACTCCTCCCGTTAGCAAAGCCAGCCCATAGCCCTGCCCAGAGATTTACAACATATAGTGTTGTGAACAGACCCAAAGAAACGGCCTATTTTCGCGGCCTAAAAGAGGTTTTACCTGAAAAATATACACAGTTCCATTGTTCGCTATAATATAATTTTTCCAGCCCCTCAAAGTGCAGGAAAAAGACAGTTTTATTTGGACCTAACCAACTGCTGATCGGCGGGCGCTAACCCTGGGCTGAGGGATACGTGAGTTGGTTAGATCCAAATAAAAACTGCGTTTTTCCTGCACTTTGAGGGGCTGGAAAAAATGATATCATAGTGAACAATGGAACTGTGTATTTTTTTTTCAGGTAAAACCTCTTTTAGGCCGTGAAAATAGGCCATTTCTTTGGGTCTGTTCACAACACTGTATGTTGTAAATCTCTGGGCAGGGCTATGGGCTGGCGTTGCTAACAGGAGGAGTGCAGAGAGTCTTCTACTGCAATTAAAGTACTTAAAGGGATAGTTCAACATTTTGGCAAATTGGCCCATTGCCATAATCGCTATAGTCATAGCAGTAGGTTCATTACCTTTAATTGTAGGTGTAAGCTATTTTCAGTACGGCGGAGCGCAGCAGCTGGCTGCTCAGAGCTACGCTATGGAGGCTAAGGGAATTTCTTGGTTTCCCTCATTAAACTCATCAAATTCAACATCCCAAAACTCCACAGCGCTTTTGTAGACAAGTTGTGACCTGCACAACCACCACGCTATGAGATAATGACGGAACGATACGAAACGGAGCCGTTTTCGAGGTAAATACAGGGTAAATACGGAGACTGCTTGCTGAAAAACTGTCCCTGAACGCAACGCGCATCAGCGGTTTTGTATGAATTTACCTCGAAAACGGCTCCGTTTCGTATCGTTCCGTCATTATCTCATAGCGTGGTGGTTGTGCAGCTCACAACTTGTCTACAAAAGCGCTGTGGAGTTTTGGGATTTTGTATTTGATGAGTTTAATGAGGGAAACCAAGAAATTCCCTTAGCCTCCATAGCGTAGCTCTGAGCAGCCAGCTGCTGCGCTCCGCTGTACTAAAAATAGCTTACACCTACAATTAAAGGTAACGAACCTACTGCTATGACTATAGCAATTATGGCAATGGGCCAATTTGCCAAAATGTTGAACTATCCCTTTAAGGGCTATTTGTAGATCATACAACCCCACTTTTAAAAAATGATACTATCCCTTTAAACTTGCACAAGCAAAAGAGTACACATCACACCTGTTTTAGCCTTACTTTACTGGTAAACAGTTCATTTTTTACATCTCTGATTTGTTAAAACCTCACACTGAGGTGATCAGATCAGAGACTGCTTAGTGGGTCCACATACTCACTTTAAGACCAGAGGGGAGTGATCCTTTTAAGCAGTGACACCCAAACATTGGAGTGCACTGCATCCCCTGTTATGCTGCCTCAAGTCTGTCCATTCTTTTAAAAAGCAACTGAAGACTGTTAGATTAAGGTTTTTATGGCTGTCTAATTTAATACATCTGTTCTTATGTGTCTCATTTTATTTCTCTGTATTGATATTCATTAGCCGCGTTTCCACTGCAGGAGTTCCTGGTAAAAGGAGGGGGTAGGAACTTCTACAGGAACCGTCCTCTCACTCGGCCCTCTCAGTGGCCGTGTCTCCACTGCAGACAGGACCCACCGGGCTCTGATGGCGACGTGCAACAGTTTCGATTATGGTGTGGTCGTTGTGCAGTGTTTTTGTTTTGTTTTGTTTTTTTACTGCTCTTGTTGTTGTTTTTTTCTGTCAGTACAGACTCTTTCTAAAAAAAGAAAAAAATGCTGTCTCGATCGTCACGTAATCCCACGATCGCCTATTTACCACTCTTTTTTTTTTTTTTACCAGGCCTACTGCTACTCTCGTCTTTTACTGACTTATTCTCTCTTTTTTCTGGCCGTTTTTCCGTTTGCAGTAATGTTGGGTTATAAAAATGCAGCTTATTTCGGGGCTTTCTCTTAGCGTCACATGATCCTGCTTTGAGTCTGACCAATCAGCACAGAGTAAATCTCAAGCCCCACCAGGACTTCTTCAGGGCCGATCCGAGTACCTACCCCCAGGCAGGGACTCCGTTCGGCCCTGTAAAGGTTCCTGTAAGCGGCCCTGTGGGGGAGGTTCCACACCAAGGGGGCTGGCCCCGTAAAATTACCCCCAAGTTCCTGCAGTGGAAACGCGCCGATTGTGAAGCATTTTGTGATCTTTATCTATGAGAGATGCTACATACATACATTTTACTTAGGGACCGTTCGTTATTTATGGAATGGGCCACCGGAGGAAAATGGGGGGGGGTCATGTCATAATATTCTTTGTTGAGGGGTGGGTCCACTAAAAAAAAAAAGGTCAGCGAGGGGGGGTCATTCAACATTTTGTCTGGAGGACACTGCAATGCTCGCAAAAAAACAAAAACAAAACAAAAACGGGACATTTCAAAGCTGCAAGCACTGATGACAATGAGAGCAACGGCCCCTAAATCACAACGTTATTAGGGCCACGGGCAATCGCACCGGGCACCGGGCACTGGTCCCAACAGCTATGAAATAGCTGCAGGGACCAGTGCCCGGGCGAAACTGTTATTGTGTGGATTTTTTCTTATTAGTGTGACTGCTGAAGCAGTCACACTATTGTTCTTCTGTTTGGCCATTTTCTTCCGCCTTTTTACGGTCTTCTTCTAGTCCTTCATACTTTGTGCTATTTCAACAATTCATATATCAAAACGTGCAGCTTTTTTTGAACTTTATCGGCATTACTTTTCTCTTTTTAACTATTTATACTTTTTCAAATATTTAACTTTTTCACAAAAAATCTCACATTCATCAAAGTCTCAACCTCTCTTCTTCACAACTCCACTATAGTGTAGGGGGTAGGGTAACTGCTTGCCAACCCTAAGGTCACTGGTTCGAATCCAAGGGAAGAACTCTTGTTATGTTATGTTGAATTCTGCTCTCCTCCCCCGCCTTCAATTGGTTACAGGTGTTTGTTATCTCCTTGATTACTCATACCAGTTTGCAGCACATCATCACATTACAATGAATGACAACAGTTTTGAAAGCAGTGTGCTCTCTGTAGCCGAGTGGCAGAGTAAAGGTTTAGTGATCATATGGTCATGGGTTCGATTCCTGCCTCAGTCTTTTCACTTCATTGCTTGACTTTTGATTCCAATTATTCAGCTGTCATTGGACAGTCTTTGATTCCTCATAGTATAAAGCTCATTGTAACTCAGGTTCTCTGTGGCCATATGGTTAGTGCTCAGCCTGAAATTCACAGACATTTTCATTCTAAGTCATTCAAGCTTGACTCTCAAGCTTTCTTGATGTTGACAGTGTGCAGATCATTAACAGACAACAGTCTCTGCAACTGTGTGTGCACTGTGGCCTAGAGGCAGAGTGGAAGTCTAATGACCATGAGGATGTGGGTTCGATTCCGACCTTGGTCAAACATTTGTATGGTGATCACTGCTTGCACTATTTGCTAATTCTGCAACAGCGTTCAGTTGCTGTCAGCAGTCACACCATTTCCATTCTTGGAAATGCTTTTTCTAGTTATTATTAGTGTGAATGCTGGAAGCATTCACACTATTGTTATTCAGTTCGGCCATTTTCTTTATACTTATTATTCTTACTACTTTCACCCTTTTTCAGACATCTTCTACTCCTTCATACTTTGTGCTATTTCAACCATTCATATATCAAAACGTGTGGCTTTTTCAGGGCAAGGGTGCTATGACTTTTCTCTTTTATACTATTTATACTTTTTAAAATATTTAACTTTTTCAGCAATTTTTTTCCCATAGGAATGCATTGAAAACGTCTTCAAACTTTTAAAATCTTCTTACTTCTTTGAACCTCTAAAACGTCAGCATACTTTCTCCCACAGACTCCATTTGTCTTTTAAATTGTAGACAAACTTTTAATCTATTCCCGTATGACTCATCTTATTGATATCTTCAACAGTTTTAGATTGTTGGCTGTTTTAAAATCATTAAAATTTTTCACAAAATCCAACTTTATAATGGTTGTGTATTGCGTTTAACGAGCAGGGCTTAGAGTGAGTGACATCATCGTTAGAGTGAGAGGGATCGAAAAAACATTCAGGATTTTTTCTGGATAAATTGCCAGCACGGCCACAAATTAAACTCTAGACACATGATTTCCTCACCGGTTTGTAGCCACACTTGTCGTGTCTCATCTGATGTACTCAAAACAGCAGACAGACTTACAGAATTGTCTCAGTGAGCCTAATTGTGCAGCTAGACCCGCTCCAGTGGCTCATCCACTTCAATATAAAAGTAGGAGCTGATTTTTTTAGAAAAACAGAAATGCCCCCCTTTTCTACCTTGCGACGGCAAGAAAAGTTTTTGCCCTACAAACATTTAATGCACATCAATGTGCTCAGGAAGGTCTCCTCTCCCAGTAGTCATGGCCACATTCTGATAAGAGTTACGGTTCTCTTTTACTGGGCTGTTTTGGGAAGCTGCACAGAGCTCAAATCTCTCTGCTCTGCTCTGCTCTGTGTGCAGTTGGTCCAGCTGTTGGGGCCAGCTCGTTATCATGTCTATAAATAGAACAGGTCAGGTGCAGCCTGGCCGCTCGTTAAGATGTTTTTAAACACAGCCCCACACACACACATGATAAACCAGACTGACAGAGGATGTCCACGCACAAACACAGGCATCACACTCACACAGACAGACACACACAGACACTCACACACAGTCACACATGCACACATACACAAACACACAAACACAACACTGTTCCACACAGTAAAATGTAAGCATGGTAGTCGCCATGGTAACTTCTGAGGGCAGGCTGCCACACAGGTGTAATCAATCAGATCATTAGGGAGAGAGGAGTTCTGTGGCGCTTATCAACAGTTTTACTTTCTGCACATGTACAGTACACGCAGACAGAGAGACCGCCAGACTCACACACCCAGACACACACACAGGTTTTCAGCTCAAATTCATCAGGCTCTCAATTACTTTATACTTTTGATGTAAACATCTCCAACAATTTATATTTTTCTCATGAATTTAAGTTCAGATGTTTAGTCTTTCCAACTCTATTAATAGTAGTGCAATTACAGGTGGAGCCTGGGATATAGGATGCAGCTTTTAACATGTGTCCTATCTATCTATCTATCTATCTATCTATCTATCTATCTATCTATCTATCTATCTATCTATCTATCTATCTATCTATCTATCTATCTATCTCTACCCCTCCCTATTTTTTAACCCCTCTGTCTCCTTTTTTTCTTTCTTTCTTTCTTCTACTCCTTCATTTGTATTTTACGTAACTTTTTATATCCTTCCCTCTCTATCCATCCATCCATCCATCCATCCATCTACCTCTTTCTATCTATCATCCCCCTCTCTCTTTTTCTTCTTTCTTTCTTTCTTTCACTCCATTTCTGTCTTTTTACTTCTTTGTTTGTTTGACTGTTTCTTTCTTTCTTTCTATTCCTTTTCTCTTCCTTTGTTTTTACTCCATTTCTTTCTTTCTTTCTTTCACTCCATTTCTGTCTTTTTACTTCTTTGTTTGTTTGATTGTTTCTTTCTTTCTTTCTACTCCTTTTCTCTTCCTTTGTTTTTACTCCATTTCTTTCTTTCTTTCTTTCTTTCTTTCTTTCTTTCTTTCTTTCTTTCTTTCTTTCTTTCACTCCATTTCTGTCTTTTTACTTCTTTGTTTGTTTGATTGATTCTTTCTTTCTTTCTTTCTTTCTTTCTTTCTTTCTTTCTTTCTTTCTGTCCTTTTCTTTTTTCTCTCTTGTTTCAATCTTTCTTTCTTTCTTTCTTTCTTTCTTTCTTTCAACAATTTCTTCAGCTCATTCAGCATTGCTGGAAGCATTCACACCATTTCCATTCTTGGAAATGTTTTTTCTAGTTATTTTTCCACTTCCGGACGATTTTCGATTCGCTACTTCGAGTTGCAGGACAAATTATATATCAAAACGTGCGGTTTGATCGGGATCGGGGTGCTATTACTTTTCTCAACTGTTTACGAATTTTTCGCGACGTAGTCGCGAAAAACTGCGCAAAAATTTTGCATGTAAGTCAATGGGACGGGCGGAAAAAAAAGAGCGAAAAAGACCAATCATTGGAGTTTAACAAACGTCTACTGCTCAGGCATACTTTCACCTAGAGACTCCATTTAAACTTTAAACAGTAGACACAAGTCTTGTGTATTGTCGTATTACTCCACGTTTTGATAGGTCATATAGTTTTTGATCAATCCCTGATCAATGACCATGATCATTTTTGGAGAAATTATGAGTTTATAATGGGTGTGTATTGCATGGAATGTTCGTGTCAGAGTGCGTGACATCATCGGTTAGAGTGGGAGAGAGTGAAGAAACATTCTGTATTTTTTCTGGATAAATTGCCACCACGGCCACAATTTACACTCTACAGACATAATTTTTTCAGAATTTGTAAGACAAACTTGTTATCTCTCATGTCATGTGCTCAAAATATCAGAGAGACTTACAGAATTGACAGAATCAGCCTCTGAGTGCGGCCACGTCTGTCTCTGCTCCTCATTGAGTCCAATACAAATATTTTCTGAGAGGAGCAGAACGGCCTGATGTTTTAAAACTGCCAGCGTCGCCAAAATATTTACTGTAGAAACACCAAATCGTACCGAAATTTTCAGTAAGTCCTTAGAGCAACGTTGATCTGTGTTTTGTTCTGATAGGAGTTACCGTTTTGTCATGCTAAGCCTAATTGTGAGGCCGGTTTAGAGGCAGAAAATGGCTGTTTTTCTCCACGTTTCTGTCTGTCTCAGCCTGCGGGGGCCCCTATCGCCGTGGTAACCTCTTTGATCCTCAGGCCAGGGCTCGTTAACTTCATAAACAATCCACCTGGCGCTCGTTTAAATGTTTATAAACACAGACACAGCTAAATCAGACTGACACAGGATGCAGCTACTAACTAACTATGTGACAAGTCAGTCACACACACACACACACACAGACTCTAGAGCCAGCTTCATGTGATTACAGTCACACACACACACACACACACACACACACAGACTCTAGAGCCAGCTTCATGTGATTACAGTCACACACACACACACACACACAAACACACACACACCTTCATGTGATTAAAACACAGTTAACGTGCAACAGAATTTAAACTTAAACCATGATTTAATCTGGTTTTAAAGTTAAACCTTGTTGGTGTCACACACACACACACACACACACACACACACACACACACACACACACACACACAGGTAACCTAATGTGGTTACAGCTCCTCCATATCAGTGCTTATAGAAAGATGATCATGTGTCTGTCTGATCAGCTCTGTCTTGACCTTAAGATCGTGGGTTTGATTCCCATGTTGACAGAGATGGCACAACCCGCAGTAGCTCCCGTGGCCCATTCAAAATTTCCCGAGAGGAAATTTTCTAGTTTTATATTGCTCTGGTCTGCCCTGAGTGGGGTTCGAACCCGAGTCTCCCGCACCGCAGGCGAAGATGCTAACCGCTTCACCAAGAACTCAATAAGGGTTTCGCCCGCGGCTTAGCACGTCTTTTATGGGTGAGTGAGTTTAACTTCAGTACCGTACAGAGGCTACGCTGCCTGCCTGCCTGCCTCATTGCGTAACTCTACATAGTCTGAGCAGCACGTACGTTCACGTTACTTTCGTGAATTGTAAACAAACAGACGCCCCCTCGGTTTTAGCGTCCAGCAGTTTAGCGGCTAATTCAACAGCAGTGATGGATAACTGTACCGGAGAGGACAACTTCATGAGCTTCATTTGAGGAGTAAACGGTAGCTTTTACCTGACGGGAGACCGACGCCTGAGCTACGGTAGCTAACAGCTAACAGGTTTTACCTACTTTCTCTCTCTCTCTCTCTCTCTCTCTCTCTTTCTTACACACACACACACACACACACACACACACACACACACACACACACACACACACTTTTGTCTATCATATCTGTCGTAAACCTTGTAATAATACGTTGTTGAGTGCAGTTCACATTATTGTTGCTTCGGTTTGAGTGTGGATTAATTGTTAATGGCTTGTTGTGTAATGTGAGCTGGTCCAAAATCGCGATTCTGTTATTGATAAGTTGGATTTTAATAACAGCTGATAAATGGCATTGTGATGAGAAGGTGTTGCACACATGGTTGTCAAAATGAAATAATGTAGTGTCACGCGCTACGTGATGCGATCGTGTCGATGGCTGGGGGGGGGGGGTCATGTATCTTTTGATAAGGCTTAATGCAGGGTCATGTTAAAATGTACTGACTCCGACAGGGGGGTCATGTAAAAAAAAAAAAAAGTCCCGTGAATCCCTCCGGTGGCACTGATGATAAATAACGAACAGTCCCTTATTTACTTACCACACAAAGTGTTGGTAGAACATAGAAGAACATAGAAAACATAGAAAGTTTTTACTTTCATTGTCCGAAGTAGCAAAGCTTCTCTGCTGCTCACAATGAATTAGTGTTTAACGGGTTCATTTGGGATTACTTGGGCAGACAAACATGGTTCAATGCACATCTTACACAGGTACAATGTAGGAAGTGGAAACCTAATATACACTGGCTTAATATACACTGATTCAGTGATGCGGGAGACATCTTGTGTTTAGCCTTTTAACTTCAGAAATCAATAATATCTTTATTTTCAAAAATTCTGGGAGTGTTCATAGAGGGAGAGGAACCTTTTTGTGGAAAAGCCAAATAATATTCTGTTTTGAATGACTTTGAACATGTTTTGAAGGAACAGGAATGGTTGGTTTCTTGCATAAAAAGCAGAAGGTTTATACTGAAGACGAGTCAAGGTAAAACATTTGGCACTTTATGAGATAATGTTGCTTTGCAGTTTTTCACATTGGTACTCAGAGGTAGGTTGGTCATAAGCATTATCTCCTGTAGATCTCAACCTTTCCCTGACATTACCTTTTTAATTTTATTTTTGAATTATTTCTGGCCTGTTTTAGATTTTTGTATTAATGATTTGTTGTGTGCATTTCTGTTTGTAAATCATCCCCCTGAGTTAATTTTGGGAATGAATTAAGTATATTGACTTGTCATTGAAAACTACCATTACTGTAAGATTTGCGTGTTCATCATTCAACCATCATCATCCTCATCAATACTGAGCTCACCCCTTCAGGATTGAACATGTTGACGACTGCCAGCACCGACTCTCTGTCCATCCCCCTCTCCCAGCCAGGTGGAGCAAAGCTCTGAGATCAACATGAAACAATGTGTCAGGGTTCATTCCACAAAGCCACCACAGAGTCATCTAAAGACTGAGCAACAAGCATGGATCACAGCTGACAGTGACATTGTGACAGAGTCTGTTATGTCTGAGCATTTGAAATGAGAGAACTGAGATCTGTGTCACCTGAGGCAAAATCCATCCAAACTCATGGTTGGTAATTCCCAATATCACTGGAACCTTTAACACCTCTTTCCTCTTGAGAAGCTCCTCTGCTGTATCAGTGATAAACACACCATCCACCACAGCTCCCAAGTAAATCCTCATCTGAACACAAGACACAACAGTAAGTCAAGATTATGATGAAGCAAAACTAAAACGACACTACACTGTTAGGAATCACTCTATATATGTGTGTGGTTTACATATTTGTGGTTTTTCAGACAAATATACCATTATGCAAATATAATAGACAATAAAGTTTTATTTTATCTTAGGACATCTCTATATGATGTGATATAGTCACATGGAGGGGAGTCTCAGAGTAAGATTTCCAACTTCTTGTTCAATGACATGAAGAACAGTTGGTGTGCAGTGTTTCTGTGGTGTTCCTAATAAAAGTGAATCATTCTCACATGGTTGTGAGGCAGGTGTCCACATACTGCCATCTTGTGGCTAAAGTTAGTATTGATTTTCTTTACACAAGCTAATTTGAAAAACAAACAAAGGCTTGGTCTATAGTTATTCCTCCATAATTCACACTGACACGTTGTAAAACTCAAAAGCTGAGATTCTGATTCGTTTTGGCCTCTTTATCTGACTGAAACCCAGTTAGTGTTTCAGTCGGGAGCCAGGATATGTGAGATAGAATAAAACACAATAAAGACTATCAAATTAAACGATATCTCTAACCTCTGCTTGTATATCTTAAGACCATTTACCTTTTTGGTTGCTTCAACTAACTCTTCTTTACTTTTTCCTTTCATACACTCGACCAGTTCCTCTGTACTGCTCCGGTCACATCCAGTCAAGTTGGCAACAATCTAGGTATGAGAAGAAGAGTGAATGAAAATCTTAAATACAATGAAGCATACCCTAATTCAGCAGTTCTCTGTTAGTAGTTAAAATCCTTAGTTTCACTCTATTGGAGGTTGCCATGTGCATATAAAGTATAAATAATATAAACAGCAAGGATTTGATGTTTTGTTGATCAGCAGCAGTAATGACTCTGCTTTTCAATCTGTGCCATTAACACCTAACACCTGGAGCCAAACAATCACTAAGTCAAGTATTCTTGTATAAATATTTAGCAGATTTGCTTCTTGTTAAGAAGCTTCCTCACTCCCTCTGCTGGAAAAATGTGAAATTACATTGTTATTGGAAGTCTCAGGTCTGTTGATGTTTTTCATAGTGATAAAGGTGAAACTGCTTTTCCACACTGAAAGTAGATTTCTGTCATTCCTTACCCTTCACACACTTTCCCCACATAGACAAATCAATATTTAACAGCTGCACAGCTCCGTCTGTCTAGCTCCGGAGACCAAACTATGAGTTTATGACTAGAGTTAAGCCCCTGATATGACACGATAAAAAAAAAAAAAAAAAAATTTGACTTTTTTTTTTTACTAACTATAGTAGCCCTTGCAACCTGAACAGAGCTAACCTTTCTGTTGTTGTTTTCATCACACAACAAGCAGAGACAAGAAGCACCTATGGGGTTAGTTTGAGCTGAAAATCAAGAGCTTTTTCTGCTTAAAAAATTAAGTTTGTTATGCATATACATTATAATGAGTTGATAACTTAATTTGATAAGTTGGTCTAAATGAAAATAAATAAAATTGTCGTAACTCAATAATACATGAATTTTGAACAGATATTTCTGCTTTAACTTAACATAGAGGTGTATTCAGTTAGCACAACTTAAAAATCTGTGTCTGTATTTTGTTAGAAGTTGAGTACAAGGCTAACCTGCTAGTACATGTTTAGTGCGAACCATGCGGCATGCCTGTTGGAAGCACAGGATTGGAAAGACACCAGTGACCAGAGCACAGAGTTGGAGACACCCATTTGCAAACTTTACAGCTTGGTGAGTACAATCTTGACTCGTTTTATTTACAACAGCTATCAGTACAGTTAGTAGGCTACAAGAAATCGTTTTTCACCACTAGATGCTGTTTCTCTGTCAGCAGTTGTCAACTGTGTTGACAAACAAATATTGTTGAGATGCCACAGGACTAGTTATAAGCTAGTTGTTAGAATAGCATGAGTGTGCACTGCCATTTCTTTGCAGTAGTTTGTGTGCAAATTGTATAAATTAGCATGTTGTACTTATTTGTGCCTTTTCTTTTTATTCAGATAAACCAAGAATTAAAACAGATCACCACTGTCAGCCTGCCCTGGAGTCAACATTCATGGGAAAATCAGTCTCAAGAGTATGACTGTCAAAATGTTCAGACTGTGTTCAAAAGACTGTTTTAAAAGGCTATTTTATATTGTAAGTTTCCTAATTTATTGTATGCTGTGTTCAAAAGACTGTTTTAAAGGGATATTTTATATTGTAAGTTTCATTCATTTATTTTATGAATGCTACTTTTTTTTTTTTTTAAATATCATATACACTCAGTCCTGTTGCTGTAGAGTGAGATGCTGACTTGTCTTTGAATAAACAGTTAGATCAAACTGAAAGTTCAATGTGTGATATATTCTGACTTAGATAAATAAGTTCTTACTACTTGAGGTAACAATTTCCATGGACATTTCTGAGTAGAATGAAATGAAAATAAATAAGTTAGAATAACTAAAAGAGGTAATTTTAACACAATTAAAATTAAGTTGGTTTGACTTAAATAAGCTTGTAGAGGACAAGGGAAATCATGTTGCTTGTACTTAAGTAATTAAGTTGGCCTAACTAGAGAAGTCTTGTGGCATGTACTTGATACTAGCTAAGTTGAAATAACTTAAAAATATCCATGGAAATTGTTACCTCAATTTTTTTTTCGTTGAGCCAGCACATCATTTGTTAGAGTGTACATTTTCTCCTTATTTGAGACCAGAACTATAAGAAACCCACAACCTCAAAACTTCATGAGGCAATCATATTAAACACTTTGTTGTTGTCTCAATCCACTGCCCATGAACAGCAAAACAAAAAATCAATGCAGTTTAATGTACTGCTGCTACAAACTCATAATTCAGGCAATTATCTACTCAGCCAGTCATATAAGAGCAATGCAGTGCATAAAACCTTGGATGGTTACAGTAAAGGATCACGCCCGGTAGGCTGCTACTTAGTAAGTAAGTAAAACTTTATTTATATAGCACCCATCATAGTACACGTACACAGAGTGCTTCACATTATGTAGGAAGGAACTGATTCTCTTCATTTATTGAGGAGAATCAGTTCCTTCGGGGTCTCCAATTCTATTTTATGTACTGTGTACTCTGCATACATTGAGAGCCTCCTTACTTTCTCTTTCATCTGCTGGTTTAACAGTCTGGCAGTGAAGGACAGGAACTGTTTAAATAACATTGTGAAAGTCTGCTCAAAAATTACTGGCACCCAACTTACTGACTGGAACTCCCTTTGGGAAAGACGGGTCTCCCAGTGAATTTAGCTTGATGCCATCAGGACGACGTTACATGCAGCCTCTCAGGAAGACCAATCATTATATAGGTCTTTTGTGCCTTCTGCCATTAGTTTGTTGAATGCTCAGCTGGCGTGAAGCTGTAGTTTTTAGTACTGTTGTTGACAATGTGTTTTTACGTATATTGCCCTCTCATGTATTTATTATATTTTTGTACTTTTATCTTACTTGATCTCAAATTTGCACTGTCCTTGCACTTTCCTCCTCAATTGTATGTATGCTTGTGTATGTGATTTTGGTGCGGTGGTCAGCTGTAGAAACAGAATTGCCCTATGGGATAAATAAAGTAATCTCAACTCAACTCAACTCAACACAAACAGTATAAAAGACTTCTGTCAAGAGAAACTTGAGGCTGTGGTGGGCACAGGCCACCTAGTATTAGTATGGTGTTCCTGAATGTGCTTGCTCAAAACAATGAATGTAGTTTACATATTACATACTGTACCTTGGCATAACCCAGAGGATGGCTGGTGGTGTAGGTTCCAAGTGTTGCCACGCCACTTTGAAAAATTGCCCTGTGAAACAACCCTTTGGCTTGTGGAGACAGAGTCTGGTCATAAGGAAAGATAAATACAAATATGTGACTCCCATAGCAATATTCAACATGTGTGTTTGAAATCACATTCCTGGTGGCACTGATCCAGTGATCAGTTTTCTTTACCAGCATGGAGGCACTGATTCCTCCTGCAGATTCTCCAGCGACTGTGACAGCTCCAGGATCACCTCCAAACGCTTCAATATTTTCTCTCACCCATCTCAGAGCTGCCAGCTGATCCAAGAAGCCCCAGTTCCCCCGAGCATGTTCATCCCCGGTGCTTTGGGACAGGAAAAGTCAAGACACTTTGGATGTTTTGGAGAATCTTTCTATTTAGAAAACAGTCACTGTGATACACTGGTTGGTCTCAGTGTATACATATGTCTTTAAAGGGATAGTTCACCCAAAATTCAAATTTCACTCATTATCTACTCACCCTCATGTCGACTAAGAGCTGTGAGAATTTTCCGTGTCCTCCGTGGCTTCTCTGAGTTACGGGGTGGGGGGGGGGGGGTCCGCACAGCAGTATTTGTCCATATAATGGTTGTCAATGGATACCAACTTTCTTCATCCAAAATTACACACCAAAAAACATCCAAATACCTCCATACTGCTCGTCTATAATGTCCCTCTTGTATTGAAGCCCGACATGAGAAATTGTTCCGCCAGTTGACACAGGAAGAGCAGTGAACCGAGACACTGGGAGCTTCCGCTACAAACAAGCTTAAAATATAGACTTATTTAATTTTTTCGGAACAATTTCTCATGTCGGGGCTTCAACACAAGAGGGACATTACAGACGAGCAGTATGGAGGTATTTGGATGTTTTTGGGTGTGTCTTTTTGGACGAAGAAAGTTGGTATCCATTGGCAACCATTATATGGACAAATACTGCTGCACGGACCCCCCGTAACTCAGAGAAGGAACGGAGGACTCTGAAACTTCTCACAGCTCTTAGTCGACATGAGGGTGAGTAGATAATGAGTGAAATTTGAATTTTGGGTGAACTATCCCTTTAATTGAAACCTATGACAGAAATGTGATTATCAACACATTTCTTACCTCAGGAATCCCAGAATGCCCAGACGATACTGAATAATAACCATGACTATGTTTTCATAAGCAGCCAAAGGAGAACCGTCATACTGAGAGGCTGCGCCCATTGACAGACCTCCTCCATGGATCCACACCATCACCTGACACAACACAACACAACACAACACAACACAACACAACACAACACAACACAACACAACACAACACAACACAACACAACACAACACAACACAACACAACACAACACAACACGACATGTAAGATGTAAACAGTTGAAATATAAACGTAAAGCCACTGAAATATCAGTTGAATTGTATTGGCTAATATTAATAATATTTTTGTGCACCCCTGTATATACAGACTGTCTCCTTTACCCACCGGCAGTCTGTCTGTTTTTGTTGCTTCAGCTGGAGTGTATACGTTTAGATACAGACAATCCTCTGAGAGCTCTGGTAAAGTGTATTGCATGGACATGGTCCTCGAAACATTCACAACTATTTCTGGATCCTGGATGCACCTGAGATAAACAGAGAGAGAAGAAGTGTGAATTCTGTGTCACACAGGGAGAAAAAAAATGTTATGTCAATCTAGTAATTCAAGTTTTATCCAGTATTACATGGGGGGCTGTCGTGTGCCGTCTCTCTCCCCCTCCCAAGGCTGTACATCCTGGGGAGCAGCGAGGCGGAGGGGCCCCACTGGGGGCCGGGCGAAAGGGATTCCCAGGTATTGCTTCACCCTCCTCTCCGTGCCTTTCACGGTCACATATTCTCCTCTGATGCGGCCATTTTTCAGCTGAACCACAAGGTCAATGCTCCCTGCTGAAGATACAAGTGTGTATTTAGTGTGTTTGAGATTTCTGCAAGGTTACAGTCGATGTGTAGTATTGTGTGTATTGTATGTTACTTTACTGCTAGACATTCTCCAAGGTATGCTAAACTTTATTTAGATCCTTTACTGTTTCAAATACCAAAGTTATCTTGCAGAGACTCAGAGAAACAAGCTTGAATGAGGTCATGTCTGCTGAAATGATCATGAAAATCATTTCATTGTTATATAATAAAGTCTCTGCTTTGTGTATAGTTAATTTGTTGAGATGACTAAAAGACAACAGCTGTGTACTACTACTACTACTACAAATAATAATAATAATGATAATTATAATAATGCATATGTCTCCATTATTGTAAAATGTTGTGACACTACACTTCTCGTGAAGTGTTAAATGTACTTGCATGATCAGTTTTTGTGATGTTACAAACTCTGAAGTAGTTTCAGTGTACATACTAAAATACATGCTGTTCTGTCTGTTTGTGAAGTATATTTTACATTGACTATCAACATTTCCTGGAGGTGCAGGTGTAAAAACAAACAAGGCAAACTAACAATTATGTCAATCCAGGGATTAGCTGTTGGGTTTCGAATATCCCATAATCCAGTTATTGTTTCAAGAAATCCCTTAAAGACTCAGGACAAACCCCACATACAGTTGTGAAGCTACAGGAAAGCTGTTATTGGTAGCTTGTGAACAAGGTTTGCTTTAGCCACTTGGCAATGTTTCAATGTGAATCAATAAAATATTAAAGACATGGAAATCCTTCAAATGCAATTTCTTTTGTAGCTTTTGCCCTTGTTTTCTTTTGGCTCCAAAAATATTACAAAACTAGTCAAAATGCATCTGTCTGCTACTCCAGCCGGCCAGTGCATCAGAGTGTCCTGCTGTAATAGGTAGATGCAGTGTTTTCTTACCTGGTGTTGCCTGAGCTATCTCTGTCAGTGCAGGAAGCAGATAAACAAAGAGCAACGCTGTTCTCATCCTGACTCGGACTCAAAGAAAAGACAGAAAGAATTGCAGTGTACTTCCACAGAAATAGCCCTCTGCCTCTATCCCGGCCCTCTGGTACCTCCCCTCACTCTCTCTCTCTCTCTCACACACACACACATGTTTCTATCTTTGTGAGGACATGACACAGTGCTTATTCCCCTACCTTAACCTTAAGTATCACAGCTGGCCCCCGACCATGTAACCCAGTCTTTAGCCCTCATACGGAGCCTTGTGGCGACAGGGACAAGTCAAAATACCACAATGTCCACAAATTCAGACAAGTCCTCACAAAGATAATACAACAGTACAAGTACTCAGACAAACACGTGAAAACACACACATGCACTTCCAATCAACCTCATCCTCACACACGCACACACAGAGACACACAGACACTTCGTAAACAAGTATATTGTGTCACAACAGCAGAGCATAAATAGTACTCTCTTCATTGATTTAACCTCCAATTCAGCAGGACTCTGGACGCTGAGTCACAATTTACAAAAGCCTGCTCTTTGACCATCTACTTGTAGGGACTGGGAACCAGTTTGGTTTAAAGGCACTGAATAAGATTAGACTTGAAAATGTGAAATGTAAACTGACAATAGAGATACACATAGTTTGTATGGTGAAATATTTCTGAAACAAAAATCCTACTGGCAAAGATCATGCTGATTTTGAGTAATCTTGAAGCTAAAAGGTAGTCCAAAATATTTTTGACCTAACCCCACCTACACCATCCTGCTGCCTGAAATAAAACAATGGTACACAAAAATGACTGGAATCCACAGATAATGATAGACCACAACTCTGACATTACTCGTCTTTGAGAGACAAAACAGGTGACAGGTAGTTTGGTTGTGGTCTACTCATGGAAATGAGTTCAACAGTGAACAATCCTCTCAAAAGCCACCATGGGTCTTTTACTAACATAAATCTGAACCCCAACAAGACAACTTATGTACATGCTAATGCTGTTACACAATGCCGTGCTTTACTATAAAACCCTGTCACTACCTCTTCATCGTCAAACATTGGCCAGTGTTGCTGTTGGTTCTAACTCTGATGTTACCATTCACATTAGCTACACAATAACTGTTTTAACTATAACTGTTTGTTTTGTTCTTTATTATTGCTGTGGTTGCTTTGGAGATGTTGGTTCAAAACAAATATCACAAACCAAACACAAAATGATCTAATTTAATACAAAAGACATGGGTAACAAATGTTACAGCCATGGATATTTTATGTATTTATTTTGACTTTTCAGTTGTAGAGTTCAGTTTTTAATAAGATTTCAGGGCACCAAACAATAGAATTACTTCTTCCATCTAACAAAAAAACTGTATTTCCTCACAATGTTACAGAAGACGCTTGAAAAAGCACTTGCTGCTCTGTAGTCTGTAATACTGTTTTGTATAGTTGTCCAGGTCGTATTTGTTCATATGTGTGTTATTATGTATAGCCTACTATTATTACTATTGCTCATGGGGTCATTACAATAAAAACAAATTCTACTCACTTAAGGCGAAGCGTCTTGTGAATGTATAGTGTTTCATGTAGTGGAGGAAATTAGAACTATAGGCCTGTTTCTAATAAAAGCCAGTCTTAAAATGAAGGTTTTGTTCTCTTCAACCAATCTCCTACTGACTTATCTAAGTAACCACACTGCAAGTTTTTTTTTTTTTTTAATCAAGGCTGAACTAATTTGTCAAGTAGTTAAATACAAGTATTAAGCCAGACCATGACAAGCTGTTTCCAAAACGCTGCCTCAGACTTATCAGATTCTTCCAGCTTGACACTCGCACTGAAAACCTAGTGTATCACTTGCTTTGGCTCAGTCTCCATTAATATTTTTAGCCGTGCATCAAAAGTGTATTTAAGTTCACTCGGGTAGCTCAAATTCATTATGTAGATGAGGCCAAGTAATATGGTGCAGGGATGTGCCATCAGGGCATCAGGAATCTGTGCACCTTCAATTATAGTCTTGGTTCCTTTGACAGGTGGAGAGGCTGGACTTTCTTCCTCCCCTGGAAAAAAACACTTCTCAAATTCATCCTCAGCTTTGTATCAGCTTTGTCCCCCTGACCAAACAGATAAAAGAGAAAACATTTGTTATTTACTTTTTTCATTTTGACTTGTCACTGCAGGAAAAGTATAAGAAGAACCATTAATAATATCTCTGCCCCCTCTCTCTGCTGTGATCACTGCTTTAACACAGCCATCTAGGAACAAGCATAAAGCAATTGGTTTATTATGGCTCATATACTGAATGTCCTGGGGAGGTATTCTATGATCATAACATAATCTGACAAAACTAAGCGTAAATACACCTTAACAGCCTCAGCAGCAGTGTGATCACTCACACTGTCACTTCAAAATGGATCACAGACTAAGTCTGAGGCAACAAAGTGTTGACTTCACCTCTCCACCACCTTCAGTGACCAGGCTTACATCATCATCTAACAAAACACTATTTCCCTGTAAATGTGACTTTACTCTGAATATGCTATAAGCACTGCAGAGTGTGTGACCAGACTGCTACAGAGTCCAGTATTTCCTCAGCTGCACTGAACACTGTTGTCAAATTGTCTGCTCTGTACAATTTTATGATAACTGTTGGTCCATGGGACAAAAACACAATCCCAGGTGTAAAAATAAAAATATTTATCGCTGTTTATACCGTTTCATATCGATGTAGTACAAATGCATTACAAATGATCAATTAAGTATTTAATAAGGCCTCAATAAAGCTAGAGACAGTAAAGATAAAGATAAAGATCAGGCATATTAAAAAGTTTTTTTTTCTTGAGCAACAGAACACTACAAGGTGATTTTGAATTACTGCCACGGGCAGACGACTCATTAGACTGGAAGTCTAGTCTTCACATCTGATCGGATTATTGTTATCAGACACACACAGACTGAGGAGGAAGTGATTACAATTAGTCTAAATTGGTCTGTAAAAAGTAGAAATTGATGTTCATGTTTACTTCAGTTAAGTGTCACAGAACTAAGAATTGTGGGTAAACTGTGAAGAGTTACACTTAAAAGATCAGTATGTGTACAGTACAGTACATGACATGTCGAGCAGTAGAGCAAAAAATATGTTGCACGTGTTAAAGAAAAATTAAGCTTTGTACAATTTAATCAGGAAGACTGCTCTGCTTGCATTCACAATTATACTAAGTCTTCCAAAAGCACCTAGCTAGCAAGTTACACTAAGAAGCCTTCACGGTACAATCAGAGCTGTCAGAAGCTGCAGGTGTTAAAGGTGTTGGTGTTGCCAATAATCTTCAAATGACTGATGTGATCAGAGAGCAGATCCATGACTGTCAATTTGGTCTTCCACCCCAGAGGTCAGGTTTGACGATGCTGTGTTTGCCTTTCCATAATCAGCAGAAAAACATCATGTTCCATCAAGCAGAACAAACACAGTGAGCTCTATGAACCTGGCACAAGGCCATGGTGTGGTAAAATAGTCAACATCCCTCTGCTACATGGTGAATTCACCCCACAATGATGCTGCAGTTCACTTAACTGCAGCAGAACAGTAGCTTGAGCAAGGAGCAATAAATATCAGCAGAAATATTCATCTGTCACAGAAGGTAAAACACATGTGCAACTATTAACATGAATGATTGCTCAATTCTATTACATACCTAAGTCCCATCATGTACAGAAGTAGGTCCTGGAACTGCCTCAGTCAAATGGAAAGCAGCTATCTATAATTAATGTCATTAATTACACCCTACTTTTCCTGCTGAGACAAGTCAAATTATCTTCCGAGAAAAAACGAGTCCACTCCAGTGAGAATCTGATGGCTGATATGAATGATACAAAATACTTGAAGGTCCCATGCTGTATAAAGGTAGATTTCCATTATCTTTTTTTATTATAATGCAGGTCTAGATTTTTGGCTTTAGGTTGAAAGTACAGTGTCAAGGCCTCAGTCCACAATGAAATGCACACAGCCTGTTTACAAAAACTGAGCCTTGAAACCAGCCATTAGGACTTCTGTAACTTTGTGATGTCACAACAAATCAGTCACTACCCCCAAATCGTATTTCAAGCCCCGCCCACCCAGACCCAGCATGCCACTATGCAGTATTTCTTTGAATGTTAACCTGAGATCTGCACTATTTCTATTTGATTAAACAGACAGCCAGAGCCTCCTTGCTTCTAACTGGCTGCTGTTGTTACCAGAGCTCCAGAGAGAGTGGCAGTGAAGCGGTAACATAGGCTATACCCTCTATAGGTGAGAGTGTTGTCCCATGTGCCCCTGATCTTGTAACATATATTAAGAGTAACTGTAACAGTTGCAGGTATTTGGTCATAACAAAACCAAGCTATCGAGGGAATAATATCTGACCAGTGAAAAAGAAGAGGATTATATCACCTTTTATTCTGTAGGAATATGTGTACCAAATTTAATACATTGACATCTCCATTTGTGTTAGTGGTCTAAACTTGCTTCAGAGCTACTCCTTGCTACTGTCCTAATAAACATACAGTCTGAATTGTAGTGAAACTATTTAAACATTATTTCATCTGTCTGCAAGATACAAGAATACATTTATTTCTCAAAGTTACTCTAACATTGTTTGTATACCAAGACTGTTTAAATGATGTCCATAAGTACATGAAAGCGTGCAGGTCAAAGACTGTGTTCTCATGGTGTCGTGAAAAGCAGATGGGGATGAGTCTGACCAATGAGGTAAAAAAAAAAAAATCACAACTTTTATTTCTGGTGAGGGTAAGCAGTGAGCTACTGTTCCTGTGTTGTTTTGTATATGTTGCACAATACAACTAAAATCCATGAAATCAATCAATCAATCATATCCTAAAAGACACATGTGCTGTCAGTCCAACCAGTCTGTCATCATGACTTGACTTGACTAAAAAAAACATTAATGTATGGAGTTATTTGTGTCTCATAAATATCTGTAAACGCACAGAAGGTGATCTACAAATGTTCCTTGGTTTGCACACGTGTTTTGCTATCCACAAATACAAATTTCTAATTTGTAACTTGTATTTTGGTTTTTACAAATAAATGTGTATTTGTAAATATATTGTGTATTTGTAAATGTATAATTTTCCATTTGTAAAAACAAAAAAGCCATTTGTAAAACCGAAAATTCTGTTTGTGAAGTGTAACTCTGCATTTGTGGATCACCAATCACACACACGCATCTCTTTCCGCAATGACGTATTTCTGAGACATTCCTGCCGAGATCCACACAGATCCACAAACTCACAGCTGCTGATTCACAAAGGGCCGCTCTCCTCACCAGGAGGGGCAGTGTTGGCGAGTAGCTGAATGAAAACTAACGAAGAAGACTGCTACTGGCTTATCTCGAGAAATTATTTTAATTCCCACTGTTAATGCGTCACTTTATTAAGTTTTAATGTTTTTTAATGCGATAAAGTAACTGTTTAGATCCCTAATATGCAGTTAGTTTATCCAAATGACGCCTGTTTGGAAGTTTGCTCCGCCGTTCGCGGAGCAGTGAAGCTCCATCTGTGGAGCAGCTAAGCTAACTAGGCTACCACCGGACGAGCGGTCTATCACAGAGGCTACAGCCGGGCTGCTGTGGTTTTCGGCCGGCTAACCTCTGCTGTCATCCAGGTCTCCCCCGGCTCGTTTTTTCCCCCGGAATGACGAAGCTGGTTAGCCAGCCCACCGCAGCAGCCCGGCTGCTGTTTAGATCTGATTAGATGTTTAGATGTTAGACTGTTTAGATCCCCAATATGCAGGGGTGGAAAGTAACTAGTTACATTTACTCAAGTTACTGTAATTAAGTAGCTTTTTTGTGTACTTGTACTTTTTTGAGTAATTTTTAAAATCAGTACTTTTACTTTTACTTGAGTACATATTGTTGGAAGAAATTTACTTAGTTACATTTTAAATAGCTTAAGTTACAAAGTAAAAAATATATAACTCTGTGTGGGTTGTCAAAAGTAGCTACGCCGCTGCCGCCTCGATTTCTCCCCCTTCACAGACACACACAGCAGCAGGCAGGTCATCTATGCAGGTAGGTACACACCTCTTTCCCCCTCACCGCTACGTGAGTTTGTGCATAACAGGGCTCGTCGCTATGTTGTCGTCTTATATTAGCCATTAGCCGCAGCTAGCGGTTAAAAGCTGACGTTAAAGATTAAAGACAACGTTATCAGGTATGTCCATCTATTCGGCTACGTTTATGGTGACCGTGCCAGACACACCGGGGCTGAAGGCCGGACCGGCAGTCCGTTGAGTTAAATGTAGGAGCCCAGTCAGATCCATGGCCATGCTCAAAAGAACAGACAAGCAGCCCACTGCTTCAGAGCAGTTACAGTAAAGAGGCAAGAGAGAGAGAACCTACAGTAACCCCCCCCCTCCTCCTCCTCCTCCTCCTCCTCCTTGAGAGCAGACAGGAAAGACAGTAAAAAAACAGGTGTGTGTGAGTGAAAGAGGGAGAGAGAGATTTTTCTTTTCTTTTTTTATCCGTATTGAAAATGGTATTGAGTATCGAATATTTTCCTTAATATCGATATTGAGTTGAAAATTTCAGTATCATGATCATGATCGTGACAACCTTAGGCCAGTAACTGCAACTGTCCATCTGATTGGCTCTGGACAACTGCAGTGTCAGAAGGTCAGAATCAAGTTGGTGCCACAGGAGCTAAAAGATGATGGAGACCAGTGTATCGATGGAGAAGGGACAAATTTGAAACACAGAGACATGCACGGAGAATGTGAGGCCAATCTCTGGCCATTATACCCCCCCCCCAAAAAAAAATAAAAAAGTAACTAAGTAACTTTTACTCTGAGTAAATTTTAAATGAACTACTTTTTACTTTTACTTGAGTAGATTTTTACACCAGTACTTTTACTTTTACTTGAGTAAAATTTCATCAAGGTAACTGTACTTTTACTTGAGTAGATTTTTTTGGTACTCTTTCCACCCCTGCCAATATGTGGTTATTTTTATCCAAATGGCGCCGGAGCAGTGAAGCTCCACCTGTGGAGCAGCTAACTAGGCTACCACCGGACGAGCGGTTTATCACAGAGGCTACAGCCGGGCTGCTATGGTGGTCGGCTGGCGAAGCCACGGCGTCTTCTCGGGGGAGAAAACGAGCACTTCAGTAAACCGGTTGCTGCCTCTGGATGAGCAGATCACCACAGAGGAAGCAGCCAGGGCTGCTGTGGTGGTCGGCCGGCTAAGCCGCGGCGTCATTCCAGGGGAGAAACCAAGCCCCAACCCGGTTGCTGCATCTGGATGAGCGGATCATCACAGAAGCAACAGCCGGCTGCTGAGGTGGTCGGTCGGCTAATCTGCGTCGTCCTCCCAGGGAAGAAAAGGAGCCCATCAATCTACCGGCAGTTTTTTAGAGGTTTACCGCCGGCTGGATGAATTATTTTTAGGAGATAAATGTTGTCTCATTCAGTGGTGTAGTAGGCTATATCAACAAACAAAACTATTTAGTCTATAATGGGCTATGTACAATCACCACCGCTACATCAATAAATAAATGTTTTACAATGAAACGGTCAGTCAGTTGACATTAACAATGCAGGTCGTTTTCTCCCCTGGGAGGAGACCGCGGCTTAGCCGGCCGACCACCATAGCAGCCCGGCTGTAGCCTCTGTGATAGACCGCTCGTCCGGTGGTAGCCTAGTTAGCTGCTCCACAGGTGGAGCTTCACTGCTCCGGCGTCATTTGGATAAAAATAACCACATATTGGGGATCTAAACAGTCTAACATCTAAACATCTAATCAGATCTAAACAGCAGCCGGGCTGCTGCGGTGGGCTGGCTAACCAGCTTCGTCATTCCGGGGGAAAAAACGAGCCGGGGGAGACCTGGATGACAGCAGAGGTTAGCCGGCCGAAAACCACAGCAGCCCGGCTGTAGCCTCTGTGATAGACCGCTCGTCCGGTGGTAGCCTAGTTAGCTTAGCTGCTCCACAGATGGAGCTTCACTGCTCCGCGAACGGCGGAGCAAACTTCCAAACAGGCGTCATTTGGATAAACTAACCGCATATTAGGGATCTAAACAGTTACTTTATCGCATTAAAAAACATTAAAACTTAATAAAGTGACGCATTAACAGTGGGAATTAAAATAATTTCTCGAGATAAGCCAGTCGCAGTCTTCTTCGTTAGTTTTCATTCAGCTACTCGCCAACACTGCCCCTCCTGGTGAGGAGAGCGGCCCTTTGTGAATCAGCAGCTGTGAGTTTGTGGATCTGTGTGGATCTCGGCAGGAATGTCTCAGAAATACGTCATTGCGGAAAGAGATGCGTGTGTGTGATTGGTGATCCACAAATGCAGAGTTACACTTCACAAACAGAATTTTCGGTTTTACAAATGGCTTTTTTTGTTTTTACAAATGGAAAATTATACATTTACAAATACACAATATATTTACAAATACACATTTATTTGTAAAAACCAAAATACAAGTTACAAATTAGAAATTTGTATTTGTGGATAGCAAAACACGTGTGCAAACCAAGGAACATTTGTAGATCACCTTCTGTGCGTTTACAGATATTTATGAGACACAAATAACTCCATACATTAATGTTTTTTTTAGTCAAGTCAAGTCATGATGACAGACTGGTTGGACTGACAGCACATGTGTCTTTTAGGATATGATTGATTGATTGATTTCATGGATTTTAGTTGTATTGTGCAACATATACAAAACAACACAGGAACAGTAGCTCACTGCTTACCCTCACCAGAAATAAAAGTTGTGATTTTTTTTTTTTTACCTCATTGGTCAGACTCATCCCCATCTGCTTTTCACGACACCATGAGAACACAGTCTTTGACCTGCACGCTTTCATGTACTTATGGACATCATTTAAACAGTCTTGGTATACAAACAATGTTAGAGTAACTTTGAGAAATAAATGTATTCTTGTATCTTGCAGACAGATGAAGTAATGTTTAAATAGTTTCACTACAATTCAGACTGTATGTTTATTAGGACAGTAGCAAGGAGTAGCTAGTAAGCTAGTAAATTTGTATTTGTGGATAGCAAAACACGTGTGCAAACCAAGGAACATTTGTAGATCACCTTCTGTGCGTTTACAGATATTTATGAGACAAAAACTCCATATTAATGCATGATTAAAATCTTCAACTGACCCAAGGTGAAACAGTCTGGAATTTGGATTATTAACTAAAACTTCCAGTAAGCCACACAAATCCCCCGAGAATGACCCACTGCTGAACAAAAGGTGAAGAACTAGATTCAGAGTCAATTTACTGTTTTTCACAGTAGCATCTACAGTAAGTGGGGGCATACTGTACCACAACACAAGAACGGCCACACATGATGCTCACAAGTAAACAAGGTATACTTTAGGTGAGGTTGAAACACAAAGGGATCACAAATTTAAGAATGAGAGCAGAACTACAACGAATACAACTACTTCCATATAAGAACTCACTGATTGGTTTGATGAGTATGAGGAAGAGACATACTATACAGTGCTACAACTCTTTAACAAGGGCATGCTGTGCAGGTAACCTGCTGTTCAGGTTACAAGAAGCTAAGGTTTTAACTGAGGCTGGTTTAAAGTTTAAACCTTTGCTTCTTAAGGTAAATCTCTCCCCAATCCCAGAATTTGAATCTTGGTCCTGCCAACATGGCTGATTTCCATACTCCTGCTTTGTTGAGCTCCACAGGTCATCAAAGCATGTGATATGATTTGTCACACTTACCTCAATGCCTCTCTGTGAGCTGCTCACATGATTTGAAACATGGCCACTAGGTGGCACCAGTGAATTTAGCTGGTTACAAGCCAAATACAACTCCTCTCTCTGGTCATGTAGAAGCTAGTAGCATATTTGGAAAATAATGTGTAAGACCCCAGGGTTGCTGGTTCGATTCCCGAAGTGGAATGAAAGGAGTAAGATAAACTGAATAACAATTCACTGTCTTGGTGGTTAATTACTTTATAATTAAATGTTCAGTAGTTTACTGCTTTTTTTTAGGTGATGAAAAATGTATAAACACGAGGCCAGTTTAAGACCATCTTGTGAATTTTAGAAAGGACCAATCTACCCTCAACATGCATCAAAAACTAATACTGCTATTGTTCTTTGCAATGCAGTAACTTTAATCTGAGTCATCCATACAGGAAACCAAAGCAGCCTGTCGTCAGCCCAAAAGGAAATCCCATCTAATCTCATGTCTGTATCACTGTTAAACAAGAATTCAAGTATAGTACAATGAAATCACCCTGCAATACCACGTATTACTGAGAACTTTTCAATAACATGTCAAGTTAATCTGGGGGTGACACACAGCTCAGGTAATTAGGCTACATGAGAGTAATATTTCCCCAGTGAAGAATTTAAGAATTTTATTATTATTAATGCTTCTCATGAGTCTACAACAAATAAAATATTTAGAAGAACAGTTTTTCACAAAGCATCACTCTTACAAATCTTATCTTTAAATTGACATAATCTGACATGTCAAAGATTTTTCATAATAACATTTTAAAAAATAAATTTTAAAAAATAGGGTTATTAAAAAAAAAATAACCCTATATAAAAAATAACCCTATATTTTTTATATATAAAAAAACCCCTATATATATATATATATATATATATATATATATATGTATATATATATATATATATATATATATATATATATATATATATATGTATATATATATATATATATATATATATATATATATATATATATATATATATATATATATATATATATATATATATAACATTTGGTTGTAATGTCAGATAGGCCTACTGCATATTATTAAGGGATAAATAAAATCTGAATATTCAATTTGATTTCCCAGAGCTCTAGCCTATTTTCCCCCATATAATTCTTATATAATAACCATGGGGGTGAAATATGAAGTATGTACTTTTTTATTTTATTTTGGCATGTTTTTTTTTTTTTTTAAAGCTTGCTTTACGAGGGTAGGTGTGAACCAATAGGAGACGAGTCCGGTGTGCTACGTCAGACGTAAGAGGCGCGTCTGCAGCACCTAGTAAGCGAAGTTGAGTGTAGCGCTGGAGCTCCATTGAAAGTGGCTGAGGCTCCCCGGTTCAGAGACAGTGCAGGCGGCCGAGGGGGCGGACCGACCGGCGAGAGGAAACTTGACAGAAAACAATAGCAGTCAGTCGCTGACCTCCACAGAGCTGCTATTATCTACGACTGTTGATATCTGTGAGGACAGTCACACAGACACTGTGCTCGCTAACAGACACGGTAGCGGCTGCGGCGGAGGGACACCCGGACAAGGAATAACGATAGCAGGAAAAACGGAGAGAAAAGTGAGGTGAAGGCACGTTTGGGAAGGAGGAGGAGGAGAAGAAGCAGCAGCAGAAGAAGAAGAAGAAGAGGAGAAGGCTGACAGTGACAAGTGAGCGGACTCAGCCACAGGTAGACACACTCACACACACGTTAGCTGTCGTGGCAGAAGAATCAAAGTGCAGGCGGGTCATGCGGATTTCTCCGGTCGCTGATCGGAGCGCCGCGTCGAAGCAGTAAAAGGTGGGGTGAAAAGAAGAGAAGAGAAAGAAGAGAAGACAAGAGAAGAGAAGAGAGAAGAGCCAGACAGTCTCCGCCGCTCCGTCAGTCCGTCCCAGCGGCTCCTGACCAGAGGGGAAGAGCCACCATGTCCCGGAGAAAGCAGAGCAAACCCCGGCAGATTAAACGTAAGGATGAAACAAGTTGACTGTCTTCTCTGTGTTGTTGTGTGTTGTTGTGAGCGTGGAGCCTATGTGCCGTGCCACGCGCACTCACAGGAGAAGCCGCACGTTGTGAGCGGCGCCTCTGTTGAACGTGCGTTCACCGTTAAGTTAATAAGTAGGATGAAACCAAACAGTAGCTTTACGACGCCGCTTTTATGTTTAAACATAAAAAGCGTTTCAAACACAGCGCGAGAACTGCGCGCGGGAGCCTGCTTTGTTGCGCACTTGATAATAATCCTCACATTGAATCTCAAAGTTGAATAAATTTCACATGCAGGGGGTTTTCGGAAGAAACACCGACGTAGCTTCGGTCTGCACTTCTTTTCTTTTCTTTTTTCTTTTTAAATGATTCAAGTGTCACTCTGGCAACCTCGCTATCTGGACTGTACAGGAATATAAAAAAAGTTTTCATTTAGCCCATTACCCTGCAAAGAATGCTTTTGTCCATTGGCAGCTAAAACTGTAGCCGTGGCTTCCTGTTTAATTCTGTTGTGGAAACGTCAGTGTTCTCTGAAAAAGCCGATGTGAACAGAGATAAAGCAGCGATCCGATGTGAGCTCAGATAAAGATTAAAATTGGATCCTTTTTATTTGTTTTCTGTCTGAGCCAGCGCCGAGGCCGCCGTTGCATTTTTCCCTCTGGCTTTTCACTTCTCTTTTCCAGAGATGGGGCGTCAGATAGGCCGCCTGCTGATCTCTTCTGCTGATAGCTGCTTACAATTGGATCTTTTTTTTCATCTATCCTTTTAACTCAATAATGCATCTTAGGAGCCGCTTGACAGGCCTTTTTCTTGGTCTGGCGCTTGGCTGGTCTCCGTGCTTGACGAGTTGTTCCTGTTTATAAAACGTGTGAAATCTTATCGCTGCTGACTGATGTTCAAAGTTTATGTAAATGCATATTAATGATGTTGTGATTAACCCATGCCGGTGCTTTTTTAAAAAGCCCGCTTCACACTGAACTGATGAAGAGTCTCAGTCTACATTTAATGTAATTATGCATGAGATTAGAGATAAAGTTTAAAAAAGTGTGAATGTAGGCCTGTGTGGAGGCCACAGCTGGAATGGAAACCATGACATCAGCTGAATAGTTTGTTTGGTAAGTTATCACATTGAGCAAATAATTATATCTTGTCATCGGTGATTGTGTCATTGTGTTCCCAGAAAACCAGCGTCTAAAGCAGCATTTGGAAGTCTGGGCTCTGTGGTATCACATTACTTAAATATAATCATATATAATGTAAGGTTGATGCTTGAGTTGACATTTCTAACTAAATAACCTGATTTAGTAGCTGCCCCTGATGACAGCAGGTGTGTTTTCTCTTTGGCTTTCACATCTAGAGGTTTACAAAAAGATAAACAGAGACAGAATTACCTTCACACATAAGTTGTTTAATGCATACAGCGAATGCAAGAGATCACCTTTTTTTCTCATGGCATAACACGCCTGTGTTTGTATAATGTGTAGGTCAGGGAGAAAGGAACATCATATCATGTCATTATGTTGCAGTGTGAAACATATTTTTAAGCGTTTTTTGTTGCAGAAGAAAGAAAGGAGAAGAAGATAAGAAAAAAACATTTAAAAATCCCAACAAAATAATTTAAAATCATATCATAATTAAGGATGGCTTAGATAAAGCTATGAGAGGTGCAAAGTTTTTATTTTATTTTAGATTTTTTTTAGATTTTTACCGGATATAATTGTTCTCACCAGTGTCTGTCTGTGTGTGTATAACAGTAATTCACTGAATTGGTCAAACTTCAAAATAAAAGTTGCGGTTTATTCTCTGGTTCATATGACGGTGTTTCTTTCTACCTCTCAAAAACTCACGCAGAGTGGGAGATCTGGCTGCAGTATCGGTGTGCTGGCTGGTGGCTCAGTAGATTTGAGTGTGAATATCCATCGTTCAGTTTTTTATATTGTTGTTTCAGCCGTATATGACCTGTGGTATCCAGAGCTGTGCAGCGGTCTGCTCCCTCTCTGGGGAACTGACACTAACGTTAGCTCCAGAAGCTAAAGTGCAAAACTGTCAACAGTGTCATTAGGGTGTGTCAGGCCATTATCAAACATTGTCAGACATGAGTTAGTTTAGGTTATGTCATAAAACATCACACACACACACACACACACACACACACACACACACACACACACACACACACACACACACACACACACACACACACACAACCATTTAGTTGATACTAATAATTAAACAGTGGCCTAATTCTACGTTTAACATCGTAAGTTTTCTATAGAAATTAAACCGACTTTATTCAGATGTTGATTTTAACTGACTGAGCAGTTTGGTTTGTTATGTGGTGATAATGCTTGGTACAACTTTATCTTGTCTCAAACTATATAAACCACAACTACACACCTGCTGTCATTGAGCTACTTACCTCAAGTTTTTCAGTCCTGCTGCAATTTATCTAATCAGTAGTAATAATGAACCTGGACTAACAAATTTGACACTTTTTAGTTGGACTCTTCAGGTTTTGATACACTGCTATTCAAAGCTGATGTTAGCTGCTCACTTCCCTGGCACAGCTGATCTGACTGGTCCATGTTGGGCGATCAGGCCTATCTGCCAGCTTGTCATTCAGGATTTCTCTCGATGAAAATCTCTAGTGTGCTACTGCAAGTAGCCTATATACATATGGTTTGTCACTTCCTGTTTTTTCATATCTGTTTCCATAGAGTGGCCTATCAGCTGTGAACTCCCAGTAGGCACCTACAGTAAAGCCAGCAGCGAGGCCTGGAGATGTATTCCAGACCCTGAGGCTGATAAATCCAGACTAGACTTAGTGCGTGTGTGTGAGAGTGTGTGTGTGTGTGTGTGTACATGTGTGCGTCTCAGGGGTGTCATGGCCGTCTTTATCAGTGCTTCTGGTCCACCATGCTTCCCTGTACACCAGGTCCCGGCTGCTGTTGAGGCCAGCCAGGCTCTCAGCCCCGTGACTCTCTTGTGATTTGGCAGACATTTTGATAGGAAAGAGTGAGAGTGATAAGGACGTTGTTTGGCTGGGGGTGTATGGAGGTTCAGCAGAGGGAGGGGGGCTAGTGGTGCCACCACTACTACCACTACTACTATTATTACCACCAAAGCCGTTTTCCCACTAAAATTAGCGGGTCGACGCGGGTTTTTTAAACGCGGGTCGACCCGCTAACAATCGGCATTTGGCCCCTTTCCCATTGACCAAAATGAGCCGAGTCTGACCCCCCGCTGAGGGATCAGACAGAGCATAAACTCTCATCCGCGGTGCAAGAGACACACACAGTCATGCCACAGCCGCCCGCCGCGGAGTGTCCGTCCGCCGAGGCAGACTCTCTGGCTGGCTGACCTGGAGCACCAGGACCGCGGAGGACAGAGAGTCTGCTGCGGCCGGATGACGGACGTCCGCGGCACAACACGTCAGTTAAACACACTGTCGCTTCTTTTCTTTTCTTTTTTTCTATCGTTTTTGGTCAGTGTTCTCTGATCTTTTGATCCCAGTCTCGGATGAGAGCAGAGCGGAGCAGAGCTTTGTTTTGGTACGTGATATGAGACGCGACCGGCGCGATGACGTAGCGTCACGTAACGTTCAGTGTCATCACGTAAATTAGCGGGTTGACGCGGGTCTGGCGTTCCCACTGCAAGCCGAGCAGAGCCGAGCCGATTAAAGGCGATTTTAACCCGCGTCGCTTGCCGAGTCGTCGACGCAGCTCGGTGCGCCTTTCCCACTGCCACCAAAAGCCGATTGTTAGCGGGTTTAAACGGGTTTTTTGGCCAGTGGGAAAGGGGTATAAGGCAGTGTGTCCACCATGTTTTGAGCTTGCTGAAACTAATATTGGAGCCGAGAGACGGTTTCAGTTGAGATCCACTGTTTTATCCACGTCAACATGTTGTGAGCATATATAGTTACTGCATAAAGTTCCCCAAATGACACGTATTTACAACTATGACGAGAAGATGAAGTGGAACGATGGTCCTACTGGTCACTAAAAGAGAAAGTAAACTACAGGAACAGTAATCAGATAAACTTGTGTTGTCTTTTCTCTAAGGTTGATGTCAGCACATAACAGTGACATTAGGTGGATGTGCATCTCTAGTCTCTGTCTGGAGAACCATGTGTCATTCACACACACACACACACACACACACACACACACACACACACACACACACACACACACACACACACACACACACACACACACACACACACATCATTTAAAAACATGACCATGATTATCGACCCTCTCCATCACAGTTAGTCACAACTCTGGATATTTAAAAGCATTGGACTGATGTAGAGTATTGATTAAATATTCAACTTGAAGTTGCTGATTTGATCAGTTGCTGACTAGACGGTGGTTTCTCCTCCTCCCTCACTAAATGAACGGACCTGAAGCAGCTCATTAAACATATGTAATAAAGCCTGTGGGCTTAGGTTTACACTGTATGACCACACTACTAATTCAGGTTGATATTCACAGCTCAAGATTTAAAGGGACAACGAGGAGTTTTGGAAAAGCAAAGCGTTTTCACACTACATTTATGAGCCTCCGCGCACCGTGAAATTCTTTGACCGGCGCAAGGCAGACTAATTTCATTCATCAAGAATTAAAGTCAGAAGTTCGAAGACGATCACATACCGTCGTAGTTCCGACCATAAACGGCGATTTGGCTGCGTTATTCTCATGACTCGCCACAAAACCGGAAGTAAAGAAACGCTGGTCG
Source organism: Trachurus japonicus (assembly GCF_045865225.1). Taxonomy (NCBI): domain Eukaryota; kingdom Metazoa; phylum Chordata; class Actinopteri; order Carangiformes; family Carangidae; genus Trachurus; species Trachurus japonicus. The sequence goes on from NC_140912.1 coordinate 3,598,100, forward strand.
GCTCGACCAGCATTTCCGCCACCACTAATAATAACAAAATAACGATAGAGACAAAACGATGTATTTATCGAAAATGGGCCCATTAACAAGTGTGGGTAGCGTAGATTCATCCACATTAACGTGAGACTTTTTTATAACCAAATAGAATCTCCTCGTTGTCCCTTTTTAATAGAAAACATTCAATAAATGTTGTTTTGTTTTAAAGGAGGATCATAGAAGGAGCATCGCGCTGTTTTTCCCACTCAGAAAAAAACTGATCAGGAATCATCAATGGAATAATTGAAAAAGAATCTGACAGTTAAGGGTATTAATTGATTCTGATAAATTTCTATGACAAAATGACCACACAGCGCAGAATTCTGATGTCACAACATTACACCTCTAACTTCCGGCTGGAGAAAGAGTCACGTGATGGAGCTAAAGTCGAGTGATGGATGTTTGTGTGTTTTGTTAATTAGTCCTTTCCTTCTTTGTGGTGTGTGTGTGTGGAGCTAAATTACATCAAGTCCGTGTTGGTGTGTCGGTAAATTTGGTTCTGTTACAGCGAAAGCCTCGCTCTGAACAAAGGCCTGCAATGGAGCGGACACCTGTGGTGACAAGTCAGGCGTAATCTGAATCTTTCAGCGGTTTTGACATGAAAATCAATTTGATGTTGCATTTGAATATGTGCCACCTAAAACAGTCTGAAACAGAGGCTGTGTTTTTTTCTGTCATTTTTTTAAATTTGCATACTTGGCACGTCCATGCACAGGTTCTGGGTTAGAGTCCATGAGGTTACAAACAGACTGGAAACTGTGTTGATTGAAGGCTAGACCCACTCTTTGTTTGTTTGTTGTTGTTGAACCAGTGTAAGGAAGTAGTACTTTGTTTCAACACCACAGATGGAAAAAAAAAACTGAAATTCCTTTTCTGCAGAAGTAGGGTGTTATGGGTAACCACTTAGAGCTGAATGCTGAATGCTGACATGCAGCGCTGAAATTTTAATAAGGCGTTGTATGAAGCTGGGCGTCACACAAATGGATGGTTTGAAGAAGAAGAAGAAGAAGAAGAAGAAGAAGAAGTGTCAGAATCTGTGAGAATAAAAGAAAGGGCTCCAGAGGAAGCGTCGGCCTCAGACTCATTATCACCAGCTCAAGGAGGAGCTTGTGAATAAGACGCATGTTAGTTCTCATCTGGATTTCTGAGAAAGTGGCAGCTGGTGATAGAGGGAAGGCTACAGGTGCTTCCCTCAACAACCTCCATTAGGTAAACACATGATAAGGACCGCCTGTTTACCAAAACCTGTCTCTGTTAAATGCCAGACGTCAACGCGCGGCACACTGTAATCCTCCTGATTCACTCTACCATCGTTACACAGCTTCACAGCCTGGACCACTCACACTCATTTCTTGTACACACTGCAAAAACTCAAAATCTTACCGTGAATATTTGTCCTATTTTTAGTCAAAATGTCTAATTTCTAGTCAAAACTAATCTCATTCTACTTAAAATAAGACTCATCACATAAAAAGTAGCTTGTTTTTAGACACTTTTTACGTCTTTCAAGCATATTTTCACTTTAAATAAGTAGAATCTGATAGTGGAGCAAGTTTTTCTTCCTTATTTCGAGCACAAAAAATTTGTTTGAAACAAGTGAAAATAATCTAAAAACAAGTTAATTTTTAGGTGATGAGTCTTATTTTAAGTGGAAAGAGATTAGTTTTGACTAGAAATTAGACATTTTGACAAGAAATAAGACAAATATTCTTGGAAAGATTTTTTTGCAGTGCAGTAGCAAAGGTGTTGGTGTTGGTCCAAACCGACGTGATGAAAAATGAAAAATCTATACACATTATGCCCCTCCCCCTCTGTGCTGTAGGTGGGTGGTGTGTAGTGTTATCCCTGATTCTCTGATGCCAAAATAACTTTTGTTAGAGCCACGAGAAAAGCAACAGTTGACAACAGCAACAACAACAACAACCCCAACACACACACACACTCTCTCTCTCTTTCTCACACAACAACAACAACAACAACAACAACAACAACAACAACAACAACAACAGTGGATTAAGTCCAGGCTTTCTGGAGGCCCATAGCAGTGGAGGAGAAGGGGTGTTTGTGTAGCTGATAGATATTTGTCTGTGTCTCTTTGTGCGTCATCCTCCCCAACGGTTGGTGATCTCTCAGCCTGATAAGGCTCCTCTCCTTGATTGGGAGATAGAGGCAGGCAGGCAGGCAGCCCACTGAGGCTGGATCCCTGGGCTTATATTTTGGCGGTTGAGATGGGAGACGTGATAAAACTTGGCGGCGATCGCTCCTGCTGATATCGCAGAAAGCAAAAGAGGAGGGGGAGGTGGGGGGGACTGAGTGAGTGAGTGAGAGAGGGGAAGCTGGGCAGATGGAAGGAGAGATGGAGGATGGAGGGCACATTGTAATTACATCTGGCAGTTGCATGCCATTTCGCCAGCATTGTCATGTTGTTGTTGGTGGTTTTGTTTGTGATTGGCTGGGGGTGGATCTCTAGATAATTAAAAGAAGAGAAAAGGCAGAGGGAGAGCAGGAAAATGTGCTGTGATAAGAGGGAGGAGAAGAGGAGGAGGAGTGGAGGTAGATAGTAGGAAGGAGAAAAGATAGAGAAAGAGTGAAAAAAGTGTGTGGAATACAGAGCTGGTAGATGAATGTGTTGTGGTGTGTTTTTAATGGCAGCCCAGCGAGCTCTGCTGCTCCCCCTCCCCTCTGTCAGAGATGTTGGGGCTGATAAGGAGGCCTGCTGATGGTAGATAGATAACACCTTGCAGATCCACACTGCTGATTGGCTGTGTGTGTGTGTGAGTGTGGGAAAGCTTGCTTCCTATGACATCAGCGCTGGGGCTCAGAGGTCAGCATGAATAATACGCTGCCTCCCACAGCTTAAAGCCAACCAGGACGCCTGCACAGGCCAGACAAGGAAGTCACCACACCAACCTCATCCTCCTTTTCTTCTACATCTTGTCTTTTCTCTTAGAAAACAGTGGTTTAACTTCTTTAAAGCTTATAGAGGAGGTGTGTTTTTTTTTAAATTTTTTTTTTCGATTCTTCACGTCAAGATCGGTTTCGGCGTATTTGCGAGTGTGTTGCAGCTGTGAAAGGAATGTGTTGCTGTGTTGTTTTTTTATCAGATGTCTGACCAGGCTCGGGTCACGTGATTGTTATATGGACCTCGCAGTTGAGAGATTAATTCATTCTTTGTGAGCCAAAGTGAAATAAAACACACAAGCATGTCTAAATTCCAAGGACCCACACACACACAAACCCAGAAGACTCACACAGTGCCTTGGTGGCTTTCCCTTGTTTTTTTCTCTCTTTCTTTGTTCTGCTTTTAGCTTGATGTGAACTTTCGATAAGCCGCGGGGCCTGATCTCCGGTGCAGATAGAGATCGCCAAGTGTGATTAGAGTTGTTATCAGGCTGGAGCAGGCCGGAGCTGAGGCTCCACTGCAATAACAACAGGCCCAGGCAGGAGCAGCCGGGGCTCGGACCCTGGCAATCAGTTCCAGTCCTAATGGGATTAATGTTGTTGTATAATTAGATGATAGGTGTGAATGCATTTCTTTTCTCCCTCAATCTTTTTCTCAGTCATTCAGGCTCCTCCTCCTCCTCCTCCTTCTCCTCCTTTCCTCCCCCCTCCCCATCTCTCCTCTCTCTCTCCTCCCTAACAAGCATTGTCATTGATTAATTTAATTAAAATTAATACCACGTATTACTCATTCCAGATTCTGTGTAAGATAGCGCAGACATGTTGCAAAATTTTTGGTGTTCATCGATGATTATCTCCAGGGTGATTTTTTTTTTTTTTTATATATTCTGTTAAAGGCGTGAAACTTGAAGCTCGTACTGTAAGTGGGAGGAGAAGAAAAAGAGGAAAGTAGCAGCATCAGCAGAATGACTTGCACAGAGTTGATTCCACTGACAGATATTAAACTGGCTAGATGGTGACTGATTAGGTATCGGACGCGCAACGATTCTCATGCTCGCTATCAGATAGCTTGACGTGAGAGCTGCATATGACTGCAATCAGTCATACCCACATATGCATACTGAATCTACACGGGGTCACAGTCAATAATGTGCAGGTCACGTCACCACTGGCTTATTATTGAACTAGGCTTCTTGAGTTCTTTCGCAATTGGCTCCATAAAAGTGTTAGCGTCTTTACGTTAGTGTGTGTTTGCACATGAAGTGTGTGTGTGTAATGTGTGTACATGCACAGTCAGATAGACCAAAGGGGGAAGCTGGCAGGGTTACAGAGGAAACACTATTTGTGTTCAGTGTGTGGATGAGTTATTACCCTTTCCTGCTATTTACCCAGGGGACAGCCTCGTGGTGAATTATGCTTCCCCAACTCAGCACTGTTGTAAACGGTTTCACCCTTGACCTTGGCGCCGGCGGCTTCACAGATGAGGGAGGAGAGAAAACATTACCTCCACCAACAGTAGCATAATCTACGTCCAAGCAGCTTCGCTCTAGCAATAATTACCACTCTGCCATCTCTTCCCAGGGAGCTTTGTGAGGGCTTAACTCACGGCTGACGCGTTCTCTATTAGAGGCGGCGGCCCTTTAACCTGAGTAACCAAAAGAAGTCACGTGCTCTCCTCCAGCTGCACTGTCCAGCTGTATTAGGTTTGCAGATGTGCACGATGATCAGCGCAGAAGGGTTTTCCTCAAAATTCATCAGCGATGTTCAGTCGATTTCAGAAACGAATGATAAGAGGAAGAAATGGAGGCCGGGTGTTGAGGTGTTGAGGCTAAAACAGCTGTGTGTGTGCCATTGTGGAAGTTGTGTGTACTGTATGTGACTGTGGGCCACGTGGCTCTGATCTCTGGTCAGTGTGTGTGTGTGTAGGATAGAGACAGCCAGTGTTATGACAAGGCCCCCCAGCGGCATTGATAAGACAGACCATTTACTCCTACTGTGCTGAGCGCTCTGTTCCACGGTGTTAAGGCAACCTGGACAAACAACACCACCTGACCTGCTTTTACAGCCACACACACACACACACACACACACACACAATAAATGCAACGGTAGCTAGGAGCCGTGAGCTTATTCACCGATATTACACTGAATTAACAGTCAAGAGGTCAAGGGTCAAAGGTCACAGTGACTTGGTGACGCGGAACGATACTCCACCATTCCTAAAACGCACTTAATACACACATTCATTCACACTGACCTTTGAACCCATGTGCACCTGCTCACTCAGCCCTCAAGTGAAGAAAAGCCTCAAAAACGTAGGTGATAGTATTTTAGTATTTTTGTAGTTTATGGGCAACAAGGGAGATTTTGTCACCCACTGGAACACATTTAATCTGTAATATTTTAAAAAGAAAAAAACAAAACAAAAAAAAACAGCTTGGCAATCTCATACTAGTTTATTTTTCTTGAATGTCAATTAATCATCAAAACAGTTTGATAGTAAATTTCTTTTGATAAACTGATAAATTAAAAGGATAGTTCAACATTTTGGGAAATTGGCCCATTGTAGTCATAGCAGGTGCAAGCTATTTTTAGAACGACGGAGCAGAGCCGTGAGCTGCTCAAAGCTACGCTACGGAGGCTCATGGGATTTCTTGGTTTCCCTCATCAAACTCATCAAATACACAATCCAACAACTCCACAACGCTCTGGTGGACAAGTTGTGACCTGCACATTCATCACGCTATGAGATAATAACACAACGTTACCAGACAGAGTTGTTTTCAAGGCAAATGCAGAGACTGCTTGATGAAAAACTGTCCCTGATGGGAACGTGCATCAGCGGTTTTGCATGAATTTGTGTCTGTCTGGTAACGTTGTGTTATCTCATAGCGTGGTGAATGTGCAGGTCACAACTTGTCCACCAGAGCATTGTGGAATTGTTGGATTGTGTATTTGATGAGTTTGATGAGGGAAACCAAGAAATCCCATTAGCCTTTGTAGCGTAGCTCTGAGCAGCTCACGGCTCTGCTCCGCCGTTCTAAAAATAGCTTGCACCGACAATTAAAGGTAACGAACCTATAGGGATTATGGCAATGGCCCAATTTGCCAAAATATTGAACTATCCCTTTAACCATTTCCGCCCCCATGGGCTTTGTCACTAGCCTGGCTCTCGCCAGACCCTTGTAGTTCCGCAAAGCTACGCTGAGCTCCGCACAAGGGTCTGGGACTGCTCCATAGGCGATTCATTTCAGAAGGCGGGGCCTTGTAAAAAAATCTTGTATGTGATTGGATAAACCACTTGTCCGTTATCTTGAATGACGTGCTACTTCAGCCACTCACTGCGAGCCGCCATTGTTGTTTGACTCAAACAGTCGCTTCAGCGCTACGTCACACCTCAGAAAGTCCCGCCCGGCGATCCTGATTGGTTCATTATTTTTTGCTCCGGGGAAGAAGTTTGCATTGGCCTCGAGTCCAGACCCTTGTGCGAAGCTGAGCGTAGCGCCTCTGGCGTAACTTTGCGGAACTACAAGGGTCTGGCGAGAGCCAGGCTACTTTGTCACAGGAGTGTGCAGGATGCAGCTAGTTTGGGTTCAGGTGCATGGATACTTGTATAAATGTAATAAACTGTAATGTAGAGAAAAGGCAAAACAGGATTACTCACATAAGTTTTTTTCTCACTGAAAAGCAGGAGGTGAAACTGCATTTTATTTGTGCATACATTTTGTATTCATTTACGATACTGGCTGTATTTGCTGTGATCTCAGTTTAATCTGAACACCTTGATGTTGTAGAGAGATGAGCGACATTATTTGGTCAGCTTTACCCGAAGGAAGCGGTTTCCCACGGAAAGAAAACAAGCTTGCATGTAATGTAGAGACAGTAATGTTGTGTTGTTGTTGTTGTTGTTGTTGTTGGGTTCTCAGAGGCCTAGTGCTAAGTTCCCAGTGAAGAATGTTGTAATGGATCAATGAAGCTCTGATTTATAGAAAGTTGATCAACTGCAGCTTTCATTTAATCAGCAGTATGCAGATGAATAAAAATAAAATGAACTTTACCAACCGAGTTTGTTGTGACACATGCAGGGAATTAAAGTCCAGTTCTCAGTAGCTGCTGGTGTGTTTGCCCACAGTGCAGAGAGCAGATGGTGCAGACGGTGAGAAGACCAAGTCAGTGAACTGTTGGGAATGATCTGGTTTTGTGCATCGATGAGTAATAAAGTGTCATATCTGATCTTCATCTGAGTCACAAGCAGCTCAAGCTAATAACACACTAGTGCTGATTGGAAACATGAGTAAGGCCTTGGTGCTAATACCTGGTCAAACCGAGTAGGAACTCTAGTCTGGACTACTCCTCATACAGATCTCAGCATCTGGGCTCTGACTCCAGGAGCTGGATTCTCTTTGTTTGAGCTCATTCTCTAGTCGATTTATTTTCGTTGTTGTTTTCATTGTCCTGTTCCCATCAGCAGCTTCTCCTGAGCTCCAGCAGCAGCAGGTGTAATCACTGGAAGAGACCTGGATAGATTCAGGAATTATTTTTCCCTCCACATGATGGTAGAAGCAGCAGAGCTCATGTTGCTCACTCACCCTGCTTCGCCTCTGGAAGGTCTTCATGTTAGTTTGAACACCACACATAGAGCTGCATGCTCTCCCCAAACTTCTCATTTTCCAGCAGTGTTGTGCTGAGTCAAGCTGCTCTTTCACAAACTCCAGCTTTGTGTTCCAGGAAATGGGTTTAATGAAAACTCTCATTGCTGCTGAATTCTTACAAAGACTGTTACACGTAAACTTTTCTGACTCAATGGAAGCTCAGTCCTTTATTTTGTTGTGAATTGTATTATTAGACCTGTATTGACTGTTTTTTTTTGGTCCACACACACACACACACACACACACACACACACACACACACACACACACACACACACACACACACACACACACACACACACACACACACAGAGTGAACATTCTCATCATGACAAAACACTACTGTACAGTATGTATCTGTGGAAATCACTGCATGAGACACAAAATGAAAACACACTGACACTATCTGTTGTAATTCGGAGTCAGCCTTTACAGCCAGCGTCTAATACTGATCTGAAGCATCTACGTGAGAGGAGCGGTCGACAGAACGTGAGTTCACATATTGATTGACACCTGTGAGCTCCCACTCATTAGAAGGTAAACTTTAGAGGCCCCGCTGGCAGCCAGGTGACAGCGACTTAACATTAGAGGTTTTGCTGAATATTTCAAGAAGAAAAGTTTAGAAAAACAACAAACTGTAACTTAAATTTCTAACACAGATAAATGCTGTTGATCCTGTCATGTTTCAGGACAAAAATTGTAGCGTTTTGTCGTGACTCGTGTTGTTGCCACTGTAGAAAAGACATTTAAACAGCATTAACAAGCAACAAGGCTGGTTCTAATTATGAGTTAGAGACAAGAAGTGAGAAGGCAGCAGAAACACACCATACAGTAAGTGCAGTTATGTGCAGGAGAAGAGGATAGAGGAAGCAGACGAGGGCGAGAGGCGAGAGGGAGGAAACGGGGAGGACAGGAGCCGAGGGGGTCGTATGGGTGAGTCGGCGTCCGAGACAATGCCGGGAGAAAGAGGAGCTGCTGGTGGAGCCTCCTGGGAGCCGCCTTAACAGGGGGGGGTCTAGACCAGCGGCTCCTGTCTCTGTCTATCTCTACACACACACACACACACACACACATGCGCAAACACAATCAGCTTTCATAAAACCAGCATTGTTCCCTTAATTCAGCACTGTCAGGGATTTGGACTCTCAGAGAGCAGATCTGTGGTGCAGTACGGCTCTAATTAGCCGTGTTCAGCGACCACCCCAAAATACATATCATCAGGGTTTTCAAACTCACTCCTCTGCATCACAACGCTGCACCTTTTTTTTTTTTTTTGCTGGAAGCACCTGAGCCAGTTGTTGTTGCAGTTCCTCAGGCTGCCAACAGAGGATGATAAAACTCATCAATAACTTGTTTCTCATCCTAAATTGACTGTTTATACATTGGATTACACGTAGCGTGGTAGCAGTACAGCGTACAGGGCTGTGCTGGTGAGCAATGAGTAACCCACCCCCGCCCCCTCTCTCTCCCTACCTCTCAGTATCGCTGGCTCTCTCACGTCTCAGTGTGTACATTATGAGTCATGTGAGCCAGTAGTGTTGCAGTGATCCGGGCCTTTGGATTGCTTTGTGCTTGTGTAAACCGTGGTGCTCTGGCTCCCTGGCTGATAAGTGAGCTGCCAATCAAATGGTTATGTGTGTGTGTTTGTGGTGTGTGTGTATGTGTGTTTGTGGTGTGTGTGTAATGTGTGTGTGTGGGGGCCTATAGTATGTTCACAGACTGCACACTATGTGCCACAGGTGAAAATAAATCATATTTGGATTTGGTATCATTTCAGATCATTATTACTATCTTAATTATACCTCATAGTGTTCCAGCACTGTGTCGTCTTTATTCTGAATGTGAAAGCTTCAGAGCACTTTGAAAACAGTGAAGGCTTCTGACAACATGGCTCCCAGCTTGGGGGATGTGAATTAATAAGGGTATAGCGACTATCTTTAACTTCCCAAATTGTCTTTTTTCCCCCGCGTTTTCTTTTTTTTTTTCCTCCCAGAAAATGGTGAAAACACACATCGGCCCTCAGTGACATATTAAATGTCTGTTTCCTTTGATGTAATAATGCAGTGTTTCTTATATTTGTGAAGAAGGAAATGGGGAATGTAAACAATGAATTGATCATGGCAGTGGTTACTGATTTACCTTCTGCCAGCTGACATATTGATTGTTCAGCTTATCATTCCAGTTGTATAAGACAAAAAGGGTGTGAACCACCGACGGAGCGACGTCTATAATTTGGTTTCATTTTATAGTTGTGCACATGCACGCTGCAATATGCAGATTTTGATGTAGCATATGCACATAGTGCTGATGTATTTAATCTAATTATTATACACAGAAATATTTTGAATAAACCCAGGAGAGGTGCGCTCTTATTCTGGCGGTCAGTTTTAGTCACAGGGAATCTGGCTCTGTGGAACCAGAGGTGTAATATGTTTATTGTTCATCATTGGCTTGTAGAACACAAAGGGAGGATCTGACACAAACGTGTTACTAGTGTCATTATGGGAAATGTAGGATCCAGGAGCCTGGTTTGTACTGGGATCTAAACATCCAGATATCTGTGGCTTTACAGCTTGAAATATGACCGTCCTCTTGTGAGTCTCCCCAACTTTATACAAGCGCCACATAAAACCCTGTTTGAGACAGATTCATTTTCTAGGCTTAAATGTTGCGGCATAAAATGGCCAAATTTAAAAATAGTCCATTTTACAGTAGCTGCAACCAGATTGTTAGTATCTGCTGTGAAAACTCCTTATCAAAGTCTTTCTCAAAAATAAATCACCACTACTTAATTTCCATCCTGTCTTTGTATGTTTTGGTTCAGACTGTTGGGAAAAACACATTTGTGCAACATCTTGACACAATGGTTTCATCTTCTGTCTCGATGCAGACACAGATAAAAGCCTGAGTGATCGATATAACTAACTTTCTGTAATCTCTCAGATTAATGAAGCCCTGTTGTAACATCATTTATTATGGGCGTGTTGATCTAATATAACTTAACAGCCCAGAGAGGCAGGAAGTGAGACCATAAACACTCCTGCAGTGTGTAGACTCAACAGCAGAGCACAACACAATGTCACTGCCATGTTTTTTTTTTTATGTATTATAATATTTAGTCCTTTCCATCTCTCTTTAAAATAATCTTTTCTCCCTTTCCTCTCGACCCTCTACCTCTATCTCTACCCTTCCGCCTCCACTTCTCTATCACCTCTTCTTTTCTTCTACCCATCTATAGCCCCCCTGCCCCCCCCCCCCCCCCCCCCCGGCTCCAGCCAGACCCCTAGCCTTGGCTAACCAGGTCTTGGCAGTATGATAATGTGGAAAGTTGAACTGGCCCCATTACAGCGAGGCTGATGGTAGGGCTGATAAGGCTGTTGATAATGGGTGCAGATAGCGCTGGCACAGCGGTCCAATAGCCTAGCCCTGCCCCCCCCACCACCCCCAACCCCCCTTCACCCCCCCACCCCCCCATTATCATTCCTGCCCACCGATGGGCTCCCAGAACGCTATCTCCTCTCCATTTCCACTCCTGCGACAGATAAGAATGGAAATACTGACTTCATAGCTGACTGATTAAAGTGTCTGCCTTTCTTGATAATACACAGATAAATTATGTTTTTTTTTCTTCCTCTTCTTCTTTTTCTCTCCCTCTCTCTATCTAGAAAAGGGTGGGGCGCAGCAGAAAGAAGAAAAACCCTCTCCTCTTTTCCTTTCTCTTTTCTTTTGTGGAGCTTTTTTTTTTTTAGAGGAGGAGGAGGAGGAGGAGGAGGAGGAGGAGGAGGGAGATGATGTGCAGAAAGGAAGGGAGGGGGGATTCTGTAGTGGTCACACAATTGGAAGAAGAGTATCGAGATGTGGAAGTGTATTATATTTGCAGATCCTGTTGCCAATAAAGATGTGTGAAAATGGTGCAGGCACAAAGATCTTCGGAGAATGGCCATCAGCACCAGCCAGAGTGTAAGAAAACTTGTATTACTGGCTTTTCGAGTCATTATAAAGGCAACAAGCGTTGCTGGAGGAGAGGAGGGAGGGAGGGAGGGGGGGGCACAGATGGGGCGATAGAGAGAGAGTAGGGGCAGACAGGCCTATTTGCAGCCCAGTGAACTTCCACTGCAGCTACAGCTGTTTCCAGGTTGACTTTTTATCACTGATCGCTCTAGTTTGATACCAGGAAAGATCCCTGATGGATATGCTCCCTGCATCCAAATCCTCTAACCCATTTGCTTTTTACCCCCCCCCCCCCCCCAACACACACACACACACACACACACACACCACGAGCAACCGCTATCTCCCTCCCTTCTCTTATCTTTAGCTCTCCAGCTCTCTGTCTGTCCAACTGAACTTCTTTCCTCCCCCTTCCTCCTCCTCTCACCTCTGTCTCCCTCCTTTCCATGAGGAGAAATTCCCCATCTGCACTATCACTCCCTAGCCCTTGATCAGGATGGTGGCGGTGATGACGCCGCCTGTCGACTGTCAGTAGCTGCCTTTCCATTCAAGTTGAAGGATGCAAAGTTGTGACATATCGCACTGGAAAACATTATGGTCAAATTTCGGATTAGGTTTCCTCACCGTTCGGAGGAAAACGTTAAATACATATATACACCTCGCCTGACGTCGTTAAAGAACACATGCTCATTCTTAATCAATTGTGGAATCAAATTAAATGAACTTTAATTATTGCTGGAAGATAAATGCTTCACTGAAGAAATGATCCCCAAGACAGCAGCTGTAGTAGTATTCGTTTTGTTCTGTGCTGCTACACACACACACACACACACACACACACACACACACACACACACACACACACACACACCCTCACTCCCCACCCACTCTTCAGGTCCCTCTGCTCCTACCCTTCCTTCTGTTTCAGTGGAGTGGCAGGTGGCAAACATGGGGCAGATGAAGGGGTGTGACATGCAACAAATGCCCCTCTGTGGTATAAAGCTGCAGTTGTACTCTCAGTCATATGGCACATGTCTTAAACACACTACATATGGTGTCATACAGCGGTCATACTGATATATTTAATTACATAGTTTAGGCTAACATGGCATCCATGTTTCTTCCTTCAGGTCCTTCATTCAAGCAAACATCACTCATAAGAATAAGTAAATGCTGCATAAAAGCACTAATCAGTTCCTTTGTTGTTGTGCTTTGTGTTAAATGTGTAGTTTTTTAAAATTATTTTCTTTTATTTTTTAATGTAAACCAAAATCTAGTTGCAGGTAGAAATGCAGTAATCTCACACACAATAATATTTAGTCTTTTCCATTATATTCTTGATGATTATACCATTTTTATTGAGGTGGGATTTATTCTAGCAGTTAATGATACTTTTCATAATTTAATAAGTTGGGAAACGCACATATTGAAATGCAGTAGCCCACCTATGTGGTACTGGTGAGTGAAGGACAGAGGCAGAGCAGGGACATAAATGTACACCAACCGACATGTTTCAATTAAAAGACACAAAGATTCATAGCAATCAAGGCCTCCAAGCTCAAATGAATTCATTACAGCACAGCAGCGTTTATTTGTTAGTACATTAGGAGTCTTGTCAGCTTGTCATGGAGCGGTCAGTCAGTCATCCCTGCAGTGAGATCAGTCAGATGTTGTGTTCTCCAGCAGGGAGCAGTGGGATGGAACAACATGCTGTTTGTCCAGGCCACACTAGCTGACCTTGATAGATTAGACCCAGAGAGGCTTTTCTGTCTGACACAGAGCAATGATAAGTCTGTGTGTGAAATAGTTTTTCCTCTTCTCAGAAATATGGCTGCAGTGTAGGCTGGGACAAGATTGTGTGTGTGTGTGTGTCAGTCTGACTCTACCAACCAATCTTCCTGTCTGTGTCTGTTAATAAGCAACTCCCCTCCCACCTCACCAGATCACTTATCTAAATATATTTTCTTTTCTAGCCCACAGTCTGCTTTGCTTATACTGTATGTGACCAGATCTATCTTGTCAACAGCGTGCGCGCTCCTGCTGCTACGTTCACACACATTAACCAGAGTAAGGATGCAGGAAATCGGCATGGTTGCAAGGTTAATTTGACACCAAAACCAGACTTTACTTTTTAAGGGCAGTGCTTTTTCTTTTTTTCTGTCCTTTTGAGTCCACAAAGAACGGGGAGTGGAAAGCTGAAAAAGAAAGAAAGAGAGAAAAAAAACTGAAACTGTGATAAAAAGCCCAGATAAGAGAATGACTGTGTTGTGTAGGAGTTGATATCAATGTTATCTATCTGTCTTTTTTCACTCTGTGAGCCCTTCTGTTGTTTTTTAGCCCTTATCTTGCTGCACCAAAATGCCAGGAACAAAAGGGGGAGAGAGAAAGAAATTACAGTGTGGATTATTCATGGGGGTTGGCTGATAAAATGTTGATGCTGAAATTAAGACCAATACATGGAGCCACTTTTCTTTTTTTTTGCTCTGCAAGTGTTTTTTCATAATGATATTTGTGTTTTGTGTGTGTGTGTGTCTGAAGGTTTTTGCATTGTGTACAAGCTGTGCATTGATAAGTTCTTGCTGTTGCTTGCTATTAACAGATTAGACCTCATTTAACTCTTTATGCCCTCCCTGACACCAATTCATTACGTGTACACCCTACACACAGACACACACACATTCTGGTGGCCCCAGATAAGCTCAGTTCTCAATCTGTCACTAATAGAGAGGCGCAAACCAGCAAGCGGACAGGTTTGAGTTCTCACAATGACAGACTGAAACGTCGACAGCGGTGGCAGGAATGGCGGCGGCGATTGGCTCTTTGTGGCATGGAGCCGTTTGGTGGTGGTGTCCCGTCAGAAGACACGGAGACAGGCAGGTCACCAGCTTGACCCCAATTTACATCTGAATCCCTAATTGCTCCTGTGCTCAACACAATGGTTGTGAATTCCCAGCTGACTCACTGAGTGTGTGTGTGTGTGTGTGTGTGTGTGTGTGTGTGTGTGTGTGTGTGTGTGTGTGTGTGTGTTTATTTGCACAGCGGCAGTTGCTAAAATCACAAGATGCAGGTTTTAGTAATAAACTCAAGAGTCTCTCTGTGGGTCAGACGGAGGGTCTGTGTTGAAGTGGGGACAATGTCAGAGGGGGCGTGTCACTACATGGTCATATAGGCCACTCCCACACTGCTATGTTTTTATTCTAAAACGCTATGTAAAATGAAAACAACCTCTTCATTAAGGTCTATACGGCGCAATTTGATCTCCTGTGGGCCGGACCAGTAAAATAATAGCGTAATAACCTATAAACAAAGAAAACCCCTTGTTTTATTGCAAAGAAGTACAAGTACATTATTAAGATGCTTACAGTTTATGAACTATTCTTTTACAAAACATTATGAACTGAATTTCTTGAGAAAAATTCACACAATTTCAATAATATAATGCCTCTTTTGCCAAGTGTGTCATTTTCACACTTGGCAAATTCATCCACCTGGCCGCACATTTGACATGCCTGGTCTATACCAAAGCTGACTGTCCACACAATCACACCTGAAAACGCACACCACTCACCTACACTGTGTGCATGCGAGGGTGTAAACAGGAAGCAAGATGATTTGTCTGATCTGCAGTTGAATACTGTAGTTGTTGCACAAAATACCATGACCGAGGCACAGTAAAGGCTGTAGCATTAAAACACAGAATATTCTGCTCAGCAGTTGCTAGCAGAGACAACAGTGTCAGAGACACCTATAATTAACAGTTCCTGTTTGTTTCACCACTGAGGCAGTAAAGAGCCAATCAGGTACGTGTACGTGTTTTCAGTGGTTTTATTCCATGCAGACCACAACACAACCCTGGAGTCTTGACTCTAGTAGACATCACATATATGCAGATGTCAGGAGTAAACTTACCACAGTGATTCGTTCAGAAATCAAAACGCGGTCGTTTCTCGTAGCCATGGTTGTCAACGTCACTGTTTCCACCCTGCACTATGATTGGCTGAACACATTCAACTCCTGTTTGTATCCCACCTACAGTGGTGACAATGAACTGGCTCATTTTTTTGGGCTGTTCCCTGTTACACACAATCAAAAAACGCATTTGCAGAATGCACTGTTTGATTTTACAGCAGTAATACGGTACGGCTTTTAACATTTTTGATACACCTGTAAAAACGGGCTGAAGAAATCCATAACTGACATAATGGGAGACTGTAGGAAGATTAACGAAATGAAATAAAGAATGATGAACTGTTAATTTAATGTCTTTGGGAAGACATTTTATTAGGTTATATTTCTTATATTTTAAGGTTAGATTTTATTAGGTTATTCTAGCTGAGATTAGGATCTCTTATAGAAAGAGGGATTTTATTAAGTGGTAAACTGCCTGTCTGAGAGAGAGAGAGAGAGAGAGAGAGAGGGGGGGAGGGAGAGAGATGAAGAGAAAGTGAGACTTGAGTTTCAGTTTTGAAGCTGGTTGTAGAGGTCATGTGGCTCACTACCCTCTGCCCCCTCCAGCCCTCTGCTAGCTCAGGTTAGCACTGGGAAGTGTGTGTGTAATTGGCATGAATTATTTTGAACTTGTGCGCTACGACCTGACACAGCATTAGGTTTCTGAGTTTGCGAGGCCGTCCTCCCACAGAGGACTAGAGGTAGGATAAGGACATATTGGACATGGCTGTAATTTCCTTCAGCTCATCACCGTTTCCTTGCCCTTACCTCTTTGTGCCTCTTCTCCCCCCTCCCTCCACGTTCCCACCACCAGCGAGTCTTCTTGTCTGTGTATTAGTATTAGCAGCAGCAGCAGTGTCCCCTGAAGTAAAACAATCTGCTGTAATCTATCAGCGTGTTATCGGCCCTATCTGAGAGCCGAGAAAGCCGGGGCCGGGGCTGTGGCGCCGCTCTCCAGAGCTGATAAAGTTTCAGAGTTCAGCGATGATGAATGTTAAGAAACTACACCCTCGTTACCGACGATGTGGACTTGGCAAGGCGGCGATAGTGAGGGGTGTGTGGAGGTGGAAAATGGAGAAAAGGGGAAGAAGAGGAGGTGGCAGTGTTGACGGGGAGGGGAGTCAGACAGGAAAGAGAGGTCTTCTGGCATTGGCTAAAGGGTCAGGCCCTGGTGGCTGTTTTTTTCTTTTTTCTTTCTCCAAATGCACAAATCAGCTCTTCTTCTCCTGAGTTTCTTTTGCTGGTGGATGAACTCTCTCTCTTTCTTCTCTTTTTCCGTCAACGTTTGAATGTTTTGATGTTTTCAGCTCTGACATCCCTAGTTTTTCTGCTCTATTTCTTTCAAATATTTTTATTAGAGCACATTCTAACATTGTTACATTATCTACATCATACACATCCAAGAGTATAATGTATATCCATATAGAAATGTGTGCAGTTAGACCTACTGTCCTCTTTTTGTTTTTTAGAACATATAACAATGGCAAATGAAGAACAGATAAACATGTATACAGAGTACAGAAAAATAAACGAACAAAAACAAAACCTAAATAAATCCCTCCCTCCCATACCCAGCCTTACCCTTCCGTCTAAATTCTTTATTATAGTTAGGGGAAAACATTAATTTCCACTACCAGGTGTGAGATAGTGAATGAGAGGTAACCACATTTTTTCAAAGTTTGTGAGTTTATCCATAAGAGTATATTTTATTCTCTCTAAGTGGAGAGTGTTAGTAAGATCACTAAGCCACATCTTTGTGGTGGGTGCTTCTTTCTTTTTCCAGTGCATGAGAAGGAGCATCTTTGCAATGATGAGACTATAGGAGAGGAAACATTGTTGGTAGTTGGTAGTACCTTTTTAATATCGTCTGATATTCCCAAAATAATAATGGGTGGTTTAGGCTCCAACTGTATGTTAATTATTTTAGAGACTAAACTGAAGATATTAAGCCAAAAGATCTTAACCTTGGGACACAGGACGAAGCTGTGAAGCAACGTGTCTCCTGTGTTTTTCTGCTCTATTTAAATCACCCCATCTATATTGCATATCTGGTTGTTTCAGAGCTGCACTGAAGATGTGTGATGAACTAATCAGATACGTATATTGTTTTTATGGCAACACCATTTCATGGAATGAAAATATTCTTGGTCTTCATGTTTTAATCATTCATCCCACATGCTGTCCACCTTCTCAATTTATCCTAAATGGCACTAGCAATGAACTGCTCTCAATTTTTTTTCTCTTTTTTTCTTCTCTTTCTATTTATTTATTGTATGATTAATTGTGTTTTAACTGTTTCCTTATTTAACTGTGTTTTTAATGAAATATATATCTTTTACGGTGAGCCGAAGACAATTTTCCACAATGGTGGACAATAAAGTTTTATTGTATTGTATTGCATTGTATTGGTTTCATCACACAGATCCAGCTTTACACGGGGATCTCCAGTAGAGTTCAGGTCTGAAGGTCAGAAGCGTTACAACATACATTTGATTAGTCAATTAATTGATAAGTTCATCAACAGAAAATCAATCAGAAACTGATCAGATTTGATCAGATGACCATTTAAGGATTTTTAAGGTAGAATGAATGAAGTTATTAGTTGTAGCTTCTCAGAGATAACCAGAATTTAGTTAAAAATAATCTGTAAAAACACTGTTTTTTATTTTAGAGACTGAATTATTAATTATGACCTTTTTGCAGTGGCTCCAAGATGTTAAGTAGATTCCCCATGGTTTTAGACTTTACAAGGGGAGATTAGATTTTAAAAATATTGGAGGCCACAGATTTAATAGATTTTTTCAGAGAAACACAGACGAACCAGATGATTGAGTTAAGAACGGGGGTCTAATGATTGTGAAACTGAGACAGAAACCTTGATACAGAGGTCCATGATCTGGTGTCGTGATATCAGAAGAGGCAACCGCAAAAAACTAACGTTACTGTTATTAGCGTGCAGGTGGAGGGGGGGGGGGTGAATTCGAAATCATTCCAATTCATTGCCATTGCGAAGGTGGTTCATATTGATATAACCGTGCTCTGGACAACACATTAACAGTTGCCAGACACCTTTGTTATTATATCTTATAATATATTATATCCTTTCATGGCAGAGTTTTGAAGTTCCTCAGTTATTCACCAACAACAATTGTGAAGTTCTCCGAAAAATATCCAAACCATGGATGAAAATGGAGCTCCCAGCCCCCCGCCCCCCCTACCTAATGCTTCAGGGTTACCTACCTGCTGGCCTGACTGTGTTGTGTTGATATCAAAGTTCTCTCAAACTCTGCGGTCCATCTGTCTCCCAGCAGCCACCCGACCGTTAGGCCTCAAAGTCCCTCCGATTATGATGCAGGAGATAAGAGAGGCGGTTCACAAAGCAGTGGTACAAATAACTGATAAGGCATTAGGTAGTTAGTCAACTAACGATTACTGGGCTAGTTCAAGTGTGCCATATCTTTTACACTCATGCTATTTTTAAATCCATGGGAGGTTTTTTTTTTTAAGTGGTGCACATTTGAAGAAACCAAGTGCTGTTGGCTTGTGTGACTCAAACTGGATGGTTACCAGTTGTGAGGATGTGAGTAGAAAAGTCATCGCATCAAAAAGAAAAAAAACAGCTTGAAAACAAAACTGGAGCTGCTTGATGACTCACTTGTATCTTTACTGTCAGGCTCAACATACAGTATGACAGTATCCATGAGCTGGAAGAGTAGAAGAGAAATACGCTCTGCTGCAGTGGCTGAGTGATTTCAGAAAACACATGATCAGATTGAGTTGATTTCGTACAGACAAGATGAGTAGTCAGACATCCCTCTGGTCAGCACAGGGAATTTTGTCGAAATATTGTCGAACACCTGACATTTTATTATATTTCTTTACATTTGGGTTGTAGTATGGCTGAACCATATGCAAAAAAATAAAATAAATAGGCAGATATCGCCATATCATTTCACCATATTGAGCTTTCAATTATATTTCGATCAATGTGCATCCCTGTTTGTTGACAGACTTATCCCTTAAAGCCCCAGTATGTAATTTATTTGGCTTTTTATTAGCAAAAATCAAATATGTCTTTCATAAATACGTATTTCACTGAAGTGGAATCACACCCGCATACAAATGAAAGCTTTCTCGTACCTTAGAATGAGTTGTTACAAGTCGTTACAAATATACAAGGGGCGGCGCACCGAACCAAGGCGGTCATGTTGCATCGCCATTTTTATGTTGAGTGGCAGCGTGACCGTAGGTAACCACGGAAACTGAGCGGAGCTGTCGGCTCGGGGAGAAAGTTTTCCAGGTAGCGCCTGTTAAAACTGTCACAACTGTGTAGTGTGAGGAAGGACGGAGGCACTGGTGTTGCATTCAGGTGCAGTCAGACACCTGAATGACGCCGTCGGCAAACCAACCGGATGTCATTTTACTCCACAAGAGAAAGACGGTATAACGTTGCTCAGGTAAACAATACGACATCACCATGACAACATATTGTCATGCCTGTATTGTTTTGCCTCGTGCTGGCGGACCACTTGTTTACATAGAGGCTTGTTTATCCTGTTACATGCAGCAGATGTTGTCTGTCTGACGTCTGCCCCATTTCACCTGAATGCAACATCAAGAATACGTTCCGATATGCAACCGCACCGCTAGATGGGGGGAATTCCTACATACTTAAAGTTAAACACATACTTTTTTTTTACTTGACAGCTGTAGACTGGTTGTACTGGGCAGCACCCAGTATGAATGAGTGTAAGGCAGAAAGATGTTAAGAAAAAAAAACACGCACATGAAGCTTTGTCAGCTTCCTTGTTCAGAATAGATTTTTTTCCCCATTTTACAGCAGTCTTTTTGTATATATCATCTCATATATCCAATCTTTGACTCGTGCACACACACAGGCACACAGAGTGAAAGTGATGCGGTTCTCTGGTTCTTAAGTGCACAAAGGGAGACTAAAAATTTACGAAAGAGAGAACAGGGGGGGAACCATTGTGATTGTGACAAAGTTCATGAGCGTATAATAGCAGTTAATGCGTGGCGGGGCGCAGGCAGCTTTGTTCGCCAAAGTGCCAAGCTCTTAATAGAATCTGATAGATAGACGCCTGTCTCCTCAGGCCTGTTACGGGGGTGTTGGGGTGGCTTCCACTCAACAAGCCAACAGTCTCTCACCCCCCCTCTCTCTCTTCACTCCTCTCCTTGTCTTACTGTCATTCTATGAAGGAATAATTTGTCAATAATTGGCCGTGTCATTCTCGTCAAGACGGTTTGATAAAGCGCCGGCTCTTCGGGGGTCGGGCTGGAGAATATCTCCAAAAATGGGGGAAAGCAGGGAGAAAGGCAGCATGTGGCAGCAGATCTGAGGCAGCGATAGGGCCATTAACTGCTTTAGAAGTATTTTAGCTGAATTCACACAAAGCAAAAATAGATAAATAAATAATGAAAAAGGAAAAAGTGGAACGTCAACTGTCAGGGAAGTGATACAGACTTTAAGAAATCATTTGGGAGGGTGAAAGATAAAAGATTATCCCTCTTTTCTGCCAACTTATTGCCTCCTCAGCCATTGCTGAGGCTAATTCGCTTACTCAAGCAATCATGCGGACATACCGTGTCCCTGTGTGTGTGTGTGTGTGTGTGTGTGTGTGTGTGTGTGTGTGTGTGTGTGCACGAGTGTGTCTGTGTGTGTGCCCGCCTGTATGTGTGTGCGTATACCACAGCCACATTTCCTTCAAAGTGCTGCTGGGAAGTGCTTATACCAGCAACAGTATATTTAAACTTATATATATGGGTGTGTGTGTGTGTGTGTGTGTGTGTGTGTGTGTGTGTGTGTGTGTGTGTGCGGTCTGTGTTGCATGTGTGAATCTGATCTTGCCTCCATCCACATCACTCAACACTGGATGGCATCCATTATCTACTTCATTGTAAGGGGCAGGAATTTTCCAGAGATCTCCCAGAATGCTTATTATCTCTAAAATATCTCTGGATGGCTGACACTCATCTGATTGGCTGAATCTTCCTCAGTAGGCACATTCCTCTGAACCCCCCCAAACCCCAGTGACTGCAATGTCAGGAGACCCGTCCCTATTCTGGAGCTTAGGCCTGTGTGAGAAATAATATGGGAATTGTAACCGCACTAATCCGGTCATCCCCAGAGAAACAAAAATGTGGGGAAAGATATGTCATAGACTGCACATTACTATCACATATAAACATATACTATATCTATATATCTATCTATCTTCTATATCTATACTGTATATATGTGTGTGTGCCTCTCTGCTACATAATAAGCACTAAATTTAATGTCAATGGGCTGCTAATGAGTTTACTCACACACAGGACAATATCTGACATCATCTTGAGTCGTCAATGAGTGCATGAAATCCTCCTGGTCCTGGACCAGTTTCAGAGCCACGCAGCTCACAGGTCACAGCTCAGCCACCACACCACCTAAACTCAACACTGCTGTTTGAAGGGACAACAAGGAGTTTTGGAAAAGCGAAGTGTTTTCACACTACATGTTTTCATTCATCAAGAATTAAAGTCAGAGGTTGGAAGACGATCACATACCGTCGTAGTTCCGACCATAAACGGCGATTCGGTGGCGTTATTTTCATGACTTGCCACGAAACCGAAAGTAAAGAAACGCTGGTCGGCTCGACCAGCATTTCCGCCACCACTAATAATAACAAAATAACAATAGAGATAAAATGATATATTTATCGAAAATGGGCCCATTAACAAGTGTGGGTAGCGTAGATTCATCCACATCCACATCCACATTAACGTGAGACTTTTTTATAACCAAATAGAAACTCCTTGTTGTCCCTTTAAACTGCATTCATTTCATGTGTTTCAATATTTCAAATCCATTGCAATATATGAACTTGTTCATTAATTGCAAAAAAGATGATATTAAAAGATTATATATTATAATATAAAGATTATATAAAATATTCTATTCTAAAGCAGCTGCATTCAGTCATCAAGTGCAGAGCACCATGTTGAACAAAGCGTGGATTAGGAAGCGTTCATATGGGCCGTGACGTCTGTGA
The DNA here is from genome assembly GCF_045865225.1 of Trachurus japonicus. NCBI lineage: Eukaryota > Metazoa > Chordata > Actinopteri > Carangiformes > Carangidae > Trachurus > Trachurus japonicus. The sequence goes on from NC_140912.1 coordinate 3,620,640, forward strand.
GTCAGTTGATGCAGGTGTTGGATGTTGGTTAGAGTTTGAACCAAGGGGGCAGTTGTCGTTCTGAGAAGTGAAGCTCACTTCCGCGTTCAAAAAGCTGCAATCCCCTCGGCTGTCGCTGGGGGCTGGCTCCAGAAGGGAGCAACTCCAATTGAGCCCCATGTTAAAATAGCCGATTTTACAGCTTTAAAAAACATATTTACAGCCTGGTACATTTCATTTTTTTGGTCTCAACCGATAGTTTCTACCCCCGCACACACTCTGAGGGGGGTGAATTTTTTTTAAACTCTACCGTTTTACTGTTATTAGGTTTAAAGTTCTGGCCAATTAGGGCGCAGAACTGTTGAGTGACAGGTCCGGAGACCGCTGCTACGAGGCCAGTGGGCGGGCTCTCGGCCGGCCAACGGCCGCACCGCTCCAAATATGGCAAGTAGAATCAAACATGGCGCGGCTCAAACCCCCGTAGTAGCGGCACAAAACAGACTCCCCCAAACCAATGGGTGACGTCACGGACGCTACGTCCATTCTTTTTACAGTCTATGGTTTGAACAGATAACACCTGTAATGTCTATAAATAGTTTGGCGTGGAGCTTCATCAGGACATCCTGTAGTGCTCTAATCCAGCGGTCCCCAACCTTTTTATCTCCGCGGACCGGTCACCGGTGGAAAATTTTACCGCGGCCCGGGGGGGGGGGGCGGTCATTCTCTTCGGGGGGGGGGGGGGGGGGGGGGGGGGGGGGGGTACGTTCTCCTGTTTACATTAGGCTACATGTAGGCCTACTGTATAAACAGGACTACACGTTCACATAGCCTAGTTTTCTCTTACGTTTACGTTCTTTGTAACAACTCACCATAATATAGTATCACTATAATAATGTCAGTCATCCGGGGGTGATGCTCCGTCTGTCATCTCGGGTCCTGTCTACTCTGTCATCTCGTTTTGCTGCTGAAGCTGCAGAAAACTCCGTTTCACAAACATAACATGTTTGTAATGGAAGCAGGTTTTCAGTGCTTTTGTGGTGATCTCAGGATATTCTGCTTAAATCCAGAACGCAGGGAGATAAGTTTTCTGTGAAGTGATGAAGCGGCAGAGAGCCGGCCGGGTCCCACACACACATTGCGGAGCTTGGAGCATGTGAATCACCTGTTGCAATGAACCCGTCATTTAAACAGGACTCGTGCTTTTTCTTTTAGAACAGCTTTCTTCTTGTTGGAAGGCGTCGGGTCTTCTGTCGTCTCATTATTGAGTTTTTCCCGGCCCGGCGAGTCGGCGACGTGTGTTTTTCACTCTTTTACGTTTGTGCCTGCCTGTCAATTGCCTGTCAATTGCGCAGCACTGGGAAGATGCACAAACGGAAGTGGCAACATTTTCAAAATAAAACGACCGGAAGTGTGAAATAGACGAAACAAACAATTTTTTTTTTTTTTTTCATTTTCATTTCATCTTTCTGCGGCCCGGTACCAAATGATCCACGGACCGGTACCGGTCCGCGGCCCGGTGGTTGGGGACCACTGCTCTAATCCACCAGTGGAGGCAAAGGGAGATTTCCCTTTGTAGCATAGTGAAGGAGTGCCCCCCCCTTTCCTTTACTCTCCGCCCATTTTCCCTCCAAACTCCTATCAGTTAAGGCATCTGATCGATAACAGTCGGCCAGGTTCTGCTCAGCTCTTTTTTTTTTTGGTTGCTTGGCTTAGCTGACCTTTCAGTCAACTGGTCCCGCTTTGCATACCTACTCGCCATTTCCCTGGCATGCAAATGGAGGGAGATACAGAGCAGGCTTCCTAGGAGTAGGGAAGGCCTGGCTCTGAGCTGCAGGCCCTCAGCACAGTGGACGCTGGAGAAGAGGAAGATATTGACGGAGGTGATAATTAACCGGCTGGTGAAAGTTGACATTGAAGTTTGAGAAGTCTGGGGGTTTTGTCACATGTGGATCATTTGCACAAGCAGTGATGAAGCTCTGTTTTCTCATATCTTTATTATAGATTCACAAGATCTGTTTTTTTACTTTGTCACTTTTCCCAAAACACACAATATGTCACTGAGGCCTAATAAACATATTCAATACATTTCCTCTTTCATGAAGCAGTATCGCAGAGTCAATTCGTAGAAATTTGACAGTGCAGTGTTCCTCATTGCCTTTTATTGGTTAAATTACTGCACAGTGCATGTCGTCATCTGTGTGACACGTGGACACGGTTCATACGATATACACCCTTTCAATACCCTGTTTCATTATACTCACACCTGAATAGGGCTGTAACTAACGGTTATTTACTATCGATTAATCTGTCATTTATTTCAATGATCAATCAATTATTATCACAAGATGATGTCCTCAAATCTCTTGTTTTGTCCACAAACCAAAGAGAGACTCAGTTTATTGTCATAAAGGAACAAAGAAACCAGAAATATTCACATTGAAGAAGCTGGAATCAGAGAATTTGGACTTATTTTCCTAAAAAAAACTACTCAAACTGATTATTTGATTATCAAAACAGTTGACGATTAATTTAATAATTGATTATTGTTTGATTAATTGTTGCAGCTCTACACGTGAATATAGTGTATCTCACACTGTCCCCGCAGTGACGGGGTGAGGTCCCACTGAGGGGACAGGAGCAGCAACCAGCAGCTATACTCATCTCTCGTCTCTCATTTCCACTTCTTCTGATGGAGGGTGGTCCTCCTGCCGCCACTTTAAAACCACAGCGCTGCGTTTTAAAGTGAGGAGGAGGTAACCCTGGAATCCAGCATTCATTATTCATCAACAGATAGCGCTTCCACAGCACAGCAACATAAAGGGCCACGGTGGGCAAAAGCTGAGTGGGAATGGGAGAAGGTAACGTTAATGTTTCTCTCCTCAGAGAGGAGGGACATCTATCGCTCTCATCCTCATGCTTTTATTTCACTTTCAGCTCATCTTAAATTTCAATTATTCAACAGAAAAAGCCAAGCCAAGCCTGTTCACAATGACTGTTTGACACTGATGGGGCCCCTCCTCTCAGCACACACACACACACACAAACACACACACACCTCAGAGGACCATGTGGAGGACTATTATTAATCATGCTGATATCAGCTCCTCACATCTTCGGCACTATTTGCTGTTTAATCACTAAAATAATACGAAGGGGAGGGCGGTGGTGCCGGGTTGGGGGTGTTGGGTTGCCATGGTGACCAAATGGAAAAGGTCAGTCGTAGTTTATCTTATCAGCGATAGGGAATGGTTACTAATTACAGATAGGTACTACCAGAGCTTGGTCCACTGGGCCCTGCCTTAAAACACTATCAGCAATCCACACCGGCCCGATATTAAAATTATCTCTCAAGTCATCCAGACACACACACACACACACACACACACACACACACACACACACACACACACACACACACACACACACACACACGCACACTGTGCTGCATGACTCTATAGCCCCAGAAGACACCAGACAAGGAAGGGCAAGGACAGGCCAGGCTAAGGTGCTTTCATCATGGGTGTCACCAAACAACCAGATACTGAGTCCATGAGTTAATCTAGTCCACAAAGCCACTCTCTTACTGCGTAGTGCAGGTTCAACTCTTCAGCAGGCACGGCTGCCTTTGAGCAAGACACAGACTAACTGCTGTGGAGCTGATCCCGTCTGGCAGGAGAAGGAAAACACTCAAACTTCTCACTCAAGCCAGGAAAAGATCTCCCTGTTACTTGACTGGAAAGAAGAGTACCTGAAATGACTTTGAGCAGAGATGATTCATATTTTAACTGATTTGTTGATCAACAGAGACGTTTTAGATAATAATTTTAATACTGCCTTAGTCCAGATCCTCAGTTTCAGATCGTTGTCATTTGAAGACATTGACTCTGGGTGATTTATAAAGGTTTTGTTGAATTTGTTTGTTTTTTATTGGAAAAAATCAGTTAAAGAAACTCATCATAAAAGTTGCAGCCATACGGAGCTGGTATCTGGTCACTACAAGTAGATTATTGGGGCGTACTGTAAATAAACATACAGAAACAAATCTTCCTGAAAGGTTGTGTGTTTGAACATGTGTGAAACAAAGACAGCGTTGAAGTTTGGATGAGCTTGTCCTGGTGTCAAATCAAATGAAGTTGTAATAAAGGCTCTGCTGTAACAGTGGCAGTCTGTGTCTCTATAATAAACCTCTCCCATGAATAATCGCCCCGGTCCAAAGATTGTTTACATGGCAGGTGGTGAAGTTACTTACACATCAGCCATTTGTAATGTGACCTGTGTGACCTGCCGACAGGTGTGACTACATCACACACCACATACATCGACATTAAAACAAAGGGCGTTCAGTGCAGAGCACCTGCTCATTACACTCCTCCTTCCTGTGGATTTTGCATAGCTGAGATGTTTTACCTGCTTGTCGTTTCATTTACTTTACTACAACCATCATGCAGCTTTGTTTAGAAAGGTGTTATATAAAAAACTTGATTTTTAAAAAAAAATCATTTTCAGTATTAATAGTGTTATTACTCATCAAAGGGAACATGGTAACAAATGTCAAATGAACTACTCACACAGATTTGCACTTTTTATTTCCAAGCGATTGAGCAAATTCTTCTGGACACGAGTGGGTCGACCTCTGACCAATCAGAGCCGTGACATGTGATGTAGCACAGATAAAAATCTAAACTTTTGCTAAATTCTGCCAGTAGTTCAGTGAACACTTTTCTCATCAACAAACGCTGCAGGTTCAGTCGTTGTCGTCACATCAACATTAAATCAACTGGACGCTTTTCTTCTTTTGCTTTCTTGGTTGTTCTGTGAGCAACTACACATCAACTCAGCTGGTCTGGCATCAAATGGCCAAAAGAAAATGATAAGTTCATGTAATAAACTGAAGCTGAAGCACTGGTCGTACTCTGTGTTGCATGATGTTGAATTCTGAACTGAATCTTTGAACAGGAAAAGTGTTTTGTGAATGACCTCCGTGTTCTCCTGATGGATGAAAGCAGCCTGACAGAAATCAACTTTGCACGTAGCATCATCCGACTTGAAAGTAAAAGGGAAGTTTGAATTGAAGTGAGCTCTTGTGTGAATGATGGGACAGTGTTGATAGATCTGTAGCCTGTTGCTGCTTTTCTCTGTTTCATATCTGTGTGAACTCAACATCTTGAATATTTGAACTGTGTTTTTTCTCTCATAGTGAACCCTGACATGAGACTGAGCTGAACTTTTGTCCGCTGGTCAAAGGAGATGTTCACATTTTTCAGGGAAGGTGTTTTTCAAAGTGTGCTCTCTTGGTTCCAGATGACTTGAATGCTGGATGTCGGCTCTGATAGATTTATCAAATGTGAACGTGACAGTTGCATCTCTGGTGTGTGCGCGCGGGTATTTGCATGTGTGCTTTTATGAGTACAAGTGAGGAAGAGAGTATTTCTGTGTGTGTGTGTGTGTGTGTGTGTGTGTGTGTGTGTGTGTGTGTGTGTGTGTGTGTGTGTGTGTGTGTGTGTGTGTGATCTTGTCTCTGCACCCTTCCATTTATCATCTTTGACATTTGGCTGTACTCCCCCTCTATCTGACCATCATCTGAGGAAAGCACATTTTTCCCATCAGAAATCCCGTTGTGACTTTTTGTGTTTGGGGGTGGGAGGGATGGGGGGGGCTGCTGATACTTCCTTTGGCGAGGCAGAGAGATACATAGATGTGAGCGAGCACATCTTTTCTTGGCTCTACTCCGTTTATGTGTGTGTGTCCGTATGTGTGTGTGCGTGTGTGCGTATGTGTTTTTCTTCTCCATTAGTGTGTAAAAGCAATTGTGTATTTCTGGGTGTGATTTTGTTCGATCAGTAGAGTAATTATGGATATGTCTTTTTACTTTACACACAACACACACACACACACACACACACACACACACACACACACACACACACACACACACACACACACACACACACACACACGCACACACTCTTAGCATGGATGTTATCTGGGCAGTGAGGGCTCCAGTGATGCCCTGCCTCTTGAAAATACCCCCTTTCTTTGCTGCTGCCAGCCATGCAGTGGGTTATATTTAACCAGATATCTGCTTTACATCCCCTCTCCATGCTCCACGGGGCTATCGCTGCTACACTGCTGCCACCATCTCACTTTATTTTTATTTTTATTTTAAGCCTTGTGACAGGAGGCGGAGATAACAGATGCAAAGCCAAGTTGTGAGTGGCGTACCCCCCTCTTCTCTATTTTGTGCTCTCTCTCCAACAAAAAGACCCCCTCCTCCCCCTTGCCCCCCAACCGCCACCATCTTTCCATATCTCTTCCCTTGTTTTTTCTTTTGCTTTGCTTGTCTGTCTCTTTATCTTTATCATTTCTCTGCCCTTTTATCCCCCCCCCCCCCGCCCTCCATCCTCTTGGTATTTCTCTTTACTTCTCACAGAGGGTTTCCTGGTAGACCCTTCCTCCTCTTGGCAGTGGGAGAGGCAGCTGTTCACAGGACAGCCAAAGATCACACAGATGTGGTACGCCACATCTGTGTGATCATTTATACATTCACCTCATGTGACACGTAAAAAAAAGTAGATAAAGTCTCCACATAATAAACTTACTATCGAATGCAGTTGCTGGTAAAATAATTACTGTGAATGACGCACTGAGACCAATATTAGATATTAGTTGTTTTTTTTTACAGATATTATATTATATCAATGTATATGTTGGCTGATAAATAACTAGACATTTCAGCACAGGAAGGTGTGACAAGGTTTGATGTCATTTCAAAAAGTGTCATCAGTGTCTTTAGTAATTATTATGGGAGTCATGTGACAGTGAATGAGTGATACTAACAAATAACAGAATGTGAATTTTGTTTTTCTCAAATGAAAAACAGAACTAAATATGAAAAAAATGTATAAGCTTGGTAGATGCAATGATAAAAAAATTTTGAATGTGCAAAACGGCTGTTCATTCCCATTTGAAACCCATGGCCATCATGGTTACTTCACAATGACTGCTACACAACATTAGGTGCACGTTTGTTGTTGTAACCTTGTCTAAACCTACAACCTTGTGCAAAATCAGAGTGAATGTGCAGATGCACACCAGACACCCTGCCCTCTAATACGGTCCACAAACAGCCCCAAAATATTCACAATCATATTGAAACAGTTAGACATGGTGTATCTTATCTCGTCCAAGTATAAACAGGAAATCATATCATGGAGCCATCTTTTTTTTTATAACAAGGAGGAATGAGGATTCTCTCACGTGGTGGTTGTCCAGCCCAACCGGGTTGATTTGGAGCCTAAAGCTAAGCACAGCATGGCACATCTACATATAAGGTCAACCTTGTGTTTATTATTACGTAAACATGACAACAAAGATCAAGTATGCCGGCACCAGTACATATTGTTGATATGAGATACGAGATTCCATTGGTCATATCGCCGTTACAGGTTGAGTTAAATCTGGAGAGGCCATAGCTCAGAGAGGCATCGGGGCTGGATGCTGGCTCAGTGCATCACCTGTTGCTGATCAATATGATATATTCAAATATAAAATCACTTCTAAAACACACCAGACAACTCCAATTCCCCTGGTTTCCCAAACTCTTTAATTATTCCTTTAATGCAAAGTGAATGTGATAACTTCTCAAGTATTCTTCTTATAAATGCACATTTATATCTGGATGTCCACTTCTGGATGTAGACTCTCCCTGATCCTGATCCTGTGTCTGAGGGTTCAGAGCATCCACTGCAATTTCATTGGTAGTAACATTGATCTTACCTGTTAATTCCAATTCACATATGAGATGTGGACTAATGATGATGAGGGGAGCAGATTAAGAAACACGTCTGAATCCATAACGACAAAGACATGCAATTTAAGGCTGAAAGTGCGCTCCGCTGACATCCATTCTGGGAACAATTAGTTATGTTGAGGAACGAGAGAAAGATAGTTGTTGGCAAATCAGACCTTTAAAATGATTTATCTCCTTGAATTAATAGAATAAAATCATCACTGCAGCTGTAATTACACAAGATGTGTGAGGAAAAAAGTATATTTAGAACAAGTGCTCTCATGTGTTTGTGTGTGAGAAGATTTGGTTGCAGTGTGCGTGTGTATAAGGTCTCAATCCACAATGTGTGTGTTATCAAATCATTTATAGAATCAGTATCAGTGTGTTGTTAGTTCTTAAATAAGATATTACTCTAAATATGAGTACCTCCTTGATTTTATTGATTACTCGTGACCCTACAGTATGATGAAGAGCATCCTGTCTTCGATAATGCAGATGGTTCATACTGACAGTTTTATTACATGAACTCAGGTCATTGTCCTGAGAATATGCTCTAGACATTGTCTGGAGTGGAGTGACCCTTTCACTGGTGTGGTGTGGGTGGCATCTGGTTAGAACGTGCAGGAGGCGGGACAGGCATAATCATAAAACAATAGTGAAACGCCGACTGGTTTGGACCAACATGGTCTTCTTCAGGGCGTGGCGGTAGAGAACCAGAGCTCCAGGTAGGATCCCTTATGTAGGCACAGTGGGTGGCCTAGAGGCCTGACTACACCAGCTGCTATGTAAAGACAATGTTTATCAATTAGAGTCAAGTATTACATTATAAAACATGTCAGAGAGTATATCTGAAAACCACATATCAAATAGTCACCGGCGCAAGACAGACTCATGTTTTCATTCATCAATAATTAAAGTCAGAGGTTCAAAGAGGTTCACATACCGTCGTAGTTCCGACCATAAACGGCTTTTCGGCTGCATTATTCTCATGACTCGCCACGAAGTGGCTCGACCAGCATTTCCGCCACCACTAATAATAACAAAATAACGATAGAGACAGAACGATATATTTATCGAAAATGGGCCCATTAACAAGTGTGGGTAGCGGAGATTCATCCACATTAACATGAGACGTTTTTATAACCGAATAGAATCTCCTCGTTGTCCCTTTAAACTTGTCTGTTGATTTCAGCATCGGCCCTCAGTGACAATACTGTAGTTCCTGAATCTTGTTTCTTTGTGTAAATGGATTTTCTTCTTCACCCCTGGATGTTTGCATACTTCCAGTTTAAAGGGACAACGAGGAGTTTCTCCATCGGCAGAACGAAAAATACCGCGACAATAAAAAAGTCTCATATTAATGTGGATGAATCTACGTTACCCACACTTGTTAACTCTTTCGCGACCACACTAATTCCTCAGCACATCCGCTCAGGACCACATGTTTTTGGCTATTTGTTTACCTTTTTCTCACGTCGAACCGAACTCTGTACATCACCTAGAAACAAACAGTCTTCACGTGGTTGAAGAGTGACTTTCCGTGCTCCTCGAAAAAACGGCGAGTTTCGTTCGTGAGTAGGCTACGAAGTAGAAGAAGAGAGCTGGGTTTCTCCAAAAACGGAGCTCCCGCTCTAGTTTCAGAGAAAAATGCACTTTTGTGTCAAGTGGCAGTCGGCTCATTTTACCGGTAATCTGCAGTGTGGCATGTCTCCCAAATCATTTCTACGGCTAAATAAATATATTTGTAGGCAAATCTGGGGGGTGTAGCAGCGTGGAGTGCTGCGGTGCAGCGATGTGGGTCTCTGGCCGCAGCGCAGCAGCTCCGTGACACTGCTGTGTGACTGGCCGGCGGTGAGTGCTCTGGGGCAGGGGTGGCCGGTCACAGCACCCGCTGCACAGCGCCCGCTCCGCTGCACCGTGAAAACAGCAGTGATAACGGGCTTTCAGATCCGAGTCTCCAAACCAGAAACGTTTGTAACAGCACCGGGAAAAGTCGCCAGATTTGTCGTCGGTCGCTTTTGTCAAAAAAAAGTCACCAAGAGGGTTTGGAAAGTCGCCAGATTCAGCGAGAAAGTCGCAACACTGTAGCCGACAGCCGCACAGCGCTGCACGCTGTCCCCAGAGCAGCGTTCAAGGAGAACGATTACTCAAACAAAACCAAGATCACACAGTTTATAAAAAACATTATGTTTTGATTGTAGTTTAAAACAGAGGACTACCATTTTCACACACAGGGTACCTCAGAGTGTCTATTATCATAATCTGTAAAAAAAACGGTTTTGACGAGTTAACTCGTCAATGGTCGTGAACGTTCGGCAAGCTGTGACGAGTTTACTCATCAATGGTCGCGAAAGAGTTAATGGGCCCATTTTCGATAAATATATCGTTTTGTTTCTATCGTTATTTTGTTATTATTAGTGGTGGCGGAAATGCTGGTCGAGCCGACCAGCGTTTCCTTACTTTCGGTTTCGTGGCGAGTCATGAGAATAATGCCGCCGAATCACCGTTTATGGTCGGAACTACGACGGTATGTGATCGTCTTCCAACCTCTGACTTTAATTCTTAATGAATGAAAACATGAGTCTGTCTTGCGCCGGTCAAAGAATTTCACGGTGCGCGCGGAGGCTCATAAATGTAGTGTGAAAACGCTTCGCTTTTCCAAAACTCCTTGTTGTCCCTTTAACACCAGTTGTGTAACAGAAAGGCGGTCAGGTCAGCACGTCGCCCACTTCCACTCTGTGTTCACCTGTGGGCTCGGTGGGACATGGTGCCGACAGGATCCAGTCCTTTTAATCTTCTGGTTTGGACATTTGTGTTTCTCACATGCAGCTCTTCCAGACAATATGTCTGCATAAGTTCAGGGTTGTGTGGTGCATGTGTGGCAGACCATCCCCAGAGCAGTTCTTTT